>NC_040244.1:10605951-11205951 GCF_001444195.1 Xiphophorus couchianus | reverse complement strand
GGGTTTTCACAAATTCTTTACATATAAAACTTTGAAAAATTTAATTATTCACACCGTTGGGGCAAATAATGCCATGAAACTGCCAGAGCTACAAGGGAATGGGCTAGTCAAAGTCCATAGCTCAATACAATCAACACCTATATTTCAGGATTAATTTGCAAAGACATACTCTATAACTAGAATTTTTATTTAAGGTAGACAATACTTTGAAGTTTGCGGATCCTGTCCGCCAACATCCTGTTTAGACATTTCCCATCCACATAATATTTGTTTTTACATATTGATGCACTGGAATACTGTTCTAAGCAAATCAGCAGAAAGTACCACAGTGATTATTAAAGACCTATCATAAAAGAAGGCACACATTAGTGGGTGTACCTATTTGTTAGACAAAAACACTTGTTTACAAAACTCCACCTGTAAATTATTTAGTGCTTCTCAGCTTTCGTCTGCCTGCTGCTGATTATTAGAGGGCATAAACGTGTGGCGTCTGGGTGCTTACATAAATGACAGGTTGGAGTGATAATCACTAGTTATTGTATCGATCTGGTTGTCACACTGTGTGTGAGTGTGTAGAGCATATTTCAGTAGTGTACGAATATGGCTTTAAATGTCTGTCTTCCCATAAAGCACATTTCTTTGAATTGGAGCTATTTTTAATAACTGCACAGTGTTTTTTTTACGTTTTTTATTATGCTGAACATTTTCCCTTACTGTACAATCTCCCAGTTGCCTGTCACAGGGACAATAAATGTTATTTCTAGTCTATTCAAAAGTGTGAGGATGTGTGTGTATTTTGACCTCTCTGTGAGCTGTAGTCACAACATAAGCTAGCAGAGTAAGTATAAAAATAGCACAAGTGTATGAGTTTGGCCTTCAGGGTCTTTGCCTTACCGTAATGTGTGAGGATGCCCTGAGGAGTCACCACCTTACTGCAGACATGGCAGACAACAAGACAAAAATCCTCCAAAGCAGGGAAATGGGTGCAGACAAGCATCTCTGAAACAGACAGACAAATAAGATGCGATATTGATATGGGAGGAAGAAGAAACATGGCGTACCAACTGGAGGTGTCACAATAATAGCCGACAAGAAAAACAAATCCGTTGTTTGAAGGTACTTTCCGTTTGAGGCACATGGACAGGAAAAACTAAATGCCTAATGAAGACACAGGCTGGCTGCGCTAGCGCTACAAGCAGTTTCAGAACAACCTAAAAAGATCAGCTACTTTGTCTCTAAAAGTCAAGTAGTAAAACCTTCTTGATGACAGAAGCTAACGCCATTTAAAGATTAACTTCCTTGACATGGACAGCCCCAATGTTTTTATATTCGACGTTCCGAACAACACAGCATTCCGTTCTAATGTGGTAAGAATTAACAAAGGAAAGTTGTAATCAGCTGTCGGCTCTGTCTGTTACTAAATAGCAAAGAAACAAAACAAATCTGTGCAAAACTAGGAGCTGCACTGAAGCTCACAATTAGAGCAGAAAGCAGGAGCCCATAGCAACCTACTTTGCTGCTATAGTTAATCACTGAAGAAGAAATTGTGCAAAATGACGAGAAAGACAGAAATTGTACAAGTTGACAGCTGAATACATTTGCATGGATCGCAAATTTATTGTTTATGTCTTGTTTATGCTGCAACAAATACGTTTTGTACGCTCCAGATCCTTTAAATGATAAATCTTTCCAAATTAGAGGTGAATTGTTTCCTACTGCTTGCTTTTGTCCTTGTTAAGTAACTTAATGTCCTAATTTAATGTCACCATAAACATATTATACATATGGTTTTAAGGAGGTGGCGGAGGCAAAGAAGTGTCTGTGCGTTCCGTTTTACACGAGAGCTGCAAAACCTAGAGGGAATTACATGAAGAGCAGCAGCAGCAGCAGCAGCAACAGGTTCTATTTGTTCAATAAGCCAGCGGATGACAGCGCAGTTTGCTCTGAAGCCACCTGCCGAGGCAGCAGCATCACAGAGCCTGACTCAAGGGAACAAACTGATAAAACAAACTGTGCTGATGGGCTACTCTGGAACCCCTGGAGCAGCGCGTTTAAAGGAGAAAGCAGCACAAGCAAGCGCCCACCTTGCTTTGTTTTAACGTCGCAGCACATGAGAAGATTTCGAGCACCGCTTCAAAGTAAAACGCACCACCCACCTGGCCTGATTTCATCTTCCTCGTACTTTATTGTTCCGATTAGTTGTAAACCAAAAACCATCTCCTTTGGAAAACAAACGTATTATTTTGTTTGATTTCTTACACTTCTGTAATTTCCAATCGCCAAAATACAAGCTGCGTGCGATCATAAGAATAGAAAGGATCACTCAGTCAACAATAATGATGAAAATACATTTCTACTGAATTTCCTCAGCTGCTTTGATAAAAATATAACAAGAGCGACACAAATTTAGTCATTTTGGTTGTCTCCCAGTTTTTCTTTTCTCTTGGATAACCAGCTGAATAATTAGCTGTTTACTCTTTATTTTGCTTTCCAATTAACTAGCTTTTCTTTTACAAAGAAAGTAATTCAGACTCATTCTCTGTTTAACAAGTTTCTCTTTTTCTGCCTGGATCTATTGCTGTTATTAACTTTGCACACTTTGTCTTTTGATGTCCAGAGAAACTAGGCCTGACGCAATGATCCAGTGTTAACCTTAATTTATTTTCTGGATGAAGACATTGACAGAACCATTACTGCTTTTAATTCCTTATTCATACTCCTAGTGCACGGCTTCTGCGTTTAACTCTGTCTTGCGATTATTCCCATTATCTACATTTACTCTAGGGACTTTTTTCTCCTCGTAGAAAGTACTCTAAACTCATTTTTCAATTGACTACTTGCTAATTGAACCATTAGGTGAGTTTCTCTTTTTGTCCTGTGTTCTCATAGAAAGTACAACAAACTCCTCAATGCTTGTGTTTTTGTCACTTTCCTTAAAGAGCTGTTGTTGCCACTAACTTTGCATACTCTTTGTTTTACTTTGCTATAGATAGTACAGCTGGATTAGTGTTCCTTGCTACTGCTAGCATTGACCATGTGTGCTCTCTTTTCCAAAGACTACACAGCCAGGCCATCATGGTGTTTTGATAACTTGTATTCTTTTACTTTTCCTGGCTGCCTAGAAGAGCCAACAAGAGATAAGTGATTGATTACAGTCTTCTTATCTCAAGAAGAAACAGCCGGGTGACAAATTGTCCTCTGAAAGGAAGGCTAGAAGTGTACACTGTTCTGGATGGAGTACAGCATCATTATCCCTCAAGCTACAAGAGACACTCCCACCCACTCAAGAAAAACACAAGCTTGTAATAAATACAGAAGAAAAAATCCCACAAATATGTCCATTTAAAAGCAGCTATTTTCTCTTCTGGCTAAGCTTCCAGAAGCTAATCTTTCTGAACCTAAACAAGCGCTGCTGACAGAAATCACAGTACTTATTAGCACGGGCTTTAAGCCACACTCACAGGGAGGTGGTGCGCGTGTTTGAGTAAGCATGCAAGAAGGAGGAGAAGGAAGAGGGGGAGAAAAAAAACTGTATGTGAGACGTGTGTGTGTGTGTGTGGGTGCCTGACTGTTCGTGTTGTGATGACCCTGCATTACTGGCGAGTTTGCTGTCAAATTGTGGGACTAAGACAGAGTCATACTAAGTGTCTGTTGGCAAAGAGTCTCACAGCTGGACTGTACCATGCTACTGACTTGTATGTATGGAATGTGCATGTGATGCCAATCTTCAAGAGCGTGCGAATTAAAGCGCTAATGCGCGTTTACCAGGTCAGAAGGAACTGCATTACGTTCACACCATCAGGACGGTCACAAACCGACTGGGCCCGGTCAGCTGGACGCATTTCATGACCGCAGCAATCTTAATGCAACTTCAAAGGCTGGTGCGAATAAATCATTTAGAGAACTATGATGTCATTTGAAGCAGAGTTATGACACTGATGTGCTTTGTCAGCATGGTTCACCTAACTGATTTTTTTAAGCTGTATACAGTCATTGACACGTTATTAGGTATACCTTGATAGTATCGGGTTGATAGTATCGGGTTTTACTTTTACAACTACCATAATTATTCATTGCGTAGACTGAACAAGATGCTATAAACATCACTCAGAGATTTTTGTCAAAATATTGCAAGTACATCTGAAAAACTAAGACCAGGTCCATCTGGTACTTGCAAACAATAACACATAAATTATTTATCATCTGATAAATCTGATGCTCGGTTTTAACTTTAGGAAATCATCTTTACTACAACTAGATGCCTAAATGCATTGACCTGCAACGATATTATAGTCCGATTTGATATTTATGTCAACAAGCAATTGTACCAATGTGCACCAAGCAACGTGGTTGGTGAATGTAAATTTTTTACTCATTATGCAAAAACAAAAACCTCTGAAACTTAAATTTCCCTCACCTTCTTGTGAGTGCGTGTGTGTGGGGCATTGTTTCTTCAGGTATAATAGCAGAGACTGTGCAACTCCTGTCAAAATATTCACAATTGGACACCTTCGCACATCTGAACACCTCCACACACAATGTCTTTTCTCTGGTAAAAAGATATGCTGACACAGAATAATGTACTCGAGAAAACTGAGCGACAAGTACAAGAGAATGTGAAGAAAAAAAGAACACACTCTAGACTCTGCAACTGTGACACGAGATTTAGAAAGAGGATGGTTCCATAAAGATATGAAACAATTAGGTTAATAAACTCAACTTAAAACTGTAAATTAGGCTCTCTAGTTTTATTTGTACCCTTCAACTCTCTCACTAAGTATCATCTTTTTTATACTAGTTAGGGATTGTAGAAAATTGTGATGATAATCCCTTAAATCCAGCTCATCGTCTAATTTCATTGAACATTATTACTTATGCAAGATTATAGAAAAACAAGTTAATCGTCAGCAAATAATATTACAAGGATAATAAGTTTAGCATCCATTTATTACTATTTTGATAATAAATACTTTCCAAAATATTGTAACATTGGCTAATTTGTTGCTTGGCCAGAAAGCGACTGTATTTTCTACGTTCTCAGCTGTATATTCATTGTACATTTTTATGACTAAAAATATTTTTTAATAGTTAAATATGTGCTTTTTTTTAAAAATCATGGAGTGAAAACTGTGGGAGTCTTCTTTCAGCCAGCTGACTGTTAATGGAAAGTAACGGGAAGGTACGGACAACGTATGAAAAGGAAATGGTTCTGAACCCATGAAAAATGCATCAGGTCTGGACATTTTCTCCCAAAAGCATATCAGTTTCCATACAAATGTATTTTCAACATAATATAAGGATTTCTAAATTTAAATAAGTGTATTTAATAATAAAAAAATTATCAGAAAAAAAAAGGTTTCCTCATTAAATGTTAATGAAAATGCCACAATATTGTCTCACATTGTGCTTGAGTAATTATTTTGGTGAAGAGGGGTCATATGACTAACAGAAACACGTCTGTTAGCAAAATTACCAACTCATTTACCGAGCTGGCAACATATGTATGTGAAAGCCCTGTTTGTATACAGCTTTACACAACTGCCGCAAGACGACGCTTTCTACTGATGGAGCCGCATCGTGGAAAAAATAGCCAACATCAAATGATCATATTCTGAAGAGAAATTTCACCCCTTAGCTATTTTGAACCTTTCTAGTTTTGGTCGCTAATGGAGCCATCCGTCTTGGGACGTTTTGTTCCGACGATGCGTCAATTCACTTCAAGCCAGCTTTGACACAGTGGACTTAAGTAATTTTCTATATTTATATTCTGTATTCGGTTCCAGGTCAAATGTGGTTGAGTGATTTTAATAAGCATGGGGTCCCATAACGTTTGGCCTATGTAATGCAAATTCTAAAAATATATATATAGAATTGAATGTGTGATATTTGAGCTTTTTTTTTTTTTTTTTTTACTGTTCATGACTGTGTTTTTGTTTTCTTTTTTTGTTTTGTTTACTGGTACAAAATGGAAGCCTGAAAGGCAGAAGGAGCTTCCTTTTGCAGCTAAAATAGTTGAAACGACCAAAACTATAAAAGTATGAAATGGCAAACGGGAGAAATGACAAGCACTCGCTAAAATCGCATTATAGCAAAAATAAATTGCAATAATTAAATCATTTCTTGGTCAAATTAGCTAGTAAAGAAAAAATATACAATATCTAATCTCTCACTTTATACCTCATCACTGACAAGAATATACAGATCCAGACTTGCATCAATTATTGTTTATTTTTTTCTGTATACCATCAATGCAATCAACAGTCTCACTATAAAATAAAGTTTTCTTTTGCATCTCTGTCTGAGATTGCTTCCTTACTTAGAGTCAGGCTTCCTAGTTTGTGTTTACACTCACGGTAATGTGCCCTTTGCACAACTAAAAGCACAGAGCCAACCCACAATTCATATCCCGATTCAACCTCGCCATATCACCACAAATTTCAACTCAATTCTAATTTAGCTACAGTTCAAACTCTGAATTCAGCAATGAACCGCGTCTAATGCACAAAATGTTCATGTGTGCGACAGAGGTGGTCTGGTTAGTGCTGGCATTGATAGAAACATGGGAGTCGAGTGCGCACAGTGACTCTGAAAAATCCCTCGGTGCTGAAAGCAGCAACCTGGGCGTCAAGAATTAATTATGTCTTTGCAATGAATAGGCAAAAACAGAAAAAGTGCCAACTGTTGTTTCGATTTGGGCCTTTTCTGTGATCCTTTTCGGAGCAAAGTAAATAATATTCAAAAGGACAGCACAGAGGCCTTGAGGAAAAAAAAAAAGAGAGAAACTCTCATAAGATTTGTTGCAAAATGCTAGTTCCGAAGATCTGGTATAAAAGAACCTGGGCAGGGAGAGGAGGGGGAAAAAAAAGAGACCAATTTCCTTTGCATCTGCCAAATCAAATGCAAACGATGTGCTTCTTCCTGTCCCCTGAATTATGTGTTTTTCTCAGTTCAGGTTTGAGTAATAGGAACATGGAAGAACGTTTTACTGAGTATATGAACATAAAAATGGCGAACCTGCGGGAGTCTTTATATTATAGTTATTTGAAGATTTTAGGGTAATGCTCAGGCTGAGGTTACAGTTCTGAATAGAGCTGTATTTTGAACAAGCAAACCAGATAATTATTGGTCCGACAGAGTAAACAAGAGAAGTAGCAGTTGGCTAATGCTCCACAGACACGCTCACAATCACAAGAAGCCATGTTTATGCTACTTTTTCAAAGAACAGAGGAATGGGTGAATTCACATCAGGAAAGTCTTGCTTGGTCCAGACCAAAAGCAGACTGTTGTTTTTTTTTTTACCCCATTCCATGTGGTTTGCTTTCTCGTTGTATTTTTTCAAAAAGTAGAATATAATTTATAAACAAAGTCATAAGGGTGGTGATCAGTGCTCCAATTGGACAGAAATAAAAGGGGGTAGAGGAGTGTTGCGCCCTTGAATCAGGAAGATATTTTTATTCTACATTTTATTGTTTTCATATTAAATTATTTCATTGTTCCAAATATTTTACAAGTAATGTTTTCTGTCACTGCGTCCATGCCTCCTGCTCGCCACAGTGACTGCAGACATCTTTGTGTCAAATACTGTAGCAGTTGCCTTTCAAACATGCTGAATATAGACGCAAAAACAGGCCCCGCAACCTGGGTTAGGTTTAACAAATCACATTGGGTGTGGTAAGTCAATGCATTTGCACATCCTCCTCCCAGTATTTTGCACTTTGATGATCAGCATATGTTTTCCATAGTAATGAAGTCCTGATTTGAATCACATTGAGAGATACACAAGAAAGAGACACCTAAATAAAATGATCAGAAATGAATTTTTAATTTGCAAGGACTGGATACTTTTAACCCCCCCCCTAAACTGTTAATACAGCTAAATAAAAGTCTAGATTTTATTTTATTTTTTGACAAACTGTATTTTAGGTTTCACTAAACAAGGTTTATAATCTGACAATTTAATTAGTATCTACAAAAGCTTTTTTAATCCTTTCTTTTTCATGGAAACATTGTACATGTACTAAATGTTTGCCATCAAAACATTCAAATGTGTTGTAAAAAAATCAATCCATATTTGTTTACACACAAAGGCCAGTTTGCAAGAGTAAGAGTATTTCCAAGTTTGATGAGACAAGCAATAATTGTTTTAAAAACAAAACTGAAACTACAATCGAAACCGATTCTAGATAAATATGTCTGAATATATGATTTTTGAGGGTTTTTTCCCCCACTTCAAATATCAATTACTTAAAAGTCATATCAGAAATGTTTGGCACTGTAAGAGATTTTTACAAAATTCCCCAAATGTCGTCGCTCTATTTTTGGACTTTAAGGTTGACATGGATGGCATGACGAATTTCAGCACTGAACATGTAGCATTCACATCATGACTAATTCCCAGACTGCCACTTTCCAAACACTCTCATCTGCTTCGACCAACAAAGTATCACTCGTACTGGAAATGGCGCAGAGCCGCGACCTACAAAAACGTGGACCATTTCCCTGCATTGTAAACCGAGGTGCCATCTGCAGCACTACAATAATAGCGTAATGGTCTCAATGACATGAACTAAAGAGGTACGTTAACCCATAAATGGCCACATTAGAGCGCCGTCTAGTTGTAATGAGATCATGCCAGTGGCTGTATGTCTAATCAGGCCAAGTTTCTGTAGGTTGCCATCATTTCCGCCGTGTGTATGCGTGAATACGAGAAGGAGGTAGATAGTGATAATGACCTGCGCTGCACATCAATTACAGCCAAACTGGCCCTCGTGCCATCTCTCTAAATTCTGCCAGGGCAATGGCGCTAAAAGTCGAAGCCACGTCTCAATCACAGATCAGTCGCAGTTCTGCTGGATACTGATTTATCCATAAAGCCTTTGAAACACCCCCCGCCCCCCGATTGTTTGTGTCTGCATATCGGTCCCAGCAGGCCGTGGTGTCATGTTGCCAGCAGATCAGCAATTCTGTAAGCAGCGCTCCAGTCTTGCTCTGACAGAAGGGAAGACAGAGACGAGACATGTTGAGTGTGCGTAGGAGGAGAGGGGAGGCTGGTATCTGACCAGCAAGAGTGAGAAGAGTTTCCCCGGCTCCAAGCGTGCGTCACCGTCCTCCTACGGAGGGGAGGGGGGCGGGGGGTAATGTGCTGTGGCATACTCAAACTTTTAGGGGGACGACTCAAGTGTGTCACACTGAAGCCTATGATGTTCCTGCAGGGTATTTATGTGTAGTGAGGTGTGGAGGATCTCCTCTGGGTCTGTCCCCTCCAGGAGGTTGGAGTGAGACGGTATAAAGTCGACCCCCCTGTCTTCTCCCCCGAGCCATACCGTTTGTGCAAACAGCCTACATCCCTCCAACACTTAAAACGAGTGGTTTGAGCCATCACACTGAAAACAATACTGACGATGCATGTGATGGGTCCGCAATTGCCTCCCACTGCTTTAATTCAAATCAGGAAAGAAAGCAAATATTCCTACATGTGCTAAGTTAAACTATTTATAATTACAATAGCATTATGTTATCTTTGCTATAAAGTTATGGGACAAACGAGCTAAAATTTGTAGTAGTTTTTAGGTGCTGTTTGTGCAGAACAGTAGACCTTTCTGCTGAGGTAGTCAGGCTATCTGCCACTTTTCCCCCAAATGAAGTTTTTTTAAACATTTTTGCAAACTTCAAAATGACCTCAATCAATCTCTTGACCGGTAAATTATGCCTAAAAAACAAAAGACATGTTCTTGTTTGGTCTGTTAGGTCTTGCTGGTTCAATTTTGGAGATTCCACATTGGCAAAATAATGTAAACATTATTGACATTATTATACGTTTCCTCCTAAAATGAATATAATTCGTTTCGTTTTGTTTGTTTATTCCCGTTAACTGTCTAGTCTAACATAGCCAGGTTTGACTTACTTTAGGATGAATACATTTCAATTAAGTCAGCCAAATATTGGCTGACCTTTCCAATCTTTCCACTTCAGTGTTTGAAGTGGAAAGGTTGCTTATTTTGTTTAAATAAAAAAAAATTAAAATGAGATTAATTGCAGTTAATTAACTACGGACTATTTTAATTTAGTTCCATCGCTTATTTGCAAGTAATTTATGTAATCTTTTAACTGCATGAAAGGATCATTACATATCAAACTGATTCATACGTATCACAGGAATAATAATAATAGTAATAATAATAATAATAATTGAATTTTCTTAATTTGTAACATTTCAAGCTGTTTCTTAAAACCATTTTTCAAAATGTTTTTTTAATTTTATTTTGGATACATGCTCCGTGGGGCTGCATGACATTAGGAAAACATGACAAGGCAATATTGTTGTTTAACACTGGGATAATATCGATTGAACCACAGTTTTGCCATTACCCTGATTTCTATCATCACAATATCCTCACCATTCCCCGTGAACTTTATGATCTTGATCACAAAAATCTATATTTGCTGTGGCCATAACAGACAGTGAAGGTAATTTAATGGGCCAAATGTGTTATTAAAAAGTAGAACCTTGAAGGATAGACCTTGAAGTTTTACAGCTGAATATGTTCCAAGCTGGCCTTCCTGGTTGCAGTCTCACTCACATCGGTATTTCCATTTAAATATGTTTTTCATCTCCAAAATTTAATAATACCTTTAGGTTATGAATAAAATCCAAAGCGCCACAAAAATAACAATATGGCTGAAACTCCTCCCTCCTCCTAAAATGATCAGCATCAACCACTATTGCACTCAAGTATTTATTTTCTTTTATGTTTATTGGTACTATACTGTTAAAGTTGTTATAGACTGATCATAATTAATAATAATTTTTAAAAAAACCAGGAAAAAAAGTCATGCTTTGGCAATAAAAAACAATAAAAAAAATACGATCCGAAAAAAAAATAATATGATGTATGAAAATTAAATAAAGAATTACAAATCCTGTCTCTAGGGAATGTTTGAACTAAACTCCGTTAAAACGACCACTTAATAAGTCCAGTTTTGTGTCAATTAAATTAAATATATACCACAACAATCAGAAATGACGATCAAACACGGCACGCAAAATTAAAGGTGTGCATTCCGCAAAAACGGGAGCCAACGTTGAAACTACAACGAACATTTATATATATATATATATATATATATATATATATATATATATATACGCAGTTTACACATATACAGAGAAACCAAATAAGCGTAATTTCTCACAGAAGTGGTTAAAAAAAAAATGGAGCCGTAAACGCCGCCATGCATGTGCTGTAAAAACAATAACAAACCATCACCGTGTGGTACGTGACGGCGCTGCTCGCGCAAGTTCCTTACCGTTTCTGCCGAGTTTCGCGGCTTCGGCGGGGCAGCGAGAGTCGGCGTCGTCCTTATCCGAAGACGAGACTGCGTCTGCGTGGACACAAACATCCGCTTACAAACACATTGGCAGCGTTCGCAACAAACTTTAGGAGCCACGCGTGGGAGCCCTGCAGCTCCCGAGGCTCGGCTATCGGGTTAGCATTAGCCTGCTAGCGCCAGCCTGAGCTGAGCTGAGCTTCCTCACACCGAGTAGATCTGTCAAAAGCTAACAAACTTACAGCTGGACAGTTCAGCACGTCATGACTGAGCGCGTCAGAGGCACAAACTCTGCACCGAAACGCTTAGCTTTGCGTACGCGCATGTGCACTGCTGTCAAAGCAAGCTATTAATACTGCATTTTGTAGTAATATTTCTGACAGTTACTTTGCTGGGGCTCTGACAGACCCTGAATGGTGGAGGAGCTCACTCAACTCAATCACAGACAGCTGGACCACGCACTCCTCGAAGAGTTTGTCAGCTAAACACCACCACCACCACCGAGGCGCCAACTTACTATCAACAAAACGTAATTTAGTCGCACTGACGAAGGAAGACCAAGGTTCGCACAAAAAAGTATCCGGACTTGGTATTTGGCGATCCAGTGTCGCCATTGCTCTTCCTTCTTGTTGCTTTGCTGAGAGCCGTTTTTCTCTCTCTCTCTCTCTCTCTCTCTCTCTTCGCACGCAGCAGGCGAAAAACGAAAGAACGAGATATGGTGACGTCGCCGTCGGAAGGTTTCGGCTAACGTCGGTCATTTCCGGCGGATCAAGCGGTCGAGTGACAAATGGGGAGCTACAGTACATGGGAGTTCAAAAGTTCACTGTGTTCGCTGGAACTACATGGGAAAAACAGCTATCAAGTAAAAATAAAACATTTTTTAAAATGAAGGTATGGAAAAGGACTTGATTTAATAAATTAATATTGCACAAATCATCTGTTAGATATTAAGATATCAGTTTGCTTTACTGTTGAGTTGCTTAGGCTATACATGATATCAAAAAAGATTTGAAATGTTTAGAATTGTTGAATCTTTAAATCCACAATACTTGGCATTATTAGATAACTGCGGCATTTTCAACAATTAAGAAAAATATGCAATAAAAACCAAACAAGATTTCATTTAATTTTATTTAAATTCTATATAGCTGCCCTAAAAACGACTCCAGAATAATAGAGAACAAATGTAAACCATTAATGTTTAAAGAAAACACCAAGAATTATAAGGCCATCGTGACTTTCTAACACAATACAATAATATCCTATAAAGAAAAGTAGAAGTAAAGCAATATTTAATGTAAAGTATGATGGCATAAGCCTTATGATTTGGGGTAGCACTGTTCATGATAGCTTGTGTGTAGGATTAATAAAATTGCTAAAAAAAAATATGAACAATTCTTAAATAGTAGAACAAGAACTTATATCTTACATATGAATAAAAGCTGAAGGTTAGGAATAGCATCAAAGCGCAGTGTGACTGGTGAAATGAACAATGAAAGCAATAACACAAACCCTAAAAATATATATAAGTATATACATGAATAAAACACTCCTATCTATTTGGAGAAGCAAAGATAGAGGAAAGCTAATAAAACCAAACCCTGTTTAATTCTTTAAGTTTATTACATAACACAATAAAATCTAACAGTAGGAGCTAAATCATTACATCTGTGGATAAAAAATAGAGCAATATAACTTCAGCACGGTTCAGCAAGTGGAGCTGATGACCCTACACTGCCCTCTTGTGGCAATGGGTAGAAACTGTTCTTCAAGTGCAAAGGCTGCTTTAGTCCGAGTAAAATAGTTGCAAAAAAAATGTAATTGTACTTTTACTTTATGTTTAACATATTAATACAAGCCTTGCTTTCTATCAGCATCAATTTCGATACAGACAGGCTGACGATTGCTTGGAAATTACAGTTCTAATCGGGGGTCAGGAAATAATTAGTTTATGAAAGCCAGTTCCACACATTAGACGCAATATCTATAGATGGCTACGTTATCTTCTGCACTTAAAAACACATTTTCTGCAACATCCAGCTGTGGTGAAGCACAACGAGGGCTTCAGACACAGCCATCTATTTCTATCAATGACCACAATAAAAACAAAAAGTAAATAAAATAAATGTAAAAAAAAACACCTGGAGTGGTCATACAGTTCCTTAAAAGAGTATTCATATCCCTATTACCTTTTGTTACACCACAAACACAAATTTTAATTTACTTCATCTAGATTTCATGTGAATGCAAACTAATGCATAACTTTAATGGAAGCAGATGAAAGATATGGCTGTATAATTAATCAATCCGTCTTCATCCACTGATCAGTGGTGGTGGACACAATACTGGAAATGATGTGTTGTTATAACTCACATCAACTCTCACTAAGCTTTCATGAGAAAACACCATTTCACACACAAAGCTCCTGGAAAGGCTTCAAGGTCTTTTCATCACAAAAACAGCACGCCAAAAATACTTTTCAACATGAAAACGATCCCAGTCAAGAGATCGGTCATGAGTCATTCAAGGATAAGATTCACATTATTAAGTAATGTGGTTAGTTGTACTAGGAGGTACAATTAATCATAAAGTTATTCATACCGTCTAGGTTTCTGTATTGGAGAAAGCAGCCATTGTGCACAGCCACTTTGGCTGTAGGCGTATCAAAACCCAAGACTCCAAGGCTCCTATTCTGTGAAGAGAGCAACACATTCTGGTTTGCACAGCACAAAGTCACAGTAACAGTTGTTTGCAGCTTGCAATAAGTCACATAGAGGAAACAAGCTGAAGAAGGTGAGACCATAAGTTAGCTTTCGAGTATAGGAGGGAAATTAACACCACTGAACACTCCATTGACGCATTATGGTAGTGGCAGCATCGTGCTGCGATGTATTTCAGGATCAGGGAAGCTGGCCATGGTGGGGTTTCAATTAGAGGCTGCAAAAGATTTCATTTTGTGTCATGTCATTGAATTGATTGTTTTACTGTTTACTTCTGAGAAGAGGTTTTTATGTCAAAAAGATGTCGACATAAAACCTGGCATCGTCACGAAAGTTAAAAATGTTCTTAACACTTGTGCAACAAAACGGAAGGAGAAAGAGTGCATGTATAAAAGCAAACACGCCATCAGATACAAAGGAAATTCGATTAAAAAAAAAAATCCATTCACTTTTATTGACAAATACAATGAAATGATGCAGGCCACATCCAAGAAAGCAGATATCTTTTCCACTATTCATTCGGATACATGAGGGAAACAAAAACATATTTTACTCAAGACAAAGTACAGTACAAAAACATGTTTGGTGTCACATCAAGAATTAAGCAAATGGACAACAGATAACAATAAAATGAACTTTAACAAATAGTACTTTGGCAGAATGTCACATATTTTGCAAAATATGAATGATGAAAATTGGAATATAATGAAAAAGATGTTATTACTACATTCTAAATGATTTCTTAGTTCTTTAATTGGTACCTTGGTTCCAACTCAACAGAGCATCTTTATCAGCCTCTCTGGTGTTTTTGGGCTTGTACTTAAAAAAACTCAATCATATTAAGCACCATAGAAGTAACCAGATTCCTGATATTTGAGTGACTGTGTCAAAGAACTTGACACAGTCATTTTTGAAGCTTGAAAGCAAACCATGAATGTGGCTGAATGTAGGGATCTGGTTAGTTTCACCAGGAGTTGCACTTACCACCGCCTGCCACTAGGTGGTGGTAAATGGTAAAGCATTTCAAAGAACATGAAAGAAAACACGTTTTGAGCTAAATGCGAACGGGCTTCAAGTAAAAACAGCAACAGAATTGTAAATATTTCACACAGATTTTATGACTAAATGCAATTTATATTTTTCTATTCATTTATTTATAACTAAACAATAGGGCATCCCATTTATTGGGTGCCCTAGAGAAAATGTGGAAAAAAAGGCCTTAAGATAAAACTGTTTTATTTACAGATATTTTGTAATTCAACCTTTGATTTGGATACATTTATTCAAAGGAAATCATTTGGGTGTCGCTTTAATTCCTCTACTGTACATTTAGCTTGCATGATGGTGTGAAGCCCACTTAAAAGGTAAAAATGTTTGATGCAAGTTAAATACAAGACTTTTATTCTAAGTTGCAAGACTTTCCAAAGAAATATATGGAGAATGGGGATTTTATTATTTCAGGACCGTCATTGTGCAAGAAGTAAACCGATGTCAAGTCATTTAGGTTGCAAAATGCCAGTACGGCTTTGTGCAACGTTAGCATAAGCAAAAAGCCAACCTATAACAGGTTCAAACAATCTCACCTCTATCAAGAACATTTTCTAGATATGTATAAAAGCTCAATACTTCATATATATTTGACTTTCCTTTCCTTCTTTTGCAGAACAACAAGTGGGCACTGGTGTTAGATTGGCGCAGGAACCTGCTGTCTTCCAGATCCAGGTTGGGAGGAGAATTTCTGGGAGTGCCAGCGAGTCTCCTTGTAAACAAACCAGGCATTGCCGGCCCAAATGAACATGTTGAGATAGCCGAACACCTGCAAATACACAAGCAGAACAAGAAAATGCGTAGATAAATCTAGAAGATTAAGCTAGGTAAGAGATTGAAATGATCAGACTTGACTAATCATTTGCTCTACAACTAATCGACAGCTTCAGTTATTGATGACTAAAAGTAGGTCAAACTAGCTGCTGGTATGCATTTCTTCTTACCACAGAGATGTTGAGCGTCCGCATGTTGGCGAAGTCCGTGACTTCACACGTGATGTTCCTTCCCTTACAAATAGCTAGCGTGCCACTAACTCCGTCAGTATCCGTGGCGTCCTTTACGTTCTGCAGACCCTTTGCCCAGGCAGATGAACAGACCAACCACAGGAAGGCCAGGATTGCTGTCATGATAAAGTCCTAGCAAAAAAAAAGCAAAAAAGTCAACACTAGAGACACAAGATTTTCACAATACAATACAAGATGTGGTCAGCCATTTAAATTTTGTTCAGTTTATTTACTCACAAAAATAGGCCCGAAGTCAGAGTCTTTGTAGACATGCATGTAGCCTAAGTAAACCAGCAGAGCTACCATGCTGTACAAGAAGCATACAACTCCGATGCCGACAAAGAACTCCGCGGCGGACGACGAGTCTCCCATCAGGTGCGTGGTAGTGACATTGTGATTACATATAGTGATGTTTCCATCGATGAGCAGGACCTGGCTCAGCCTGTCCATGACATAGAGGACAGCCAAAGAAACAAAAACATGTTTATTCAATATCTTTTGAATTGAATTTTTTTTTTTTACATATGCACTGCTAAGTGACCAAAATTGTCTGACTGGGACCATCCGTGATGAGAGAGTGACCGGTCAGAAACTCAAAAATAGACAGACTGGTTGCTCAAGCAATTAAAACTTTAACACTGGGGATAGAGGGAGGCTTTTTTTTTATGTCGGTATTAATTAATTTTGTCTGTTTTTAAATGGCAAAACATTGCTTTCCCATTGACTGCTGTTTCTCACACACACACACACACACACACACACACACACACACACACACACACACAGTGTGACATTACCTCTGCTCCTAATATAAATAATGAATGAGCACTGATGACCAGAAGGTGAATTCTGTTATTTATAGATATTAAGAGACATCAGAATCAAATTCATATTAGCAGGGTTACAAAAAAAGAAAAATACAGAAATTGGAATTTGGCCACAAATCTCTAATCAATACATCTACGGCAGATTTCAAAAGCAGAAGCATCAATGTATGGAAGATTTATACCTAAACGGGTAGTGAAAGCTGGCATTGAGGGTTTCATTCATGCCACCACCGCAGAAGAGAGACACGACGTTCGTACCCGAGAATCCACCACAGCTTCCGAAAGCGAATATGGCCGTGAGCTGTGTGGACGAAAAACAGACACGCACATTAGGGACGCTGCTCACGCCAGCATCAGAAAATACAGTTAAATAATGACTAAACCAAAAAAAACAAAAAAAAAACAAATTGTTGATACTACTGGAATAAATTAACATATTGCAAGAGTAAAACCATATGTACATCCCCGCTGAAGATGCATAAATATCATTAACATAAAATCTGATTATTTTGTTATTCCCCAGTCGTACAATTTCACTCAGAAAAATGTCGATTACTCCAACTTTTATTTGGGTTCGTTCCTATTTTTGTCTGATACCTTTTTCTGTAAATTTCATTTCATATATAGATATTTTTCTTGGCTTTTTTTATTTAAAATGTCCCAATATGTTCATGATGTAATTCACTCTGGCAAGTTTCTCAGAACCTCTGGAAGAGAAACAGGCCCACAGCATCACTGATCCTTCGTCTTATTTAACAGTGAGCCACTTATCAATCTTTTGAATATTTTTTATGTTTTTTAAAAAAAAAACAATGTCTGGTTATGTTGCTGTAATCAAAGCTACATTCACCCTACGCTTTTTGCACAATATTAAAAAAGGGTGCCAATAACACTGGACGGTTCCGCAAAGCTTTTGTTTTAAAAAACCGAGCAAAAACACAACAACATATTTGAAAATCCAAACATTTGAAACATTTTCTGCCAATGTGTTTTCACTTAAGCTCCCCTTCAGCCGTCAAATTCCTTTGCGCAGAAAAGCATCTGATTCAGTTTGCCGACCATGTGACACTAATTCTCCCCTCTTAAAACCAACAGAGACTAAATCCTTTTGTCTCCAGGGCGACTGCGACTCTGCCAAGGCCTTCCCCGAGTGCACAAACGATCACCATCAGAAGTCAAGCTCATTCGAAGCCCTGCTGATATTATGTTACCTCACTACCAGTGATGATGACGACGCGGGGCGAAAATGTGCCAAAGTCAGTCCCCAGCCAGCGCACTGCTGGACTGGCGTAGTCTGTCAGCCTGAAACAGACTGGCTCGTTGTTGGTGGAGGCAAGCCCAGAACGAGCAGAACGGGACGCGATCGAGTTGCTACGTTTCGCTGATGCTCCTTCACAAACGTTGCTCAGCTTTTACGCCTGGTGTAGCTTTTTATGTCGGAGGTAGTCAGACATCTTATACGCACTGTGAGGAAAAATGTGTCATGAGGGCGAGGTATATGTTTTTTTTTTTTTTGTTTGTACGGATGAGGATTAGAGCTGCTGGGAGGGATAAAATAAAAAATCTGATTTTTATTTTCAAAATTCTGACTAATCTTAAAATCTTGACTTTAAACATGTTCAGTTGTCAGTTATGTTGTTGGTATGTGAAAATAATGACATGATGTCTTTTTTCCTCATTATAGGATTTGTAAGTCTGCCCCAAATGAGTTTGGCAGATGTGAGTTTTAAGACCATTTACCTGATGGTTTAGACAATTATGACTGTGAGAAAAGGAAAATAACTCTGAGATTAAAGTCAGAATTTTCTTTGCATGTTACCGTACAAATAAAACCAAGTGTTATTTATCTTTACATTCTGATCATTTTTAAAAACTAAAGTATAAGTTTAAAAATGTTTTAATTTTTTTTATATATAAATTGCTAAAAGAGGAAATGTTAGCAGCCCTGAAGAAAATCATGTTAAAATATTTTTGCAGTAAAATAATAATGAAAAAAGAAATTACAACAATATCTAATTTGCCTACGTTGCTGCCACAAAGAAAGTCAGCAAAAGAGTTCTTATTATGGCTATCAAAACATAATCCACAACATGAATTTATTGTTTCATTTTGATACATGAACTTCTACAACATATATACTCATCCATTAAATGTATTTCAATCTCAAGTGCATCTGGAAAGTGTTCACAGCAATTTAATTTTCCCTCATTTCCTTATGTCACAGCCTTAGCTCCTAGTTGCATTAAATTGATCTCCGTCTTCAAAATTCTACACACAAATGCACCTCCGTGACAATGTGGGAAAAAAAGTTTGAGATTTTGCAAAGTTATTCAAAATGTAACCTTGAGAAATCACACATATGTAAGTATCCACAACTTTCGCCTTCAAGCTCAAAACTGAGCCGTTTCCACTGAAGTCAGAAGTGTTTGGTGTTTTGTGCCGGACTCTGTGTCTTCTGTGACAGAAGCAATAAACTGTTGTTTGACGCTGATGAAGGTGGAACTGTACCAAAAGACAAAGGACGAGTAAAGATGTCCATCCATCAGCCGATCTACTTCCCAACTCCTAACCTGTGCTCATAAGCCACAGATAGCAAATTGTAAGACTGAGGTCATAAATGGAGTTATTTCGGGACACAGTGAGCAGTTTAGGATGAGGGAGTGCAGACTCGGTCTCTTCTGCATCGAAATCCTTGGAGGGAGTCCAGGCATCCGAGTCCCTTCCAACTCATCTCAGGGGAGATATATAGGAAAAACTGGAATGCCTGGGGCTAAACCCAGAATTTGTTTTAGGGTTGCCTGGAAATGCCACGATAGCCCTACAATAAAACCAGTAGGATGTGGTTTGGGGGGTGGGGGAGAAAAAGACAACTGAAATAAACACTCAACTAAAAGTCATATTTTAATGATTTGAACAGCGAGTAGAACACCGTGTACGTCTCAGTAAAGCATTTGATTCTCCTTATCAGGAGATGCTGTTTAATAGACGACAACATTTAGGTTTGAGTGAGTGGCTTAGGCAGGTCCAAATCTTGTAAGGAGTCCCCCAAAAACCCACGTTCACAGGTGAAGTTCACCTCTATGCAGATGATGTTATACTTTGTTCACTTGGACCTACATTGAGATAAGCCGCCTTTAAGCGGCCGTAGCTGAAACAGATGACATTGGGATTTCTACCCTAGAGGAAGACCTTATTAAGGCAACAACATGCTTTTGTCTCCCAGGGTTGATGTTAAGCATTCAGTAAAATCAGAAGGCTCGACCGGCATTTTGTTATGAAAAACAGGGTTCAGGTTCTAACTTTTAGCTTGCCCTGTAGGCCAGATCTTTATTTTTTATTTTTTGCAAAATAGATGTTCATCTCTTTAACATCGTAGGACTCATTAAATGAATGGAGGAAAGCCAACGTGGGCCACAGGTCTGACTTATCCCTAAAGTTTAGGTTGTTGTTTAACTAAAAGTTAGAGAAAATTGTTGGAAGGCATTCACTGCATCAGGCAGGAAGTGGCTTTCATTAAAAGGACCAAAAGAATGTGGAAACGGTAACCTCGAGAAAGCTCTTTCATAAAAAAAAAAAAAAAAAAAAAAAACCTCTTCATTTTTGTCTCATCAGCACAACCGACACACACACGCTCACACACACGCGCGCGCACTAAAAGTGCTTACATGCTCTCACCTTGCTATGCTTCACTCCAGATGTTTTCCTTTTCCGTCACTTCCTGTTTTTTTTTTTTTTTTTTTAAATTATTATTATTATTATTATTATTTTTTGGTCTACTCGTGCTACTTTGCTTACTTGGGAAACTCCGTCACAATTTACAACAACCAGGAAAAATCAAATGAGTTCTGTTGTCAACATCCCCAATAAGAAAAAGTCAAAGAAATTTGGCATCTAATCTGGGTGAGAATTTCAAATATGTACAAGATGTAAACAAACTGTAGTAAATGTAATAAAATACAAACAAAAGTATGATTTTGTTGTTGTTGTTTAGAAACCTTTTAAAACATGACCAACTCACATCAGAAAATCAACAGAAAGTTTTTTCATCTGTCAAATGGAATGAACAGTGGAGACTTCTAACATTTCGTCAAATAAATACTGCTTCCTGTTTGCAGCTCACAAATGATAACATCTGAGGAGGTTTCTGTGTTGAGGCCACATCACTCACACACTAATCAGATTATTTTAGAGCCACTCAAAAACTTCACTTACAAATGTTCTTAAGCCTCGTTCCTACTCATTCCTTTTCGATTTGCTTGCAATGGTGTTTCTTCTCTCAAACCAACACATAAAAAGAACAGTCAAAGTTTGCTTCCTGGAAACAGGACAGTAAGATTTAGTGTTAAATTAAGATTTATACATGTTTAGTTTTTTTTCAAACCTGACCAGGTGTTGCACAGATCCGGTCTCCGAAAGTTCCCAGAAAAACCAAAAAAGAAAAACATTTTGTGGGTATTTACTGACTGAATTAATCATTTTTGCTCCACACTTAGCATGAATAAGCAAATCCATTGTGTTAAATGAAGCTTATGTAAAGCAAACACACACTTCCACACACACACCGCCTTGTCCTGAGTCAGATGACTGCTGCTTTGTGGTCCTCGGTGTGTGTGTGTGTGTGTAAATGTGGATATCATGAGAAAACAGAAAATATACCTGGATTCACTGAATGCTCGTCTGATTACTGGACCTTCTGCTCCTTTGGACAAAAGCCGACATGTTTCCTGTACTTCAGAGCTGTTTTTCAGGGGTAAATTATTGCTTAAAAGAGTATTAATCTCTAACTGGGTTCTTGTAAGGCCTGCACTTTTATGCAAGGAGCAAATACAGCTTAACTAGACAAAAACTGGCTTCAACCTTCAGGTGCAAATTAGGCTTCAGTGTGCGTGTTGTTCTTTTTTTTGTATTTAAATTCGCAAAGTTGATCGGAATGAGCCAAACTGTTGGATCTCTGTGCATATTTAGGTGTTTTCAAAGGAACATATGCGCACCAAGGAGGGTCTCTGGACCTCCCTGTTCTATGAGGGGAAAAAAAAAAGAAAAAAGATGAAACCAACGCGCAATCTGACTTACCCATTCAACCAGCTTAACGAAGCCGAGAGGCTCTTTGAGGGGCGACAAGTTGAGTCGAAATCCGGTCATCATGATTAAGCCGTTTTCCGCCCAAATCTTCACCTAGTTTTTGCCTCTAAACTGTAGGTTGGATGATGATCCAGCTGAAAGGGGAAAAAGTGGGAGTTTCCTGAACAGAGTGACGTGGTTGTGTTCCTGACGCTGCAAGAAATGACCGCTTCGGTTTATTTAACGCAACTTTTTTCCCCCTCCCCCCTCAATCAAGCTTCTGCCCCAAAAGTGGGGAGGAAATGCGAAACACGAGGATCCACTTACCTAAAATGCAGCTTGATGCGTGTTGGGAGTTTTTTTTTTTTTTTTTTTTATGACACGTGTTGCTGGAGCCGATCCTTTGTTCATGCGCGAACTTCTTTCAGCGGGCGAGCTCTGCTTGCTGGGCGATGCGCTCAAGATGTGGCGGATACGGCGCGTAAAAGTGTGCCAAACTTCACCCTCGACGCGCTGCGTGCGTGGGATTTGGTTACAGGAAATCGACGCCGCCACATGCAAAACAACAACAAACCAAAAAAAAAAAAAGTGAAAGTTTTTTGGGGTTTTTTCTCGTTTTCTTCTCCAAAATAGTAAAAAAAAAAAAAACCGAGAAAACGCATCGGGTGACTGAAAATATACCGCAGCTGCAGCTTTCGAGCGCGGCTGGGCATTTACCGCAGAAAGCCCATGCAAACTACGAACTGAAGATTCAGTTCCGTTTGCAGAGGTAGGAGAAGACCAGCCACCCAGTTCCCGTTCAGGAGATGGTAAGAAATACATGGAGCCTGCCCCCCTCAGCCCTCTCCTCGCTGAGGTTGCAGTCTTTGGTCATATGATCCAAATGGACACGCAACAGTTCCTTGACATTGAAAAAAAAAGTATCAAAAGGGCCATATCTGACCCACACCATACACCGTCTGAGATCCACTGAAAATCTGTCTCCGCAACAATCATCTGCTGCGCGCTACAAATGTGGAGTGGTGTGAAGGAAGCTATAAAATGTCCCCCATAAAGTTTGAGGTAAGATGAAACCTTAACTGAGATTCTTGGCCCACACGTGAGGCAAAAAAAAAAAAAAAAAAAAAAAAAATTAAATAAAAATCCAGCAGTGGATATATTTTCTTGAATCCTCTGTGGTGGCAGCATCATGCTGTGGGAATGCTTTTCTAGAGAAGCAATGTTCGAACCTATAGGTCAACCCGAAGTTTGATTTTCAAAATCTTTCCTTCGGAAATGCAACTGAAGTCGGAGTTCTGACTTGGAGGTCAAATCAGAGCAGCCCGAATTCTGTGTCCAATATGGCTGCCACACGACTTTCCCTAGCACCTCTTTTGGTTGCCTCTTTTTTTTACACTAATTGTACTTAAAAGGTCGCACACCTTTTCTGATCATGTTTCTTTAACGACTGAAGACAGAGTGAGAGAAACATGCTGCCGTTGGGTAGGGTCAGTAACATACTTCGTGAGTTTCAACTAGAACTACCAACAGAAGCCAGTGACGGTGAATTTCTCCGGCCATTGTCCCAAAACCAATTCAGGAACATGTTGTGAAATAGAGATTGTGCAGTGCTTGTGCATGTCATTGAGTTATGCAAACTGGTAAGAAGTGCTAATAAACAGTTATACATTCAACGGTCATTGGATTGTCAGTCATACAGGATTGCGACATAGTAACTCAGAAATTCGACTGGCAGAGTCAAAATGTAACAGCTCTGCTGACTGAGGGTTAAGGTTCATTAAGGAAAATGACATTTCTTGTGAAAATCTCAAAGGCTGCATGTTTACGTCAATAACTCTCAGATTAGGGGATATGATTCAGTGTATTACTAGTGCTAAAAAAAATTTGTAATGACGGAAATGCATGTTGTTTTTTTTTTTTGATTAGTTGAAAAAGATACAAAACCATAGCATTGGTTAGCATGCTGAATAAGAGCCTTTAATTTAAAACTTCAGCGTTTTTCATGGAAATGATGTGTGATCCACGTTGTGTTTTTGCAAACACAAGCATTGGACGAAATTACTGGACGAAGGTCATTGTGCTACTGGAGCAACACGGACAGCAGGGTGCTTCTGCAGTGAAAACCTCACCTGGCATCACCAAGGGCTAAGGGGTCTGGTGTCTCCTACAGATGATTGGAATCAGTCAACGTCATCGGACTTCTCCTTCGTAAAGTTATTTTAGCTGTTTGTGTGCTCCATGACTATAGGAACTGTCAAGACCCCCAACACATTTACAATGCTAACCACCTCGGATAGAATATCAATATTTGCTAATTATCTCTAAACCAAGTATTCAAAACAAAACCACGTAATCAGCCGGTGAGGAGAATCAAACAATTTCCAGCTTCATCAGGCGGTGACTCAGTTGAACACATTGTAGCTTCAGCAGCTACGGGTTTGTAATGAGCGGTGGAAATTGTCAGCGAAGGAGAAAGTCTGAAAATGAACCATTTGAGTGTCTGTGAAATAAAGGGTGAAAGATTTGGCCAGAAAAGCCGACAAGGAAACAAAGGAAAATCCAGACAAGGTTTTTTAGTAAAACCAGGGAACAGAACTTTGTCTAAGAAGCACTGAGCAGCTGGACAAGTTTGAGTTGCAGCTTCTGTTTAGACTAGATGTTATTTCATTGAATTATAGTTTACACTAGTGAACGCGTTATTATGCGCTATTTGTTCATTCTTCTTTTAGAATGCTGTTCAAGAAACCCATAAAAGGAGTCAAACGTGCTCACTTGAACATCTGCAGCTGAAAACAAAGTCAGTGAATTACGTTCCAGTCAAATGTACATAGAACATTTAGAACGTTACCGAGACTCACTCAGATGAAACTGCAGAGGACGCTGCAGTAGCTATGAAAGGATGTAATATATTTAGAGTTGGCAAATGAATATGGAGGTGATATTGCATTTTATATTCAGCCACTTTCCAATTACAATAAGAAGGGATCGCAGTACGTCTGGCGTAGAAGCGCTACGGCTTCAGGGATATCTCCCACATCTTGTAAACCAATATTAATATGCAGTTGCCATACGTCACTAAATTCAAATATAGAATGCTTTAATAATATATGCACAATAGTCGAAAGAGCCAGTGTTTATTCACACATATGTGAACATAAATTGGCTGTTCTATGATTGCTATTTGAAGAAAACATCGAGCGATACGGCCTCTATATGAAACTTTTCTGAAGTGACACATCTACCGACCTGAACTGGTATGAATTGAAATGCTGAACCAATTTCAATAAGTATTGACCATTAATTAAAGAAGGCATGCATAACTGTACGTAGATGTGTCTCGATCGCTTGGACCAAGTGAATAAGCCGATACAAGAAGAGATATTCAGACTGGAATAGTTCAAAATAAAGCTGCAAGATTAGCTGTTACTTTAGAACTCATCACTTTATGCATCGATGCCCGTCACAGATGAAGGTTCATGACTAACTAGCATGTAGTCTCTTTTTTTATTTCTCTCTCTTTACATAATGTCTGGATTTTCCATAAACTCTCTGGCCTCGTCTCACAGTAATTACCCAGCTGTAACAGACAGGATTTTATACAAGACGAGCCTGTTGCTTTTATGCTACCTCTGTCCAGAACTAAAGCCCTCAGAAAAAAACATGTTGAACCATTTTAAATTAAAAACATGTTGCCTTTTGAAATAACATAAAAGGATCTTAAAAACATATATATATATATGGATGCGCGTAATGTAGACTGTTATTTGCTTTTAAAATCCTTTGAAATGGTTGCGGCTGTTGACTTGTACTTCTGATTGGGTTTTTATGTGATGTTTCCTTTTGTGAGGTCTCGAATATTGTGATTTTACTGTAATGCTTGAGTGATCCTTAAATAAACTAGACTCAGCTCAACGCCTGGCTTGTTTTTAGATGCTAGTGGACACTTGGGAGAAAATCCCGACGCCTTCCGCCCGAGGACAATTTGGGATTTAATCTCGGAACAGTGAAGCAGACAGAGAAGGAAGCATTTCAAACCAAGAGGGTGGCATTTTTAATCAGTGTACTGTTGACAATATAGCAAGTTATGTTAGTTAAAATCTCAGTTGTGTTGGGGGGAAAAAAAATTAAAATAATTTGGAACAACATATACATACGGTTAAAACAACGTAAAAGAAAAATCTAAATTATTCACAACCACTTATTCTTTTTTTTTTTTGCGCTTTTCTTTTTTTCTCTTTTTTTTTTTTTCCTGTTCCATCCATTACACAACACGGCATTCACACAGGACTACGCTCACGCAGAAACTAAAAGGCCCGACGGTACCAGGAACTGTCACGCCGGCCGGTTCCGTCGAGCCGTTTTGGATATTCTTCTGTTGGTACAAAAATGGTCATTCTGACAAAAATAATAAATCACATCTAGTCTTCCACCTAATCGTCCCTCTCTCCTTTCAGTTGCACCCCCTTGTTTTATGTACAAGTGAGAAGGCAGTATGGCCGCACTGTTTGTAAATAAGGATATTTACTGTGATATCTCTGTTTTTTTTTTCCCCCCACCCTAGTCATACAAAATAATAGTTTTCTGAGGTAAGAACTGAGATAGTATCAAAATAGTAAAATAATATTTTACTAAATGCACCTCATATTTGGAAAAGAAAACAACTATGGTCATTAAAACTGAATTACGGCAATAAAAGAGCAGCAACAACAGATGGGTAATAAAAATAAAAAAAATTATAAAAATAGCAGGTCAGAAGCTGTGATCTTCAATGTGTTTCAACAGTTTGATCTGAGCCAAACTCAAGAAATGGGAGTCGGGAGACATCACAGTTTCAGTTTAATGCTAACTTAGCTAATTAGCATTCAACCAAGTACGACCGATGCACCTAAAAATGGCCAATTTTCAGCTTGACTGCCACTGACCCAAAACTGACGGGTAAAACCAATCGATTTCTGACGAGTGAATCCACCATACCAAACTGCTACAAGGCTGAGGTTAAAACACTCTTTGGTGTAGATGCTGTTACTGAACAAAATCAGTGGAAGCAGAGCGATGTCAGAAGTTATTAAAAAAGAAATAGCCTTCTCTAACACATCTAGGGTTCACTTTTGGCAGAGAGAAAGAAAGGCTCTCAGAAGATAACAGGAAGGCTAAACAGAGAACAACAAAGTTGGTTTGTTTTACCCTGTTACATTTTGGCCTGTCAAGGAAGATGCTGGATTTGGAAATCATGACAGTTTTTGTTTTTTTGGGGAAAAATGTCAAGCAAATACACAAGACAATTAGTTTTAGTAATTATGATTATGCTAACCAAGGTAGGTGTAACAGAAGATGCTAAATATAGCTTAAACTGTCAATTTGAAATTTCGTGTCATTGTAAAAAATGAGTTACACCTTGTTTAACAGTGGCACATCTAACATACACACAGTGTGACGTCGCCTCTTGTAATACATATTGTACTGAATAGGCAAAAATCATATATTGGCAGGTCGAAGCTTCACAAAACCAGAGATAGGTGCATCTCCACTAACTGTGGCCGACAAGGCGATACCGCATTGAGTCACGAATATGAGTTGGTGGAACTAAAAGAATCAAGGGACTTTTGCAGCTGCTAATATACAGCTGGTGTAAAACGAGGAGGCTTGAAACGTCACGGGAATAAACCTAATCGTCACAACCAGCTGCTCTGTCCGGAAAGCTCCCCCCTCAAATATCATGCTTCCTGTGATGTCACCAACTCCGAGTTTCTCTGAAATCCCAGTGCAAGCTCTTCACAAAGTGAAAGTCCAACACTGGAAAGCAGGTCAACAAAGCATAGAAACCCATCGAGGCCTGAAAGCATCGGGCGACTCGGAGCAGATGGTGAACCGAGCCGATGGGTAAATGGGCATTCAATTCAACGGACAGCTTTGTTGACTGACTTAAGGCAGTGATACTGGAGGTTTGCTGATCTGCTCGACTAACTATAAAAAGACCACGTCCCACCCCTACGCAGATTCAAAGGCCGACAAACTCTGTGTGTCCTCCAATCCTTCCATCAACAATTGCATTTGCATAAAGGAATACGACACAGTTGTTCAAAGGAAGAAAAATACCTGTACGCATACTCGCAAACACACGTATCAGGACAGACACTTAACATAGATTTCAGCCAGGAACCAGGAAATTAGAATCATTCATGGACACAATGTCGTCATCATCATCATCATCATCTTCATGCCAGTGAAGATAGCTTTTGAGATGGATATATATCTTTTTACATCATCTTACACAAAAAGGCTGTGCATTAACCATCATGAAGATCTAAGCAAATTTTGAAATTCAGTATTCATACACACAAAAACTGCAAACATTCTGAATGGATACTTTATTTTTATTCCGAGATTGTGGCTTTGAAATTGGATCTTCGTGATGAGAATGCACTACGGGCAAACATAATGAGACACAGAGAGACGACCGTTTCTCTACCTGCGGCGACGCGTCTGTGTTGGCAGCGCACACGTAACTACAGTTTAGACTGCGACGATCAATTAAAAGCAGGACATTTTGGAAAATAATGTGACATTACCATCTATAGTTACAGTTAAAGGGTTTAGGATTAACTGCTACCGAGGTGACGCGAAACATGAACATTTAACGTATTTCAGTGTTTTCAGTGCACAGCAGTTCACAAGGGTCATCAATTCTTCCTTCACATAGAGGGCAAAGCGAAGCCGGTTCAAATTTGTGCCTTTCTTTTTCTGTACAGAACGACACGCAGAAGTGTTACCGCTTTCCCTCTTTTGTCACAATCTGCCTGGGTTGGGGCACACCGCCCCGTCAGCAGTGGGCTAAACACATTCAGGGAAGCTGCGAAATAGTCTGGCCTAACAGTGAAACAAGTTGAAATTCAATTTGAGGCAGCAGCACATTGATGCGGCTGGCTTGGATAGTATTTTACTGTTTGTGTTCTTCTTGTACTACCTCGCTTTCCTTTAGGAGGAGTTGTGTTTATCTTTATAAACTAGTTTCCAAATTTTTACCTCCTAAAAGTTTCTCAGAATATGGATTTAAAAAAAACAAAAATTTTCAGGGGGGTTTTATGTTTTCAGGAACGTTTTTGTTTTGTAATTTGAGGTGCAAATGCCTCCATTTTTTATGTTGAAGGGTGAAAAGGTGAAGATCTGGGAGTACGACTTCTTTTAGGCTTTAGAACGTGTCGGGGGGGTCTGGGATGGCCGCATTCAGTGCAGCAGCTCCTCAAGCTCGCTGTCTTTCAGCTTGGCATTGTCTCTGACTTCATCAAATGTGTAGTTCTTCACAACCTTCCCGTTCTGAAACACTGTGTGCAACAGGTCCTGAAAAAAACAAACAAACAGGTAAATACTTCTACTTCATTACGGTCTGTGCCTATAAAACGGACGTCCATTTATGGTTTTAAAGTGACAAAATGGAGAAAATCTCAAGGGGTATGATTATTTTTGAAAGTAGTTTTTCCAAACTCACCACTCCATACTCCTCCAGATCCCCCTTGCCCTCCTCCAAAGTGACAAAATCTCCGCTCGGCGTCCGGTGCAAAGACAGGCGACCTTTCTTTGACCTCTTATTGGGGTCTGCCACCGGATCCTTGAACACATTCACCTGAGAAACCACGCACACACACACACACACACAAAAAAACAAAACAGTCTTTTGAGTTTCGAGTATTATCGCATGTTTTACGCAGTAGTTTGCAAACACTCACCCCGAGTCCGTTAGTCACCACATAGCTGCATTTGAATGAGCAGTTGAGCAGATCTCTGGTCAGTTTTTGCAACAAAGCCCCTCCGGATCCAAAGGCAATGTTCTCAATGGACCACATGTGTTGTTTCATGCCTTCTACTATCTGATGAAACACATCCACGGTGTAAACTTAGTGCTGAAACCTTGAACGTGTATCATAATATAACCAAGAATTCTTACCTCCTGCAGTGTGTTGATATCGACTCCATCTCCTTGAATGACTCTAAGGTAAGGAGGCAGCACTTTGAAACCTTTACCGTTCTCGTGCACCGGAAACTTCTTACCCAGTATCTCCAGAACCTGACGGCGTTAAAGAGACTGTTAGCGACACGTTTGAGGGGATGTTTACCGGCTTGTTAAGATTTCCGTTATGTGGACCTTCAAAACCGTATCCAGCGGGTTTCCTGAGTCCGGTCGGACGACCAGCGGGGCATCCGCGCTGCGGGTCTCTATCAGCGGCCGCAGGTCCTCTCCCCAGATCTTCTCACAGGCGTTGTAGATGTCGTAGCTGTCACTGACGATGGACACAGGCACGTTGGGGAACTGCTTGATGATGTGCTCAAAGGCGTCTTTTTCATGGTCCTTCCCCCATGCTGTTATGGTACTGCAGAGAGGATTGTTTTTAGCTTTTGATGTTCCAATTCAGGAATCAGTTTTATAAAGTGGCTGGCAAAATAGCTAAAGCTCCAACTACGAAAGATTATACTTGGATTTTAAGTTGTTGTATCGTAATACCTGCAAATTATTATTACTGTAAAAATTACAACTACATACTAATCTAGTAAAACATTAAGATGTAGACAGATTTTACCCCAACAAGGATTGTAGAAGTTGATTGATCAGGCTACATACGGAACAGTTTCAGTGGAAAATGACATAGTTTAGATTAAAGCATATTCAAGAATTGCCTAATCAAAGTCCAGACCTCAATTCAAATTGGTTACAAATGCATGTCACACTTTTTAGATTTTTATCTGTACAAATACTTGAAAACCACAAATTATTTTCCTTCCACCCCCAAATAACACAGCTATTTCCCGCGAAAATCACAACAAAATACAAAAAGCTTAATACTCTACAATTAATACTCTACAGCTCAAAAAGCCAGAAGGAATAAGATGCACTAGAATGAATTGAAAAAACTAAAAGAAGAAAAGACCATTTACTATCCAGAACCCTTCATTTAACACACAGAAGACGAAAACAATCTGCTGCAACAAACATTAAAAGCAGGGCAGCGTGCATTGAAATACTCCCTAAAAAAAATAAAAAATCAAGCTAAAATCACATGACATTAATAAAATTGCACTTCTACAGACTTTCCAGAAGAGGGAGGTGTACACCATCTGTTATAGACATGAATTAACCTTTGAGATTTTATTCAGGTCATTACAGGCATAAACACTGTAGCTAAAGGTTAGAAAAAAACCTTAGACACTCCCAGGGTCAGAGGATTGCATAAGAAAATAATCAAGTTCAAGCAATAAGCGATGAAATTTGAAGTGCAAGTCTAACATATTGTTATTTTATGTCGGGCTCAAGTTTTCTAAAGCTATAAAACTGACTGATTTGAAAATTATTTAAATCGGTAATATATATTTTTTTATAGAATCAAAGTCCTTTTTTCTTACTTTCAGTTTTACATACAAATCAAAGTGGAATTTTCCAGCAACTCCTCCCATAGAGGAAGAAATGAAACATGGCCGTTACACAGGAACTGCTATGACGACCCAAGCCAACGTCCCAGAACACAACAGCCCAACAGAAAAAAGGGGGTTCTTTGCTAGAGTAGTGACTGTCCTGGAGGAACGTTTGCATAGGAGCAAAACTAAAGGCTTCCAGCTGACTTCCACCCAATCAAAGCCACGCTCCGTAAATTAATCTGAAGAACAGCATAATAAGTGTGTGAGGGACACTGAGTAAATTAGCATCAACTTAAGTCATGCCGAGTTCATTTTCTTTCTGGCAAGAGAGATTCCTACGACACAAATGTTGACAGAAAAGGATTTAATAGGATACCTTTTCTCTTTTGAAAACTAATTTGAAAGAGTCACAGCTTTTGGCAATAATGTGGATTACTGTATCTCCATAGGACACTGACGATGTGCGTCAACTCTAAACTTGTGTGAACATATAAAGCTAAAATGTGGCCTTTACTAATTCTTGAGAAGTAAAAAATTTAATGATTTAAAGCAGAATTTAGCACTTGGGAAGAGACCTGTCATTATTGAAAGGAAATGCTCTATGTAACTAATCATCTTATTAGTGTCTGTCACTACAAATAATAGAGGAAAATTCAGTTTGTTACATCCACGGATATCCTTAGCAAACATGTTGGTGATAGATACAAGAGAACATGCTAAGTTAGCATATTGGCTAACTGTAGAATTTAAGCTAAGGATAGCATAAAAGCACTGTTAGCATGGCAGTCAGTCTCCACTGCTGTTAACTAACATGCTAGTAACACTGCTGGTATTTTAGCTTACAAGCTACTGTTTGCAAAGCAGTGTTGGTTACTGTTGGTCAACATGCTATTTGTACCTTGTTAGGTAATACTAGCATTTTAGCTAATGTGAGCAGAGCAGCCAACTTTATGAAATGACACACGTAACTCAAAGACATTTAAGTCTAATAGACGCTAGCATAATTTTCATGCTAGCATTAACCAAATAAAGGTCAAAGCTAATGCATTTTGAGCCTAACGTATTAACAAACTACTTTATTATGAAGTGGGAGTCACAATCAAAATTTCTTCAGGAATATTTCACTTTAAAATCTATAAAACCTTGAGAGGAGTGTTTGTTTACCTGTGCTCAGCTGCAGGTACTGAAAAGCCAGGTACTGGGTCCTTGGTGCCGTAGTACTTCTTAATGACTCCAATGCCAGCCACCGTGTCTGTGCCCTTGAAGTTCACCAAATGAGCAGAGGCTCCAATGCCCGCAGTCTGTGAATGATGAGTGATATTTAAGCATTTTCTGTAACACAGTATTAATTCATGTACATAAAAAAGAGAAATAATGGTTTTAAGCTTAGCTTTGACGTAAAGGTATAAAACACAGCAAAGTTGGCTACGCTTTTGGAGTCTGACTTAGAATATTTGAGTGTGAAATAACGCTCTGAAGAGATTTGAAGATAGAATATTTTTCCCGTATTGAATCTGTACACCAAGTTGTGAATTTATCATATTTTTCCTCTTTCAGTTACGGCAAAGGTGACTAACTCCAGTCCTTAAGAGTTGACTAAGCTTGAAATCAAATGGATAAAACACTTAATAAAAATCTCACCCAGTTCTCCAGAGGTCTGCTAATGAACCATTCATTTGATTCAACTGTGATGAATCAGGGCAACATTTAAGCACACATCACAATGGCTATTTAAGGTGTATGTATTACTTAGCAAAAAAAGTCATTATGAACTATAAAGAGTAGGAACAGTAAATAAATTCTCTCCACGTCTTAAATACAGTGTATGCATTCATAAATCCCATCTTTCTTCAATTTAAGTTATGCTTACATCAACTATCTTGGGTGTGAAGCTATTACAAAAGGAAGAAAATTGAAAGTTGACATCTATCATTATGGAGAAGGGGGCTAAAAATTAAGTCCAAACAAGCACAGACATTGTACAGCTTTGTGTAAAAGTAACTAGATTTCCTTAGATATATTCTGAAATGTCAGTAGTTCCTTCAGGATGCATGAGACAGAGAGAAAGCCTTTCAGTATCTGTTCTGGAAATCTTATAAAATCTGTATTATTTACAGCATACACAGTGAGATTGCTATAAATGCATCAAGTAAAGCTAACCACACAAATGTAAAATGCTTAAGAAAGCTTCCAATACACCTTTAATCATTTTGTCTTTGTTTTGAAATAGCACAGCATAATGTTGTTCCTGGACTTAATATAACTAATGCAATTGACATGAGGCCGGCTCCGCCCCATGCGGAAGTAGAACAGTCCTCTGACAACCACACTCTTATCAAGGCAGACTAACGGACCTCAATGCGTTACCCTAGACATTTTTTGAGTCATTTTTGCCTTATATACCAACACTGAGGCAACGACGGCGGGCAAGAAAATTCTGTAACTAGTCCTACGTCAGGTCTGTAAGGTTATTAGCGGGGAAATAAGAAATCAACAATAAAGCCCAAGAGGACAAATGAGGGACAAAAAAGTCTGATTGGATGCAAGTGTGAACGCTGCAGGACAAAGTGGGTGAGTAATTAATTAAATAATACAGGCTTGTGAAAATCGGCCTTCAGGAAAATGCTTAGAAATAAACAGTAGTATGAAACGGTGTTTAAATGCCAATATAGCAGGTAGAGCAGTCTGTTTTCATGCTGCCATAGAGCTACAGTAGGAATCTACACGCATAAAATTCAGCATAACTGCCTTCACTTATTGATCTGGAAATGATTTGATGTTTAGGATTGTTACTTTAATTTATCTGTGTTGTGAGTCGTTAGCACGGAGCAATCAATATCGTTATGACAAAAACTGGGATGTTTACTACCAGTTACCTTCGTTGACAACTTGGACCGTGATTATCTATTATTTTCCTCCAAATCTCTCTGACTGCAGCATGTTTTCTATGATAAATACTGAACGCTGATTGGCCAGTTGCTGACAAGTGCCCTGGAATGATTGGGGGAGGACTGCTCTACGTCAGCGTGGGGGTGGAGCTGCCATCATGTCAATTATGGCATAAAGGCTGGAAGAAATATTTTGAATAGTGTTCTTCCATCTTCTTATATTGAAATCACAGTGTCTGATTGGAGATTGAAGACAAAAGCTGTCAAAAAAAGTGATTTTAAATCGGCTACTCAAACTAACAGTATTAAAATCTGTCTCTGTTATCATTTACTCGGCTTCATACCTCTTGTGAGGACACACCCCTGTAGCCAAAGTCATGTAGTTTATACTCCAGTCCCTCCAGGTTCCCAGAGGTCTCCATCAGGTACTTGGCAAGGATCTTCTTTTGCTCTCTGGAGTTGGTCGCCACTGTAACCGGGTACCAGATCTGAACAAGAATAGTCTGATAGAATGCAGAAAATAAATAAAAAATTAGTTTTTACAGACTTATGTTAACAAGGACTGAAAAATTCTTACTACGCAACAGCCTGGTTTTACTGTACTCACTGGAACTAAAGCCTAAAACTAACAGGCGCTAGCGGGATGAAAGCTGAGAGCTCGTTCACACAAGGCCAACTGTGGGGAAAATACATTCCTGGATGCTTCATGCTTCGATAGCAGAGTCAATGATTGGATGTAAAAGCAAGTCGCTTATTCCCTGGATGGGAAATTTCATAAACAGTTATATAACCATAATGCATGCGTGTTTTGTATAGGTCTTCGCCCACGTACTTTAGAATAAATGCAAATTGTTTGCCAGATTTATAGTACAGATCAGATTTATTATCAATTACTGATTTTTCTTTTATTTTAAAAGAAGTTTGACAGGCGGACGTCTCTTTTGGGAAAAAAATAAATAAATCAGAGTCTCTAATTCTGAGGACTATATCACATAAAGCACCGTAAAATGTTTTGCGGAAGATTAAACACATTTTTAAATTACAAATATATCCCATGCTTTGTTGTTCTGGTTTCAATATGCTCAAATCAAAATGCACGAAAGTGAAATTTGATGCATTTAACAAAAAAGAAATCACAATTTTTCCATGCCTGACTCAGTGGGAACACTGCCGATTGCAATCTCTGTGACTGGTTGATTCCTCTCTGACATTTACCAAAATAGTCGACACTTTGTTTTTAAGTGCGCCGCACCTGCAGGTGTTAACCTGCTTAAAGTGGGTGGAGAGAGAACGCACACATAGCAGAGCGGCTTCTTGGAAGGCGATTTATTGAGCTTCCAAAGAAATAATCAGAGATGTTGAAAACTGTAAAGAACCTGCTGTGTGAAACTACCTGGCAGCTCTGTGTTCATTTTTTGGAATTGATCCAGTTAGCAGCTGAAAATTTTATTTGAAGTACCTGTTGCAAATTTTTCCGAGCTGTTAGACAAAGAAACCGACTTTTTTTTTTTAACATACCTTCTTCTCTTACCTCAACTTACTGGTGCTATATAGGATTTAGTTCTGGGGAGTTTGAAGAACATGGGAGGTTCACGGGTCCGTTACCTTAAACGTTTGTTCAATCATGATCTGATTGGACCAAAGAACGCTGTTCAAATTCATTGTTCTTATGATTTAGTGTAAAGACGTCACTCTTATCTGCAGTTCTCTAGCAGTGAGTTGTGGGTCTTTTTTTTCATTATTACCATCCTCATTACTGTAAATGGTAGCAAGATAAACCGTCCACAAATAACTTTAATGAGTTGTTAAGTGAGCCTATGGTAATACTGATAAGACAGTTATTTAGGTTATGTAGGACTCGGGGAGGAGTTTATCTTTTAACATCACAGCAGATAAAAAAAGTAATCAGAGCTACAGAGTTTAGCTGAATGGGTTCCTTTTCACATGCTTCATGTTGTAAAAAGAAACGGGAGCCGTCGCTAAACCATCGGCTTGTGATTTTCACAGCAGAGATTTCACATGCCGGTCTAGACAGCTTTAGGAATTAGCTGGATGATCTAGTTGTGCCTGCATTTTTACGTCAGTGCGGGTTTGAACGCTACTTGGAACAATGCAAGATTTTGATCAGACGTTTAATCTGAGGCAAAGCGAAAAAGCATAAGAAAACTAATCCATGTAGGAAGTATAGCAAACAACAACAACAACAAAAAAAAAGTTTCCAAATCTTTCATGTAACTTTCCCTGCACACATTGTGCAGCTCGTTTCCGCCGTCTGACTCTCAGCAGGTCACATGCCTCCTCAAATATAAAACATCGTATGGACTCGTGACGGTCGGAGTTGCAGTGGAATTTGTGTTGTGCGGAAAAAAAAAAAAAAATCAATTACACGTCTCCTCGTTTAGTATCCTTAACCTGATTTTAGTCTCAAGTGCAATCGGAGTCTCAAAAAAAAAGAAAAGGAAAAAAATGGCCCTCGGGCATTCCAGCTTAACTTAGCCATTTCCAGGAAAAGAATAAAAAGAGACAAATGTAGAAAATGTTGGGAATAAGGAAGTTTTTGAAACATCCAGAAGGTACAGAAAGATATTACAAAGAGAATAGAAAACAAGAAGAGAGGACAGAAAGAGCCAGAAGCATTGACCCAGTGACGCAACCCAAGGACATCAAGATGACCGCCGAGGCTAATTTTACACCAGGCATGAATAATGTCTCCATGTGTGCAACCAAGGAGGGGCAGGAGGGCTGTGGGAGGGGGGGTTGTTTCAAGTGTGTATTTATACAAGGAACAACACTCACGAGGTGTACATGTGTATAAGTATGTGGGTGTGTTTGAGTGTTGCCACAATGTAAATTCCTACTACAACAGTCACGGTGTGCGCATCCAAAAGTGGGTGTGGCTTTCAAGGTACGCTTTTCCTTCCTGAATGTTGAAATCTGTTTGAGAAACGTCTGAGAGCGACGAGCGAAAACTTATTTGCAAAAGGAAAAGAGAAACAGACGTTAGAGGAGGGGACAGATTAAATATTACTCATGCTGCTCAAAGTCAGTTCAGCCAAGTCGCTGTTGCGGCGCCTGTTCGCTGAGAATGACACATCGGTCACGTTTCTAGAAATCCGAACTACGAGGATGTGATTCCGCACTGCTCATTATGAGAAAGCAGGATCCCTGCAGCTTTTACATGATGCCATTTCATGACGACGTCAAAATCCTTGGAAGGAAGCAAATTGACTTAAAAATTCATTCCAAGTTAAAAAAGATGCTTAAGAACAATTTGTTCAAGGGTTTGTCTTTATTAAACAAAACTCTAATTAGGTTGCCACTGAGTTGGGCAACGTAACGAGTGGAGAAATTTACAGCTATTTTCAAAATAGAGCAGGAACTATTGGAAACACTCCTGCTGCGACAGTCGAGTACGGAAAAACTAAAGACAAATTTATAGAGAATGACCGTGTGAAATAGATCACATCACATAAAATCAGACGGCATAAACATGAATATGAAACTTCAGAGAAACTAAGCAAACCTACCTCCACCCAGTTAGTGAGCCAGTAGCATTCGGGATCTGTGCTCTCCACTGTGAACAAAACATTGCCTCTGGGAATGACGCTTCCTTCCGGCACTGCCTTGATTTCGATGGGAAGATGGCCGTCGTATTTCTGCAAAAAGCAAATATCGCTGTCAGAACGCTGGGGAAGCTTTTATGCTGTATTACTTCAGCTTTGCAGAGAGGGTTTTACAAAAAACTACAAATGTTTTAGAAGTCATGAAGACCACCTTAAACACAACATTCTGCAATACAAGAATGCTTTTAGGTTAACAACTGCAGAAAAAAAAAAAAAGAATATATTTGATCCTTACTAAACAAAAAAAAAGACAACTTTAATAATTATAATTTGAGTGAGAAGGAAGGAAATAGGTAAATTAAGATTGAGGAAAAGAAAGCAAAGAAGGCAAAAATGAGCAAATAAACAGCAGTTCCTTACCTCCAAAATGTAAGTCCAGCCCTTCTCATTAAAAACATCATCCTGGAAATGTTCCCTATACACCTCCTTTGCTTCCTGAATCTTCTCTGGAGTCACTACCTTTCCTGAAGAGGAGAGGGGGAAAAGAAGGGGAAAAAAGGATGAGGAAAGAGAGAAATAAAATAAAAGAGGACAGAATACAGGCAACAAGTCATTAGGACGCTAATCGGTCGTTTATTGCTGCAAATAGTTTAGAGGCTTCCTGTGCATGCTGACAGGGCGTTCTTATCCAACATCACACGCAAACCCGCCAAAAACCTACATGTACGACTCCGAGTCTAAACCGCTTTTTAAAATATAGAAGAGGGAGGAGAAAAGTGAAACGTGAAAAGGAAAGTTTCACTTTTGGGGTACGTGGAGAGAACTGAGCATGCCCAAAAAAAACCAAAAAAAAAAAACAGAACTCAAACTTTTAAAGTTCGTAGAACTTACATTTTACCACCACACTTTTCAGATTTTACTCAGTAATAATAGAAAAAAATTTCATGCCCCACTCTTGGCTTTCTGGGGTTCGCCGACGGTTCTTTGATGCCCGGCCTTGTCGCTGAGCGAGGCGAGACGCTCGGCGCAGACGACACGTCTTTCTCCCTCAAACAGTGAGGCGGCAGCTGCGCTTTTGTCTCCCACTCTCTGTGTTCTCTCTCTCCCCCTCACCTCTGCCGCCACACCGTGAAATCCTCTTAAGAAGGAGGCAGAGGCTTTCTTTCAGCTTTCTGTTGATCACCGCTCAATGTCTCTCAGGAACTCTTTGGAGCATCAGACTTCACCTACTTTAGTTAATTAGAGCAAATAATCTTTTTTATGCCGAGTTCAAGGTTGCTTTTCATTATTATTTTTTATTTTTTGGTTGCTTGAAGTTTTTGATTGTGTTTATTAGAAAATTTACCTTGTAGTGCACAAAAAAAAAAAGAAGAAACGTACCTTTTAAGTATTTGTGAAGGATGTACTGCAGGCCGTAAAAGACGGTTTTGTCATATTTGACTTTTCTGCTTTTGCTGGGATCCGTCCTCTTCTCGCGGCACTCGAAGTAGGAGTACACTTTACTCGTGTTGGGGGGGTACTGTTTGTAATGAGTCACCTGTCGACACATAAATACAATTTATTAAGATTTACTGAAGATTGGCCCGCTAAACACCATCAGGAGGAAAACAAAAGACAAAGAAAAGAAAAAACAGGAAGACATCTCGTGAACTCTAATCACACACTTCCTTCCCCTTAGCTGTTAGCTCATTGAAAAGCTTCACAATGCAGGATTTCAAAGCTGCTACAACTCACGAACACAAACTGGGACATATTATTACATTATAACCATGAATTGGTCCCTTGAGCCTGGCTTATGTGTAATGTAGCGGAGATAGTGTCACATACTGTAAATCCCAATGAAAACTGTTGAAATTTATGACTGCAATGTAGTAACCCGTACAAAAGTTCAGAGAGTGTAAATACTTACGTAACAAGCTCTACCACTGACATGCGAAAGGAGGAAAGTGTTATTTTGTGTGGTTTTTAGTTGAGCTGGGCATATTGAGTCACAACACGAACAGCAAAAATAACTCAGATGTTCAAGCAGTACACCTGCTTAAAAATGACAGAATGTCTAAAAAAAACAAACATGTCTCTTCTGGAATGATAAATGCACTAATTACCTCAGATTGAAATTTTCTTATAAAGCGGACCCTCGTCTGTCGCGCTCTTGTGTCAAATAAAAAAAAAAAAAACCTCTTACAAAAACGATCACAATCGGAACAAAAACGTGTCGGATTTTCAACCTTCTCCTCCGTCCCGACCGCGCCATTGTTGGCGGGGAGAGTTTTGCGTGCCTCATGCGGGATCCTCTAATCTACTGCAAACAAGCAGCGGCCAAACTCAGCGGCTTGTAACTTAAGTAAACAGTCTGAGACGTGTCCGGGCGTGTTTCGGACACAAACTGGAACAAAAACTGAAAATAAAGGATCATGCTCTCCCAGATGGCTGGTGCCACACGGGCATCAATTAAATCTCGAATGAGTACAGAAATGTCCTCGGGGTCCTACTGGAGGATTCAATGATTTAACCCTTTTGGCGCCGCAGCACAGAATCCACTCCCTGCATTTGTAGCCGCAGAGAAGAAACGGTAGGGAGAGTTTTACGAATAAAGGAATGAGTCAAAGAGTAATTAAGAGCAGAAGACGGCATTTCCCTCGACTCAAAGTCGCACGTTTGTCCTTCAGTCGGCGACAATCTCTCAGGGATAAAATAAAAGAACGTAATTTTGCACATGACAGGTAGATTTAAAGACAGGGAGGCAGAGGGGAGTAAAGGAGCGGCTCCCAGGCCCCAGCTGACACGCCGGCAGCAGATAAATGTCAACGAACTACTGAGTTTCTTTGACCTTACCGTGTCCTTTCCTTGGAGCTTTCGAGGACTCAAAATAGAGCCGAGACGCTAAACACGACACTGGGCCGGGACCGTGTGAGCTCATGTTCTGCTCCACGCGCCTTGATGTTTACCGGCACGCAGCGTTTTCAAATTCAAAAACCTAGAAACCGGTTTATCGTCCAAGGGTACTAACCGTTTATTGGCTGCTGTAACAAGACACGAACGAAAAGCAATTAGATAACAAAAGGGAGGACAACTAGATTACAGATCAGATTCCATTTAGTTCATACGACAGATTTATTTAAGGAAGCAACATCAGCATGATCGGAATAAGACGGGTCAGAGTTGTCATGGTGTGCCTATAATCGTAAAGATAAGAATAATGACGATGTGTGGTGTTTCTTTTCTCCCTTAACTGTTCTGCGTTTCACTCATGGTGGTGGCAGCATCATGCTGTGGGGATTATTTTGATCAGGAGTAACAAGGAAGCTCGCCAGAGTTGATGGTAAGATGGATGGAGCTAAATACTGGAAAATACTGGAAGAAAACCTGTTAAAGGTTGCAATATATATATGTGTATATATATCCTGTATATACACATATATATATGTTTGTGTGTGTGTATATATATACACATATATATATATATATATATATATATATATATATATATATATATATGTGTATATATATATTTCTGTTTTGTTACAACACTAAGAATGGCAGGAGGATAGTGTTGCTTTGCATATCTGAAGCTACACGTCTGAAGATTCCCTGTCCGTTCGATGCCAACGTTGAACAAGAAAACAGCTGCGGGCGAAAACAGAACAAATCAGATGATTTGGTTTAATTACACCAAAACACGGAGCATTTGGCAGGTCAACCCAAGCACACGCGTACATGTCACGCCTCCCGTTTTTCTTTTTTTTTTAATGCGACATTTACCACCCTCATGGTGACAACTTTCAAGCTGTGAAGCAGATTTTTCCGTGACTTCTAACTATTTTTCCCCCAACATTCGTAGGTGTTGCACAAACACCGCACGCCTGCACCTGCGGCGTGACACCGGAATTGTGTATCCAGACAAAAGGCACACTTTAATGGCTTATCAATAAAAGCACAAGCTGCTTTTACTGACAAAACAACACATGCACAGCACTTATTCTTTTGTGCAAGAGGCTCAAACTGATTCCAAATAAGCCTTAGAGAATTAGTGTTTGGCTTAACCTTATTTACCTTTGGCATGGCTCAATTATTTTATGGGACATAACTTTAAAAGAAAGAAAGAGAAACCTGCACCTTTGCATCCACTTTTGTCTATTAAGACTAAACTTGGGCAAAGTATTAAGAGTTTATTTCAGTATAATTCAGCTGACATCATTTATGATTATGCATTATTTATGCCGTCTAAGCATTTTTTTCCCCCCTGACTTCAAGGTATGAAATGTTCTTTCTTGTTATAACTTGAAATGTGACCAAGTTGTAATAGCTGCTAAATGTCCTTTTAATGACATGATGTTCTCTCCTGCTGCTTGTAAAGTAGTGCAGTACTGCCCCTCCCCGACCTGTTTCTTCACACCGTCAGTCATCAGGCTGAAAGAAGGCTCTTACACTAATGCCTTGCTCACAAGAAAAATGATTTGATTTCTTTATAAATAGTTTTAATTGCATAAATCAAAGAGGGTCATGGCGTGGAAAGTAAAAAGAAAGCGCCACCCACTGGTCTTATTGGGTAATAGAATTTGTTTTCTCTAAACAAAACTGCAGAGAAGTGTATTATCCTCCCAGTAAATTAGACATTTACTGCACACTTTTGCTCAAGCATATGGATAAAAATGCAACAGGTAACATTATTTAAACGCTATATTATGAAATATAACTTGTACCAAACTTGATACATGAAATAACTTGAGTTTGTTCAATTTAAACATGCATTTTATAGCTTTTATCTGAAATTTCCCAGTCGTATTGAATACAGTTAATTTATTTCAGTGACTTATATAAATTGATGTACACATCGGTGTTTTAAAACCTTCATTTCTGTTAATTATAACACAACATTTTACGATTAGGATAATACAGACACATAAGCCTCGCTGGAATAGTCAAATTTATTAAATATGACTATAGATTATAGTAGATCATAAGCTTGAAATCCCTTTTACACCAGCAGTTCTTCTTGAAAAAGGAGCTGGCCGTGAGTAACTTTAATATTTGGATTTTAACTAACAAAAGATACAACATGTTTGTTTCAGGAGCAAAATACTTATTTGGGTTTGCAGGAAAGCACAAATGTCTAAGGATGATAAAATCTCACCAGGGTTTATTGCTTCTCTGCTTAATGGGGTTTGTAGTTCTGTCAGAATCTAATAAAACCTGTATTTCTCAACCAGACAAAATTACAAAACACACAAAAGCGTAATAACCAGAGACGCAATGACAACTCAAAGTAAAAATTTAACCAAAACTAAACATAATTTGGTTGATTTTTCCTACTTTTTAGTTCCTGGAACGAGTATTTTTATGTTAAATACACATTTAGTGATTGAAAAACCCATTGATGTCACTTTATCAGCCACTTGAATGCTATCATGCTACATATTGATGCTCTTTTTGGGTAAATTGCATCATATTTTTCCTTAAACTCATCATTCAGTAAGAAACCGTTGTAGGCTCAGGCTCATTTATGATGCTACGCTGTGCTAATATCATAAAATGAGTCATTACTTACTACGTACATGAATTTTTCCAGCAACACGTTTGCTCATTTAGACTCATCTTGGTTTCCTTTTCACATAAATGAAACTACGGGTGTGTGCACAAGTGCCGACCCATTTATCTTCTAGCATTTGCAGTATAAAGGTGAACCTGAAACTAATTTGGATCATGTCGATTTTTATGGCTCGTCCGAGGCGCACTATGTTTGAATTAATGTAATTCATTCTTTTCTTAATTAAAAAAAAACTATTTGTCCAAACACTTTATTGGTTCACTCAGTACAATAAAATACTATCTTATCTAGCTGCTGTTCATTATGATTTATGAAAGCAAGATACCAAAGCTAATTAAAGGTCAAATACATTGTAACGTGTAAAATAGTTTGAATTTGAGCTACGCCAACAAGCATACTTAAAACTAAACTGAAACTAAAGAAAGCAGAAAGCAAAACCAGTCCACATCTAACCTGCCCAGCCTGAAGCATATTTTGTTTTAAAAAATTATAACAATATCTGTCCGTTTTAGCTACAACTGACTCAGCAGTTTTAATTCTCTGTTTGCTGTCCTCAGTATAATTAATTTCTTGAAAATATATTTAAAATCATTACTTTATCACACACTTCATGCAATCTAAGAACATGATCAGAATCTGTGATAGTTTTGGTTCCTGTCATTGCTAACTTAAGATTTTTTTTTTTTTAAATACGTAATCTTATTCTGAAGAATATCACAACATAGAAATTAAATAATGAAATCTCTGCCATCTAGGTTCACGCTTCCAAGCTAAGCTGATTTGATTACTGGGCCGGATTTTGCTGCAGAAAGCATCTGACACTTACCGCATACTTCTGCTTTTTAAGATGTTTCACAGATTTTACAAGGTTATCATTTCAATTTCATTAAATTTGTGAGCAAATGCTTCTCATTCCTTCCCAAAGCTGGCGTCATCACACAACCCACTCCTCGGCCGAGCTTCAACATTCAACAATGTTCTTACTAAACTCATTATAAAGGTGCACCTCTGGCATTTTAGACATTAATAGTTTGGATATTTTTGCCTACTTTCCACACAGTCTGACTCTCCAATAACAGCAACACCTGCTCAACACTATTCAGTGACTGCACTCTTTAGATTAAACTGGATTTTTAAACAAATTATTTCTCATTAAAAATATATATATGACAACTTAATTTTACCTAACTGTGGGCTAGTTAGTTTTGCTCGGCATTCTGCACTCATCATCAGCATCCTGTTGTCACATGATTTGTCCATGGAAACCACTGCCTACGTGCTGTAAAGTCATCACACGCTCACTTGGTTTGTGTGGACATTGTAATTAAGAGTCGGGTTTTTATTTTTTATTTTGCCATTACAGCCTCCATTACTGGGGTAGCAATTTTCCGAGCGGATAAATAAATAAATAGCACGACTCTGGACCCAAGGCAACCCATGCGGGCACGAAAGAGAAACGAGAGCGTTTCTCTTTTAACTTTCAGTTTTGCTTTCTCGAAAGTCCCTCCATGTTAATGTTTCACCCACCGTTGGACAGTGAGACTTTGCCCAAGTGTGGCCCACCCGGACGACTCGCAAAGCACTTGGTAGCTGTTGGCCAACATTAGCTTTTTTTAAAAATATTTAAATATATATATCTCTATCCCCTCTTTCAACCTCTTGCGGTCTCTGTAAGCTAGCTGGCTAATTCAGCTAGCTGAATACAACCATGACCAACCGATTCCATAAAAGCAGCAGCCATCCAGGGTGGGAGTCTGCTAGCTCACAGAGAAATGCCGCCTGTGTGGATTTCTCTCTCGGCGGTACCAGCGCTCCCCTCCTCCAGCTCGTTGTGCCTGCGCTATCCCGAAAAGACACCGGCCACGCAGGGCAGCGTGATGGCCTTGGGTCTGGTGATGAAACCACCTTGACTTGATCAATTTCCATTCCGTGCTCACCTCGCTCCCGCCCGGCCTCCCCCCTCCGAGCCCACCCTGGACACCGTACCTTGTAGGAGTCGGTCGCTAGCAGTATGTTGAAGTCGGTTTCTCTCGGCTCCATCTTCCCCCTGCGAGGTTGTACGTCGCGGCTGTCAGTGTGTTGTGTTGCGCGCCCTACTGCCAGAGGCACCAGAAAGCGAGGGGAGGAAGGACAAGCGGACGGGGGAAGGGGCGGACGCTGTGACGTCACAAAATCTCCGGCAACTCTCGTTTTATGTTCGGGAGTCACTCGGCTTAAACAAAGATCGTGTATATTTACAAAGAACTCTCAATTTTTTTTTCTTCTACAAGCCTCTGAGACAATGTTGCGTTTTAGATTTAGAAAAGGAAATACCCTTCCTACCCAACTTTTTAAATATTTTAAATAGGCACAGGGATGTAATAAAGGTGTATTTTTTAAGTATGTAATTTTGAAACAACTAGCTTTTGCAAAAGAAAAAAAGGAGCATAAAGGTTCAAATGCTACAATAAAAAAAATAAGAAGTAAATAAATAAATACATGATTTTAAGAAAATAGATTGGATTGGATGGATTCATCAATAATTAAATACAAACACATCGGTATACTGCGGACTGAAACGCTTTCTGTTCAAAAGGAAATCCTTCCCATAAACATTTACATACAATATATTACATAATTACGAGAGTAAGCAAGCAATTTATTGTACATAATTGGTGAAACTGAATGTTGGCTGCACTGCACACCTTATGTTTTTTCTTCTCATATTTTCGGTAGATCATACAAGGTCGACCATCCAAGTCGTCATCATAAATGCTAGGGTGACAACTGCTTTATTTTTCAGCTTTTCTTTCTAGGTTGAAGTTATGACACACAACCGCGAAGTGCTGCCACGGTGGGAGGCCAGAGTGGCACCGGCGCAGTGAGACATTCCATCCCGCTGGACGGACGCTTTTCTCGGCCAATGGTAGCGATCCACTCCGCTCTCCTCTCATCCCGGCGGAGGGCGTGGTTAACTCTGGAGCAGCGTGCCGTTTCCGCATGTCAATAAAAAAAGAAGTCTGACATGTAGAGAGGAAGTATGTATGATCTAGACAAAGCCTACGAGTGCTGTTTCTAGTTTTGCCTGTTCGCAAAGTAGGCATAAAAAAAACAATAAAAAACAAACTCATGCGGTCACATGATGAGCAAGGGAAACCAGATGTTAGGTGCTGCCCAAGTTTAAGAAGGACACTATTGTCTGTGGACGGATGGTACCGTAAAACAAAAGGACTCTATAAGACATGCTAAAGCTGAAGGAACAGTTTGATCTGGAGAGAGACGTGGTGTTTGATCTCCTCAGGAAAGAGGCGTCGGTGTGCAGGGTGAAAGGTGAGGCGTTCAGGTGTTAGCGGAGTAAGTTTGTTAAAAATTCATGAATGAGCTAAAATGCTTAAGATTTAACGTGCGTGCTCAGCGAATGTGTTAAAAGCCAACTTTAGTCAGCTGGAAGGAAATCTGAATGGCTGTGATTTGTTGCGTTTGCGAACACTGCATGTAATGTAATGAACAGCAGGTGGCGCTATTTGCCTTGTTATAAGAAGGAAACGTTGCAAAACAATGCACATAAATGCACATAATAGTAATAACGCATGTGTAAACAGCCATAAAAAAATGAGATAGAAAATACTTGGGGATATTTGGAGCTCTGTCATGCAGCATTTTACAATGTGTTGAATAATTTAAATGCTTCATGCCCCGTAAAACAATAAGTGTGTCGTTTATGCTCACAAATAAAAATCAAATAACTGAAACGTGGTACATTAAATTTGTATCTATAAAGATGCAATTGTATAATTGCAAAGCGAAACGCAAAAATCAAATTCTAAATTTATTCTGAAATATTTTCAAATAAGAAAATTGAAATTTCACATTTTAAATCAAAGGATGGTCCAGTCAAAGTTGAGACCTAAATTCTATTCAGAATCTGTAGCAAGTCTTGGAAATTTGACCAAATTTATATATATATATACAGTACAGACCAAAGGTTTGGACACACCTTCTAATTCAGTGGGTTTTCTTTATCTTCATGACTATTTATAAGGCAAGAAATCCCACTTATTAACCTGACAGGGCAGGTTGACCTATGAAGTGAAAACCATTTTAGGTGACGACCTCTTGAAGCTCATCAAAAAAATGCAGAGTGTGTGCAAAGCAGTAATCACAGCAAAAGGTTGCTACTTTGAAGAAACTAGAATATAAGGGGTATTTTCAGTTGTTTTACACTTTTTTTGTTTAGTGCATATTTCCACATGTGTTATTCATAGTTTTGATGCCTTCAGTGTGAATCTACAATGTCAATAGTCATGAAAATAAAGGAAACTCATTGAATTAAAAGGTGTGTCCAAACTTTTGGTCTGTACTGTATATATGTATAAAGTGGTAGGAATGTTTTTGAAAGGCATTGATGATAACGTTGCACTTGCAGAATACTCTGAAGATGTGGACACTCGTATCCTAAACATCGAAAGAGATGGGAGTGTACTTTACTCTTGGAAGGTAAGCTTTCAAGAGAATTTTTGTATTCTCACATATAAGATTAACTTTATGTTGGTGTCATTTAAAATGCTTTTTCTTTCCATTGCTGGTATTTTAGCAACACGCATGCCCAATTACATTAAAGTAATAACTCTCATAACGCATGTAATATTGAAGATATTTGTCATTTGAAGAGTGTAATAGTGTATAATTATAATTATTATTACACATCAGAAATCATTCTACATTGATGCATTATTAATAAGGCTCTCTCATAAAAAGTATTCTTATATGATCATGGCTTTAAGGCTGCTTCACACTGTGTTGAATCCATCATGAGTGAAACATTAAAATTCAAGGTTTTCCTATGTGTCTGCAATCCATCCTCAAGTTGGAGCTATCGGAAAAAAAAAAAAAAAAACCCTCTCTCATCATTCTGCTATGAATCAGCTTGATACTTTCGGGTATTTTTGGAATCGTTTCTAGAATTAGAAACTAACGTCTGCTCTTTTGCTGCAAGGTATGAATGTTTAATTATGGACCCCCTGAAGAATGTGTTGCTCTTGGAGGTTGAAGAGTGTGAATGGCTGTCAGGTCTTTTAAGGGTCTGAGTTGAAAGGGATTGTTTCACCCTCCCTCCCCCATCTAGTGTGATTGTACTTTAGTATTTATATCAGGCTTTTTATTATATATATATTAAAAAAACTGATTCGAAGTTATTTTGCAATGTCTTTCAATCCCATTCAGTTCATGTTCTATATGGAAAGTGGAGCTACTTGCTTCAGGCAGATTAAGAGTATTGACCACATATTAGCACAGGAAATGGGGGCTGGGGGTGGGTGGGCTACTTGGGTTGAGCGTAAAATAAAGCAATTTAACTCAAAATAAATTTCACAAAAGCAGCATTAACGAATTCAAAAATGGCTTTAGCTGAAGGAAGTTTGAGAATATCCTGATGAATTTTAATTGAAAAAAGGCTAACTGAGAACAGTATAGTGTTACAGCTGGTTTTTGTTTGTTTGTTTGTTTTGCAATCTGCGAGTTGTACAATCACAATTTTAGGGGGAATTTTGCTGAAATGTCCTCTCCGAAAGAGGCAAGCGAAATTTCTCAGAAATGTTTTCCGCTCATTAGTAACCTAGAATGTCTGATTTTCATATTTTTAGTTTAGAGACAACCCGATCACTCGTCCCAGGTTGATGGAAGCAATTATTTCAGATCATTGCTAATGTTTTGTTTTTTTTCCCCCTCATTTGGCATTGCACTAAACACCTGTGTGCTCCAGAAAGGCAAACTGCCAACACTCGCTGCTTTTATAGAGGAAGCTACACTTCCTGATCAGCAGCACCTGGCTACTTATTAGCCCCAAAATTCTTTAGAAAGGCTGGAATTAGTCATTTCTAGAATTTAAACCGGGTACAACTTCCTCTTAACCACAAGTGCTTGACAATTACAACTTTTTAATATAATTTTGTTCTGTTCCTAAAAGGGAGCAACAGTCACCACAAGGATTGGGAAATATGATCCCAACACTAAACAGAACAAGGTACTAAGTTGCTATATACACACACACGACTCCTTTATTTTCACTTTTATTCCACGACTGCACATCTGCACACTCAACTCTATGCCTTCTGCCCCGTCAGCTCCTCTACACATTTGACAAACAGGTTTGTGTCAGCAGCTGCACTCTGAACAAGGAGGAGACTCTACTAGGTAAGCTTCGGTCATGTACAAATAAAAATCGAACAATTGAACTCAGTTGTTGACCTCAAATATAGTTTAAGAGTGTGCGTCTGGAGAGATGTATAACTTGATGATATTATAATGCAGGGACTGTGTTGCTTAAAACCAAGGGAGAAACTCTTGCATATTCTCTGCAGCCATGCCAAAGGATAGTTAATGAATACAGATTTAGCGTGACTGTTTCTGCAGCATGACTTTGGCCGTTTTTTTTAAAATTTTTTATATGCTTTCAGCGGTCAGCTTGGCACAGAACACCAGTGGACAGGAGCGCCTCAAACCAAGTAACCCACCAGAAATGCTGTCTTCTATTTCAGCCCGTTAAATAATTTAAACCCTGAACGAGTTTGTGTTTGATGGAAACGTTTCTCCATCGTCCCCCGCCTGTCTAGTATCAAAGTGTCTGACTCTGCTGATCGAGATTCACCCCATAAACAACACCAAGGTCCTCAAGGCGGTGGACTGCAGAGTCAAAGTGCAGGTAGTGTTAAAGAAGCCCGTTTCCACCTCCTAAAATTTAACAGCAACGACCTGAAATCAGGTCACTTTTTTTTTTTTTTCCATTTCAGATTTTAGAACAAAGAAAAACATTAAGGCTTTACAACCATACAAAAATATTTATACTTCTTTAAATGCAGCGTTTCATATCATGATAAAAAAGTAGTTTGCAGCCAAATGACAAAGAAAATGGCCAAACGGCAACAACCACAAAACGATTTCTTGAGCAATTATTGTTGCTCTGGTATTAATCAAAGAAGCACAAAGCACAAAGTCCCCACCGTCAAACGTTGTCGTGGCAGTATCGCGCTGTGGGGAGACTTTTTATTAGCAGGGAAATGGAAGCACATCAGAACTGACTTAAAGGCGAAGGTGCTAACTTTAGGGAAGAACATATAAATGGCTCCAAAAAGACTGAGGTAAAGTTTCACCTTCAGCAGGAAATTAACCCTTCAGAAACCATCAGATCTTTTATAGAAAATTTTGAATTGAGACATTTTAACTGGTCCAGATGAGTGCTGACTGATTGACTACAAACTCACGCCAAACTGTTCAAAATTAAGCGTTATTGCTGCATCTGACCACTAGTTGGCAGTCTTTCGCCTTCTCAGTTTTTATCCAGCATTTAAATGTTGGTTTTGGATAGTTTTCATCAAAATGTGCTCATCAGCAAAGCAGTATTTTAGCTGTGTTGTATAGTAAAAAAAAAACATATTCTTTGATATTGCTCGTTTAAATATGGTAATCGTGTTTGGAAAAGGTACACAGGGTATTATTGTATCCAATTATCTCAACGGCATCTTAGCCTGAAGTCAGATTTATCTCATGTTTTTTTTTTTTAATTTGAATTTGTTAAATCTAATTATCACATCTTCCTTTTACATGCTACTGTACGCCTTTAACTGATCTCACATGGAGATGTCTTATCATTTGAAGCTAAACTAATTTAGGATGCAGATTATCCAGGAGAAATCTTCATGCGTTCTTGAGGTGGATTACAGCCTTAATTATCAAGTCGTCTTTAAATTAACATGAATTCAATGAACTTGAATATTCATTGTTTTAACAAAAAAACCATCTCAAATACCTGATGCCTGCAGGTAATTTATGCAACATAGGGATACTTGGATAAAGTAAGGCATGTAATCCCAGAAATAAGAAATACTATGTAAGGATAAAGTTCTTGGAAAACAAAATCAATTACTTCTTTGCCTTTTTTGTAATCAATGCTTGACCTAATTTTAGAAATACGTCAAATATTTTAACGAATATATTTTTAATTCATAATTTTGCATTTTTAAAATGTATTTTTCAGGGAAAATATCTGTAGCAAATTCTAATTTTAAAATTAATCAATTAAAACAATTATATTATGACAATTTAGTAAACGTTTAAATTATTTAAAATTGAACTAATAATTAATTACTGATAGTTTCCCTGGAAAATAGAGTCAACATGATATTACCCACATATCAGTTTGTTTTAGCCAGTCTTCAAAAGAGGAAAGACATGTATACATGTGTTGGTCTTCATAAATCAGCAGGTGCGTAAAACAAAATGGCTGCAACTTCAGATACCCGTATTTGTAGTTAAGGCAATGATTAAAATCTGTTTAAAGGCTGTTTACTTTTGCTGGACAAGGCAGAACGGAGCCATTTTAGGCACATTAAATCTGTAAAGATATGTATCATTTAATTGGTATTAGCTATGTCAAACAAGCATTTTTCATTTCAATGAAGTTATTACATACAACATGGCCACAATATTAGACAAAACACGAAAAAACCAAAAGCATTCGGTGTTTTAAGTCAGAATATTGTAGCTGTTTTTGAAAGTCTCTGTCGTTGGATATAAATGGTGCGTCTTCAATCAGAGTTAACGTGGGCTCTACGCTGGCTCCATTTAATCCGCATCGTGTTTGTTTCAGTTCCTCCATCAAGAAACCGAGACGAAATCAGCGCTGGAGAGCCATCTGCTGCTGTTCGCCGAAGATGGATGTCAGTGTTCTTGCATCGTTTTCTGTTTGCGGTGTATATTTAATGCTCAGCTGCAAGTCACACGATGAAACCAAATAGAAAGTTAGGGGGGGGGAAACAAACTAATTGAGTTATCGTTGCATGATTGATGTTTCAGATGTGGATTTGTACCACGTGCTTCTGAGCAAACAGGAAGGCTACAGAGTGGTAAGTTACAGATTCCTCCTCACTACTGCTTTTCTATATAAGGACTTTGTGGTTCGGGTTTGTTCAGATTTACATTCGGGATGTTCCTGCTGATAAATGGCGTGGATTTCGGTGCAGCCAAGAACGCACCGTTTCAAAACACTTGAGCCAGCGTGTGCCGAGTGCGTTATCCTTTCACATTAAGAATTCTGCGAGGCTGAACGCGAATGTTTTGCGTGAACCAGGTGATCTCAAATCCCGAGCGCTTGTCCAGGACGGCGGAGAGGCTCATAGAGGACTTCTGCTGGGCCCAGTGGGACGGACACACACAAAGGCTCTACTGTCTCACGCGCAAGGTGGCACATACAAAAATACATTCGTCTTCCCTCTCGTTAATGTGGATGTAAATAACACGAGGTGCATAAACATTTGATTTGTAGGACAGGTTCGTGCTGAGATGCATCCAGTTTTACCCAAACCAAAGCTGCGACACTGTGGTAGGCCATCGTTTGGTGTTAGAAACGATTACAATTTGGCATTATTGATCACCATGCAATAACAGTCACTTGTTTTAACAGTTTGAGCTCGTTTTAAAGTTGCCTGCTAATGCGTTCCACACAGTCAGGTGGGTAAACCGTTGTTTACACTGCGGAAAACCAATCTGTATTGAATGTTGACTTTGCATGCATGTGTGTGGGGGTATTTGTGCGTGTGTGTGTGTGTGTGTGTGTGTGTGTGTGTGTGTGTGTGTGTCCAACAGATTTGTAAGTTTAGGTTTTGACCACTATCATGTGGAAAAGCCTGAGCAGGAGCTTGTCAGGATGCAGGTGTTCACAAACCAAAACGGTAGCATATTCACACTTCACACCTGTCTGTTCATGCATATTCTTTCTTTGAAAAAGAAAAAAAAAGACAGAAAAAAAATATACATGTATAACATTTTGTGTTTTTGTGTTTTATGTTTCTCGATGAAAATAAGAAAGTAAGTCCTTAATGTAGTTCAATAAGAGCACATGGTGAAGGGTTTTATTACAACACCCGACCAAACTCCTTGAACTTTTCCAAGTTTTGTCATGATGGAACCGCAAACCTCTGTTAAAAAAAAAAATAAAAAAAAATAGGTTCAATAAATTACTACAGGATTGTGAAGTGGAAGGAAAAAAAAAATGTTTTTCCATATTCCTAAAGGTGTTCCTGTTAAAGTACAACATGGAAGTGTAGATGCTGTCCATCCCATATGATGCATTGGGAAAGATTTTAGTCTCTATACACATGCAAATATGGTAGAGATTTACACCAAAAGACTTCCAGCTTTAATGATTGTCAGAAGTGATTCTATGAAGTACAATAATACAAATGCTACACTGTTGTTTATAGTTTATCTTCAAAGCACAAAATATATTTTTCCTTCGATTTCAGAATCGCGTAAAATCCCAGCAGAGTTGAAGATTGCTTTTTATGACAAAACATGAATAAGTTCAACGGGTTTGGGTCAATTCGCAGGGCGCTGTGTGTGTGAAGTTAGACAAGATGGCAAATTTGACCACAGAGGATCAGAAAATCGTCAGACGTGTAATGTTCTGATAAATAGACGAGGCCTTCGCTCCAGTGAAACGCAATAAAAAAAACACCATGTCAGATCAATAGGACAAGAATATGTTGACCTTGATTTGTTTGGACATATTCACAATAAGCCTCCATTAAAAATGTTTTCTTATTTGTCTAATGTAGGCAATGTTTATCTAATACCGAGACTTATGTGTAAAAGAAAAGTTTTTAAAAAATTAAAAGGAAGATAGCACCGAAAAATGTTGGAATATTCTCCATGTATTTTACAAGACAAACACAGCTATAGACTCACCAAAAATGAAGACATTTTTAGATGTCTGTTGAAATGCAAAAAAAGGGCAGAAGGTGGAACAAAAATTACGTTCTATCAGAGTGTAGAAGTCGGAAACACTTTTGTTATTGAATTGCACTGCAATTTCAGAGTTTTGAATATTTAGTTTACTTCATTTATGCTAAAAATACAAACATTCATAATGAAATAATGGCAGAAGATTCTAAAGTGATAATTCCTTAAATATTTTCATGGATGGATGGATAACATGATAACGAATGAAACAAAAAAAAAAATCCCCTTAGGCTACTCCTATTTTCCCAATGCTTATTGTATATGCACTTGGAAAACACTTAAAATAGTGAGAAAATTTTTATATTGGTCAGATGTTAGAGGTGGGCATCATCATGCACCGTTTGTGCAAATTTGTTCACGAGGAGTGAGTAGTATCGAACCTACAAAAAAAGTCCAGGCCTCGTTGTTGTTGCCATAAAAGTGATATTGTTTTAAGAAAATGAAACAGAGAATTACCTGGGTATCCGATTTACGCATTGGGCTGTCGGGTATTTGCTTTTGGAATCCTAATCAGAAACTTTACATTCTTCTTCTTGGCCTTTTAAGTACGTTTGATTAATCGCGCGCACATACAGAGGGATTTAATTACAATTAAAGTAGGTCATTTATAATCCATGACTCCTAAACCTCTTCGTTTCTCGGCTCGTCTTTTCAGGAAGCATGTGTGTTTGCTACAGCCAGCCGCTAACGGACAAACAGGAACTGACCTACGTTATGGTTTTAGTTCACAAAGGTGAGCACGCCCCTTACCTCTCTGCTTGGCTCACTGCACATTCCTGCTTTCTGGACTCATCTCATCCCGATCATGTGGGAACATTTGGTTCCGCTCACTCCCTGCAGACTGCAGCAAGAGGTTCAGAGTGTCCCTCGGAAACGACGCGCTGAATTCAGACCAGCTTCACCCTCTCTTCATCCCCATAGGTCGCTGCACACACAGAAATGTATCATAAGCAAACACCAGAATGTTTAAAGTTGTAACTTTCACTGTGAAGGAATGTGTCATTTTCAACTTCATCGTATGAGCTACTGTCCAGTGCATGTGTGTCAAACTCAAGGCCCGTGGGCCAAATCTGGCCCGCAATAACTATTTATGTGGCCCCCTAGACTCCAGACTAAACATTTAGTGCCCAAATATTATGTAATCAATCAAATCAATGCAGTTTTTATCTGTTTACTGCCAAATTTTATCAGCTACTTGAAAATTATAAAGGGTAACAACAAGTTGTGCTAATAATTGGGGATTTATTGCAGATTTTTCTCTAAAATAATCAAACACTTTCTTAATTGTACCAAACAGCTGCTTCAGCCTTAATTAATGTCAGATTATAGTCCATGATCTATACAGCGAGTAATAAAACATCTGATTCATAGTCATCAATAAGTGCAAATATCGCAAACATTTCCAAGTTTGTACCACAAACACTTTGATTTTTATTGCAAAAGAAAAAAACAAACACAGAAAGAACTGAAAAGATGTTTGATGATATTTCATTTGAAGGTTTTATTGATATTTTGACAGTTTGTGAACAGGTTTAATCAATACGTCCTGGCACAACCGGCCCTTTAAGAGCATTCATGCTCTTGATTTGGCCCAGAACGGAAATGAGTTCGACCCCTCTGCTCTGGTGTCTAAGAAACGTCTCTTTTGCAGAACATGCTCTCTAACTGGGATGCTGCGTTACTTTTCCACGCAGGTTACTACATGCTGGTTTATCTGCGGGGTTGTTTCCTGCACTGCATCAACACCAGGCAGCAGGAGTTGCTGTGTCACTCCCTTTTTCTAACCGGTAACTCACAATTCAAAGCCCAGCAGTGGCCGCACTAGACTTTCTAGGTTGCTTTCGCTTCAACGCATTTGTCCGCTTTGTCAATTTTTAAAGGTCAGGATGTCAACTTGGGCACGCGGCTTCAGTCAGACGCTCTCACCGTGATGCACAAGGATGATGAAACCAGTGTTCGCCTTTTGGAGCTGGCAAGTGGGTCGATTCACACTGCTGAGCTTAGCCCGGCTTATCTGCTGCAGATCCTCAGATCAGATGCGCGTCCCCGGTGAGTGCAATGCAAAACTTTTTTTTTTTTTCCCCACCTGGAAGTGCAGTGATGGTGACTTTGGTGATTTAAATATAAATAGACAAGAGATATGAGAGCATAGGGACGGTGGAACATTGCTAGAAAAGAAGCAGTTGGGTGGAAACGGAGGGTTATTTTCTATTTGTCGGAGTTATTTTTCGTGTGTACACACTTCCTGAATTTTAAATAAATTTGACTTCAACCACAAAGTTTGGAGGCAGACAGCCCAGGAAGAGCAGTCAGACTCAAAGTTGCTCTGTCCTCTGATTTCGTTAGGCTTTCCGCTTTACTAAAAATATAATGCCGTTTAGAAATAAAGCAAAGGGATTCACACTTTCACACATTCTGTCAAGTTACAACTCAAGTTGGCTGGAGAGTGTTGACAAACATTAAATTTTTTCGTCTTTCCCCACATTCTCAATTAGAATAAGGTCTAGACTTTGACTAGGCCAGTCACTATCCTCCAGTTTAAAAAAAAAAAAAAGACAACTTTTGAAGCCTTTAACTGGATTTCTTTACAGACTGACCTGTAATTAGCTCCATCCATGCTCAGAATCACCTCTTACCTCCTTCGGTGTTTCTGTAGCAACTGTATGTCAGAGTCCCATATTGAGTGGTATGGTCTCTATTTACAACTATAAGTCTGATTTCTAAAGGTTATTATTTTCACATGGCTTTTTTAGGGATATGTCAGGAAATATTTTCACACCACACACTATTTAGATAAAAAAAAGAAAACGACCGATTTTCTACTGCTACGAGTTTGCATATTGAAGGGCCCTCTAACTACTAACACCGCCGTAACGTCAACTGTCGGTCTCTTCATCTGCATCCGCTCACATTAAAGGCACGTCATGTTTTTCCACCTATGCCCAAGGTGTCCCAGCAGTAAGACCGACTCCCGTCGCCTGGCTGCCCTCCACTGCCTGCTGGTTTTCATGGGAGATGACCCGAAGCTGGAGCTGAAGGTGCACATGCAGACAGCATAATGAAGTGTGTGGACAAAGATATTGACCTTTAGCGTCCAAAGGCACAGAGCTCACGCTCGCATTTGGCTGTGCATTTCGATATTATCTGTTGAGCGCAAAAAAAAAAAAAGAAAATCAAGAAAGGCGAAGCCATTGATTGTTGCCGGGTTTGGAAAAAGAAAAAACACAAGATCAATCTGCTCTCCTTGAAGCAAAGAAGAGGAGAAAGAAGGATAGAGAATGCATACACTTAGGTTACTTTCATGGATATCTACCTCTAGGAAAATTGGTTTCATAAGAATAATTCATAGGGCAATTTATTGCTCTGTTTGTGCAATTCTGTGGAAATGCTGTGGGTGTCAACCTTGAGTTGGGGAAAGAAAGGTAGGAGGCACATAAACATTAAACTGAAGTTGTGATTAAACCAGTGAGAGAAGAAGACAAGTGGACAGAGTCAACGGCAGAAATTAATGGCTCGATATTTGGTTTGGACACTGTGCTGAGTATGACTAAGACTTTATTAGTACGGTATTAGATCTAAAACAGGATGTTCCAGCTGCCCTTATAGATGAAATAAATAATTTCTTTAAAGGTTAAATGACTCACCAGCTTGATTAGGGCACCTAACAATAGAAATTGGGACACCCCGCACCACGTTTGGGATCTTTGTTTGTTTTTGTGGGGGCCAGCTTTCAGCACAATAGCACCTTTAGCAAATGTGATTGCATGTTCATGTTTTTGGCTCTGTTCAGATGAGTTTGCAGCTTCAAGGAAACGCTGTGCGATTCGACAAAGTGACAATCGGTTTGTTCAAAGCACCTAACAGAGATGCAACTATTGGGAAGGCTACTCTGAAGGTTGTTAGAATTTCAAGTTTTTGTGGTGTAGATTATAAAACTAAAGAAACAATAAAACCCTACCAGAAAACAGTTGATCTGACAAGATAAAGACTTTTTTTTTTTGTTACAAATAAGAATTATGGGGGGAGTTTCCTGAAAATCTAAGAACACAACCAGCCTCGTCATATTTAATGTGGGAACACATTGTTGTCATCGTCTAGCATTCTGTCAAATTTATGGAAGAATCATTTTGGGACAGATTTGTCCACTTTGCCAAGCTGCACGGTCCAGAATCAAAACACCAGGGAAACAAAGTGTTGCTTTATGTCAGGACACTGTACTGAATATTAAATCATATACACTAATTGAAGTAATAACAGCAGTAGTGTTTTTATAATGTAAAAAGGCCATAAAGGATGTCAAATATGTAACTTATAAATGATGATTTCCTGCAGCATAAAACTGACTTTTGCTCATATTTTTTATCATAAACTAACTCAGCTAGCTGCTACCACCAGCTTCCCTTTAATCCAAATGCATGAGTTATCTTTTTTTTTTTTTTAATGCAAGCTATAAAATATATGCACAACAATAAATTCTGCAGCCATTTCTACAAAGTTGTAGAAGCTAAGAACTATTTTATGGACTTACTTCCTGTGCAGTTAACCATCTTGTGTTCATTTTTATTCCAGGTTGTCGAATGGCTGTGTGACAACATGAACGCCTTTGAATCCTTCGATCAGACCCAGGAGTTCATTTTAGGTCAGTCAGCGTGGGCCTCCTGAGTGTGGCTAATTCTTCCTTTTAGAGTCTTATTGCTGCACTCCCTCCCGTTTCTTTTCCTCCTCCTCTTTCAGTCCATGACAACTCGAATGCTTACATCTAGTCTACACAAAGCTGAATTCTTTCATCAACTCTGTTTGGCTCTTAAATTTCTCCTCGCAACCCTGTGCCAAGCCGCCCACACAAATCGGGGCATTTAGAAAATAGATTTTTTTTTCTCTCTCTCTCTCTCTCTTGAGACCTTGGAGACTTGCAGCTGGCTCAAAACAGACTGTAGATGATTAGGTTCTTGTAGAAAGCAAATACGTTTTGGAAATGAAATAGAACGTTTTAATACATTTGTGTTTAATTAACAAAGATGTTACTACTCCTACTGAAAGGTGATGTCTATTAAATATGATTTTAGAAATTTGTGCTCTTTAAGATAAAGATTTGGCAATAAGATTTATTAATTGCATTCAAGTCTAAATATAGACATACTGGTGCCTAAAAGCTTTTTGTCGACAGCTTGTGTTTGTGCTCTATATTTACACATTAATGTATGTTTCTGTCATGCAGCATCTTTGTTTAGAATCTGCTATAAGAAGTCTCTTGGCCTGGATAAAGTCCTACCTTACTCCTGTTTGTTTGAAAAAAAGGTATCACACACACTATTGCTTAAATGCACACTAGCAGACAGACATGCAAACACTGGCTGCTTTGTTTGATATAGGTGTTATGGCTCTCTGCCCAGGGTCCCAAACTAAAGGGACGTCGCTATTTTTTTTTTCTTTCAAAATCTTTACATCAAAAACCTGAAATGGTCAAGCATGAACTAGATTATCCCACTCTACATAGAAAGACAATTTGTGTCATAGAAATTTATGGTCTTTACTTTTAATGTGGTTTGGGATTTTGTTTCAGGAAGTCCCAGCCTGCCTGTTGGAGCTCCCTGGTGTTTTGTGTACCACAGAGCTGCGTGTTGTGCCTGATATTAAGGGAAAGGTATAAAAAAAACACACACTTTTTAAAATACATTTAAATTAGCGCTATTTATTAAGCTAAAAACGTTTCAAAACCTCACTGGGCAGTTAGCATGTTTTGCTAACTGCATGCTAACTGGGCAGTTAGCATGCCCAGTTAGCATGCTAACTGTTAACTGGGCAGTTAGCATGTTTTGCTAACTGCCCAGTAGCAAGTCACTAAACTGACTGTTAAGTTATGCCTAATTGACTGTAGGCTAGCTATGAGCAGATAGCCTTACTACTTAGCAAGCTAACATCAGCTTAGTGACAACAATAAGCATTTGACTGTTTCTTCTAAAGCACTGTTTTAAATTCTTCAGAGAATAATCAAACGACACATACTGCAGGTAATTATTCCTGTTAAAAATCAATATATTATTGTCTCAGTAGCAGAATATTTTGTCGTTTACGCATCGTCGTGTCGCATATTTGCGCTGTAGACAAAAACCTTGGTGTTTTACTCAAGAGCTGCATGCGGTCCATGTCCTTCGCTAACCTTAAAGACACACCGATTCACTGCATTTTCAATGGTGGACATAAAAAAAACCTATTTGACATCTGCTTGCGTTTCTGTTTACATGCAGCTAATTTGCAAATTATCCTCACTCTGGTTTGTCCTTGCTTGCTTGGACCTTGTTTGTTTCCGCGTATCACTGGGCAGGCCACGCAGCTCCACGGTTTCTGGGCAGAGCTGCAGTGGAGCACAGAGAGGACGAAATGTTTGAACGCCGTTTCCAACCCAAGATACAGAACCTCACACATCCGGGTCGACTGGGATAAATTGGTGAGTGGCTGTGCTTTTGTGTGTGTGGGCGTGGGTGTGTGTGTGTGTGTGTGTATAAAGCAAAAACCTTTCATGCATATAAATTACTGTAAATCACTTTTGACTCATCATTTCCATTCTAAAAATGGCCAGCTAATGTGGAGGTGTCTTATTCTGGATGTCCTTGTCAGCATACCTGTGGGTATAGTCCAACATTGTCAGTGTACTTTCATCCCTCCCATGATGATGATGATGATGATGGTGGTGGTGGTGGTGTTGTTTCAGAGGTCCGAGAGCAAAGCCTCCAGCCATGTGAATCACTTGGAGGAGAACACAAAGAAGTAGGTCCGCCTCCCACTGGAGCTCTGTTAAGAAATATGTTCCGAACTTACAGACCTGAAGCAGGGGGGAGGAACTGCATCGCTGCTTTTCTACATTATCTGTATGAAATATTACTAATAAAAGGCAGTAAATGTAAACCTCAGCAGGTTGATGTTTAGAAGCTCGTGGTAATTTTTAACCCTGTCCTAGTTTTGATGAAATCTGATAAGTCTGATAAGTTGCCAGAATAGATGAAAAAATGAAAAGCTTTAGGTTTCACCTCCAGTTGACAATGACATTTAAAACTCATTAAAAGAATAAAACATTTAATGGTAGCTAAAGAAAAAGCGTTTTTTCACAAAATGGCATTCAAAAAACATTGACTTATTGACAAAAATAACTCATACAAATTTTATCTTATATTACAGTATTATATCACTTAATAGTTATGAGCCAATAAAGTAAAACCCCTGGAATAACAGGCAGTAACAATGGCATTATTTGCTGTTATTTCGTATAATTAGTCAAGTTCTCTAGCCAGATTGTTTCTAGCTACTGCAGCTTTAAATTGCTGGGGTTGTTTTTTTTAGAGTGATGGGTGTTGTCGCTTTAGTTTCCACAAGATCTTTTGCAGGGGTTTTTTTTTTGTTTTTGTTTTTCTGGTCTGGCATTGAGGGAGAGAAAGGTCTCGTGGTTTTCGAAACCGCTAAATGACGCTTCTAAATTCTTGGCTTTACCTTAATACAACCACCACTTTTATTTCCTATCACCACAATTATCATTATTTTTTTTTTGTATATGTGGTGTTGCTGGATTTCTTTTAAGGGTGCAGTGTTTTTGACTTTTAGATTTATCATCATTGCAGTACAATAAGATTAAGAGCATAGCCCTAGTTCAGCCCCTAACTCTCTGCTGCTTCCTCCCAATTATTTAAACCTTGAACATTTCCCTCACTCCTTTACAATTTGGCACTTCACACAGTCTTTGAAGAGGCAGCATGATGCATGCAGTGCTGACTAAAAGCAAAGCACAAGAGGATAATGATGCATCCCTGATGTAGTTCAAGTGCTCCTCGGTCTGTTCTTCTTGTCTGCTGGCTCATAAACAAGCTGCACTTGGCTGTGGATAGTGATACGAAGATACTGTGCCTTGTAGAAGTTCATCCCTACCCGGCCTTTTTTATTAAAATTCTTCACGTAAAACCCCAAACTGAAATGTACTCTGTTAAATGTTAATTTAATTGTTGCAGGCAATCACAGATCACCTTTCAATATTTCCATGTATTTTGCTCCTTCAATCTAATATTATTCTAGAAACAACAAATATGCCGTGGTGACTTTAGACTCTCGGCTGTTGATGAAGCAGCTTGGTGGACAAACACCTCAGAGCTGCACTAACTGATGTCAGATTTGCTGAAAATTAAGCAAAACAGCATAAAAAAAATTTAATAATTAGTTTTTTCCCCCCTCATGTCTGAACTATATTACACCTGCATAGTTTTAGCTCTTCTTTTGAGGCAGTGCAGCTTCATATTTCACTGTTCTAAGAAAATAAAAGAAATTCCAACTTGAGGTCTTGTTTTTTTCATCAAGCTTCTCTCTTCTCATTTCCAGGGTTCTTTCAGTGGTTGACACCTGGTGCCTTGGTAAGTCAAACCAAAGAGAGCACTCACGTTCACGTACAAACAAAATCCCCTGAAGGGCAACGCAACGTTTGCACGGCGCGTGACGCAACAAACCCCTTTCGTACATAATGCAACGCCAAATGCTGCACGAGTGCGTTTGTGCGTCGTGCCAAGAGGAGAGCTCACACTGAAGTCGGTTTATTTTGGAGGGGAGAGTCGAAAAGGAGGGAATTTAGAAGAGAAACAAATAAAGTGAAACAAGCCAGGAAACAATGAGGAAGAATGTGAAACTTACATAACAGCGGGGAATAAGGTACTTTCCTCTCCTGTCTCTCATCCAGCTTTCTGTCTCTCTCGTAGCTCGAACGCAGCTGCGATACGTCAAGCCTTAATGTGGAACTTAAAAAAAAATTTTGGTTAAGGCCACAGAAGGTCCAACACCCCGGATTCACTTGAAAAGACATGACTGCACCTTTCCAAAAGCAGGGAGATTCTCTGGAAAGTGTACAGAAAAGCACAAAACATAAATAAATGTAAAAAAAAGATAAATTGACAGGCTGTTAATATTCTTTCTTGCATTTTTTAAATAAGTTACTATCTTTTGATTTCTCCTTACAGTTATGATACAGCATCATGAGCATCTTCACCTTTTTTGTATATTACGAGACTGTATCTAGTAGAAAAGGTTGAACATTTAATATTTTTTGGGGGGGAGGCGGAGAGTTCAGAGCATTCAGTTCAACATAAAAAAAGTAAATTACTTTTGAAAATTAAGTAAGGTTGTATTTATCCCACTTCTAAAATGTAAAATTATATTGAAAGAAACCTTGTCATTGTTGAATTTCGTATTGAATCAAGCAGGATTTGCTTTTATTTTTAAAGAACAAGATGCATCTCTCTTAATAGCTTAAGAGCAACAGTTAAAATGTTTGAGTGAAGTTACATTTATTTCACTCTGAAATGGCTGTGAAGTCACTTGTGACGGTGGTCATTATGAAAATGCCACAGCAAAATGTAAGGCTTTTACAAAGTAAAATTGCTGATGGTCCACAAACCTCTCCGGTTGTTACACGCTCCGTTTTACAGGATATACGAATCTTGGTCAGAAAGATACTCGACAGAAACAAAAAGTAAAAGTCAATCTTGATTATGTGGGATATGAAACCAGAGTGCCAGAGTCCATGTCAAGTCTGAAGCCTTTTTTTTTGCGACTGATGTTTGACTCGAGTCTCCATCTCTGCAGTCCAGGCAACATTTAGTGCCCGATATTTGAAATGAACAGAACATAAAAACTACGCGGAACGCCACATTTCGAGAATTTATGCCTGAGACTTTAGAGGTGTGCTGCTTAACAAATTCCAGTTTATATTTAGCATGAAAAACCACTCAGTCCCCACTGTCAACTTACTGGAGCCCCGTGCTCATTTCCCCTCAGATTGCTTTCTTAAATCATGAGTAATTCAATCAAAACGGTCGATAATAAATTCAATACAAGAGATTGGTTTATGAAGACTTCTATTCCGGCTGTCCTCTGCATCTTTCTTCGACGCACCAGACATCTGCACATCCTTCTCTCTTCCCCAGGTTTTCTCTCTGCCATATCATGCAGTAGTCCACCTAATACACCCAGCGTCTCTCTTTGCCACGTCCGTTTAAGCCGAGCTGTCACACAGATATTCCTAATCCTGCCAAACCAGTCTTGATCTCCAAATCTACGAGATTAATGGGTAGTTGTCTAAGTGACGACACTGCGCCCACTCGATGTCTGTAAACACCGAGTGGGCGCCTTGGAGAAAACAGCGTTAATACGATGTGAATGTCCCAAACGTCGTCATGAAGACCAACGGACAGACCGGATGGGTTAGAGAGAAAGTTTCTGAGATGTTTAAACTGAATTAGTGCCATAAAATAATATCTCAAGCTATAAATAAACCTGAGATATTTATAGCTTGAGATATAAATGTACCACTCATTGTTAAGCATGGCAGTGGCAGAATCAGGCTGTCATGATGTCTTCCTTTGACACGAAAAGAAGAACTTCTAAGAGCTGATAGAAAGAGAGGGTTAATCTACATTTACTAGTGTACAAAGTGTGAGTAACATCATATAAATATTGTTGGTGAGACTCAACGCTGAACATTTTCAGGAAGTGAAACTCATTCTGTAGATTCATTACTTTCTCGTAACTTTTCTGGCTTACACAGATAAATCCCACTAAAGGACTACAAATCACAGGAAATAAAGGCTCAGAATATTTCACTCTGTGTAGTGCATCAGTTTCTGAAATGAGTGACAAGAATATAGAATTTTATATCATTCCAATTTATTTAGATGTACCTGTTGCAGACATGCATTTTGCAAATTAAACAGGATCTTCTGCATGTTGGCCTGGTTATGATGGAGCGATATATAGCCGTAGCATGTCAGGGTATAACATCAAAGAGGCTGCTTTCTGTGTGGATGATCAAAGATGGTGTGTATTTGTGTATGCAAGAGCGTCCAAAGTATCGCAGATGAAGCATGAACTGCTTTCATGAGACTGACATGAAAGGACTTGCACAGTTGGACTTCTGCCTTCTAATCCCTGAGGTTAAGAGATGTATCTTTAAAGCAAAAAAAAAAAATTTAAATAATTAAAAATACACCAAACGAATCTTCTGATTAATAAGTCATCATCTCTTTTGTCTCATTAACTGGCCCAAAACGCGTTGCTTCCGTCTCCCCATTTTTACTGATAGCTTATTACTTAGAATAATATCAAATAAGCTTCGTCATCAGAAGTTAATTCAAAAACACATTTTTATATTTGCGTATTTTTCTTCTTCTTCTGTAGATAAAAAGCTGGTGCCACTTTTTCAAGAAGAGGACCATCAACAGAGGGCGTTCATCGGCCTGGTGAGAAAACCCATCAAGGGCTACAAGATTGCACTCGCAATGTTCAATGAACACGTCAAGAGTCCTCACTAAAGTAAAATATTGTGCCACCATGCTATTTTAGGCAAATGTATGCTTCCACATTTCAGGATACAGATCTCGGGAAGTTCTTGTCCCGTTTTGAAGACAGAACCAGGCGACCAGGGACGTGTTTCTAGAAATGCCGTTCCTCTTTTTGTCTCCGATATCAACTGAAAGTTGACGAGGTGGCGAAGCAAACAGCTGCCTTTTAAAATATTAGAGTAAATATATAATGTGAAGACGAGGGACAATGTGCTGCACAGTAGTTTAAACCTTACAAAAGGTTTAACGTTAGCGATTGCGCCATGATAATGCCACTGAGGGGAGTGATTTACTACCAATTTTAATATGACGACAAGGGTGCGAACTGCTAAAGCAATGTTGCTAGCGATGTAGATAAAACACTGTGAATGCTTTGTAGGATATGTTATTGTTTAAAGTAACTCTTTCACTCGACATTTTAGCTAAAAGATCTATATTCTTCGATATTCTGAAATTTTTTTTAATATTTAGATTATATCTCAATTAGGTATTGGTTTGCTTTAGCGAGTACTAAGATATTTCAGTCTACAAAATTAAATCCGAACATTTGGTCACTGAAAATTGAAGAGCAGTGCCTGAATGCTTATCAGCAGTTTTCTTTTTTCTTTTTTTTTTTTAAACACACACGTTCTTTATGTTAATTCAAATCCCAACGTGTCAATTTTCTCCCCAGTGTCGGAGACGGCACGAGAAATGTGTGGCAGCCGCTGCCAGTGGATCCCCCCCTTTACAGGTTGATATATAGATCACTGAAAATCCACAGTGTAATGCTGACAACCAGTTATTTCCCTCGCTACAGTCATCTGTTATAGTGAAGTTCCTGTTACGCTTCAAATGAGTCGACTCTTTAACAAAAGAGGCAGCTTAAGGTCCTTGTCCTGCCTTTTTTTCCCCTTCTTTTTTTAAACCATGCTGTGTTTGATGGACAATTTCATATCTTTGACTTTTCCCTCTGCTCAGCATAGTTTTTTAAAGAGAAGATAGCTTCAGTTTAATAGAGTTCAGTTAAGCTATTCTTGGGATGACCCAGTCCTCTGATCTCACTCCATTTATTCCCTCCATTACTTGTCCTACTTACATCATCTTCAGCCTTCAATCTTATTTGGCCCCCTTGCTCATCGCAGACTCTCTCAGCCTCTTCATCCTTTCACGTCCACAGGTTCTGCCCCCTCTCGCCCATTGAATTTACTTTTGGAAATTGAAGGAAAACTCCATTGTGAGCTCTATTTGACCCCAGCCGAGTGCTGTCAAATATCTGCATGAAGCATGCAAATATGTCTAAGTTCAAGCCGCAAGTGCTGGGAAAATAACCAGAGCATGTGTGTGTGTGTGTGTGTCTTGCATTTGCAGACAGTCGACAAACTTCGAGAACATCTCAACAGATATCTGCCTCAACTGGGGAAGAAGAAGATCGACGCGCTGGTGGTCAACTATGTAGCCAAGCTGGTAGATGCACTGTGCATGTTTTTAGTGTGCGTGTGCGAGTGCGTGTGTGAGATGGCTAAAGCTAAAGTGGTTTTGAACTAGAAGTTATATTTATTTCAAATTTCTCCCCCCTTACTCTTGGAAGGTTAAGTGAAAGCAGAAATCGCTCAGTGGAGAAGAATCTGCAGGCTTGCACTTAAAACTGAATGGTTTGACTCTTTGCTGGAAGCCATAAGAGGATTCTTTGAGATTTCCGAAACAAGTGTGTGTTAATTTTTCTTTTTCTTTTTGGTACCTGGTGAGTGACGTTTGTGTTTATGTTCAAAAATAATGCGTTGCAAGCAAAAAGGTACGTTTGAGGACTTTAACCGCTTGAATCTTTACGTTTTGTCTCGTTGCAACCACAAATGTTATCTAACCCTTTCAAAAATGACATTGTTTTCCATTTTCATTTTCTATTCGTTGTAGGAAATTTATTTATTTTAAGAACTACCATAAGGGAAAATCTACATTTTCTTCAATGGGGTGATCCATATTTATAGAAAATGTCAAAAAGGTAGTTTGCAGCTACTTTAATTCTAATCGTCTTGCAGAAATGTTGTGCAAAACTAATAATAATAATAATAATAATAAAAACACTTTGAAAAACTGCTGAGCTAGATTTTTTACAATAGAGATGCTTTTATAGAGAAGCGTCAAGGAAGCTGGTCAGGGTTAATGGGTTAACGGAGCAAAATGCAGGATGATCCTGGATGACAATCCGGTGCAAATTACTGCTCACAGTTGCTCTTCATTCAAAGATACTGAGCTTCAGCGATTTTGATTAAAAATGAAAACAAAAGAGAAAAGGACTACGTACGATTTCCCTTCCAATCACTATAATGAAATGTAAAAGTAGCTGAAGTTCGTGGATTTAACGCGACCGAGTTGGGAAAGACTTTTACAAGGCCCTGTAAACTACCTTATGTTTTGTCCGTCATTTTCTAAGCCTAACCACAATTCATTGCGTGAAAATGTATTGAAATACGTCACAGTGAAAGGTATGACAAGCTCACACTTCTAGTAGACCAAAAGTAATTGTGTCACAGAGGCAAAAGCACTTCCAGAATCACTTTTCAGGGCTTACGTTGGTTTGTCAGGGCTCCCCTGTGGCCAGTGGCCAGGGCTTTTAGCCTGACAAATACCCTACAGCCAGAAAGGTCTAAACATGGGCAGAGGTCAATGGGTAGGGACTGAGATGGGAAAACCATGAGCTTAAGAGCAACATTAGGCAACTCTATATGAATTTTGTATGATTCATACTTAGCCTGGGCGATTTTTTAAGTATATAGAACCATAGAGGTGGACTTTAAGTTCTATTTTTAGGATAAGCTTCCTAGGACATGAAATACAAAGCGCTACTAGCATCTGTGGACTCAGACTTTACCAGACAATGGCATTTGACAAATAGAATACATTGCATCTTATACATAAATGTAATTTTCTTTACATTCAGGATGCTGTAAGACAAACTTCCCTGCAATCTTGAAAAGTTATTTTGTTTTTGAAGTTTTTGAGGAAAATGCCTGCTGTGTCCCCTTTTTCCTCTCAGTTCTTTCACCTGACCATGAAACAGAGTTATGCAGAGTGTGCTTAAAAATGAGTTAAGCTTTAAAGTTAATAAAAGTTGTATAACTGGAATGTTAAGCCATCCACTCTTCATCTACTACACTACAACACTTTAGGTTTTAAGCTTACAGCTCTTCAAGAATCATTTTTCGTTGGTTCAAAAATACCGTTAGTCTTTTTACATGTGTTGAACTAAATAAATGTTCATTATGTGTAGACAAAGCACAGGATTATCTTTAGGGGTATATTTAGGTGGGCTGCATGGTGGAACAGTTGTCAGCATTTTTAAATTATAGCTTTTAAAGTTCCAGGTTCAAATCCCAAACTTTTTGCACAGCGTTTATATGTTTTCCTGCAGTTTGAAAATAATCTTTCTAAATAACTTTTAGTGGTGTGTGTGTGTGTGTGTGTGTGCCTGGTTGCTTGTCCTATGTGTCTCCTAGGATGTACTGTCATTTGTATGTTCAGCAATGGGGAGTGGGCTTCTAATGTCTACATTGGATATCTCAAAAAATTTGTATCAATGGTGCAGTTTATGAAAACACACCAGAGTGTTTTTACAAAAAATTTTTGAGACGTATTAGAAAATTTAATGCTTTGCTAGCATTAATTTTGTTTTGCTTAATTGATGAGGAAGTAGGCGAGTTTTATTGAGCATGTGATAGATCAATGTGTTCACGCAAGAGCGTTCGCTGACTGACTGCATATGTCCGAAATAAGAGAAGCCAATTTAAAATATGACAGAAGAAAAATGGAAATGAAACACAGATTGTACATAATAGAAATAGTCACAGGAAACAGGACTAAGTTGTGATTTCGTGAGCCGCCATGTGAACCCAGTTGGTTTGCAAAGTGACGCGGAAACTGCGGGATAGTCTCCAGTCAGTCCTTTAGTATAAATCAGACATTGCCAGTCTTTTGATGCCACGATGTTGGCTGAACTGCAGCTGATAAATGAAGCCTCAAAAAAGGCAGGAGGAAGAACCTGCGAGTTTTCAAGGCACCTTCCTGTCAGGGTTTCTACATTTGGCTTTAATTTGCATATTTTCTGAGGCGGCGGTTTCTTCAAAGCTGCTAAAGTCAACATCAGAGAGCTTAGAGTCAACACACATTCAATGGAAGGCAATTTGTAACCGTGCAAACAGCTATTAAGAGGATTTATCTCAAGACTCTTAAATGGTTTACATTTAAAACAAATGAATAAATGAAAGGGTTCTGACACCGCACAAAATGCACTTCACTTTAAGGTTGTTTTTTTGTAAAATGTTTTCTTATGTTGATGGATTGAACACGGGAGATGTTTTCATTTGCATAACCAAGGAAAAGGAGACACCAAACCTTTGTCCTGCGTCTCACCGGGACTGTTGGTTCTGTAAAATCAGGTTTTAATATTCCACCGAGGTAAATCCCTCCATGGTTTCGAGGTGCTGAAAGTAGACATACAGCATATATCAATGCGGCGGTATAAATCAGGCCAAGGGTAAGGCTTGGATTGAATAGAAAGCAGAATGTGCCAGGTTTTGAGTCTTGCAGAGGTAAAATAGGAACAGAGAGGAGGAAGAAGAAATCCTCCCTTTGCTGCGACAGGGCTCATGGATTTTTAACCCCGCGCCTTTAACATCCTGCTGAACGGAACAAAAATAGGTACCTGTGTAATCGCTTTTGGCCTCGCTCCGACTCAGACACACGAGGTGATTACTGGGCTTATCCAGTGGAGTGGAAGAGAGATGGAGAGAGACTTATTCAAAGAGAAACAGCCTTTTGGGGTCACTTTATTTTAAGCACAGTTGACAAACTTCGGGCCTTGTTCTGCAGTCAGCCTGAGTCACGCTTTCAAAAAAAGCCCTCCAAAAAACAGAGGTACTCGTCTACAAATAAAGAGCATGTCCCCCTTTCTCGCTGGTGCTTATTTAGACTAATGGCTGCATCGACACAGGGGGGGAAATAGATTACAGCTTTTAAGACCCAGAGAAGTTTCAGCTCTGATAGATTACGGCTCCACTCTGCATTATTGTCACTGATATTTAGTATTTCCCCACCCCAGATGCAACAAACAGCTCAGAAAGAGAATAACCTGCTAATTGCAGAGTATAAATTGCACACACATTTCACAGCAACACAATTAAAAAGAAACTGGCTGCGATGTCCCAGCTTCTGTAAATGAGAATTTGTTCTGTAGCGAAGGTTAGTGCATTTTGATGCAGGAGGTCGCCACTGTTTACTGTTTCAGACAAACTGCTTAGTATAGATTTTAATTCATTACCAAGAGTCAAATCAGATTTATTCATTATGAGGCTGCGATTGCTTGGGATGTTTTTTCCTTATTGTTTGAGACTTTGTCTGTGATCAATGCCAGCATGCATTGTACTCACAGCATCATCCACAGTTATTTGGTGCCTCGGGTAAAGATGTGCAAATAATATTAAACTCCTATAGAAGAAGCATAATCTCAAACTGAATGTAAAGAAAACAACATTTGAATTCAGCACTTTTTTTGTGTGGAAACAATCGAAATCCATCACCATTTGTGCCAAAACAATTATAAAATAAACTGAACTGAAAGTCATTCTAAGAAAAAACTATATTTGTGATCATTTAGCTTATTTTGTTTCTTCTATCTAGTATAAATGACTATAAATGTGGAATATAGCAAAAGCCAAGAAACAAGAAAAAAAAATTTGTTCATGTGAGGTAGATGTGTGTAAGTAGGAGCTCCAAGAAAATCTGTGCTAAGCCAGTTACCATCTAAATCAGAGCTAGGTGTGGGCTGGTTGCTTGTATTAAAATATTCAAAAAGTTTGAAAAAATAGCTTTTAAAAAAAAATAAATAAATAAAAGCAATAAAATTCATGTATTTTAATTGATGCCACAAAACTGGTATTGCTACTCAACGTTATAGTGTGGAAATCTAATCACACCTAATCAAAGTTTACAGCAAGTGGAACTGTGACAAACGTATACACAACTGTACCTTTCCTCCATGTACACTCAGCAGGACGGAAAGATGAAGTAAAGCAGTGGAAAAGCTAACCTCTCTGATAAAAGGTTAGCTTCTACCAGAGTACTTTAACTTTTATCAAGGTTGTCAAATACATGTGCACAATGCTGCTGCAAAGACACAAAAAAGCTGGAAAACAAACCTTTACTCTGAATAATTAAAGAAGTTGTTAGTTCCAAATAAGAAATAAGTATTGCAGTTTAAAATATACGTAGTGATTTTCTTTTGTAATTTGCTCAAGTACTTAATATCTACATGCGAGTTCACATCTCGTGATTATTTTAGAAAAACTTCAACTTCCGAGGGGGAATTGGAGAGAAATGTGTGAAAAGGAGAAAAGGGGCCCAGAGAAACGTATCGTGTGTGTATTTTATTTTTTGCTTTTTTTTTTTTGGAGCTTATCTGTTGCATAAGAGCAGCTAATTGAAACTTCCACCCTAAGGTCACAGGAGGATGTTGCCGCTGGCAAAAGGAACAGGTTTCCCACTGGTGTTCAGGATGCGGATGAGGCAGACTGTCTTCCTGTTATTGTTTGGGAGACAGCAGAGCATTCGCTGGTGCGTGGGGAAACGAGCTCACATGGTGAGCGTTACTCAGTGCAACGGTTTCAAAAGTAACCCGAGTAAATACAAATACCCTAAAGGCTGTTAAAACCAACACAGATGGGTAAAGGAGTTAAACCCATCATTCAACAACAAATTAACTGTGGCTAACCATATTTTCTGGACTGTTGAGTTCAACGCCACCCATAAGTTTGACACTTCCTAGACCAGAATAATTAAGAAATTATACAAATAATGCCCGTCTGAAAACAAAGTTGTTGCTACCAAAGGTGCGACAACCAGTTAAGTTTAGTCAAGTTTTCCTCGTCCACTGTAACGGTTTTGTTACAGTGGATTATGTGAAACATGTAATTGTGAGAAGACCGCCAAAAAACAAGTAGTCTTTGGAAAGAAGGGCTGTGTGTGCGTTTTGACAGCGCTGTGAATTTACAGGAACCAATAATCGTTGTAGCAGGTAAACGTGAGAGTCGTGTGTCTTCAGGCGTCCGTTCAAAATGATTGCGTTCTGTAAAGTTTCCAGGCGACTGATTTCGTCTGAGGGCAACATTTTATTGGAATCTAATGGAGCATGTCTTTCTCAAACCACTAAAATGTGTGTGTGTGTGTGTTTGTATTTAGCTGGAGCTCATCAGACACATGCTGGAATCAGCCTGGCTGAAGTACAAACTTGGCCCTCATGCATTGTGCTTGTAAGTAGTCCAACTTCCTCTTTTGAAAACTTAGATTCCAGGAGCATTACTGTGTTTACATGTGGAAGTTGTTGACGGTGTCTTCTTTCCATGTGTGAAAGTTGCATAATCCTCTCAAATTCTTTTTTTTATTTTTTATTTGCTATTTGGTGTCCAGGGCGACGAAAGGCGGCCCGGCCGAGTGGGCCGTATTTCACTTCATGCTTCGGATCCTGGAGTCCACCCGGAGTCTCTGCCTGCCTCTCCCACCTGGTACAATCCAGATCACAGTTTTACTTGTTTTTCTAATCCCCATTTCTTGCGCGAGTCACAAAGAAAAACACGCGTCTCCCAGTGAGGCGCGACAGAATTGTGCATCAGCAGAACGCTGACGAAGCTCCGGGAGGACAGGAGTGCATTTCCACTCATTTGAATTAATTTCACAGGGTTTGCAGTTGTTTGCTACGTAATTCTGTCATTTTTTTTTTTGTTTGTTTTTTTGTCACGCAGGAGTAAAACTTTAATTTTAAAAGTGAGGTCTCGAAGGAGCCGTTTCACAAATGTTGGCCTGCAACATATTGCATGAAACGCGTTCCGCGACGTCAGCTTTACTCTGTGAATATTTCAGTCTCCCCCCCCTTCATTGTTTTCTCATTTCATCGGTTTGTTTCTCCAGGCTATCACACCCTGTTTGCTGTGTTTGCTGTTCGTTGCCTACCTCATCAAACCTTTCTACAGTACATTGACCACGGTTTCCTGCAGCTCACTGAAACCTTTGTGTCTCGTCTCATGACAGGTTTGTGTATAAATACGCATTTTTAAGGGGAAGAGAGGGATGGGGAGTAGATCACCTACGGTACTCAGAACAGTTTTGAAGTTAGCTTCTTTCAAGGGTTTCTGTTTGCAAACGTCCTCCATACTATCCAAAAGGTGTTTCTTTTAATGTCGAATACATTCACTCAATGTCAGACTAAGCTGCATAACAAATTGCATCTTTGTGACACACAGACTGTTCAGTTACAATTTTCATTTACCTTAATTTAATTCTTCCAAGGCGGTTAGTCATCTCTTTACAACTCATTTGATTCTTCAGAATGTACAAGGAGCAAATCAACCGAATTCCATCAAAGTTATGACATAACGCAATCAAGTTCACGGCTTAGTAAAATGTTCCATTTTATGGAAGCCAAACTGATTGAGTCCGTGACTTTGTAGCAATCTTTTACGCTGTTCAAGTATGTGGCAACAGTGGAAAGATCCCCTTTACACAAGAAAAAAAAACCTCCAGCAAATTCTGACTGTGTGAGAGACCGGCTTAATTAAAAATGTTTTGTAGTTTTATAGAGGAATGTATAACATGCTAATAATTATAAATAGTTCTTTTTGTGGTTGGCCAGCTTTGATTTTAAGACGTCTCCTAAATATGAGCGACAGGTGGCGTACCTTTGATTTCTACAACACGACTTTCCCTGTTTTGAGGGAACGAATATCTCCAAACAGTTTTTTTCTTTCCTTTCTTTAAAGTGAAGGCTGTAGCATCCTGCTGTGCAAGTAGCATAATCTGCTGTCTTCACAGCAAGATTTTCTCTGGCATATTAGAAAAACTTTTAAAATTGTAGAACGTGTACAGTGTAAAGTATAAGCCAATTTCAAACAAACATTCTTAAACTTTGTAGAAATTTTAGAGCAGAAACTAGCATGAGGTCAAATTATGCAACTAGCAAATAAAGGCATTCTGAATTGATAAAGTATGCTAACATTTTAACATTAGCTTTAGCATTGTATTTTAATGCTAATATTAAGCAATGCAACATGGGACTCTCTTGATTCCAGCTCTTCCCTTTAGGTTAATAGGCTAAAGAGGATATTCAGCAGATTTAGGTTTAAAGATTTAATTTTTACCAACTTCTCTTTTTCCACTGAAAGTCACATTTCAGAATGACCCAGGCAGAATTTGATCCTAACGGAGAATAAATGAAGGTAACTCAATTAGGGTGCTGGCAAGGGGACTTTAAAGTAAATGTTTAACTATTTCAGGGGTTTGATGTTTTTGGAAAACACACGGAATAAGCAAATAAAGAAAATACAGAATGCATGTCCAGCCTTCAAACATTTTAATAGCAAAACGTGTCTTTACAGAAAGAGAAGTGGTCGATAAATCCACACCAAAGTCGTTGTTCGGATGGGATGTTTTTGTGACAGTGTTAATACTTCATTATAAATAAAAAATGTGTAAAGGTTAAATAGCACAGCACAGACATCCAAGGATCTTGTTAAGAACTGTCATTAAGAGCCATGAGAAAGAGCTTTCTTTTCTTCTCTCTGTCTCTTAGCTGATGCCGAGAAGCAAAGAAATACAGCAGGGGGTTCAGGCAGTGGTTTAAAAAGTACAAATACTCGATGGACGTCAAATTCCTGCTGACGTCGGACAACGTTTTTGAGTGCGTAAAATGGGCGGCAACGGCCACAACGCGAGCAAACAAAGGCAGAAAGTCTATAAGAGAGACCGCGAGGATCCGAGTGAACAGTCTATTGATCTTTTGCTTTTTCTTGTCAGACATCTGAACCTTCCTGACGCCTCTCACAAGCTTTACGTAAAACACCAACACCACAAGTTGAGCCGACATCACTATGGCGACGTGGACCGCCTCGGCTTGCGGTTTGATCATTTTTGTCCTACAGGACGTGTCGGACGCGGCGTCTCCGCTTGTCTTCTCCGTCAGCGAAAGCACAAGCGGGAGAGGCAACAGGGCCCCGAGTACCCACACACCGGAGAGTAAAACCCGCTGCCATGCTCGGGTCACTTTTTCCCACTTGGCACGGTGAAGAATCTGGGAAGTGGAAAAATAGCTTTAGATATCTACTTACACACAATATTCAGGGTGCATTTATTTTACTTAATCCTCTTTACTTTCTAGCTACTCTGTTATTACTTATTTCTTTCCAACTTATCCATTAGATATTGTAAGAACTTATTGCTTCCTTACTACCCGTTTATATAACTCTGTATTTCAGTACTTGGTTACTTTACATAGGTTTACTAGTGACTAGTCCTGATTGATCAACATGAAATAAAACCAAGAGTTTCTGAATTTAAAGCAGACAGAAGTAGTATTGGCAAAAAATACTCCCTATTTGTCAAAAACGAACATTTCTGAAGTAGAAGTACAAGAAGTGTGGTTACCTATATTTTTCCAAGTACTACAGATTGAAAATAATTATTTCTTACAGTTCTGCAGTAGCAGCGCATCAGTATTGCTAAATATGTTCAACCTGTTGCCCGTTTTCCTACAACGGTAAAGTTTTGAGTTGCGTACCTGGTAGTAACGTTGAACGCTTATCAGCAGCAGGATGTTGGAGCTGGAGGTTATGCAGAATAAGACGACGAAAAAGAAAAGTTGACATAACCCATGCGTCAAACGGGGTCCGGTGGCAAAAATGGCCCCGGCGATCACCAAGCAGAACAGCGAGAGGAGGTCCGACAGAGCCAAGTTGAAGATGAGGCGCTTCGTCATGGAGGAGCCTCGCAGATGGCTGCTGAGTTTTACGATCATGAGGACGTTAGTCGGGATCCCCAGGAGGCAGCTGAGCACAGCAATCACGCCAGCAGCGACGTACGACGGATGGCTGCAGGACAACAGCGATGTTACAAAGGTGGAGCAGTTGGCGTTTGGGAAGGAAATCGGCGATTCAGTGACAGAGGCCATTGTGGAAGAGATAGAAAGAAAGAAAGAAGCTACAGAGCTGTATCTGTTGTCAGGCTATGGTTGAGTGAATGCATCGTGTCGTCTAAGAAGGGCATTAACTCATTCTGCAGAAGGTGTCACACTTAGTGGTTTGTGGCCTTGGTATGTAATTCAGGACAGCATTTATTGATTGCAGGGGCTTGACTTTGGTTATGCAACTACAGCTTGCAGAAGACACAGCATTACTTCACTGTCACAACACCGAAGGTTTTCTTCAGAACAACTAGAACAAGCTTCATGTGACGATACTGGTACCTTAGGCACAAATAGTCATGTTGAAATCATCGTTTCATTGTCCCCAAGTTGTTGCCTTTGACGTCAGAAGCCAACAGTGGCCATTTTGGAAGAGTATGTTATTGTCATTGTCCAGTCAAGAGCTCTTCTTTCAGAATGATGGTAGGATGCTTAACAGCGTGCAGATTTTCACAGGTTTTTAAATGTCTACGGTCTGGTCTCTTCATTTTTGATGCACGACTTCAGAGGTCGTCGTATTGTCATTTAATCTCAGTATCAAGAAAACTCACAGGTGTTGCTGAGATATTTCTGCTTCACTCAATTTATCAGTTTACGAAAACTTGTACTAAAAATGTTTCCCATCTCTATGTGAATGAAGACCACGTGTTTAGTTGTTCAAATATAATAAGACAATACAAGCAGGTATTTTTTGATTTTAGCAAAAAGATGTGAATTGTTGTCCAGGAGACCAGGTTTGACGTTTTTAATCTGAGCCCGTTTCATGAGTTCTATTTGACACGAATGTCACATCAACAGGTTTTTCTCTTGTTGACACTAAACACCTGTCAGCGTGCTTTGGTCAACCACAGCCACCTGGCTTATCCTACTTTCTGAGTTTCCCCTGAAAACCAAGAGACCCGACTAAGCAGACGACCACAAAAGCAGGTCTTGTTAAAAGGCACACTGTACGATATACATTTCATTTAAGAAAACTAAAAACTACCATTAAATTAAATCCTTTTTGTGCACACTTGTTTAGCATATCATTCACCAACCTGATCCAGAACTTTAACTTGAGTTCAATTAGATTTGCGAGTCCATCCAACTGGCCTGTGTCAGTCTTCATCCATTTTCTTTTGCCAAACTTTGACGCCTACCAGCTGATGATAAGCTGGTATTATAAAACAGCTTTATAATAATTATATAATTGTTTTTACTTGTCAATGTTTGTGATGTTGCATGTCGACGGGGCCATGGATTCCAAACAGATTTGTTAATAATTTCTTCCTTTTTGTTTAGATTTGGACAACAGCGAAGCCAATGAGCGACTGAAGTTCGGCGTACTTAAGAGACTTCCTGAGGTACTGATGTGTGACCAAATTAATCATTAAGATTTTTGATTAGTTTAGAAAGCAACTCATCATCAGTCCTTATAACTTTATGTTCAGAATAAAGAGTCTAAACAGTGTATGGTGACAGTTTAACATGGAGGAAGTTGAGAGAGTTTCCTTCTCCCAAACTAACTCCAATTAACTAATAGTCTGGAGTTATTTTAGATCTCATTTTCCTCAAGCATGTCTCATAATATTTGTGTAACCACCGGGTGTTAAGACTGAGAAAGGCTTTATGGAGACTGAGGTGACTCTGGGTGTTCAGGCTCTTGTGTTCCTGTGTGTTTGTTTCATCTGCAACGTGATTAGGGGAATGTTAAGGGTTTTGCATCTCTGGTGCATTTCCTGTCCGTCAGACTTCTGTGGAGTGAGTTTGGCAGGCAGCAGAAACTCAAGACACAGCCTCACACATCTGAGGCAAAGTAGGAGGCATTTATTTCTTCCACGTTGGAGGATTTGCACTGTGAGAAACTCAGCCAGCTAATACAATGTCGAATTCAAATGTGTTTAGCCACGGTTAAACTTTTTTTTATTTTTATTTTTTTTATAAAGGTCAAACTAACTGAGCCATTAAGTTCTACTACTGTAAGAAGTGAAGAAGAAGAGGTTAGCAAATGTTAGACAGCTATCTGCTACCTCAGACTAAAAGGGCTTCGCAACAGAAAACCTTAGTTTGGAGGAACATTTATAAAACATGGGAAGGACTGTTCTGGAAACCCGATGTTCAATTATTGATGTTGTTGCATTATTTTTCTTTTAAATCTAAGAAAAAAAAAATACAACTGAATGATAGAAATGAATGAATAAAATCACTGGAAATCAAGAAACCTGTAACGAATTCGTTTTGAAACAGGGTTTGGATATTTACAAGGTGGGTTTTAGCTCTGACAAAGGCCAATATAATGGTGGTAAAGAAGAGCCAAAGTAGATCAAAGGCAACCAAACTGATGCCAAATTAGACCTAAACTCAAAAAGCTTTATGCCGTTAGAGAACTGTGATTATTGAATCAGTAGCAGGTGTACTGATTAACAGTAGAAGCAGCTGTTAGGGGACCAGGAAAGGCACTCGGGCAAACTGAATGGAGTGAATGGCTAATGTAAACCAGAACAACAAAACACAAAATAATAAACAATGCACTGTAGAAACAGACCTGTTCTAACTTCAAACATATAGGTGAATGGTTACTTTAAAAATCTAAATGACGTAAAAAATTTATGTAGCCTTCTTGTGATGTTGCCCACTTGTTTGCGTGTATTGTGAACGGTACAGTTTTAACCAGAAGAGGAAAAATCTATTGTGTAACTAATAGAAAAAAAACACAACAAACATTATTAATATAAACAATGCAGCTGGTTACATAAATTTGGCAGTTGTGCAATATTTAACTAGTAGTTAATATTAAAACTGGTAACAAAATAATGCTCTATAACCTGAAGAGAAAATCAAATGCTGAAAGTGCAAAAGCTGAAAATGAATACATTTGAGTTGATTGAATAACTTTTTGTTAAAGTTTTTGCTGGTGTAATGAAGAAGAATAAATAATTATCCTACTGTAGTTCCCCTTTTTTTGAGTGTGATTTATGACTGTTGTGCCTTTTTTTTTTTTGGGAACCCTAAAAATAGTACAAATTCCCCAAGACCCCTCATTAGCAGTCCACCCTTCGATAATCCCGCCGCTTTCCATTTGGTGGAATACAAAGGGACAGCTGTTCAGAGCCTTTGGGGAATCTCTCTTTCTCCCTCCGTTTTTGTAGAAAGCGTGAGCTACATGCCTAAAACGTAAAATGCTTTCTGTGTGCGTGTGTGTATGTGTGTAGCCTATGGAGCAAAGGATCTACCATATGTGGGATCATCCTGTCAGCTCAGCCTCAATCTCCAGAGATTATGTCAAGACGCTGCTGGAGAAACACAACAAGAATAAGGTAACACGGAAAAAAATAAGTGATGCGTGCTGCATGCATTTCCTGTAAAATGTCTCATAGCGAAATATACGCCAGCGACTTATCAGGAGCCAATTTTATCTGCAGGACGAGTTTAGGGGACTTCTCTCAGGTGCTGCTGTTGCTGATAAGTCTGAATTTGAATCTTACAAAAAAAAATGTCTTTATGTTATTATTTTTTAATCTTTCTCCTCAGGGATTTGTATTTACTGGGCGAGACAAACCTGGCTCCAGACCCGAGTTTCTTCCTCTAACCTATCTGGCAAAAATGCTCTCTGATATCGAGTCACAAGGTAGAGTAATACCTCTACATCCTGCAGGAAAGGCCTTTAAAGAAGCTTTAGGAGCAGGAAGTAAAGATGTTTTTTTTTTCTTTTTTTCTTCCCCTGGCGTCTTAACTCCCGAACAGCTCTGAACCCTTTCGAGGAGAAGGAAAACGTGGACGCCAGGTTTGTGGAGGAGTCGGCTCTGATGCAGACGCTGATCCAGCTGGGCTTCGAGGAAAAATGAGGCGGCTGGAAGGGCGACGAAGGACGCGAGACGGATGGAGAGAGAGACAGAGAGAAAGAAAAATAGATGAGGAGGAAAATCGGTTAAAGGAAGAGTAAATGTCTAACTGGGCCTTGAAGGCATGAAATGGATTGATGTCGGAAAATGAGAGTCGAGTGGAGAAGTCATGAACAGGATCGCACTGTTAAATGAAAAATTATTGCGGGAACAGAGGGATTATAGGGAAACTCTTAGTGCAATTCACAAAAAAAAGGACTGCAACAAAGATGCATCTTAATACTTTAGAATATAATTGTAAAGTTAAATTATTTCAGTTGCATTTAAAAAGTGAACATCATATATAGACTGATTACACACACACACAATTCAACTATTTATTTCTAATCACTTTATTATGACTTACAGTGAGGGCAATACAAAAAAAAATTTATTATTGAGAATATATTTTTTAAATCCAAATCTTATTAAAAAACTCTTAAAAACTTTTTTTCAGGATCAGCTGAAATGTCTAAACCCAAATCTTACAGTTTGTCCTAACAGTACACTGCCGGAGTACAGGGTGTTTATGTAAAACGCAAGAAATTTCACAATAAAATACTTTTTTTCAAAGCAGCAGCACTTTCTGCATGTCTGATTATGATGCGGGATAATCCGACAAACACACCGGGAAGACTGCCGTCTTGACAGCTGTCCACTGACGCACTCTATATCCATTGTTGTCAATAAAGAAGCTGGTTGTGTCCGAGCACATGAATGGAAAGTTGAGTGGAAGAAAAAAAGAATAAGAGAAAACGCTGAACAAGCCACAGTAATGCCCGCTTGTCTCAGAGGGGCTTTGGAGTAAATGCAGCCACGTTATCAGCTGGTGCTCCAACTGATGACATCAAAAGTTATCAAAATAAAGGCTTGAAACTGATCATTGTGTGCAATGAAACTATATAGAGTGCAAGTGTATTTTTTTTTTGATTCACTAGAATAAATTAGAATGACACTCTAAGTTTAATGTTCAAATAAATTCAACAATATTCAAATCAACAAAACAAAAAGGTCAAAACCTTTAGGAAGATGTTTTACCTAAATTAAGACCTTGGAGCTGCGAAGATTTTTTTTTGTCATCCAATTACGACCATCGAACGTTAACAGTATTTATAAATCACACATGCTCTGTACCCCTCCTCCTGTGTGTTTCCTGTAATGCTGCTGCGTCCCATCAGCTTGATTACCCGCCGACAAAAGGCTTCGGAGACAGAGAGGCTCGATGTGGTCTGCCACACATTAAGTCTGATTTCAACACAGATTTGTACGGCAGCCTATCAGCAGAGCGTGTAAACATGGGGAGACAGATTCAAACTTTTTGTACAAGGCTGAGCCTGAATTGGATGGAGCCGGGTTAATGGAGAGGTGTAGCATGTGGCTTGAATAATCAACCCCTGCAAAGTCACGAAGGAAGCGGTAGCAGTAAATGTTTGGTTGAATGTTCCCAGTTTTCAAAGTGTTTTTGCTTTGAGTACGTACCAGCTCCTTAACTCCTTTTAATCAGATTCATATTTTAAGACCATGCATGCTCATAAAACTGGAATGTAAATATTCATTTTTATGATCTTTTTTAAGCAAGGTCCAAAAGGACATGGACGAACAAGGTTAACACAGACTAACCAACACAGACTATTGTCTTTTCTGCCAGTATTATCATCCATTCGGTAATCACATGAATTGTGTGATGCAAAAAAAAAAAAAGTTTCCATTGCAGTTTTGTGAAATGCACTAATTTCAATAAAGCCAAAAAAACCAACTCATTCTAGCACAGAAACTTTGGATTAAAAAAATGTGAGTTTTACCTAACAGGACATCATTGGCATGAATTAGTGCATACACTGTGAGCCAGCTCCTCCATGGGCTGCCACCTTATCGTGGTGGAGGGGTTTGAGTGCCCCAATGATCCTAGGAGCTATGCTGTCTGGGGCTTCATGCCCCTGGTAGGGTCACCCAAGGCAGACAGGTCCTAGGTGAGGGACCGGACAAAGTGCAGCCCGAAGACCCCAATGATGAAGGAAAACCTTGGACTTGGTGTTCCCTCGCCCGGACGCGGGTCACCGGGGCCCCACTCTGGAGCCAGGCCTGGAGGGGGGGCACGATGGCGAGCGTCTGGTGGCCGGGCTTTTACCCATGGAGCCCGGCCGGGCTCAGCCCGAAGAGGAAACATGGGCCCCCCCTCCCATGGGCCCACCACCCGTGGGAGGGGCCAAAGGGGTCGGGTGCACTGTGTGATGGGTGGCGGCCAAGGGAGGGGACCCTGGCGGTCCGATCCTCGGTTGCAGAAACTGGCTCTTGGGACGTGGAATGTCACCTCTCTGGTGGGGAAGGAGCCGGAGCTAGTGCGTGAGGTCGAGAGGTTCCGGCTAGAAATAGTCGGTCTCACCTCGACGCATGGCTCTGGTTCTGGAACCAGTCTCCTTGAGAGGGGCTGGACATACTTCCACTCTGGAGTTGCCCAGGGAGAGAGACGTCGGGCAGGAGTGGGCATACTTGTTGCTCCCCATCTCGGCGCCTGTACGTTGGGGTTTACCCCGGTGAACGAGAGGGTAGGATCCCTCCGCCTACGGGTGGGGGGACGGGTTCTGACTGTCGTTTGTGCTTACGGGCCGAACGACAGTTCAGATTACCCACCCTTTTTGGAGTCCTTAGAGGGGGTACTGGAGAGTGCTCCTCCTGGGGACTCCCTTGTTCTGCTGGGGGACTTCAACGCTCACGTGGGCAACGACAGTGAGACCTGGAGGGGCGTGGTTGGGATGAACGGCCCACCCGACCTGAACTCGAGCGGTGTTCTGTTGCTGGACTTCTGTGCTCGCCATGGATTGTCCATAACGAACACCATGTTCAAGCATAAGGGTGTCCATATGTGCACTTGGCACCAGGACACCCTAGGCCGCAGTTCGATGATCGACTTTGTCATCGTTTCATCGGATCTGCGGCCGTATGTCTTGGACACTCGGGTGAAGAGAGGTGCGGAGCTGTCCACTGACCACTACCTGGTGGTGAGTTGGCTCCGGTGGCGGGGGCGAAAGCCGGTCAGACCTGGCAGGCCCAAACGTGTTGTGAGGGTCTGCTGGGAACGTCTGGCGGAATCCCCTGTGAGACGGAGCTTTAACTCCCATCTCCGGCAAAACTTCGAACACGTCCCGGGGGAGGTGGGGGACATGGAGTCTGAGTGGACCGTGTTCCGTGCCTCCATTGTCGAGGCGGCCGATCGGAGCTGTGGCCGCAAGGTTGTCGGTGCCTGTCGCGGCGGCAACCCTCGAACCCGTTGGTGGACACCTTCGGTGAGGGATGCCGTCAGGCTGAAGAAGGAGTCCTATCAAGCCTTTTTGGCCTGTGGGACTCCGGAAGCAGCTGATGGGTACCGGCGGGCGAAGCGGCATGCGGCTCGGGCGGTTGCTGAGGCAAAAACTCGGGTGTGGGAGGAGTTTGGAGAGGCCATGGAGAAAGACTTCCGCACGGCTTCGAGGCGATTCTGGTCCACCATCCGGCGTCTCAGGGGGGGGAAGCGGTGCAGCACCAACACTGTTTATAGTGGGGATGGTGTGCTGCTGACCTCTACTCGGGACGTTGTGGGCCGGTGGGCAGAGTACTTCGAAGACCTCCTCAATCCCACCAACATGCCTTCCACTGAGGAAGCGGAGCCTGGGGACTCTGGGTTGGGCTCTCCAATCTCTGGGGGCGAGGTCGCCGAGGTGGTTAAAAAGCTCCTCGGTGGCAAGGCCCCGGGGGTGGATGAGATCCGCCCGGAGTTCCTTAAGGCTCTGGATGTTGTAGGGTTGTGTTGGTTGACGCGACTCTGCAATATCGCATGGACATCGGGGGCAGTTCCCCTGGATTGGCAGACTGGGGTGGTGGTTCCCCTGTTCAAAAAGGGGGACCGGAGGGTGTGCTCCAATTATAGAGGGGTCACACTCTTAAGCCTCCCTGGCAAGGTCTATTCAGGGGTCCTGGAGAGGAGGGTCCGTCGGATAGTCGAACCTCGGATTCAGGAAGAGCAGTGTGGTTTTCGTCCTGGTCGTGGAACACTGGACCAGCTCTACACCCTCAGCAGGGTCCTGGAGGGTGCATGGGAGTTCGCCCAACCAGTCTACATGTGTTTTGTGGACTTGGAGAAGGCGTTCGACCGTGTCCCTCGGGGAGCCCTGTGGGGGGTTCTCCGGGAGTATGGGGTACCGGGCCCTTTGATACGGGCTGTCAGGTCCCTGTATGACCGGTGTCAGAGTCTGGTCCGCATTGCCGGCAGTAATTCGGGCTCGTTTCCGGTGAGAGTTGGACTCCGCCAGGGCTGCCCTTTGTCACCGATTCTGTTCATCACTTTCATGGACAGAATTTCTAGGCGCAGCCAAGGTGTTGAGGGGATCCGATTTGGTGGCCTCAGGATCTCATCTCTGCTTTTCGCAGACGATGTGGTCCTTTTGGCTTCATCAGATCGTGATCTGCAGCTCTCGCTGGATCGGTTCGCAGCCGAGTGTGAAGCGGCCGGGATGGGGATCAGTGCCTCCAAATCCGAGGCCATGGTCTTGAGCCGGAAAAGGGTAGAGTGCCTTCTCCGGGTCAGGGGGGGTGTCCTGCCCCAAGTGGAGGAGTTTAAGTATCTCGGGATCTTGTTCACGAATGGGGGAAGAAGGGAGCGGGAGATCGACAGGCGGATTGGCGCAGCGTCTGCTGTCAAGCGGGCGCTGTACCGGTCCGTCGTGGTGAAGAGAGAGCTGAGCCAAAAAGCGAAGCTCTCGATTTACCGGTCGATCTACGTTCCCACCCTCATCTATGGTCATGAGCTTTGGGTCATGACCGAAAGAACGAGATCGCGGATACAAGCGGCCGAAATGGGTTTTCTCCGTAGGGTGGCTGGGCTCTCCCTTAGAGATAGGGTGAGAAGCTCAGTCATCAGGGAGGGACTCAGAGTAGAGCCGCTGCTCCTTCACATCGAGAGGAGCCAGTTGAGGTGGCTTGGGCATCTGGTCAGGATGCCTCCTGGACGCCTCCCTGGTGAGGTGTTCCGGGCACGTCCCACCGGGAGGAGGCCCCGGGGAAGACCCAGGACACGCTGGAGGGACTATGTCTCTCGGCTGGCCTGGGAACGCCTCGGGATTCCCCCGGAGGAGCTGGAAGAAGTGGCTGGGGAGAGGGAAGTCTGGGCCTCCCTTCTGAAGCTGCTACCCCCGCGACCCGACCTCGGATAAGCGGAAGAAGATGGATGGATGGATGGACTGTGAGCCAGACCTTCTCGTCCAACATTAGTGTCTGACCTCACAAGTGCTCTCTTTAGAAAAAATAGCTAAAAGTTTCCATAAACACACACCTGAAGCTGGTATAGTTTAAAAGGCTGGGCAGACTTTCAGTGAAGTCAGAAAGTAGGAGCAGGGATTTCACAAGATAAGTCATATTTACAGAAAGACACTCTCCTATGACATTTCACATTAAAATCATACATGTGAATCTTTCTCTAGGTGTAAACACATGAGTCCTTCTCCATCTAATGGTCTCCCTCACACTCTGTTATGCTGCCTGTGTTATGTAGCAGCCTAACAGTTTGGGGCCAAGTTAATCTGACAGCTTCCAGAGTGAATCTGCAATGGATGATCACACACACACACACACACGCCCACACCCTCCCACATCCCCCCACACACATTTGTCCCTTGGTTTCTTCTTAGGAAGTTGACTCAAGCTGTGAGCAGCACCACTCAGGTTTGACATGGTGCACACCAGCTGTTTCAGGACTTTTCCTCCTGCACATCTTTTCTTTTCACACCCTCATTCATCAACTCTAACCAGCCATCCGACGCGTCCGCTCGTTAATTTGGGTGAATTTCCGGGTATATCAAATTTATTTGATTTATTTATGGCAGACCTTTAGCTGTTTTAAGGCTCAACTTCGTATTTTGGTGTGACGCGCCCCCCCAAGCTGTGAACTTTCCACCCAATTTGCAGCCCTCCAATTCATCCCGTTTTAACTTTGAATCTCCTCTACCGCCTCCTCCGACATCTCCGTCCCCTTCATTTAAATTCTCCTCTCTCTCTGTCATTCTTCATGCTCTTTCATTGCTTCCGCTTCCTCTCCAGATTTATCATTTTCGAGCGCGGCGCAGGCTCGCCTGGTCGTCTCGTGAAGCTCAGACGGACCCGTTGCAATTTATTTAAAGATTACGACCGTGAAGGGTGAAACAACAACAACAAAGCCGAAGAATGTGTGGGAATAGTTTAAGAAATTAATCTCATCTTCAAGAGAGAGGAGGTCGGAGCGGTGCTGATGTGTTGCTAGGCAGTGTGGCGATTGTGAAATCATACCGGGGGACATTATGCATCCCTCCCTCCTCCCCCCGATCCTTTAAACTCGATGTCATACTTTCGCTTTCAAATCAAGCACTTCCAGAAAATATATGGGAACGAAGGAATACTGATGAAACTGAAAGAAGACAGAGAAATTTAAATGCTATCAGGATCCTTTTTTTTTTTTTTTCTAAAAGTCCCAGCGTTTCACTGTTTGATTGCGATAATGCCTCATGTAGGCCCCCTGTGGGCGGGGTTTGACGGGCGGGAAGCGTCCGAAGGGTACGGGCAGACCGAGTCGGTCGTCCAGGGGGATGTACGCGTTGGGGCGGGCTTCGGCTGTGGTGTACACTCCGTTTGGCAGCTGCCTCCACTTATTTTCCTCAGCAAGCTGCACACACACACACATGCACAGAGAGAGAACCACACACCAGAAGCACTTTTAATATTTCATGCGAGGCTGCATGACCTTGAATTAAATACTTAAATCCAGACCTTCCTGAATCTTAATCATGGAAATGGAAAAAAAAACAAAAAAAACGAAACAAGCAATACATTTTTTATGGAACTCCAGAAGAAAAGAGCAAACAGTTGAGTGCTTGAGCTGAAAATAATGAGGCTGGACAAAGTTGGAGGCAACGGTGACGGTTCTGTTGAGTGAAGGTCTTTTGTTTATTGGGAAAGGAGCCAAAGAAGTCAGGCGGATTGCTGGCCAACAATCTTCCCCAAGCCAACACTAACACTAATGGCTTCTACTGGATGTGCAAGCCATCTAAACTGTCTGGTAATTCAAACGAGCGGAAACAGATAATCTGTGCCGGTCGCCCCCTTGGTCAAGTCAACAACTGGTGTGGAGGCATTCGAAGCAGCTGTGACCATTTATTGGCATTGCACCTAAAACTGTCTGTAGCTCTGGACTGTGCCGAGATAAACGTGGCTGTGTGATTGTCAGAACTGAGCAATTATACGAGCTTTATTTCGAGGGATTATTAGGTTCTGCTTTTACAAATCAAGAGAAGAAGCTAGACAAAGGACAGTAAACCAACCAGAGAAAGACAACCAAGCAATGCGGAAGTTGGAATGATGCAGCAAAATAATGGAGTTCGGCGAGGTTTAAATAGAGACACGAAACACTAAAAAGGCCAACGAAACAAATCTACGTGTTGGCTCATTCAGAATCGCCAATCAAATTTTTTTTGTCACTGAAATATTTTAATGAAATTATTTGTAATTTCTTAATTCAGTCAATTAAGGCTAAATTTGTTCAGCAACAGAGCAGTTCAAAATGCTTTTCATCATAAAAACATAAAGTCATAGAACACACACAGTAAACAATTGAAACATAGCATTTTGCTAATTATATTTCGATGTTTGATTTTAATCCATATTGACTAGCAGAGGTTAATTTATATTTATCCAAAATCTTACTAAAGAGACATTTTTACTTTGACATTCTAGCATATATATATATATATATATATATATATATATATATATATTGAGTTTATTTTAACTGAGACAGGAGAAGTTGTTTCTGGGTCTAATGAAGTCGATATTGGTCCACAGAACAAAGACAGTGGTGGGCTCAATTGATTTGAACCCGATGTGGGTGATGGATCAATGTCTAACCATGGTGGACCCCGCTGAGTGGAAAGAAGGAAGGAGGGAAAAAAAAAAAAAAGAGTCCGGTTCAACCGTGTCCATGTCTTTTTGTCATTTTTCTCGATTTCCAGCCCACAACAGCAGGCAGATAAACTGCTGTTAAATCTCACAAAACATAAGTGCTTTAATTGCTGTTTGCACACAAAGCAGCTAAGAAAGGCTTTAGGTCTAAAACAATTAAAAATGAGCCAATGTAGCTTCTTTTTTCTGTAGGAGTTGTTTAATTGGATTTTTTTTTGGCCTTGTGCTTGCAGTTTATTTGATGTTATTTTAGGAGCTTTGTTTTATTTTTGACCAGGAGACAGCTTTGATACACATTTCAGCCTTCTTGCTTGAACATTTTGTTTTTCTGCGCGTTTCCTTGAAAAGATACAGCTTTTCACATATAAAATTTGCCTACCGTTTCTTCGACACTCTATTTGCTCTAAAGTGGGTTGTGTGAATTTTTAGCAGTTGATTGCTTACCCTCTTTTTCTCTTCTTTTTCCCTCTGCCTCAGCCTCCTGTCTCGGACGATCCTCCTCCAGACCTCCTCCACGCCAAAATACCATGGCGCTTTTGGCACCGGCTCCAGCTGACACTCGGTCATCTGAAAAAAAAAAAATAATAATAATAATAAATAAAAACAAGAGCAGGGCAGTAAACATCCATTTCACTGAGCTTGCAGTGACATGGCTCAATTCAGATGGTTGCTTTGGTACCAGGATCCGGCTAACATTGCACCTCTCCATCTTTTACCTCAGGGATCAAGTGGCTTGCTGCAGGCGTGCATCAGCCCCAGCGATTCAACGGGGTATTAACACAAACCTCTTGAAATATTTACAGCGCATGTAGGGAATCCACAAAAAAAAAAATAAAAAATAAAAAATACTTGCTGAAATATTTATAGAGGCAAAAAAAAAAAAAAGTAAACACGGCTTGAAATTCACAATTTCTTTATAAAGCAAGTGATTTGGATGCCCTTTTACTTGAAGTAAACAGAACATAGTTCTTTAAATACAAACATATAACAGAGTTTCCGCAGTTTAAAGTTAGTTTGAATACTTTTTAGTGATATTTGGAACATCAGAACCAGAAATGTGGGCTCCGGATTGAATGTCAGCCAAAACATTAGTCTATGTGCCTGTTATGTGAAAGTATCTCCGGGAGAACACATGCACAGGATGTTAACATGGACAGTTTCATTCTATTAAAGCTTAGTTTACACATTTACAAATAGTAGCGCCGTGGCTGACTGGAACCTCGTCTGACCTGACCGCCTCTCTCTTCGAGTCTTTTCATGTTTGGACAAACTGGCCGCCTGCTTTACGATAAGCTCTACAAGATCAGGCGTAACATTTTTTTTTTTTTTTTAAATTGTTAATCAATCAATCAATCAATTAAATTTTATTTGTATAGCACATTTCAGCAGCAAGGCATTTCAAAGTGCTTTACATCATTACAAACACAGAAACACAATGCAACATAGAATCAAAAACAAAGCATTAAGTCAAGTTCCATCAATAAATTTGTAATTGATTACATTTCAAATACAATTCTAAACAGGTGGGTTTTTAGTTGAGATTTAAAAGAAGTCAGTGTTTCAGCTGTTTTACAGTTTTCTGGAAGTTTGTTCCAAATTTGTGGTGCATAGATGCTGAAAGCTGCTTCTCCTCGTTTGGTTCTGGTTCTGGGGATGCAGAGCAGAACCAGAACCGGAAGACCTGAGAGGTCTGGAAGGTTGATACAATAAAAGCAGATCTTTAATGTATTGTGGTGCTGAGCCGTTCAGTGATTTATAAACTAACAACAGTATTTTAAAGTCTATTCTTTGAGCTACAGGGAGCCAGTGGAGGGACTTTAAAACTGGTGTTATGTGCTCTATCGTCCTGGTTTTAGTGAGAACGCGAGCAGCAGCATTCTGGATCAGCTGCAGCTGTTTGGTTGATTTGTTGGACAGACCTGTGAAGACGCTGTTGCAATAATCAATACGACTGAAGATGAACGCATGGATGAGTTTCTCTAGATCTGGCTGAGACATTAGTCCTTTAATCCTGGAAATGTTCTTCAGGTGATAGAAGGCCAACTTTGTAACTGTCTTTATGTGGCTCTGGAGGTTCAGGTCAGAGTCCATCACTACTCCCAGGTTTCGGGCTGATCGCTGGTTTTCAGTTGTAATAACTGAAGCTGTGCATCGACTCTAGATCGTTCCTTTTTAGGTCCAAAAATAATAACTTCAGTTTTGTTTCTGTTCAACTGGAGAAAGTTTTGGCACATCCACACATTTATCTGTTCTAAGCATCTGTTCAGTGATTGGATGGGCTCTGAGTCACCTGGTGACATCGTAATATAGAGCTGTGTGTCATCTGCATAGTTATGGTAGCTAATATTATTTCCTGTTATAACCTGAGCTAGTGGGAGCATATAAATATTGAATAAAAGGGGTCCTAGGATGGGCCCCTTAATAACATTAAGGGGTAACATTAACCCCTTAATGTTACTGATGTTCCTCCAGAAGACAAATCTGCTGGAAATGAAGCGAAAAAATACTTTCAGGGTTTAGGCAAGTGCTAGATGCCACATGTTCTGTTAAAATAGTTTGTATTATTCCGATTTTACTGGAAAGAAAGTATCAAAACGATACATGGCCTTCAAATATTTCATTTTGTGTCAAACTACAAACAAAAATCTCAGTAGTTTGAATAGTTAATCATGTAAAATCCCCTAAAATACCACAGGGTTTTTGGGTTTAATGTGCCAAAAATGGTTTGAACATTTTTGAAAATCTCCATAGAGTTTTATTTTTTTAGAGTAAAAGAGTAGAAAAACTAGCGTATCCACCACCAATTCTTGTAAGTTAGTATAAATGTAAAAAGAAAAGGAGAACAATGCTGCAGTCGCTTTGCTCATGTTCTCTCAGATGATGACAGCTTAATGTTAAGCTTCAAAGTGGCTGTCAAAAAAGTAAAAAAATAAAAAAAATAAAAAAATGGACCACATCCATCTTTTATGTTGTGCTTTTGATGAGTTGGTGACAGGGGTGAGAAATACTGACAGAGCAAAAGACAGATAAAAGACTGGCGGCAATTTTCCAAAAAAGTGGGCTGGTAATACTCCACACACAGAATCGCAAAGTACTGAATCCTACATTAGAAATTGAAAAATGTTAACAGTGTAATGTTATTTATTTATTTCATTCAACCATTATTTAACCAGGAAGTTCATTGAGATAATTCTCTAATGAGGGAGACTTGGCCAAGAGGCACACTGGTGTACAAAAATAATTAAAATGTACAATTAAAATGTCATGACATTTACTCAAGGTCAAATGGGAAAAAATCCGGTAAGACTAGAGGATAAGATTAAGATTTCAAAAAATAATTTAAAAGCGGTCCATGGGAATAAACTGTGAGCGTTTTAGTGTGACTTTTGCAAATTATTCCAGAACCAAGAGAAAGCGTTTCTTTTTTCCTATCAAGTTCGGATCAGAGCAGAAGCTGACAAGATGAAGGTTTTTGACTGGAGACATGAGACAAAAAACAAATATGGCGGTAGGTAGCGCGTCAGCAGGGCAGCCTTTTTAAAAAATACAAGCCAGTGCTGTTGTCCCCTTTGCTTTAGTGAAGGCCATGAGAGCAAAGCATAAAGCGCGTGATGCGTCCTGAAGGCAGCATTTGTAGTGAAAGCACTTTGAAATATTGCATCCAGACAATGGAGGACCAGAGGGAGCTTCATTCACATAGATAATGTCTCCATAGTTCAACACAGTCAGGGAAGTCGTTTGTTTGTACGAGATTTTTCCTCCCAAACAGCTCGAGACAAGATTTGTGCCGATGTAAGAAGCGAGGAACAGATTTGCGCTTTTGTAACAGATGTTCTATACAGGGGAGAGGAAGGCGGTCATAAATCCATATGGCCAAATATTTGTACACAGACAGTTTGGGTTTTTTTCCCTGCTGATGTCCAATTGCTTTTACGCTCCAAGTTTTGAGAATAAACTTCCGGGATGCTCTTGCATTTGAATGTCTTTGGATTCAGGAGAATTAATATGGCTTTCAATTATTTTGGTGAGTACTAAAAGTTTGGATATTTGTCTACATTTTATTTTCTTACTCACTCCCCACCTTTTAGTAGAGGCAGCACGTAAGCTGCTTTTGAAAATGTAAGAATAATGTTAGTTTGGACACTCAAATTAAAATGAAAGAACTTTGAGTTAGGACCAAATAACAGTTTGAGCTTCAAACATTTGCTGGGTTATTAAAAGATTCAGAATTTGATTTTAATAACACTCAGTCCAGGTTACCTTCTCTGATGTGGAGAGGCTGTTGAACCCGTCGAGTCTGGAGGTCTCTGCCTGCTCCTCCGGCGGCTTTGACGGACCGGCCTCCTGCTCCGCTCCTTCTTCCTCCGGCGGCTTCGACGGACCGGCCTCCTGCTCCGCTCCTTCTTCCTCCGGCGGCTTCGACGGACCGGCCTCCTGCTCCGCTCCTTCTTCCTCCGGCGGCTTCGACGGACCGGCCTCCTGCTCCGCTCCTTCTTCCTCCGGCTGCTGCCGACTCTCACGCTCATGCAGCTTCGAGTGCACACAAAGAACAGGGAGAAATTAATTGTGCATTTGCGGCACACCTTTTAAAGTTCACGAGGTAAAATTCTAAATCAAACATTAGCATGCACCTCCTCCATTTTTCTGTTTAGTTCTGAAGGTGGCGAGGCCTCGTCCTCCGACTTGTTGGCCTCAACGGCGCTTTCCAGCACCTTGTCTCTGGCTTCCGACAGCTGAAGGACGCAGAAAAATGGAGTTAGTAGCAAAAAGGCTACTATGCAGCACAAATCTAATGCTACTTCCTCTGTCGGGTGGAGAAATTAAAGATCCACTGATTAAATAGATAAGAAAACTCAGCACCTTAGAGGGGTCACTAAAGCACTAGCTTTGGTTCCTAACCTCTGCCCTTTTTTTCTTGCGTCGACATATGACATTAAAGACTAGCTGCAATTTTCCCAAGTGCACACAAAAATCGGGAAGAAGTTAACTGCACATTTGCAACACGCCTTTTAAAGTTCATGAGGTGAAATCAGAAATGAAAACGTTAGCAGGCACCTGCTCCGTTTTATTGTCGAGTTCTGAAGGCGGCGAGGCCTCGTCCTTCGACTCGGACTCAACGACGCTTTCCAGCATTTTGTCTCTGGCTTCTGACAGCTGAAGGACGTGGAAAATTGGAGTTAAAGGCAACATATTGACATTTTATGCAGTACGAATCTAATGCCACTTCCTCTGTCGGGTGATTTCCCCTGCAGAAATTAAATACGCCCTTTATCCAGGGAATAAATAGATAAAAACTCTGCACTTTTCTTTTGGTAAATGTAGTGTGTTGATGGGAGCTTCTTCCCACTGGGTGAAAAGTCTCTGGGATATAAGGTGAAGTCGAGACACAAACACTTAAGACAGCAGATATCGAAGTGAAGCGAGTAAAAAAGAAAAGATGATTTCTACACATCCATACTTTTCCAGGCTGAAATACGGTTTTATTTAGCTTTTTTAAAGTTTTTTTTAGAAGGTCCATACAAAATAATAACTTATAAGTGTTAAATCGTGCAACATCATCTGTAACTTGGTAAGACAAAAGAGGAAGAAAAGAATTAGGAATCAACACAATGCTGAAACTGGCATCAAGTCATCTCATTGTTGTCTAGCATATGAAGAAGATCAGCACTTTTCTAAAAATAAGAGGTGTTAAGCCATGACTCAAACATCTACTGAAATCAAACAATGTAGAGAATATTATGTAAAGTCTTTCATTTCTGAATGAGCGTGCATTCGGTCTGTAAATCTTTCAAGACTGTGTGGGAACCCTGGAGGAAGCTCTAGGAAGACGAGTCAAGAGAGCCGGAGAGAGAGATTTGAAAGGCGCAAGGTGGACGTTTTCAATCCAAACCCTAAACCAACACACTTAACCATAAAAGCGCTGCAGCCGGGGAGCGAGAAATTGGAAGAGGTTTAGAGCGGCGACATGAACCCACCAGAGCCCGAAAGGTTAACTGCTTACATCAACAACGGGAAGCGAAGGGACGAAAAATCAGCAGTGGATACCAGGAAGTCAAAAACGCAGTGTTTGAGTATCTGAGAATCAGCAGAACCACTGGGAGTTCCACGTACAAACATATTTCTGGTTTACAGAAAATGGCGAGGAAAAAAAAACCCAACTAAAATAATCAGAAAGCTGAGGATACAACTTACCTCACCACATCACTCAAAGCTTGAAGTCTGCGCAGACCCAGGACAGGAAGAAACGAAGCAAGCGAACGCTTAGCTTGGTTTTCAGATGTTGAAGGAATTCTTACAGTTGTCATGGTTACGGGGGTCACTAAAAACAGAACTCCTGCCTCGGTTCTTAACCTCTGCCTTTTTTTATTCCCTGCACTGACATACGGATAATGAAACAAATTATACCAGCTCTGGTTACCACGCGACCAGTTCACACATGAAAACACAGATTTAGCCATGCAACTGACATCTTGCTGCAGTGCAGTTGCTAAATATTAATGTTTATTCCCCAGCGAGTTCACTTTCCACGCAACCACCTCTCGTTTCTCTGTGCCAGCCCTGTTGTTTTTCCACTGTCAGTGTTGAAATTTTATAACCCAACTGAAGATTTTTTTTTTTTTTTACCTCTTAAATTAGTTTTACTTTTAAAAATGAGCAGCATAAACGAGTCTGCGGCGAAGACTGGAAGGAAAAGTGCAGCGTGAATTTGCAAGCTTTAAGCACAGTGTGGCCTGAATGAGCGAAACAAGGACCTGGCCTGACCTGCTGCTCTCTCTCTTTCATCTGTTGGTGTTCAGACAAAGCGACTGCCCGCTTCATGGACAGTTCTGCAGAAACGGCCATCAAGCAGAGGTTGATGTTGAAGATTTTGGCCCGTGCCTCATTCAGCTGGAAACAAGCAGGGAAAAGCAAATATGCAGAGGTAAGGTAAACAATTTATATTCCTTGACATTTTTTAAAAAAGTTGCTTTTATGCAATACATCTGCACAAATTAGTGAATAATTGTGAAAAGGGAGAGGATAGCTTAAAACCAGGGGTGGGCAATCCTGGTCCTTGAGGGCCGGTGTCCTGCAACTCTTGGATGTCTCCCTGGTCCAACACACTTGAATCCAACAGCTGAATCACCTCCTAAGTGCAATCACGTTCTCCAGAGTCCTGCTAATGACCTCATTATTTGACTCAGGTGTGTTGAAGTAGAGATGCATCTAAAAGTTGCAGGAGACCGGCCCTCGAGGCCTGGAGTTGCCCACCCCTGGCTTAAAACGTTTTACAAGTATGAATGTGAACTTAGCATCTGGATTAAACTCCCTAATTAGCTTACTGATGAAGTGAGTCAGTTGAACTGGCTCAGGGCTGCAGTGATGTTAGCTTCATTTTTAAACCTAGAGCTTAAATTTGACAGTAGGGGGGGGAAAAAATGGATGTCATGTGAACCACATCCATCTTTTATGTCTCTGCTTCTGATGAGTCGGTGGCAGGGATGAGAAATACTCAGACACAGCAAAAAGATATAAAAAATAGGCTGGAATTCTCCCAGAAATTGTCTCACAATCGTGACTACAGTCTGCTCTCTACCATGCTATAAATTCAAAATGTTATAGCAGAATAAATGTGCAAAATTAAAATCTGCCTTTGGCGTCTTCCAGAGCGTCCGGGCTACCTTCTTTGCCACGGAGAGACTGTGGACCCTGCAGCTCTCCGCCTGCTCCCCCAGCGGCTTCGACATCCGGGTCACCCGCTCCACCAGGAGTTCTTTTCCCAGCAGCCGACGCTCGCGCTCGGCCAAATTCACCTCCAGCTTCGAGCGCACGCAGACACCGGGAGAAAAATGAGCTGCGCATTTTGCAACTCGGCTTTTAAAGTTCACGAGATAAGTTGTGGGTGGAAACGTTGGCATGCAGCTACCTGCTCCATTTTCTTGACGAGTTCCGGAGCCGGTGGGTCGTCGCCCTTTAACTCCCGATATTCAAGGGTACGAGTCACACTTCTCAGGGTCGCGTCTCTTGCTTCCGAGAGCTGAGGGATGCAGAAAATTGGCAAAAAAGGCACAAGGTGTTGATATGCGTATGCTTGTATTTTTCTCAAAGTGAGCAAAGTTCTAGCTACTCCTTTTGTTGAGTGCTTTCCCTTCGCAAAAACTGAAGATATACTACCCTGGGATTAAAAACAGATGACAAAACTCGACACCTTTCTTTGCTAAATGTAGCGCGTGGATGGGAGCTTCTCCCCACAAGGTGACAAGTCTCTGGGAATGAGCGATAAGAGAAAATAAAGTTTAAAAAGAGCCTCGAGATCCCTGAAAGGGATTAAGCTTTTTTTTTTTTTTTGTTTCGTGTCATCCCTTAAGACAGCAGAAATGAAAGAGGGAAGCAAGTAGAAGTGAGATGAGTCAAAGGAGCTAGATGGAGAGAGAGAGAGAGAGAGAGAGAGGCAGGGTTAAGGTTTTAGATTCAGGCCCTCAGCTGACACTCATCCCAAAAGTGCTGCAGTCAGTCAGAGTGAGAACCGAAGTTGGAGGAGGTGAAAAGTGCTGACATGACTGAAAGGTTAACTGTTCACATCAATGGAAGGAAATTGAGGTGTAAAAGTAGAAGAAGAAGAAAAAAAATACCCATAATAGATGCAAGGACATCACAATGAAGTGTTTACATTGCTATGTTATCTGCAACAGATTCATTATACCAAACAGCCTGCAGCCTTTCTGTACTGATGGAAGGGAAATCTTGAATAGCATTAACATTCAAATGGACGTTTGTCAAAGCACATTTTACTCCGGTTATGAGGATTTAGAGACTTTACAGAGTTGCACCCACTCACAGGGATGACAGACAACGAAAATGTGCAAAAAGGAAAAAATAACTAAGAGATAAAAATTTGTACAAGCTTGTTTTTTTTTTCCCTCCCCTGTTTTGTTTAAACAAGAATAACTAAAGGCAATCCCAAAGTTTTGGAAGTAAGAATGCACACACCACTTGGAAAAAGTATAGATTTTGCAGAATACCGCATCTGTGTTAGTCTGAAATACCATTCTCCTGACCATTAAATCTATGTTGCCTCATACCAGCGAAGAAAAAAAAAAAAAAATCAACTAATGAGTCCATTTTCTTGCAGAACAAGTAGGAAAACGACTCAGTTTCCACCTGTAACCTAAGTGCAGGAAAGGAATAATTTAACCTGCAGCTTTATATCTCATCCAAACTGTTATTTCAGATGAACAAGGCTGCATTCCATCAAAATAAAGGTGTTCCTTATATAAAAGAATATGAGCCTTGAGATGATCAAGGAGCCATGACGGTGACAATGAAGAGGACATCGGTAGAAAACAGAACCCCAAAAAAAAAACGATCAGAGAGAAAATATTGGACACAATATTCTGCTGCCCGTTAGTTCTGGAACAGAGGAGGCTGACAGCGGAGAGACTGAAAAGCAAGATATGCTCAAAGAGTAAGCAGACAGAGGCAGATGGACTTTAAAAAAAAAAAATGGAAAAGATGGTATGAAGATACATTTATAAGAAAAAATAAGAAAAGAGAGAGGGAGCGAAATTGAAGAAAAACTGGCCCATGTCTGCAGTTTGGGACAACTAAACTAAAGCTTGTTAGTGGGACCGAGTCTGTCTGGCCTTCATCATTGTGATGTCCAAATTCTGCAACAAATAAGGCAAAGAAAAAACAAAAACCCATTTTCAATGAACATGCAAATGCAGGTTGTAGAAATGCATAGTTATTATTCAAATAACTGAATATTTTGCATATTTTTCCCATTTCCGGGGGAGATATAAAAAAAGGACTTCCCTGCAGAGTCGTTGCACAGAGCTCAGCCAGACATTACAGAAGTAAAAGGCATTTGTTTGTATTACAGCATCTGCCTCGCTCGCATATTTTAGTTGAAGCTGATAGCTCACTAGTTATGTTTAAAGTTCTACAATAAGACGTGCAAATGTGGAAACCTTCAAAAAAAAATCCTAACTTTTCATTATCAGAAGCACTTTAACCACACAATGCATTCTTATACATTAGGGTGGGCAGTAAGTAGGAAGATGACGGCTCATTTAAAACATACCTCCAGCTACTAGTTTACACTGTTCCCCTAACTTTTGCCGTTTGACCGTAAATAGATGGAGACAAGCCTGCGGGGATTTGTTCTGAGCCGCAGCGTAAATAAATAATGACTCTTTTACATTTTCTCTCCTCTGTGCCCAACCTTTCAGTTCAGCATTACCGTCACCTCCCTGAACCACCGAGCGCACACTGAGGCGGCAGCTTCACGTCAAACAAACAACGCATGAGGAAGTGTGAGCAGAACTTGCTGTGGGACTGTGTGTTTGCAGAAGAAGAGGCCCTTCTCAAAACTGAGGAAAAAAAAAAAAGTTGTCAAAAGAGTGTAAAGTGTAGTGAAAATCGTTGACAAAATACTTTATATGATACTGAGCTTGTTGAGGTTTGACTATGTCGCGGTTTTCTCATTTCCAACGCCGAAAAAAATCCCTTCTGAAACTTTCCTTTTTAGTGTTTTTTTCCCCCTTTTCTTTACAAACAAAATAAAGACATCATAGATATTAAACAGCGTTTTAATGAATTTGTAATTTATCGGAACGTTTGGTCAGACTTGATAAAGACAAAATACAGCAAAGGTGGTAATAGCTTCTTATGATTCTTTTTTTTCCCCTGACACTCAAACGAAATTCCAGGAGAACAGTGAACTTTGATCAAAACGGTACTTGGGAAGGGGAAATCATATGAAACGGTTCAGAAAAACTAGAAACTGCAAAGTTACGGTACGCTGTGGCATCATGTTCTTCATGCAGCACATGCGGGTCACAGATGTACGATGCAGGGTTTCCCCCAGAAAGCTTGCCAAGCCCGGTGCTCGGGGCAGCAGGGCGGTCATCCAGCTGTTCGCCATGTTTATGAGGTAAAACAAGTTTATAGTTGACAGAAAATTTGAAAATATTACTCGATAGTTGTGTGTTATTGGGAGACTGGAAGATTAATACCTAAACACCAACTATAAAGTTTTTTTAAAAAAAGAAGTCATTAAAAATAAATTAACAATGCTTAGCCTGGTGGGGGCACACGCGAAGCCTGGTGGCCCGCCAGGCTTATGATTCACTGAGGGAAACCCTGTAATGTTTAGTAAATCATCCTGGGCTGGCTACCTGAGAAACGGTCATTGAACATATCATCAGTGTATTCTAGAGGCCAATATGTATTTTACCTCACTCCTATAGATTAAGAAATTTAATTTTTATCTCGTCTAAAGTGTCGAGTTCCCAGCCCACCTGCATGAATCGAAATAAAAGTTGCTAAAAAGGATTTTAAACTTTTCAAATGTGCAATTTTTTTTTTTTAATAAACTCAACTGCTTGTGACAACCGCGGAACGTGTTAATCAACCACTTTAACTCTGCTCTGAAGCTCTTAATGCTGCTCAACGTCTTCAGTTCGTCGGCAGCCAGAATAAGACAAGCGTGTGGTTAGATCTGATTGATGCGTGTCCCATCTGCACCCAAATCCACCCGCAGTCACTTAAACGCGTCATGATGGATGGAATGCAGAGCGTCTCCATCAACCTCGTTCCCTTTTCTTTGCTCACGCATCAATCTTCTTTTCTCCGCAGTTCCATCACTTGTAGCCTTTTTTTATATATATATATATATATATATCCGTCCTTTTGATGTCTGTCTCCTTGTATCCATCCATCCGTCTCTGTGTCGGTGTCTGTTGCCTGCCTCCTTGTTTTCTTCATCCGACAGTTACAAATCATCGCTGGGCTTTTGGCTTGTGAGTGCTGTAAAACATTGTGGAGATGACAGCCTCCGCGCCGCTTTCTAATTTGCATTTCATCTGCATAATTTCAGCTCAGCGAGTGGTTAACACGGCGGCTTAGAAAGCCACACAATGGGACGGTACACCGCACGTGTTACCATAAACGTGAATAATTACCTTATTTATTAACCGCGTCCCAAGCTCGAGCAATTAAGACCCTCATAATAAATACAAGACAAAGGGACGGATTAATAAAGCAGAAAGGTCACATATGTACAAAATAAAGTATAAATTCTAATAAATATGGACATGTACAGTGAGACCGCCAAGAATAAATAGATGCAAAGTCTCTATGGAGGAATTATTGTCAATAGTGGGCTTGGTCAGCACTCGAACCGCAGCAGAATTACATTTTGTGGTCAGACAATTCACAGCTTCCCAAGCTCTGTGTTTACAATCACTGAATCTCAGCGCGAAGTTATTATCATAATAACTCTGCTTTAACAGTGCAATTTCAGCTATGGATGTGCCAGATAATGCAATTAGAAGACAAAATAAATAAAACTCTCACTTTCTATTCCACAACAAAGAGGGCAGTTGTTCTGTCTAGAAATTGTTTGCAGGGTTGATGTGATGAATAAAACTAGTATCCCTCAGAGGAGCTGGCCCAAGTGGCAGCAACCCAACCCTGGAATAAGTGGAAGATAATGGATGGACGGATAGGTTTCCTGCTTTAAAATGGGCTTTTAATGCTATGTTCACTCGGTTTAGGGATATAACAAAATCAATCCAGAAGCTTAATGTAACCTAGTTTATGCTTTTCAGAAGTGCTTCGTATCATTATCCTTCTGCAACACCAAATTGAGCCCGAGTCTCAGCCATTTGACCCAAAGCAGTCACCTAAATTCGAAAGGAGAGGCTGTTCAGGAGCAACGTGCCACCGGCAGAGTCCAGTCAAAAGAAAGAAGTCCTCGCTACGACGTGGATACGCTCAAACACTAACAAACTCAAACACCATTTGATTTGTCCAAAGTACTGATGAGACAAAGTTAAACGTTTAGGAAGCAGTGCCAATTTAATGTGAGCCTTAGTGGCACTTGCCCAGGGCGGCACAGAAGAAAGGATCGCACCAGCAACATGTTTCATACAAGGATAACTCGTTCTTTACCTCACAAGGGTAAACACAGTGCAAAAGACAAGTTACAATGTCTGGCTGAATTTAGTTAACATTTTGAAACATAAGTGGCCGATTTGCTGCTAGTAGCTATTACAGCACTTGCACAAAGTAGATGGGAAAATAAAAGATAACTACTTTGTTTTTTTTTTAGCTTTTGTTGTTTCATTAGGAGAATTAATCTACAGAAAGCGAGTTTGGAATCTTCTGGAAAATTTGCCTTGTTAGCACTCCAACCTTAACCCAACTCAAATTTTGTGGATTATAACTAAAAGCCAGATCTGTTCCAGGAACTCTGAACAGCATTTAGCTGGGATAAAAATCACATATTGCGCCATTGTACCATTGACGGCTACATATAAAAAAAATTCTGTTTGGTTTATTTATATAGCACCAATTTAGAACAAATGCTGTCAAACACAGAAACATCTTTTTTATGCCAACTAGTAAAAATCCTTCCATCTAATGAAACTCTGGACAAGAATTTATCACCAGTGGACAGTCGATTGCAAATTTCTACAAGAGGGAGGTTGAAACACACAGAGAGACACTTTAAGCTGCATCATATGTGGAGAGAACAAAGTTTATAACAGCAGTAGCTCAGCTGATGGCCCCCTCTGGGAAGGTGTCACAGCTAAGCAGAAAGCTGGGCAAGATGCAACTTGTATGAAGAAAGTCAGGATAAAAACAGAGAGAGAACATCAACGGTTAATGGCAGAAATGACTGCAGATAATAAATAACTGGAGAGCAGTAGGGGAAAAAATGTGAGAGGACATGTGGTCAGTATGTCCTCCATCACCCTAAACTGCTCCAACTAAAAGCTTAATAAAATAGGAAAGTTTTAAACTTGGTCTTAAAAGTTGACAGGAAGTCCGAACGACGAACTAAAACTGGGAGCTACTTCCACAACCCGACAGCTAAGAGATTTGCCTCCCGTTCTACTTTTAGAAACTCTGGGATCCACCAGTAAACCTGCAGTCAGCGCACTAATAAAATTGAAAGTAGGACCTCTCCTTTTAACTGTTGCTGCAATATTCATGAATGTGCGGAAGGTTTTTAACAGAAAGTCTGACTTTCTAAAAACGAAATGGGCTAGAAATCAACGTAAGTAGCTGAGGATCTTGGGAAAATGAGACTAAAAAATAAAGCTAAAAGAGCCAACTGACCCATAAATCTTGCATTGTATTTGTGTTGATGTTTTTCTGATCCAGTCAGCATTGCAATACCAGCCAACTTTGTAGCACTTTCTAAGCTTTTCTAGCTCCTGGTCAGATGGGGCGTCTCTGTGGAAAGTTTGCATGTTCTTCTTGTACTTCCATTTGTTTTCTGCGGTGGCTACTTCTTCCCTCCCACAGTCCAAAGGCTCGCATATTTAATTAATCTGGCAATCCCTGCTGAGGTGTCAGAGTGACTGGGTGTGAGGGAGAGCGGTTTGAGTTAAGACTCATGATGGCGCCCTCCGACGGCACGCAACTATGAACAGCATAAACGCAGTTTCAATTAATCTCTCCTTTTTGTCCAAGAGTTCGTTCAATTCAAATCAAGGCTATTCAGTCTAAAGAAATGAATTTGGTTTAATCACTTTTTAAGCTTTTATTTATTTTTCTTATTCAATTACCGGAAAGGAAAAACATAAAAAAAAAATTTTAAAAAGTGAAAAATAAATAGATGGAATCTTTCAGCTTTGATTTATTTGCTACATCACAAGTTGTGTTTTTCACCGAATTCCTTGATCAGTTTGGATTTTGAGCAATAGAGACACCGAGCAGGGTCTAAACTGCTATATTGCTCAGCTACTAGTGGGGAATTAAAGTGTGATTTTGACACGCCTCGAGCTTTTTCACATTTTATCACGTTAAAACTCCAAACTTGCATGCTTTTTATTGGGATTTTGTGGGACAGACCCAAAGTAATATAAAGCATAATTTAGAAATTCTTAAAGGAAAACACCAACCCTGTACCCTAAACATACAGCCAGAGTTAAAATGGTACACTTGCATTCAAGCATATTTATATGTTCAAGTGGCTTAGACCTTCATCTGTTTGAGTATCTTTGGCAATATACACACATCCAATCTGATTGTATGTTTTTGCAAGGAAGAAAAGGTAAAGAGTTCTGAAGGTTTGTGCACAAAAGCCGGTTTTGGGCATATCCCTAAAGACGTGGAGCTGAAATTGCAGCAAAAGATTGTTCCACAAAGTATTGATTCAGGAGGGACTGGATATAAAACGAATGGCAGACAACAGTTGTCAGAATTTTTTATAGAAATGAAAAACAAAACAAAGCAAACAAAAAACACAGATCATTTTCTCTTTTGATTTATACACTTCCTTTTGTAGGTGTACAATGTAAAACCCAGACGGGATAAATTGCAGGGATTAATTATAGCATAGATTCGGACTTGGAATCCAAAAGTTTAATTTGTGACAAATCCAGGTACTCCTTTTATCCTACATCGCAAAAACAGTTAGCAGGCAGAGGAAGTTCAGAGATAAAAAGGTGAGCTGCCCAATGAAGCTCTTGGGTGTAGAGACAAGTTCTACACAACATGTTTTGCTTGGGCCTTCAGTTTCTGTGCATTTGGTTTTGCTGGCTTCCCTTAACCTGTCACATAAAAGTGCCCTCACATCCAGCAGAGCCACAATTCACACTGGGATTCCCCCATGACGATAACTTCCAGACAGGTTGGAGGAAAAAAAAAAAAGATTTAAGAGAGGAACAAACAAACAATATGACTCACCACCATGGGGACACTGCAGTCTTGTCAGTAGCCCTACCTTCGAATAAATCTCACTCCATTAATGACTGTGTGTGTGCGTAGGCGTGTGTGTACGTCTGATGCTCTCGCAGCACCGCGAAGCAGAAGCGGAGCGTAACTAGTCATTAGACAACGTTTTTTTTTTTTTAGCAAAATTTAGCCGCTGCGAAGCTCTCCGAGCGAATACCTGTACGGGATGTCAACCTGCCAGCGTCTCGTAAACGGGGCAGTAAATTCAGAGGCAGACAACAACCTCTGTTTATTTTGCAGCAATTAAAATTCCTCGGAGTGATGAAAGCCTCAGAGTGTATTGAACTTCAATAGTATAACAGATGGCCCAATTTATCTTTGTCAAAATTCCCCATCAAAGGGAGGGGGGTCCATCTGCAATGAACAGATAAACTGGTCACAGATGAATACAAATAGACAATATATATGATAAATCGACGGCAATGCAGTCGCATGGAGATTGAATTCACATGACGACTGAATAGGGTTGGCAAGTCTCCTGCAAAAAAAAAAAAAAAAAAGAAGAAATCCATGATTCACTTTTTGTACCCAGGGGAGGCTGTACAAGGGACAGGGTGTGATTGAGAAAATGATTTGCTGTTTACACACAGAAGAGAAGAAGAGAAAAATAAATGACTGGACGGCTTGATGGATGGAGCCAACTGCTGATGAATGGGTGGAGGAACGGATGAGGGATAAACAACCGCCGCGTGAATCACACAGTCCCGGAAAAGTATTCACACCCCTTGAACTGCGAGGTTACAGCCACAAACGTCAACGGATTTTATCGTTTGTTGGACAAAACAAAAAGAAGTGCATAATTGAATTCACCCAACAGTTTATGACTGAAGGCAACTGGCTGGAATGAAATATGCAGATAAATCAACGTAAAAGGAGTAGAATGTAAATGTGTGTTTATTTTTAAATTAAAACCACATGTGCTACTTTTAATTTGATTCATTCCATACAGTGAATTCCCAGTGAAATGCATTCAAGTTTGAAGTTAGGGCGTTCCTCTTTCTGAGACAACAAAGCCAAAACAGAGCTGAGATTTACTTTAAGGTAGAGTCATAGAAGTGTATTAATTAACAAAGTGGCATTGAAAGCCTGAGGGCCAGTTTATCTGAACACAGAGAGAGAGAGGGGAAAAGAAAAAGGAAAAAAAAAATGGGAGAACTCTGTTATATAAACAAGGTCAGGCCATGAAAAGTGAAAGAAGTTTGCACAGATGAAGCCACTTCCACTTGAATACATGCCTCAAAGAGACGAAAGGAGCATTGTGCAAAGCGATAAAAGCAGGGAGATTGCTATGGATAAGAAAGTAGATGTATATTTCAGCAACAAAAATAGATGAAACCACCAGCAAAAGCCAAAAGCAGATGGAGAAAAGAAGCACATGGTGAAATCTGAATTCAACCACAGAGCAAAGCACCTGCATTTGAGAAATTTGAAACTCCGATGTGACGCTGCAGCACAACCAAACCCTCGATGGGAACATCAGCAATACAGCCAGTTGTGGATCAGTATGTGTGTATCTGTCTCATCTCTCTGTGTTGTGATTTATTCACGTGTGTCTCGGCCTTGCCCGTGGGAATCTTGTGGCCTAGTCTGTGACTGTTTGGGTTTATCCCTCCTGGCTTAGATTCTAATCTTGTGCTTTACATCCACCTCCGTTCTGAGCTTTGCTAGCAAGTTTCCGCTTCTTTTCGAAGCTACAGGAGTAAAAAGCAAAACATCGGCAACCGAGGACTGAACGCTAAAGCTATTCAAAAGAGCAGTTAATGTTGATTGGAATATATTTGCACATATTCTTCAACCTAAAAGCAAACAAAAAAATAAATAAATAAAGTTACAAAACAATTGTTCTTGTAGTTTTACTGAAAAACCCCTCGGTTGCACAGATTTGTATTTAAATAGTGTTTTTCTGCCCATGTACAGTTTGCCTGCATTTAAAGACATGAATTATAAAACATATTATAATATGTTTATGTGAATTGCACAAAGGTGATAAATGTCAATTCTACAAGATAAGCAATGACTGTTGGCATTAACTATTTACCATCTTCTGATTGCAATGCTGGAAGGAAAGTTGAAAACTATTTTCCGGCTTTACAAAACCCGACGGATTGTCATAAAGATGCAGGACTCATCTCGTTTTACAGCAGTCGCTGCCAGGCGCAGTTAAAATTTGAGGTAATAAAGAGTTGAAACACTGTAGAAAGTCGTTGTTCTCCGCCGTTTCATATTGAAGAACCTTACAACTATTAAATATACCAGCAAATACCTGCAAGGATTAATGAATACAGTTAAAATAATGCAACAGCTGGCTCAGGCCGACTTGGCTCAGTGTCTTCTACATAAGGTCAGGTCTTATTAAGGGAAAAGAGGAGTCCTGCAAGCACCAGTCTGTCTGGGACCAACAGACGGATGCTTCTTTATGTCACATAGTGAAAATAACAGGATTTTAATTGAACACAGGACACACAGTCCTTCCCTCTCAGATAGTAAATCTCAAATCAGGGCAGTAACATTTTGTACCGACGACATCTGTCTTTGAGTGAGTCATGCAGTGGGATGAATCATTTCCCACCACTTTGCAATTTGTGTCCGATTGACAAAAGGATACAAACCCTCATTGATTTAGAGACGGCGCCCCAAAAGGATTTCCTCCCTTCGAGGAAGAGATGTCGCAGTTGAAGGGCCTGGTGCTCTCCTGTGAGACGCCCCTTACTCTCTTCCTCTACACTGTTTTCAGTTGCAGGAGGTCCCATCTTACATTTTGACTCCCCACCGTTTTTTCCCCCCCTCACCTCTAAAAACAATTCAGGAAAAGGTTCAACAAAAAAACAAAACAAACGGGAAGAGCTTAAAACGCATTCGCAGAGACGTCAATCACCAGAAGCTCCCCTGGAAAAACGCTGCATATATAATCACCCGGTTCGGAGCAACCTTCATCTTCTGAACAACCACGGGAAGCACTAATTGACAGGTCTGACTGCACCCTGATAGGGTTCCTAAAATATGAAGCTGAACAGCATCCAGGAACACTGATGGTCATCCTCATGCCAGTATCCTGCTGGCACACTCCTCCCTGATTAGAGGCTTTATATGCACAGACAGCCTTAACAGTACCAACCCATTGAAAATGCTCATTTATTACAATAAAATACCAGATGGAGGCCCAGACATCCAGGCATGAGCCAAAAAAAAAAAATCTGAGACAGTTCCCCTTCGCTGTCCTTTGACGGTTTGTTATCCTGAAAGTGTTTTTGTTGATTCGATCGCTTCAGCAGACATGATAGTTTTATACACTGCAGTTTTTCTACCTCGATTTGCAGCATGATGATCTCCTCCTCCAGTTTCCTCTTGAGTAACACCTTCCTCTTCTTCAGGTCTATTTGCCTCTTCTCGTCGTTGATCTCAATCTGCAGTTCTCTCACGTCCTTCTCCACCGTCTCGGTCGCTCTGTTGCTTTTGGCGACGGCCGCCTCCAGGTCCTTCACCTGCTCATAAAAGTTAGACAAAACTTTGTCCTGCTCCAAGAGCCGCATCCCCCTGTGCGCAAAAGAAATAAGATCATTAAGTACGATAGTTTGTGGAAGGGAAAGCTTCTACCTGCACATGCAAGTTAGAAACTTACAGAAAATTGCGTCTTTGGATGGCATTCTCATGACTTCTCTTTACTTCCAGAAGAATCCCCTCGTGGAACTTGATCATTTGGGTGAGATTCATTAACTCCAGTTTGTTGTCCTCATGCTGCTGATGGATTTGGTGTCGTTTCCATGTGAACTGGAACAGAGTTAAAATCAGAATGACATTTTTCGCCCTTAAATATACATTTATATGTGGCAAGGAGCAAAAAGGTTCCAGTCTGGTTAGAAAGCAGCCATATCCTGTAATCATTTTGTCCTTGCTATATACTTCACAAACACTGGACAACAAATTGTTAAAGCAGTTTCAGCTTGATGTAGAAATGCACTTTAAAACCATAGGGGTCGGGATTGTTAAGCAGACCGCAGAGAAGTCGATAAACTTTTATAAACTGCCTTGTGTGTGATAAACGTTCGAAAGCCTCGTAAAAAGGCACAAATAAATACTGGATCTACAGTTGCTTACAGATTTCTATAAAGCCATCCAAAGTGAAAAGGAAAAAAAATAAGGGTTGGAAAGTTGGTTCTCACAAAAACAATCTCTTTGATACATCAGGAGAAACCCGGAGAAGTTTTGTACTGCTCTCATTGCTGTGAATCTCAATATTCGTTGTTGGGTATTGACTGTTTCAGTTTTAGACAGGTGATGTTCTGACGGGTTTTTTTTTCTTCCCGTGTTCGAGTGTACGAGTGCAGACCTTAGAGATCTCATTACGCAGTTTCTCCCTCATTTTGGAGCTGCTGGAGACCTTCATGCGAGCCTTTATCAGTAATCTGAAACCGACAGATATGGAACAGTTCAGCAGGTGCGCTCAGTGTAATTTATTTCGTCAAGTCACAACTAAACCTTGAAACATTTTATTAAGGCTGTTGGTGATCGACAAACAAAATAAAACCAATAAACTTATTTGTGATTTAATATCCTAAAGGTGTGGTCTTCGTTCTTGAACTCTAACAAATAAAATCCTAAATGTCACCAACTGCCTCAACAAGGCACCAACATGCAAAATGTTGTGTGCGCACAAAAACACTTTGCACATCTCTAAGCACACCCTGCAGATAGTATCCCCATAGCAATATGCTATGGGGATACTATCTGCTAGCAGGGAAAGAATTGGTAAAAATGTTCAAGATTTCTAAAGCTAGTAAAGATTTACAGTTATAACTGCAGCAAAAATAATTGTTAAAAAGTATTCACTCAGGTAGGCACATACTTTTCAGATTTATATATGTGAAAATGAATATATATATATATATATATACATATATATATATATATATATACTGTATATATATATATATATATATTGCTTTCCACCGTTCATTTATCCACTAATTATGCTTTTATTTTTCACATCAAACCCCATTAAAAGCAATAAAGTCTGTAACTGAATGTGAAAACATTTGAGAGATATGACATCTTTTGCATGTCGCCTATACAATATGTAGAGCCAATTCTTCTGGATGAAAATTACTATGGAGGTTTGTGCTGCAGCGATGTCAATGCAAGCGTGATGGATTGAAATGTGGATATTTCAGAGGCTGGCTAGTCTGATTTGGCTGAAGCAGTGGTCAAATTCAACCAGCAGGGGGAGTCTAGTGCTTGCGCTAGCTATAGTGAAGAGCACCGGAACTTCCTCCTTAGTTAATAATAACCGTTGGAGCAGAAGCACCGTGTCCAGCTCTTTTATTAAAACACTCCCCTTCTTCAGGGCATTTACACAAGCCACCTGCTCAGACGCACGAACACACCTGTCCTTGCTGTCAGCAACGGAGCGCAGGATTTCCATCTCGTTTTCAAGGATGTTAAGTTGCTCCGTCAATTCGGAGATCGTCTGTGAGGCGATCTGCTTCAGCCTCGCATAGTTATTCTTCTCTTCCAGGAACTTGTCACACAGTTTTGAATACTGTGATATTCTGAGAAGCAATTAAAAAAAAAAAAAAAAAAAAAGAAACGCAGAAGAAATAAAATAAGGTTTAGCGCATTGCTTCTGTTCCCATCAAAAACAACTCCAGGGTGCATTTATATATATGTCTGTAGATGCATCTCTTTAGCCAGTGGTGGTAACTAAAAATGGTTCTAAAAACCATTCATATATCATTTTTATTACTTTTATACCTGAGCTTAGAACTATGGCTCTCTTCATCTGTTTTTTAAAAAAACTAGACGTCCATGAATGAATTTTCCTCGTCTGAAACTGAGGAAAATCTTTGTTGTTGCACACAGAATGCGAAAAGTCAGACAGATTTATAGAGTGGCTGCCTAAGAAGTCGGTGGCGATTCAGAAACCACAAATGTAAGACCATAATGCTGAAACTTGTATGGAATAATTCAGGGAAAGTGCCAGCTGAGAGCAGCAGCTTAAAAGACTCAACAAACCAGCAGTATATATATATATATATATATATATATATATATATATATATATAAAGAAGTGGTGGCTATTTTTGAGGACTCTGTCAATAAGGCTATGTACCATTGAGGTAATTTTGATTTCCAATTCATTACAAATGTTCAGTGGATCATGAAATTGTTTCTACAAAAAAAAAAAAGAATCTTCACGCAGGATGACACTTTACTCAGTTACAATTTAAAACTCATGTATGACGCGGCGGCGTGTGAATGTGCGATCGCTAAATGAGAGAACCAAGAGAGGATAAACAAAAAAAAAAAAAAAAATTATCCTCCTGCTGTCTTTTTGCTTTTGGGAGGAATTTATTCCACGTTGGGCGAAACGGCATCAGTATGTATTCTGCGTGCCGTGACCTTAATGAATGCATTGGAGAAGCCTGTTGTTGCGCTGCGGGGCGTTGTAGGCGTTGGATACGCCGAAGTATGACCAATTAGCAGGACATGCTTTTCTCTGCAGCATCATCCTTGCAGACACATACACACACACACACTTGCATATTGAATATAGAAATGAAAACAACACCTGCGCTGAAGCACGGCGTTGAGCTTGTTGTGGTCCATGATGATCAGCTCTCTCTCTCTAAGCTCCTCCTGGATGCGCTCGCTCAGTTGCTGTGGGTAAATTTAAGAAGGTAAAACTCCAGCATCATCACTTCTGTGTGGGTTTTATTTATGGTTTTCTGAAACCCCACTTCTCCTTCTGGCTGCACATTCTTCAATATAAATAAAAAAAAAAGTACCCTTTCTGACATTTTGAATAGATTAATATACATATATATATATAGTATATATATATATATAAACACACACAAAAACACAGCAAAGGATGTTCAATTTATTTAAATTTGCCTGTGTGAGTTAGCACCTCTGCCTTGAGACGTTCCCGGTGCTTCTTGCTCCGCTCCTCCGCTTTGATCTGTCTGAGACATCTCAGGTTATGGAGTTCTTCTCTGAGGTGATTCGACTCCCTAAGCAGCTCTTGAATCACCCCGTTCTGACGCTTCTTCAGGTTTTCTTCTTCAGCCGTAGAAACCTGGATGGAAACGCGTTTCTCCAGTTAAAAGCCACGTGAACAGTTGGGTGAAATTGCAAGATTAATACGACAAGATGTCTGAAAAGCCCATTAACTGAAGGAGACAAATGAATCGCTAAAGGCTTTCTTTATGACATCTTTTAAGAACATAGAATACCTAAAATATGCACACAATGGAATTTACTCATAAAAGCAGCCAATAAAACTATAGCAAAAAAAAAAAAACAAAAGAAGGAACACATGAAAGAATGAAGGAATGAATGAGGATAGCAGAAACGAAGGAACCAACAAATAAACAAATATAAGATATGTTGGGACAAGAATAAGAAGAAGGAAAAGGAAGGGCAAAAATGAAGGACACAAAATGAAAAGATAGAAATGAAATGACAGAAGGGAGGAAAAAAGGGATGTAGGGACAGAAGGGAAAAAGGACAAGAAATGGGAGGAAAATGGCAGAATGAAAGGAAGGACACAAAAGGATAAAAGGATGGAAGGAATGAAAAAAAGAAGAAAAGACAAAGGAGAAAAGGCAGAGGGACACTAGAAAGAATCGAACCCTAAGGATTGTTACTAGAAAGTAAGCAAGGAGACAAAGAAGGAACAGACATAATTAAGAACAACTTTTAACCAGTAGGATAGAGACTAATGTCTGGAAATACAAATATTTCTCTGCACTCGTAGTTTTTTTTTCTTTCTTTTCTATACTTATCCACTAAAACACAGAAATGAAATTCCAAACTCTTCCAAGCCGTGTAGGAAGCCTGGGCAGAGCTGAGACCGCTTCAGGCTGTTGCTGTCACAGGAACACATCCCCACCCGCTTTTCAAAGCCGACTGCCAGTGCATCAATCTCCTTCTCCAGCTCCATCCTTTGCCGAGCGCTGGCCTCTCGTTCGGGAACAGCATCCAGCTGAATATTTAGAGCAGAGCGCAGTGGAAATCAAGAGCCTGGTTAAAATTTCATCTGGATGCAAGATCTTTCATCTGCCTAAAGTTGGTCCTGGATCTCAGCAGCGGGAGACGGAATTTGCCTTCAGTTGGTTACATGATGAGATACGGTGGAAGTGTTTTCATTTGTACCGTCACCTTGATCCTAAAGTGATGAGCTGTAGAGCAGCACACTTCAAACGGGCGAGTCCGTTCACAAATAAGGGGATATTAATGCCAAATGCATGTTTTCTTTCCCGACAATATGATTTTGTTTCAGCCACAGAAACAGTCCGAAAAAGATGTTGCGTAAATGCTAAAACAAAACAGCACGCTGAAAATATTAAGCCCGTTAGTTGTCAACGGTTAGCTCAGAACGAGATGCGTTTCTGTGGTAAACCAACAGATTCTGCTGAGCAGACATAAAGAACTAATTTACTAGCAGAAACGTGAAGGCCAGTGACGGGAAAACTGACTGAATCATTCCCTACAGCGCAGTTGTTTTCTGTTTTGCAGAACTGTGAATTCCCCGGTGGGTCACTGCGATTTCCTCTGCTTTTAGTTTGAGCATGAGAGATGTGCTGATGCATTTCCAAATGAGGCCGATCCTAAAAAAATCTGTGTTTAACAGTAAAATGACGTGTAGATTGGAAATACTGGCAGGCCTACTCACAGCTTATGGCGAAGTTAATCAAGACTGTAAGCATTTTTTGGTTCCAAAGCCTGGGAATCTTTCCTGAACCATTTATTAAAAAAAAAAAAAAAAAAAAAAAAAGAGTATTCTTTTTTTAATTTTAGCTACCGGTATTTGTTTTAAGGTTAGAGGTTCAGCAGGTACTTTCAAAGTGACAGGTTCTCAATTGAACTTTGACTGGGACACTTTAGCATATTGAAAATGTTTTGGTCTAAATCAGCTCCAAATGCGCATGTGTCTCTTTAAACTCTTCACCTCTTAACTTTTGGCCAAAAATGTGAAAGAACTGATTAATGTTTAAATGTTTTAAAATGTACAAGCAGTAAAAAAAAAAAATGCTAGCCTTAGCAATTTTTCTAAGCATTTTCAATATATTTATGACATTTCCATGAAGAATGACATTAACTGTGTAGGAATATACTTTTTTTAATGCAGCCTATAGACATCTTTTTTGTCCATAGGCTGCAAACTACAGACATATTCAATAAATTGTGTTCAGGTGAGACACGATAAAAATGACATTCTGAAACTAATAACCTTATAGCAGGTATAAAACGTTTGTTTCATTAAACCCAAATTTCTGTTTAAAAAGTTTTTATTGGTCTGATATTATTTTTAATTTTAAATGTCATTTTTATTACCTGTAAGAGGCAAACTATCATATAAAATGGAAATAGAGGCTTTCAAACATACATCTGTGTGTAATTAATCATTATAATGTGTTGATGGAATAAATGGGCTTTTCATTAATAATCTGATTTACTGAACGGTTCAGTACTGTATGTGCTCTTTTGTCATTTTCTGTTAAAAAATTATTATATCCCATTATAGAAAATGTATTAGGTTTAAAAAAAAGGGTTTATTTCAGGATTGTCCTGATAGTCACACATCTTCTCATTAGCTGTGACAAACTTCATGGTTCCAATTGAAAAAAATATTTCCCCACAGAATAATGCTGCCTTTACCATGTTAGTAAGAATATATATATATTTATTATATTTTATTTCATGGTTTTTCTGATCAAAACACTGTTGATGCATTTTTCATGTCCTCTACAAGGCGAGCACAAAATATTTTCTTCTTCCCAGTCTTCCATAAAGGCAATATTTGTGAAAAACAAACACACAGCAATTACATCAAGATTTTTTATTTCTTTTTTGCTCTACATAAAAATATTTCACATACCACTTGCGATTGTATGTTCTTGTAGACGGATTGCGTGCACGCTAGCTGCTCAGTGGCCATGGATACGGCATGCTCCATCCGTCTGAGGGCCTCCACCTGCCTGAGGAAAAAAAAACACAACATATGAAATATTTATTCCATCCATCACCAGGCTCTACTTTCTACATCTTTCCACAAGAATTCTAAGTTGATAAAAATCGCTGGTTGATATTGTTCATGGATTCCTTCCAGATGTAAACGTCACAAGACAGGCAATACAGAGAAATTGAAACAGATTTTTAGTTAAAAAAACACTAAAACTCAGTTCTAGCCGCCATCTGTTTAAAGCTGGTTTGCTGCGAATAGTTTCTTACCAAACTGTTCATAACATTTTCACACATTACAAGAACGTATTTTATTGTATTGTTTCAGGATTTCACGTAAAACTTCTGCGAGCTAGTCTATTAATTCAAAGTGGAAGGAAAATACTTCTCTTTTTTTTAATAGTAACAAATACAAGTTTAAAATGTGTCAGACATATTTAGGTCTGGACCAGAACCATCTGTCATGACACTAACAGCTACAAGGTTTGTTATTTCAGATTAGAGCAACTATTGAAGGCTACTTTTCAGTTTTGCTCTATGATAATGCCGTTAACTTAAGAAATACAAGATTCACAAAAAAAAAACAACCTTTAGTCGGTGTGATCTGTGGAAGACAATGACTTCCTTTCATGTTGACTTGAACTTGTGTAATTCTGTAAGGCAAAATACCCAGAAGGAAACGAGAAGGAGTTCCTTCCTCCTTTTTGTTTTGTTGTAAAAAGAAAGATGGATTCTGTATACCTACTTATTTTTCTTTCGGAGCTGCAAAGATCGGTTCTCGTAGAGCTGTTTCCTATCAGTCATGAGGTTGTGCATCTTCATTTCCAAAATACCCCTGGGAAGAAAAATAAAAACAAAACGCACACACACACACACCGACATGAACAATACTATCCTGCAACATTTAAAAAGATGGAAAATAAAGCAGTGCACTCTGGTAAACACAGTTAATATTTCATCTTTTTTTTTTAACTTAAGAGAAACAGAAAAAAGTTTCCACCTGCTGCCCATTAATTCAGACGACTCCTCCTGGCAGATCTCCTGCTTCTTCAGTAGCTGTCTGTTTTCCCTCTGCCGTGCCGCTATCCGAGCCCTGAGCCGCTCCAGCTCCTGCATCACCTCCTCCTTCATCACCTCCAGGGACTGATTACCCTCATTCGCACTCCTCATCTGATGCTTCGTTTCTGAAAGCTCTGTGTTCAGGGAGTCCATCTTCTTCATTGCCACTCTGGTGTTTTAATTAGTGAGATGAGAAAATGCATATACAACAAATTTCAGGCAGGTACTTGTGAGAGCGTGTATTGTAAAAGTCATCGTGCAAACGCAACCACGGGAATCCTCCGGCTTTTAAATTTCCAAGTCATAGCTTATGATGCTCACGAAGACAGGTCCCCAGCCTTACTTGAAAGCCAAATATAAATTTAGAATCGGGGAAAAATAAATAATTAATGCCAGAGACACATGGTTGAAATAGAGTTTCAGCCTGGTGACATCTCGCATGACTCAGGTGATGCTTTCAGATTATGGCAACTGCCGAAAACCAAACATGTCGGAGGCGAAATCAAAATAAGGCGCATTCGAAGCAATAAACTCACTAAGAGACGACCCTAGCAGGCTGTCAGAAGACGTCAAGCAAAGAAAGAGGAAATGATCCAGTTAGAGACTGGAAAAGAATCAACAGACCCGTTGGAACACAAAAGAATCCCAGACAGATGCAGAGTGGGCTTATTGCTGCCACCTGCAAGTAATAAAAAATCTGCTGAATTTTATTTGTTGAGTGAAGAAAAAGAAGCTTTTCCTGGTTATTTTGTGCAAGTTGTAAACGGTTTCATGATTTTATAATAAAAATATCAGCAGTTTTAACAGAATTTTCTTACAAAGTTTCAAGAACTCACAAACATAACGTCAGCAAACCCTCTAATACTGAGACACAAACTGCCATCAAAGTGCTTCACAAAAGCATCGATAGGCTTCACACAGACTTGTCTAAAAAGAATTAAATAAAAATTGAAAAAATAAAAACATCCAGTCGATAATAGCTCATTACAACCAGGTTAAGCTGAATAAAATAAGTGACCACCCACCATGTTTAACCCTGAAGCAGATGGGCTACTGCAGCAGAGTGCAACTCTGGACAACCAACAGGAAATAAATAGGAAAAGCATCACCAGGTTTTAATCCTCTGGGAACCAGAGATTCTTACATGCAGGCAGTGATGCTGTTATGTCAAGATGGAGCCAAATCTGATGAATATACAAACACCTTGTTGGATCCAAGCAGGGATTAATTAAAGAAAAACAAGCAAGGTGAACCTAAAAATGTGGTTGGCGAGAATATTTTTGACATAAATCTGAAGAAAAAAAAAGATATTTTTGATTAGAAATATTTTCATCTTTCTTTTTGTAAACTAGTAGACATTTAAGTCCCCCTCATGTTGAAATTTTGTAAATCTGACCTTAAGGTTTGGACTTAGATGACCATAGTAGGAGCTTGATTTTGTTCAGCATTCCAAATTCTCCATCAGAGTAAAAGTGTGGACACGGGATGCTGTCCATTACTTGTTTCAAACTAAACATGCATGCGCGTATTTACTCTGTAGTTCTGTTTGGCAGTGTGGTCCAAATGGGACTCTACAGATTTAAAATTAGATGATTGTCTTGTATGATCGGTCTGTTCACATTTATTTTTTTTCACTCAACTTTTCTGGAGCAGGAACTGTGAGCTGTAAAATCTTGTTGATTCTGTATCTTTATGAAACGCGTCACAACGACCTGCTGATTCTGCTGTTCTGTGTTCCAACTCCGTCCACTTTCTTTGCCAGCAATCTTCTGTTCTCTTCGACGGAGGAATTTACATTTTCTTTTTCCTCGCACTCAGGTCTGCCCCTGTTTGACATCCCTGTGGTCAACTCCAATTCATCTTAATTTGGGATCATTTTTCGGACACATTTCACACGATTTAGTGAAGCATAATAGATATTTTAAAACTTAAATGAAATAAGATTTTAAAATAGTTGATATTTTAAAATCTTTGGAGCAGCTTGTCAACTATATTAGCCTAAAAAAAAGTCACACATCAATGTTGTCAACCTAGGATATTTTCAAATACAGCCAACACAACAGCTGATACGAGGAGCTTTGGGACATGACATGATTTGGACATTTTTTTCCCGTACTTTAAAGAAAGTCTGACAATGTGTAAGACAATTGAACAAAAAATGTAGAGCAGTTAGTTTAGAGTACTGGCAGTAACTTATGTAAAAATTGCAAAAGAATTAAATTCACTTACTCCCATAAAGAGCGCTTTCTTTCAGTTTCTTGTATTATCCGGTTAGGTGTGCAGCCAAGCTGGGCTTTCTCAGCCTTGAAACAACAATGTAGATGAATGCAACCAAAGATGGAAGAAATCTGATGAGCTGTATGTATTTTATTTATGGTTTTAAGGCCACCGGCTGAGCTCAGTCATACACGCGCACGCACGCGCACAAACCTCTTTGATTTCGATCATCTCCATCTTTTCTTCCAGCTCTTTTTGTTCTTTTAATAGCAGCGTTTCAAGGGTTTCCAAATCCTCCGTCAGAGTTCTGCACATGCAACAGAAGCAAGGGGATATACAAATGCATTTCTCATCAGAATTATTTGTCCTTTAACAGAATTTATCAGATAGAATAATGAGTCTTTAAGAAGATAGGATACAAAAACATGCATTTTTAAAAAAAAAAAAAAGCGGACATCTATAACCGGGTTATATAACATATTCAACACATTTGTTTCATTGGAGGTTTGAAGCCCAAGGCAGCAAAAGTTAAACCCGTCTCTGGTTTATCTCAGGACACTTAACATGTTCACTTCCTTTATCAAACTATTCACACCTTCGGCTTTTGCTGTTTTTTTTTTTTTTCTACATACCAATTACAAACTTTGATGTATTCTATTGGGATTTTATGCAATAGACTAGCCCAAAGTGGGGAATAGCGATGAAACAGAATAAAAATCACACATTGCTTCACAAATGAGTAGAACCAAAAATATAATCCAGTATTTTCAGAAGTCACTCAAGTCCTACATGTGGTCCACTTTAATCTGTGTAAGTACATCTGTTCAATAAATGCGGCAGAGACTTGCTGGAAAATTTGGAGAACAAGAACAAGAATCATGAAGACAAAGGAACACAGCAGACGTCAAGGAAAAATTTTGAAAACAATAGTTTGATGTAAATTAACGTCTCCATGTTGACATCAGAGGACTCGATTATAGGCAGACGGGTTTGCAAAGATGCAAAAATAAAAGCTTAATTGAAAAGTCACAGAATCTTGTCCACAATCAAAAAGTAAGTAAAGAAAAAAAAACATCCAAACTTAAGATAGAACAAAACTAGAGTAACTCTATAGTGGTGGCAGACATCCATAACTCAGGTGGATACATTTGTTACAGAAAGCAATTATTTTTACAAAAATGGTAGACTGATATGGAACAAGATTCACAAGATGAATATTTGTGCTTGTAGTGTGTTGAAAAACTCAAGTTCAGACCTAAATCTGCTTGAGAAACTTTGGGAAGACTTATAAACATACATCCCCAGATCTTTTCCATGCAGCCAGACAAACTATTTTTGCAACAAATTATAGGAGAAAAACACCATCTCTGGATTTACACATGCAGTAGAAATATAATGCAAAAATACTTACAGTATGTAAGTATTTTACTTACAGCAAAGTACTTACATACTTAAAGTCAGGATGGTGATTCTAGAAAGTATCGACTCTAGAGAGCTGAATATAAATGCACGGCAAACGTTTCAGATTTGTTTTACCAAAATACTCCTATAGTACAATTCTCAACTACATAAAGAAAAAAAAATCAATATAAATGGAAGTTTGTGGTTCAAAAGAGTGTAAAAATGTCCGCAAGGCCCTAAATAAATAATCCAACATTGGGTTTTTTTTCGGGTTTTTTTTACAACCAAGTTAAAAGTGCCACATCTGGATACACAGGCAAAAAATATATATATATAGTAAAACTGAAAACCCGCAAAAGATAATGCCAGTCTGCACATTGGCAAATTCACACTCTGAACTTCTTCCAGCAGAATAAAAGTGAATTAAAGCTGCAAGCAGCCTCGGGCGGCCCTCGCAGCAAGCGCTGCTCCGGCCCATTGGCCACCGCGGGGGTTCCAGCCACCGCAGAAGCTCTCGCACAATTTCCAGAGCCACAGCCAACTCCCCACCGCAGAAGCTCTGCCGCAGTTTCCAGCACCGCCGCCCGCTAGCCACCGCAGAAGCTGTCGCGCATTTTCCACGCCCGTCCACCAGGCGACACGCGTGAATGCGTTCGGCAGCGCTCCCCGTCGACCGTCAAAAAATCTGGCGCAGATCGGTCGATGCATCGAGGAGACACAGCCGATGTATTAACATAGGGGGCGCAGTGGAGCCAAATTACATTTCAAACCCGTTGGGCTCTTTAGAGGTGAACAAAGGTCATACATATCCAGTTTGGCGCCAATCGGATGATCCATGTGTGAATTAGAGCCAAACGTATGAATATGGCGAGGGACTGATATTCGCCATTTGGCCACGCCCACACGGTTCAGCCAGCAGCGAGCATTGACAGAGTTTATCATCCGAATCATCTTGATTAGGTCAAGAGAGCCATAAACGGAGCTTTCCAAGGAAAAAAACGGCACTTCCTGTTCTGAGGGGGCGGGGCTTAGATGACGTCATAATATGATGACATAGGGTCGTCAAGGAACCCACCAGGGTCACTCGTGCAAAGTTTGGTGCAGAAGCTATCGACCGTTCACAGTAAAATACAAGACTTCCTGTTGTCAGAGGGCGTGGCCTACGTGATGTCATTATTTGACCATTGGATATTATTCTACACAAGAGGATGATCAATAACTCAAACTTTGGTGTCTCTGTGAGTTTTTGTGTTAGAATTACAAATTATTTAATTTTTTCCTCTTTAATTCAACATTGAACTGTCATTCCGTAGGGCAATGCTGCCCTCTGGTGTCGAATTACTGAAATAATGAAACTATTTCAGTGGGCAGCAGAGGGCAGCATTGCCCTACAAACAACGAACATGGACTGTTTATTATGTAATTACACAGAAGATCTCTCTAATTCATTCTGAGGGGGCGGGGCTTAGATGATGCCATAATATGATGACATAGCATTGTCAGGCATCACACCAGGATGAGTCAGGCCAAGTTTGGTGCAGCTCGGTCGAAACATGTGGAATCTAGAAGCAAACGTATGGCATCGGCGTTACAGGTCACTTCGCCACGCCGCCACACCCAGCTGCTTCATCGCAGCCGGTCAGGGCTTGGATCCACAACACACCAACATGTCTTCTGTCTCTGGACACAGTTTCATGTTGATTAGGTCAAAGGGCTAAGATAGCGACCGTTCACAGTAAAACATGACACTTCCTGTTCTCAGGGGGCGTGGCCTAAGCGATGTCATAATTTCACCACAGGGTATTTTAGGACACCTATTGATGATCAATCACTGAACGTTTGGTGTCTCTGTGAGTTTCTGTGCAGGATATATAAGAGTTTCGTGTTTCATGGCGAGTAGGTGAACTTTGACCCCTGCTAACCCCCCTTCAGCAAGCTCTTACAGCCACTGTTTTGATAACTTTAAATCAAACATGCCTTATGATCAGACTGACCGAGTTTGAAGCCGATCAATCGAAATCCCTAGGAGGAGTTCGATCAAATACGAAGGCTGTAAACGTCAAAATCGCGGTCCAAAATGGACCTTCAATACAAAATGGCCGACTTCCTGTTGGGTTTCGACCATGGCTCTAATAGACTTTTTTGTACGTCCTGACAAGATACACATGTGTACCAAGTTTCGTAATTCTAGGTTAAAGCATGGCTTGGGGCTGTTCATTTAAAATACTCTAGGGGTCGCTATAGAGAAATTAGGCCACGCCCACCAAATTTTGTTATAAATTCCTGTCGGTGGGTGGATAAGGATCCATCCTAGTGAGTTTGGTGCAGCTGGGCCCGAAATTGTGGAATTCAGAGCCAAACGAAATTCGACGGCGTTCGCAACGCCGCCACGCCCACCTGCTTTATCGCAGCCGGTCGGGGCTTCAATCCACAACACAACAACATGTCTTCTGTCTCTGGACACAGTTTCATGTTGATTAGGTCAAAGGGCTAAGATAGCGACCGTTCACAGTAAAACATGACACTTCCTGCTCTCAGGGGGCGTGGCCTAAGTGATGTCATGATTTGACCATAGGGTATTGTAGGGCACCCGATGACGATCAATCACTGAAAGTTTGGTGCCTCTATGTGTTTTTGTATAGGAAATATAAGAGTTTCGTGTTTCATGGCGAGTAGGTGAACTTTGACCCCTGCTAACCCCCCTTCAACATGCTCCAAAACTCACCAATTTGATAACTTTGAATCAAACATGCCTTATGATCAGACTGACCAAGTTTGAAGCCGATCAATCAAAATCCCTAGGAGGAGTTCGATCAAATACAAAGGCTGTAAACGTCAAAATCGAGGTAAAAAATGGACTTTCAATACAAAATGGCCGACTTCCTGTGATAGTTGGCTTATAACATTAAATGTAAGTTCTGAGTCTTTTGGTGAGCTCTACAAGTGTACCAAATTTCATGTCTCTACGATGAAGTACGTTCATACCATTGTGTCAACAGAAAATTGCTAGTTGCCGGCGTTGAGCAATTTTTTTGGCGATTTTTGCGACAACCTTAAAATTCAAAATTTTTTAATTTTCTAGTCGCGACCGCCAAGTTTGGTGAGTTTTTGAATATGATAAAGCCCCCAAAAAGGCACACGAAGAGGTGGGAAGAATCGTAATAATAAACAGTACAGATACAATAGGCCTTCGCAGCGCTTTGCTGCTCGGGCCTAATTATGAAGCTAAGCCTCCACAAGTTCTGACTTCATAATAAATTCATTACCTGACATCCAGTTGTCTCTGGGCCACTTCTTTCTTCAGAGCATCGTGTTTGTCCTTCAACATGTCTGTGTTGCTTTCCAGCTCCTGGAGGAAACACCGACAAAATGAACGCAAGATCAGTGGAGACAATCCAGCAGAAGTCAGGTTTTAGAAGCAGGTTGTTACCGCTTCTCTTTGTACAGGGTGGCCATAAGTTTCCATACATAGGAGAATGTAAAATGTATATTTATTTTATATTTCAAGTACCCAAGAAGATGCGTTTGACAAAAGAGCAAAGAATTGAAATTATACTGATGGCTGGATCGGGAAGCTGTCGCATGGTTGCACGAAACTTTAACAGAAAACGTGGAACGAGCGTTTCTGAAACTTATTTGCAAGTTTCAGAAAACTGGAAATGTTGCAGATCTACCATGCAGTGGTCCAAGACGTGCAGCGATTACACAGAGTCCCACAAAAATAAAAAACGGTTGTCCAATATAAAATGTTTATTTTTTCTATGTATGGAAACTTATGGCCCACCCTGTAGAGTTTGGGTTAATAAAGTCAGACACACACCTAGCATTACTGCTGGTTGTGACTGAAGGGATTAGTCTAAATCATGAGTCTGAAACCTGCGGATCTGGAGCAATAAGAGGCTGTTTGGACCTTCTACACTAGCCTTTGGTAAAAAAATAAAAATAAAGAACCAACTAATGTTTGATTTATTCATTTATTTCCACTGCTGTAATCACAGGGATGTTCCTGCTAAGCCTTAAAATGTCCAGAAATACATGTCTGCACCAGTTTTCAGAGTTTAGCTTGTAGCTTCAGCTGTAGCATGTTGAACATTCACTCTCAGTATATCTGTGTTTTAAATGACGACTGTCCCCCCTCAACTAAAAACTAGTTGAGCCACCCAAGCATTTGCAATGGCATGTTTTCCACCCAATGTTGTTGAAATATTTCACTCTTGTTTGCAAATTTGTTTTCATTTACCCACATCTGATGGTTTTGGTGCAAGGAATAATAAAAAAATTAAAGTCATCCCTCTTCCATCCTCAAACTACAAAATAAAAACTTCCTTTTAAAAATAGCTAAATACACCATATGTTCTCAACAAGCATAGAGAAATGCCTGATTGCATCATTTTATTTTGAAAGTTGTGCACACAATTCACATAAAGCATCATGGGTCATATGAGCGAGGTAGATATGAGATTGCTTTCATCTGCAAGAAGGAAATGTGTTTCATGGCCATTTTTTGACTCCAAATCTGTGATAAATTTTTTTTGCCATTAGCGAAACAGCAACAACCCAGAGAAGCACATTTGGAATAATCTGAAATTGCAAAATCAGTAAAAACGGTTCAGCGGTGCATCTTCGAAAGACATCAGGGCCAGTTGCCGGTCCAAGTTGTTCAAAGCTCAAATGCTACTCTTCAAAAAGCAAAATCTGCTAAATATATATTTTGATGCAACATCTTGAGAGTTACTTAAGGGGCTTTGGTCCAGTCATGCAAATCCAATCATATTTTATCCAGCAAAATGGATGTCTTTGTTGTTGCTAATGTAGGGTGGCTTTACTAGATTTGACAAATTCGCACAACATTACGAGTGAAAAGACTAAATTATAGGGATTTAATGTGCCCTGTGCCATTAGAGTTCTTTACACAAAGCACAACTTTCACCTAATGCTGAAGAGCAGCACAATGAGCCCATGAGTTAATGTCTTTTCCCCCCTTAATTAAACAAAGATAATGATACATAATAGATATTTACTGTACCCTCCACAATAATTGACACCCCTGGTAAAGATTTTTCAAAAGCCTTCAGATAAATCTTTTATTAAGGCAGTCTAATCACACACTTAAAAAAATGGAGAGAGAAGTCAACCTATTTTTGTACATTTATTCATTAGTTTCAACATGCAAGACTAGCGCGCCATATCTGAATGAATTTCATCATACGCTTTGGATTAATGTCCTGCTGAAAAACATCTTCTTGTGGTGTTTCATGTACATGACGCCGGTTTGGAATTACGGTTCTGCAATTAAACAGGATGTTTTTACACATTTCCACAGCATAAACCTTTATAAACTTTGGGATGAAGAATATGTATTTTTTGTAGAAAAAAAAAATAGAATCCACAAAGTTCACAAAGGATTAGTCTCAGCTGGAGGATTAAAGCAAAACTTATATTTATCCTCCGTTAAAACTGCCATCACAGCTGTAATCCTTGCCTCTGAAACTAAGTCCAGGATGGTGCAGTGATGAACTTACAGCAGGTTGTGTTTGAATTTCTCTCTCCAGATGCTGCTTCTCTTCCCAGAGACTGCATGGTGGTGAGGAGAAGCCAGATAAGGCGATGGGGGAAGGAGGGCGGGAACGTAGTTAAGAGAGAGAGAGAAACCATGTTTCAGTTCCTGATTCAACGGAAAGAGGAATGCACAAGAACTTGCGAGCAATTTTTAGAATCTGACTAATATGGATTTTCTTGTAAATTAGCCTTCCACTGAGACAAATAAGAAGAAAAGTGGTTTAAGGCTTTACTGGTGAAGACACAGGTAGCATACAAATGGCTCAGAGTACACACAACAATCTAGATCTTAGAGAAGCACATAAATCGTGGGCACACACTATGAATGGGCCTATGAGAACATAATTTCTATGAATTTTTCATCTCCCCGAGGCAGATGCCTTTTGAGCAGTCGATTAAAGTTTGTATGAAATAATTTCAAGTCAGCTTTGTCATTATGAAAAACCTTACTACAGCACATACTGTACAGCTGCATGTTTCACAAGGCAAATGATATTAATCTTCCTGACAAGCTGAAATATTGGATATTAACTGATACAGAGAAAACTGCAGGAATGCTGCAATGTGGGACTCGGGGATGGAGGGGCGGTCGAGGGGGGAGGAGAAGAAGTGCTGAATTCCTGTGGGTCTGCATGAGTAGAGATAAAAAAATATGATGATCCTCCTTTAAAAAAAAAAAAAAAAGGGGGGGGGGGCATTTTCATGGCGAGCGTCTGCTTGTCATGTGCCGACTGATAGCTGTGCGGAAAAGAGGCGAAAGAGGAAAACAAGCCAAGGAGAAGTCAGGAAGATAGAAGGGCTTCAGCTGGAACCAGGGGAGAAGCAGATAGCGAGAACACAAGAGAGCTCACTGGTGGAAAAAGAAGTCATGAATAACATGCTCTCTGAATATCTGTTGCAGATATTACAGAGAACGCAGAGCAAGTGGTTTTTATTTAACATTTAAATTACTGCCGAGCCACTGACTCTCTGTGCCAGAGCCTGTTCTAACAAACCACAGCCTCCTTCTGATCACATCTTTAGCAAACAAACACTTCTACCCAGGGAATGGTTTAACGATGCAGATGCAACACAGAGGGAATTGTAAAGCGAGAATAATAATTAAATAAGTGTTCGTCAGCCAAACGTCATCTGCCGTCTTCTTCTCTTGATTATGTTTGTAATTTCGCTTCCTCTCCACAGTTTAGCAGAAAAAAGCTAAACTTAAGCTTAAGAATAATCCTAAGTCAATGATCAATGTAGTAGCCCCGACTTTTAAAAGCGTTTATACTGTATATACTTCAATGTATTGGATTTTGTGTGGTTGAGCGACACATGCTTACCCAAGTTCATGTCTGACAAGAAAATTAATAAAACACAATTGACTAATGACTTTTAGCGCAATTTTTTTTTTGTAAAACACTGTAAAAAGAGCTTATGACAGATTTACATAACTGCGAACCATATTTAACATTTTTATTAGTAAAACAATGTCCCGAGCTGTACATTCTTTCTCCTCCACGTCAAGATTATTCATTGTATAAATTCTAAATAAATCACATGGAAGTTCATGTTTCTACTATGACAAAATCTGGGAGCGCCACGTATTTTCGTTCCACTTCAGAACCAAACAATTACCCAACATTTTCCCATATACAACTCCTAATGTGCGATTGCGAGCACATGTTGCACTGTTTAAGGGTCAGAAGCCAAAATATTTGGCAGAAAAAATTCTGGAAAGACCGAGGTATGTTATCATGTTGCCTAGTAATTTTCCGCTAACCTCCCTTTGACACTTGACAAAGTGAAGTTTGTGTACAGAGATACTGGAGCAAGTGGTTCTTTTCCATAACTTTGGGTGTGTTTGACCTTTCAGAGGGACTCTTGGAGGAGGTGAGGGAGGAAGAAAATTTTAAAAAAACTGCAGCAATAAGGAGGAGAATTGGTTGAGATGAGGAAAGGGGCTCTAGAGAACAAAAGTAAAAGAATGTTGGAGTAGGAAATAGTAGGGCTGAGAATTCGGACTAGTACTGGAACGAACTGGAGCAAGTTCACTGGAAATCTCCAACGAGGTGATTAATAAAAACAATCTTCAGAAAATATTGATTCTCTGGTTTTTCTTGAGTGAATAGGAATGGTGTAAAAATCTGAAAAAACAAACAAAAAAAAAAGGGACACTTCTATGAATATTTGTGCGTGTCCAATTCCCGTTCACCTTCACCTCTATCATAAGTCAATAAAAAGATGCTGCCTCATGAAGCTCACCTCAGTGTTTGGTCCCTAGTTACAGCTGTGTGAGTTTGTGTGTGTGTGTGTCTTAATGTGCACGTAAGCTTTCCTACCACACATAACTTCCTCCTCCTGCACTCTAATTTCACTTCTGTCTTCTGTTCCGTCCCTTGTGTTCCTCTCTGATGTCTCAAGTTTGCATTTGCTCAAGTTTCCACTTCCGATGTGTGCATTTTATGCGCAGTGGCTGCACGTGTGTGTAAATGCACGCACGCACGCACGCATCTGTCTTACCGCTGCACTCCGTGCCGTGCTGCGTGCTCTCTGTCCTCAGCAGCTCGCAGTTCATTGTGCGCCTGCAGGAGCTGTCGCCTCAGTTTGCTGACCTCACCGTCGGGCTCCTCAGGGGGGCCCCGCTGCTCTTCTGGGCTCCGTACTTCTACCTGGAGCCGCTCCAGCTCAGCCTGACGCCTCTTTGCCTCTCCCAAAAGCTGCATCTCGGAACTTTGCGCACTGCAGAAGAACAGAATAAAAAAGGGAAACAAATGCATTACATCACATACAGCCGAATAATTCTGTTCTAATTCTTCCACAGGAAGAAAACTGGGGACAAGCATGGACTACTTCTTGCAGATATTTGCTCGAAAAAAATTATTGCCCCAGTGTTGCTTTAATTTCCTTCAAGAAAGCATGTTAATTGGCCTTTCTTGCCTAGTTATACTCTAGTAATTACAACTGAAATACTAATGTAGTATTAAATAACTTGGTAATTCTCTCATTAAAACCTTAATGTAACGCAACATTCTATAAACCTCCAGCCACAGGAAAATATTTTCACAGCAAATTATTGCGGTTCAGTTTTCAAGTCACACTTAATTGGCACAAAGCAGCTGAGAACACAGCAAACTAAATATACAAAGTTACATCTTGTTTTTAATTCATAAAAGAAGTGTCATTTTTTCATATACTAGATAACTTGACATTTTTAACAAAGGATCAGAATGAGTCAGGATACTGCAATGTATTTTTAAAAAATAGATTAATTCATCCATAACTGTCTCAATTAGAATTTACAGTTATGTTATCATATTTTAATCTCAAAACATGAGCAAAAGGCAAACCTGTTGTCAAGCTTTAGAAGCAATTTAAATGACTTGTACAGACAAATATTGAACCCAATACGAGACAAAAATGAAACAACAACACACCTCTTTAAAGTATCCTGAAGCAGCTCAAAGCCGTCTTTCACCTTTGTGAATGTAGCCTGGCTAATTTTGCCCGAGGACAACATCTGAAAAAACAGAAATGGTGATCATAAATTTGAAAAGCAGTTTTTCTTTAACATAGAATATACTTTAATATTCAGAAAGTTAGAATGTGTTCCGATAAGGTGTAATCATAAGGTCATTAAGCTCATATTTCCATGATAAAAATGTGTTTTTTTAATGGTTTGATGTCATATTTAAATTTTAAAGATTAGCTGTATGTAAAAAATGATCACAATTACCAGAAGAAAAGGGTTGAAATCACCAGTCTGAGTGTGATTAATCTGTCTGAGTTTCACTTAGTAAATAGAAATACTAATTAACCATCTAATCCAGTCTTTTCTATGATGTGATGGATGCTGATTTAAAAGTATGATTGGAATGAAATGCAAAGATCTGAACTTAATACGAGCCAAATTGGGTTACATATTTAAAAAAAACCCATTATGAACAGACATCTAAAGTGCCCTGAAGTAACATTTATAGCAAATCTGCACTACATGCATAAACAGAAATGAGAAACACAAAAAGGAAGAAGAGTATTAAATCTGAGGAACAGGTTCAAACTAAAAAAGAAAAAAGTTATGGTCATTGTGTTTGAATCCTCCTGAGTGTGCTTGTCGAGTCAACTTTCATTACAGAAATTCCTTGTCTTTGGAATATATATACAGTATATATATTACACCCACACACACACACACACACGCAAGTAAAAACGGCTTACAGCTCAAAAATCTAATGTTATTTTGAGGGAGAACCAAGTTTTAGAAGTGAACAATTGAACTACTTTAGTTTTCGTGGCTTCAGATTGAATAAAAGTTTGAACTTTTTAAACAAGAGAAAGTTTGGTTTTTGCTCTAACACATAGGAATTTTTGTTTTAAGAAAAAAATCTTTCATTTATTGTCTGGACTCTAGTAGAATGAGTTTGATTTAAAAAAAAAAAAAAGACGAACAAGATAAAAGAGGCCTTTTTAAAAAGGAGTTAGAGCAAGTGACTAGAATGACTAGAAGAGAAGAAAATCGAGCAGATCTAACAGTAGAGCTTTCATTGAAAATGGGCCGTAGCTAATGATTAGGACACATTGTTCAAGATCACAAACACAATAGCTTAGTGATTGAAGGATTAAAGCAAAAAAAAAGAAAAAAGAAACAGAACTAGGACAAAAAAGATAAAAAGCAAAGCGTAGTACAAATATCAACTGGCAAACATTATAGGTGAAATTATCTCCAGGAGTTGTGAATTTTCTCCCTTGCAACAGGAGCTTTGAGGGTACGAAACAGAGATAGAAACAAAGGACAGGTGGCGTTCCTCTCTTATCTTTAGAGCCAGGTTGGTGGAGGAGGCGAGTAATGAGGGATAGCCTCGCCTGTATCGCAGAGCTGCAGCACTGAGGATATCGCCGGTGGAACGGCGTAGTAAGTTTTCCCAAACGTTGCGTACACGCTGGCGCACCGACCTCGTGGGCTCGTATCTCGCCCCAACTTTAAGAATCGAGGATGGATGGCCGTGTCTTTAGATTCAGCCCATATAAATTGTTCACCTCTCTGTTGTCATAAGCACTCGCAATGCTCCAAGGTCTGAAAGGACGGAGATATAAATTGGACGGCTGATGCGGGTCGTTAACATGATTTGTTCAGATTTGTTTGCTTTCGTGCAATCACCGAAGGTCAACAGACTACAAAAGATGACTTTACGTCTCAAAATGTACGAACTCCGGAAGTGGAACTTTGGTAATAACAAGAGATATATATATGTATATGAATAACTGACCATTTTTAGAGTCCTGGTAGCTGCCAGTGTTTATGTTTTAGCAGCGCAGATGACATCAGTGAATGAACAAACATCCTGGCTGTACACCGAGCATTTATTTTTGAGAAGCAGCCCGAGGCGCTTTCTGCAACCCTCTCTTATTCTGCTGCCAGAACTGATCTGCTGCAGTGAAGGGGATTGGCTGCTTCCTGAAATGCTTGCACGAGGCTTACATGTGGCAGCACACCTTTGAAGTGAGGGATAAACAATCACTAAAAAGGAATTTATGCAGGGATTGTTTATATTTCCCTTCACCAGAAGGTAGGGATGCAAACAGTAATGAATATGAGTTTAAGTTCAGTAGGTTTGTGGCATGTATATCAAAAAGAAGCTGGTGGCTTCAGTAGTCTACACCCGAAGGGGGGGGAGAAAAAAAATGACGACGGCCATGAGGCATAGCACTGCATTCCACTGTGTGATGGAGAAAGACAAAACCTCTTTATGCCTTCATGTCCTTTATGCTTTTTGAATTGAAAGGGAGCCTGGAGCAAGAAAGAATCCTTTTGTTATGAGAAGTTTCCTTGTTGTATTATCCTTTTGGAGGTTGTTATTTTTTTTCTACAAAAGTCTTGAGACACTTCGGTCACTGAAATCACCCATCCATCCATCAGTCTTCTCCAATTTATCCAAGTTTGAAGTAAGAAGGAAGAGGTAAGAAATCCAAGAACAAAACCCCAGAAATTTCCATCTCCAGCAACCTGGATGAAAAATGTCCAAATATTGGTGAGAATTCAGTCCTTTCAATGCAGAGGATCAGTGGCTTTACTCAGAGTTCATGAGATTGTTTTCAGACTCTTCCATTTTCTTTTTTCTCCGTCAAGGAATTACATGTCTGTGTTTTCTTTAGATGGTGTTGGAAGACATTATGCCATCACAAAATGACCCAATAATAGTCAGTTTATTTATTGATCTATAAAACACATGTGGTGACAAGTTTGAAGTAAGAGGTTCCATTATCCATTATCATTAGCCACTTCTTCTGAATTTAAGGTTCAACAATTGGCTGTAACTCATCTAAAATATCCATAATAGTTAAAAAAAGAACCTGCCAGTGCATTTTCAGTGACTTTAAACCACTGAACTAATACGCCATCCCAGTTTTTTTCTACATAAAAAAACAAATTGTGCCAAGCTGAGAATTTTATTGCAAGCTGAAATCAACTCAAAGCAGATTAACATGAAGAGAATTGCTTCATGACGAAAATGTGGTCAACTCTGCACAATTAATTTGTTCATACTGTCTTTTAATTTCTATAAGATGGTTACTTAATGAACATGCCAATCAAAGTGTTGTTTCATTTATGGCAATTCTAAACAACACCCCACTCCAAAGAGGAAGACTACTATATATCTTATTGTGAGATACAAAACAAGTCTGCTGTCCATTGCTGAACAAGGCTTTATTGTCTTATTGTTTATGTTTCAGCAAACAAACCAATTCATAAACCCATCACTAGTGACAACACAGCAATTAAAACATGCAATCTTATCAGCCAATGGCGCCTTGGAGAACAAGGAAGAGACTACAAATTAGTAAGCTCTCCTAAAGCTCTGCCAAATTGTCATTTGAAAAACTATCTTTTGTATTTTGTTTACCAAACATATCCTTAAGACTAGGAAGTTCAAATTTGATGCAAGGATGAACAAACCAAAGACAGAAATGATATAAATTTATCAATTTCTTTGTTTATACTGCCATATGTTTTGGATCATATCTTTTCTAGTAGTAAATAGTCCAAGATGCCGTTAATATATAGTGATTTCCAGAGTCTTTAGAAGACAAACATGCCTTCAGCATCACAAATCCTGTATCATTCTTAAAAGTGAGCTAGGGGCTTTCCCAGATATTAAATGTTTTTCTACCAGACCCACATGGATCGTCTGGAGTCAAAGTTCATAAGTCATAGCTAAGCATCTTGACATTTTGCTATACTGCCGTGATTGGTTTCGGGTAAATTGCACACAAGTATTACATTATAGGCAATGTAACAGTTTTCTGCTGCTGTAAAAAAGCTTTGAAATGATTTTATATGGCCTCAATTTATACAAAATGAAAATCTTGCACTTTAAAAGGGATGTTTACATTTACATCCAACCAGAGTGGATAACATCCAATCGTTGTTATGAAGTCTTGGCGACCACAAGCCAGATTTGAATTTAAAAAAAATATTTCAGATACATTTCTTCAGAATGAATTGGTAGGAAAAGTTGAAATATACATAAAAAACATATTTATGCTAACAAATTAAAAGCTAACATTTACAGTGAAAATTAAGATTGTGAACTCCAGAGCCTAAATTTGAGACATTAGGGAAACATCCAAATAAGCTCAAGAGTCTGAACGGGCTCACTGAAAGGGTCTTGAAATTTTAGAGACAGTTAAATTCCCAAAGCATGAAGACAGCATCACCTAATGTCTGCTGAGTTGATAATTAATATGCACAGATGTTTTGCTCCTTTGAGAAAGTCGCTGCCTTCACAGTGAAGAAAGTGGGCAACATTACCTGGGTGATGGTGAAAAACCCAGCTTTTCTCACTATATGCCCTCAGTGTAACCTCTTTACTGCCTCTCCTTCCCAATGTCACACCCCAATCTAATCTTTCTCCATCTCTATACTTTTTCTCAATGCTGTGGAAAGTGTTTTGTAATACGCAATAATACTGCCCCCTCCCATCCTCCTAAACTCAGCACTCGCTCTCTCCCATCCCTCTCTCTAACTCTCCCTCCCTCCCATGTCCTGATATTAATGACACAGCTATCTGAGGCAGCAGCAGTTCCCCTGCGCTCTCCTCCTCCTGCAGGCTGCACTCATACACACAAACGCGCGGAAAGATACAAACAGAGCAACGCACCAAAGCCAGTGAGATACTGGACGCGCGGTCTTGTAGGCTTTTTACTTAGAGTCTTCAGGCAAATGCTCAGCTAAAATCAACTCCGTCAAACTGCAAGTTGATTTTTGAGGCACTTGCATCCACTCTTGTCAACCTCCAGGCTTGTTTTGCTTTTACAAATCTTGCTAAAATGAGGACAACATTGCTCTGCATTTGTGCCACTCTCCTGCTCATGGCCACCTTGGTGCCGCAAGCCACCCTGGCAGCAGAGTACTCCGTCAACTCTCACCAGCGTTGGGACGCCAGAGGAGCTTACAGTCTTGGATCTGAATCTGGTCACTCCACCTCTTGCCCCGTGAAACTTCGACCCTCTGGCCACTGTGGGAGCTCTGAAGCTGGAGGCGAGGACAGCGAGGAATGCCCCTACCAACTCACCTTGCCTCCGCTCACTATTCAGCTGCCCAAGCAGTTCAGGCTGCTGGAGAAGACGATGAAGGAGTTGCAGAGCCTCAAAGAGGTGGTGAACAAGCTGAAAAGCGGGTGCCAGGAGTGTCGTGGGGAACGGAGCAATAGGGTCTTTGGATATCAGCAAGCAGACCAGGGACAGACACAGATCCCCATTCAAGGGGATGCCGGAGAAGACGCAGGTCTGGATCTTCAGAGGGGGTCCAGCCAAGAGGAGAGGGGAGATGGAATGGTTCCTGGAGCCATTTTGGATGGTGCCAGACTGGGGCAAGGTTCCAATTTTGGGAAAATCACTCCAAGCCCAAGCAGTATGCAGGAGATGCAGGTAAGACGCAAATGTCTTCAATGAAAAATGTATTGATGTATACTTTTTACTTTAACGTATACAAAATGTCACTGTGACAAATTTGACTTGTAACATGTGACAGCTTGGGTTTACCCTAACCCCCGTAGTTTGTAAGGGCAATGCAAGCACTGCAATGACAGCAATGCACCATTTCATGTACTTCCATCATAAATATGATCACATTCAGTAAGCCTAGGAGATTGGTCCTCTTTTTAATGCTCAGACAGAATTACCAAATTAAATGGACAAAAGATGAGCTGTAAAAACATTGGGAACACCTTAGATCTGCCCAGTCAAATGCACCCAAGTGGAACATAAACAGACCAGATGCTTTAAGACCTGCAATGTCTTTACTGGCCCCATTCCACCAGGGAAAATTCCTGCTACTGTAAACATGGATGGGAAATCAGTATTAGACAACAGCCAATACGGCGACAAAAATTGGGAGCCGAGCGGCAAGCTTGTTGATTCTCACAGCCTCATTGGCAGACTGCCAATCGTCGCGCAGACACCATTCCCATTCCGAAATTCACATTGGCTGGCGCCTATAATAATCCACCTGCTTTGTAGTCAGTGCCAAGAACAATTTTCTTTACTCCCGCTTTCGGCCTTTTTTTCTCAGGTGAAATTGAACAGGATGTCGGCCAGCCTGCGCAACGCCAGGAGCCAGATATCAGCTCTACAGGGCAGACTGGAGGGACTAAACCTGCTCAACATTGACAACGTGCAGGCTATGGTGGACAGACGGGTGGAGAACATCACCGGAGTGGTCAACAAGCTGAGCTCCAGCTGTACTACCCAGTGCGCAGCACAGAACAGCCCCCAGTGTAAGCAGTCTTCTTTCAGGATTCTTGGGGGGTGATTATGTAAATAATTAAAATCCTTTAATCCTCTAATATTTGTGCTATTCTTGTAGCATAACATTCACAAGACCCTTTTGGATGTATTTTTCACAGCACAACAGTTGCAGCAGTCTTCGTCATTTAAACGGGTTCTTATCGTTGTGTTCTCCTCCCATGCATGTTTAGCAACGAATGCGAGAAAGATTAAGCACTCTCCCCACTTTTTGTTTCTACTACACGAATTCAACACAGATGTAAACTTCAGCACTGACATTCCTCAGGCAGTTTTGGGTTGTGTTGAGGTGAATTTTCTGGCACAGTGGCAGTCCAATCACTCCAAAGTGGACCCTGCAATCACTTGAAAAAACAAACTCTGCTCTATCGCCGCCACCTTACAAGGACTTCAGTTTTACTGAAATGGGAATTGAAAACATCTACACTACAAGTTCCCATACAACATCCCTATTTTAATAGGCGGTATGAAAATGATCCTACACATTTTTGTGTGGTCAAGCTATGCTATTTCAGACTCAAATATTCATAGGCCATTTAACACAAGTCAGGCTTTAACACTATAACACATAAGTTTAAGGACTGACCACTATTCATCTCCTTCTGGGATGTGTGTGTGTGTGTGCATTTGATGTTACATTTAAAAGAAACAATTGTCCACAGACCCTCTAGCAAAAGGCTAATTTGCAGACAAACGGGCAGAGGTCAAAGTCTGGAAATGCAAATATTTTCTATAATCTGGCACCTTTTTCCGTTCTAATCTAGATTCAGAAAACACTCAAATTTTTCCCACAGGACATACAAACCCTCTCTGAAGCAATTAGCAGGAGATATTTTTGGATTAGACTTGGAAATATCCATCACTGCATTCCATCTTGGTTTTATTTTAAACGAGCAAAATTCTTTCAAGTTGATCATGATGAACAAGAGTGAAGCAACATGACAGCCAGGCACAAAAAGCTGCATTTTCATTGGCTCTTACATAACTAATTCAAGGGCTTTGACCCTCCATTATCCTTCATATGGAGCAATTCCAAAAAAAAAGAGAAACATACTTGACTTCACATTTCAAAGAGTTCAAAAAAGCTTTTAATGTAAAATCTTATTATAGTCTCTCTTAAATCTATTGATAGCAGCTACAACCTAGCTAAACCCCACATGCATCCCACTTTGCATTGATGTAACATTGATGTAAGAGACTCCTTGCATGAGAGCACAGCAGAAATGCAAACAACAAAGTGAATAATATCCTGATGCTGCATGAATGGATGTGACACTGTATTGGGGCTTTCATGTGGAAAACAGATGTGAGCCTATTTCTAAGAAGATTAGCTGGGACAGTGGTGTGAAGGGAATCGCGTCTCCTTCTCTTGCCTCTATCTCCTAACTTTGCTCCAATTTCATATTTTGTCTCTGTTGCTTATTATTAAACTTCTACCTTCTTAAATTTTCGTTCCAGTTCACCTCACCATGTCTCTGCCCTTGCTTCTCTTCTTTTGGCAGTCATGTTCTTACACTTTGCTGCATAGAAAGAGAAAAGACTTGCTAATAACACAAGCAGTCGTTGAGGCGGCTCTCCTGACATTGCACAAGTCATGGATGGCTCGCCAAGCCAGCGACACTCGTCTTTGTACACCCATATATCACGACGAGCTGAAAAAAATTGAAAGTTAGTCTTCCTCAGGTTAAGGATGTTTGCCTAATGTTGCTTCATGTCAATCCAAAAAGAAGAGAGGACATAAAACAGCTGGTACAAGAGAAATTGGAAAACATCTTTTGACGAGAGAGCCGTTTCATAACGCGGCCTTAGGTAAATATTTAATTGCGTCTGAACTCAAATTTTTAAGATATTTATATCCTTTTTTGTTTTAGGAGAACAATCCAGACCTTAGAAGTTTACCTTAACTTCTAAATCTGGTTTTATGTAGATATTTTAAATCAAGTAAACAACGTTGCATGTACATCAATTATAAAGTTCTACTGGGCTTTAGCTTTGAATTTACTTGACACATGAATATATTTCCTTGCATTTGATACTTTATCACACGAAGCTTGATCACCTGCTAAGCCAGGCTGCTAAGGATGTATTTGGACCTGCCAAATTCTGTATGAGCACCGCAGCTCAGAGCTACCAAATATATTGCACAGATGCAACACTAATATCTTTCACATGGGTAAAAACTAATGTTAAAATGTAAAATACTGGCAACAGTTTTCATGTTCACACACATGAGCAGTTTTTTTTTTATGAACCACAACGTTTTTGCTTTTCTTTTTAACATTTTTTTGGTACAACGTTCATTCGTAAAGGCAAATGTGTGTGAATAGATCTCTTTTCTTTTCAATTGTCTAGTATTGAGCAAGTAAACATTTCAAATTAATTGAAAAAAATTACAAATTAGATCATTTCAGCAAAAACTTTATGCCACTACTAGTTTGGATCATTAAACTTTCATCCTAAGATGACCAGTTTGACATCAGTACGTGACAACAATACTTACGTCATGAAAGAGTGCGTAATCCACCACACATGATGGAGGAGTTACTATGGTCACAGCATAAACCAACAGTGCCATCTAAGTCTAGGTAAATTTTTCACAGACCAACAATACTAAAAGAGCAAAAAAGGCATTTTGACAGAGTGCTGTAAACATTCCTTTTCATCTCAGCTGCCAATTCCGATAAGCATATTTCTGCAAGGAAGTAATGCTCAAGGCAAACTGATAGCAGTTCAAGCGTCAAGCCACAATTACTCAGTAATCAACAATGTGCTTTTCTTCAAATGTGATGACTGGATGTTTTCTCTTTGATGAGTTTTAGTCCATCCAAACTGAACACACTCTTGCTCTTTTTTTGATCTTACAATGACCTCAAGGGGAAAAAAGCCACCACTTCATAATACAAACACGTCTCTTTCACCCTCCCCATCTTTAGAAGGCCAACTGTCTTGTTTTTATATTTATTTTTCATGATGAGAAAATAGTTTGTCTGAACAGGCAATGTGCTTTTTAAGCAGTTTAAATGTCTTTAATAAGTTTGTCAGTCAGACAAATCAGCTTACATTCACATACCAAGCAAGTCAGTGAAAAACAAAGGCTGCAAAGAAATCAGCTTGTTAATGGCGGTAATGCTCAAAAGCATATGATCAAGTCTGACAGTTTTTTTCTTTCTTTTTTTTTTAAAGTTGCCTTTTCTTTTAGGCTTAAAAGTAAAAATTAATCACCAACAACCCATTTACAATAGAACTATATTTTTAAATCTCAGGCCGGTATCATTTGATGTTTTAACTAACATGAGGGGTCGACTTCAGCTGGAGATTGAGGTCCGTTTTTTATAAATTATAGCAAATTTGAAGCAAAACCGCACAGCAACCAGAGAGCGCTGGGGTTTTCTTTTGGTTGTTGCAGACATTATTAGTGCCATCTCCTACTGCTATGACTCAGAGCAGCTGTCCTCTAATTTAACTTAACAATCAGCGACACTTGACAGTCTTTCAGACATCAGTAAATGACTGATACTAAAATTAAATGACTTAAAGGCTCAGTGCCTGACTACCTGGTCCATCCAGGGACACTGGCTGCCGCGTCAAATGGATGGGGACAAACCCGGAGGAAGTAGTGAAGTTCAAAAACTGCACTTAGACACAAAGTGTACAGGACAGAGGAAAAATTTACAGGTCAATACTTTAAATGCCAAGTGCTGACAGAGCCATTACTGTGACAAGGGTACAATTTAACCTCACACTTGGCTTTTAAACCATTCTCCATAGTGAGACTCGCCAGCAGCAGACCTTTTGCGGCTTAAGTGCCTCCTGAATTGCAGTAGGAGAATAGACGAGTCTCTGAGCATCTGGAAACAGCACGTTTCTTCTACTCAACACACACATTATTCAGTCTAGACTTCCCCTCCCATTACCTGAGGTTTATGTCAGTTTTAATTCACCATCCTGCCGAACAGCCCCAGCAGTGAGTCAACAGCATCAACAATGGAAACTCAAGTGGGGTCCACATGCTGCTCACCCAGAGTCAGAATGAATTCAGAGGGAAGTATGCTTTTCTAATCCAGTTTCACACTTTCCCGACTTTTGACACGTCCGTCCCCGTCAGTTCATAAATGCTGCCTGACACAGGCCTTTCAGTTCATATTTTTAGGTTGGACTCTTGACTTGCTATGCAGCGCAGAATAAAAAAGCAGGAAACCCAGGAATAAAAAGAAATGGCAGGGAAAAAAGAGACAGGGGATAAGAATTAGATTTTTGGTGCAACATTTTCATCCAAATATTGCCAAGATTACTTAAATATTGGAACTGCACAATATGTCAAATCACATTCTTTATTGGCTACATCAGCTTGCACGATATTACAATTGCAAATAACGGCTTGGATGCAATTTTTAGTAGGGTTTTATTTATTTAGGTTCCCTACGGCCACATTACTCAAGCCAATTTTTTTTTTGGCTTATTGCCTGGATTCACTGTCGTTGATGCCCACAGAGTTAGATTTATTGGGACTAAGATGCCAAGACTCGTTGAAAGGGATGGGGAAATCCTAATGACAGAAAAGGAAGAAGGGTTAGAAATAAATACTGTAGGTCAATCGTGATCAATACAATCATTGCAACATTAACATTACAACTGCATGTTTTCTCTAATGTGGTGTAGTAGACATGCTAATTACCACTATTAAGATATAACAAGATTTAAAAACTATAGTTTTTCATGATACAGTTCTTATAGGTTAAAGAGGGAGATGTGTAGAAAATGGCTTCAGAAGTTTCCCAGAGTAACTTACTCAAGACTGATACTGACTGATTATTACAGTACCTTGCTTTAGTAGAGAATAATACTATTCAGTAAAAAACTTGCTTTCTCTCAATTTTTCAACCAGTCATCGTAGCCCCTCGGGACTGCTCGGACTATAACGCCCTGGAGGTGAGGAAGAACGGTGTTTACAGAGTGACCCCTGACCCTCGCAATGGAACATTTGAGGTTTTCTGTGAAATGGAGTCCTTCGGTGGTGGCTGGACTGTCATACAGCAGCGCCTTGACGGATCCGTCAGCTTCAACCGCACATGGGCTGAGTACAAGAAAGGGTTTGGGAACCTGAGGTATGTTGTTTTTTTTAGATGCACAAAAACGGAACAGCTAGGCACATTGTTAAATTCATACGCAGGAAAACATAGAGCTCAAATAGGGTCACAAGAGGTTATAGTGCAGCTCTTCAGCATGCTGACTGTGGTGTTGTAGTAAACACCTCGTAGGTATGGAATGAGAAATAACCCTATTTACATCAAGGTTAATTTGACCTGACAGAGATCTGGACTATAAACCTCCGAATTTAACAGCATGGAGGATATAATAAAATCTGCAACTGCAAAGCATTATACAATTTGTAGGATGCAGCGCTTTATGAAGCTTGACTCCTCACTTTTATGGCGACTGTGGCACTAAACTAGAGTACGCTTTTAATATTGGAATGCAGGCAGTGCAGAAAATCCCATCCTGACAGCGTCATTATTGAGAAAAAAAATTCAGTTAAGAGGTTGGTTCTATGGGGGTTTCTTGCAATGTAGACCACTTTACTGTATTATACACGAGGAAGTCAATGTTTTCTATACAAACTGACTCTTCTATTCTTCTGGCACTAAAGATCAGAAACTGCCAGTGACGGGTTTTGATGTGCGTGACATTAGGTGGCGGAGACAGTGCAAAAAAAAAAAAGAAAAGAAAAACCTCAACTGTCAGTGTATTGTCAATATGAATCAGTGTCCACCCTGTAAAGTCGATCAGCATTGTGTGATGTCTCATTTGAGGCATCACACATCTTGCGCTATGTGTGATGCCTGGAGTCTTGACTGCATTCCAGCAAATCAAAACATATTTACAATGATCAGTTTAACTGGATTATTCTACAGCAATGGCTTTTCAATTGTGAAAGCACCACTGGTAGAACTTGACATGCCTTGTACACAACAGAACTTGGTTGGAAGTAAGCAGTAACTTAGAGCTAACTGACCAAAAATGATTAATCTTTGCTTTAAAAGACATACTAGAAATAGGATGAAGTGAAAATTAAAAAAAAAGAAGTCAGGACCCATTCAGAAAGTAAAATAATTACAAGTGCTGGTGGCCACTTGCTGTTCCAATGACCTGAAAGTTAAACTGTGTTCTAGTAACAAGATAACTACACAACTTACCAGCTGCAATCAATGCCCAGGTTAATGTGGTATATGTGTATGTACAGTACATTAATGATTTAAAAGCAAACCATTTATGAAGTTACTAAGTGCAAAAAGGGGATGCTTAGTTTTATATATATATATATATATATATACAATTATATTGCAAAACAATCCATCTATATCAAATCAATTTTTAAATTACTTTTTATAGGATAGCAAAATGCTTGGGTATTTTGTATTAAACGTCTATTTGCAATCATTGCCACATCCAACAACCTTCATCGTGAGTTAGCTTTATTATTTAAATGCAACCGATGTTCTCACAGAATCTGCAGGTTATTTACAGACAACACTGCAGGAAAGGAGTGCGTACGTTAAGAAGTTTGCCCCTCAAGCCTCAACTTAAAATGCCCGGCCTGCTCTGCGAAGCCATAACAATAGCGCAGCCCACCTGTTCTCAATATCGCAGACTGTTTGCCACCTGTTTTCACTAACACCGATTGATTTTCACATGTAAAATAAGATTCTGCCCACGCAAAATCTGCTTCTTTTTTTTTTTTTCTCCCCCCACAGGCTGCAAACATTTCGGAGTAAAATCAATTATTTAGCACACAAGGCTGTTGATGTTTAGAAAAGATAGAAAAGAGTGAGAATAGTGAGAAGCGCACCAAGCTTCTGCTTTATCTGGATTCAACTTTCAGATCAATATCTTTATTCTTTTTTATCTTCCCTGTTGTTTTTTCTAAGAAATAACCATGGTAACTTCTTGATAACCATGCCTGCAGCTCCAGCAATCCCTCCTACTAAAAAAATAATAACCTCTTTCATCCATTTTTCTGTCACACCCCTCACTGCTTTTGCTTCCCATCCCCACAGTCTCTCATTTGTGGAGATAAGTTAATTTCGTTTGAATAAATATACGCAATTTCTAACTGTGCCAGTATTTGAGCTCATTTATATTGTATGCCTGACTCTTGGTTTCCTTCCTTTCTCCTGTTCCTCGCTAATCTGTCTGGCAGAAGCGAGTTCTGGCTCGGCAATGACCACATTCACCTGCTGACAAAGGCCAAAGACATGATTCTGCGCATTGAGCTGGAGGACTTTGAGAATGTCCGGGAATATGCAAAGTATGACCAATTCTACGTGGCTAATGAGTACTTGCGTTACCGACTCTCCATCAGCGGGTACAGGTAAGAGTATTGTTGTTTGTATGTTTGCTGCCGCATCTGACTCCACACTGCTGATTCAAATTTCAGGCAAAAGGCTTGTTTACACTCGACAGAAGCATAATTGTAATAAATTTGGGGGCTCTTAAACATGTACTTGTCATTATCAGGTATAAAGGCAGCTGGATATTTGACCACTGGTCTTGGGAGACTTGGTAGAGGTAATTTAAATTAGATGGTTCCTTGGTCAAGATCTGGATTTTAAACAGTCCAATAGTTTAAACCAGAGTGCGGTTGTGGTTATTTTAGAAGTTACTGGTAGCTTACTTTATCCATTCCAGGGGCCAGTTTTATCTAAATTTGGCTTCTTTGTCCTGTTAGAATACCCAATTTTATTAAAGTTTCAACAATCTCTTGTGTTGAGGGAAGTGGAAAAACTTGGAGGTAGCCCTAGCTCATTGCAAAACTCATTTTATGTAATGCATCAGTCCCATATGGTGGCACAACCACCATCATGCTTGATAATCAGAAGTGTGTCTGAAGTAGAAAGGGTGAGGTTTCTAACTTAAAGAAAAATGTACTATTAACCAATTCTGCTGCAGAGTGGTCAAATATCCAGTCAACGTTTTTGAGCGCAACATGTTCTATCGTTCCCTCATAAAAAGATACTTGGAGTGTTGCGTTGATTCTGTCATGCATGTTTGAGACATCTTTGAATCTCCCATGGCAACTAATCAACTGTGTGAAATGCCTGGGTAAACCTAGCGTTCGAGGTCCAGCTCCTTCAGAGCTTCAGTTTCTAAACGTTTGAACTTTTGCTTTCCAGAGCAGCTCACCCCTGTGACTCTCCTACTCGGCTCCTTCAAACTAGCCAGCAGCAATTAGCAAACACCTGGCGGAACTGCACATCTGCTGAGCGCATTATACGATCTACTTCTCAGTGCAACGCTGGTAAAAAATATTGTTAAAGGGGTAGTAAAGGAGTGATGTTAGGATGATTTACTGAAGGTCAAGTTTCAAAAATAGCAGGAGGTTTTAGAGAGACAGAGACTAAATTTCAAGGCTTTGAATTAGGGAGTCAATTTTCTTTTATACGTGATATACTGTATATAGAGCATTCTCATAACAAGGGCAGTTAATAATACCTTCACCTATCCTCTCTTACAGTGGAACAGCTGGGAATGCCATCAGTTTCAACAGGCACTTCAACCACGACCAGAAGTTCTTCTCCACCCCCGACCGTGACAATGACATGTACCCCTCTGGAAACTGCGGCGCGTACTACAGCTCTGGCTGGTGGTTCGATGCCTGCATGTCTGCCAACCTCAACGGGAAGTACTACCACAAGAGGTACAAGGGCGTCAGGAACGGGATCTTCTGGGGAACGTGGCACAACATGACAACAGAGTACTACCCCACCAACTACAGGCAGGCCTTCAAGACCGTCAAGATGATGATACGGCCCAAAAACTATGTTCCTTAAGAGGACAGGCAAATCTTCACACAAGGAGGAGAAAATTCAAGAACACAAAACCCCACACCTTTTCGTGTAGCCATTCACACATGCTTACATAAACACACACACACAAAGACAAGTGGTAAAGAAAGTTTGACTGCAGTACCAACAAAAATCATTGTGAAATATCATATTGTGCCATCCCATTTTACTGTATGCGAGCGTGGCCTTTGAAATGTTGGATTAATATGACAATAATAATAATAATAATAAAAGAAAATCATCTGTGAAAAATGACAGACTATTAAAAAAAAAAAAAAAGCAGCGTAAAGGCCAGCCTCCTTCAGGGTGCTGTAATATTCCACGGGACGTTAACGTGAATAATTTTTCACCGGTCCCTGACATTTCTCCCACTTTCATCCTGCTGCATCGTGCTATAATCCCTGCTGAGACACAGCACAGCACAGCACATACCAGTAGTAAAAACTAATGAGCTATCATTTTCTCTGCTGTAAATGATTTCATAATTAACAACGACCACTCGAGTGAGGGAGCTTATGACAGAGTTTTGTGTCTGAAATTACTCATAAAAGACATCCTGCTGGGACTGTTTAATTACACTGGGGCAGTGTGGTAATGCATCATTATCCTAAACATTATGAAATTCGCCAGGGAAGATGTGCGGCCTTTGAGGTATCCCTATAGTTCTACTTGTATGCGGTAGAACTTAGATTACTGACTATCTGACAAATTGCTCTCGACACTTAACAGTTTCAATTATTTTCCTGTCATTATCTCTTGGTGCGCTGTACAGCTCTTATTGTTGACACATTTTAAACTTTTGGAGATTCTCCTCATCAACCTTGTGTACAATACTGCTATCTAGTGTTAGAAGACTGTATAGCACCATATAGTCAATTTTATACACACTGAAAGGCAAAGATGGACTAAAGAAGTGTTCATGTTTGATGTGTACAGTATTTATTTTACTCTGTGATGTAACAGAGCTTTTATATTATATGTATGGTTGATCATACAGTACAAAGTCTATACACTGTTGACTGTGCATATTTGTGATCGTTCTAAGCAAATCCATGTATTTGGACCTTTGTGCATCTACCACATTGATATTTTTTAGTCATATTAATCTGTCATGCCAAAAATAAATCTACATTTTTTAATAATTAAAAAAAAAAAGGTTTGCGTGTACTACATTGCCATATTTGTCATTTTGATAGAATGCCTGGGAATCAAATGCAGTCACGGCAAAAAACAAGTTTTGAAAGTATTTCATTATGCATCGGTATGGGGTTCCATTGAAGTCTAATGTTTAACTGTTATTATTCACACCACACCGATTACTAGACAAACATGAACAACATAAAGGAATTGTGTGAAAAGCTAAGTATGCCCCTAATTCAATGACTTGTGCAAACACTATTACAAGCAAGAACTTTAAGTAGTTCTTTTCTGTATGACGCAGTCTTTTCCTTTACCATAAAAGGACTTTTAGTCTGGTCTTATTTACAACATTGGTTCAGGTCATTGAAGTTTCTTTTTGCACAACTCTAATAAAACATCCCACCATAGCATTTCTATCATGCTAGACAATGACTAGACAATTGCAACACCTGAATTTCTTTTGTTATACTTTCTGTTGCAAACTTCTTGCTGTATTTGGGATTATTGTCCTGTTGGAAACCAAATTTCACTCAAGCAGATAACCTCCCTCTCAACTCTACAGTACCTTATCATATACAGAATTTGTGGTCAGTTTTATTGCTCATCTTTCAAGTCCAAATGTCAATATTCTAGAAATGATGTGGTTCATTAAGAAGCACTTTTTGAAGCATAAAGTCGTGCTTCCTTTCATATAACTTTTATACAACAGAGGCTATATAAAAGCAAAAACAAGACATATTCCACAGGTGTCAAACTCCAGTCCTCCAGGGCCGCTGTCCTGCAACTTTTAGATGTGCCTCTGCTGCACCAAACCTGAATAGAATAACTCATTAGGTCATTAGGTAATTAAGCCATTTCATTCCAGTGTTTTGTAGCTGTGGCACATCTAAAATCTGCAGGACACCGGCCCTTGCGGGCTGGAGTTTGAAACCCCTGCAAGCATTTAACATGTCAACTGAAGCCTGCAGTCTGAAATGGAGCTCTTGTGTGTTTCCAAGTACTGGGCAGTCTTATTTTTGAGCAAATTTGCAGGCATCCACTCAATCAATCTAAATGCTTTCTATCCATGAATTAGAATTTTCACTGTAGAAATAAGTTAGAGCTTAGAAATTGTTCTTACCATTTACTTTGTTTCCCATTTGATGCTGCGTAAAGTGAAGAATCCTGCGTTTAGGGAGGAGGGCACATTGACCGTGCAGCTAATTAGCGACACCTGGTTTCCAATCAGCCGCCTGATTGGCTGATTATCATCAGTCTTACAGAGGCATAGGAAGGTATACTTAATTTTTCACACGTAGCTTCTCCATTTGGTCTATTTCTTTTATAATATGTCTTAACAACATGAAATCTGTTGTGGTAAAGACGAAGGATTACGTCCTGATTCCCCTTTTCTAGAAATAAAATGGAAATTATGTTCCGTTCTACTCTGACACCGAATGGAACGTCTATGAACACGTAACCACCGAACTTTTACCTCATCCAGAACCCGGAAACATGAAGCAGGTTTGTCTTCCATGGTTGATTTTCCGGGAGCAAAGTATTGTTGCTATGCTATTGTTAAGCGTAGCAGAGTTGGAAAAAAAAATTTTCGTCTGCACTGATTCTTCTTTACCCAAATGGTGTGTTGTCGTAACCATAACAACGACGTCACACGTCTCCCACGCGTCGCAGAGCATTGCTGGGGGAAAAAAAAAAAAAAGGTTTTCGATGAGACAGCAATATTTCCCGTCCAGACAGATTGGTAAATAGTGACGTGCAGAAAGCGCCAATTTGTTTAGTCGTGAAAACATACTTTAATTATGCAATTCATTTAATTTACTGTACTCATTGGTAGAAAAAATATATATAAAATTACCTAGCGTACGTCCCCATTTGAAGAAAGTGACAAATTTAATGATTATTAAAACTAAATAAAATTCTCATGTTTGCTCTATTCATTAACCCCCTTTTTATCAACTTAAATATAATCTATATATTGTATATTTTATTAATATTTGCATTTTAATTCATATTTTTACTGTGTAAATATATATTTGTCTTCTGCTCCTGGAAGAATAAAAATTGTCAGTTTTATGCATTTTATGCAGTTCTCCTTTGCACTGCTGAACCCTTTTCCATTTGCAGTAGTTGTCCACTAGATGGCAGCAATACGTCTACTTACTAGGCTCTAAAACTAGGAAAACTTTTGCCCAGTTCTTAATCGCAGAGGGTAGACTTTAAAATACTTGTCTTAGTCTATATTCAGTTATTCACTGGCACCAAGAAACATTAAATATCTTTTGTCATTGCATCAAACTTCCAGACCAATCAGGTCTTTTGGTTCAAATCTACTTTACACCCCAAGTGAGAACCAAGCATGGAGCAGCAGGATTAAATATTTATGCCCCTCTAATCTGAAACAAACTTCCAGAAAACTGCAACTGTTGAAACACCTGAATTCCTTTTAATCTATGCTAAAAAAAACCCCTATTTGATTAGAGTTTCCTTCGAGTGAAAATGCATCCATTTTCATCTGAATAGCAGCTTTTCATTACTTCTCTTTATTGAATGTTTCTCCGTTGTTTGTTGTGATATGTCCGTATCACGTAAAGCACTTTGAACTGCCTTGTTGCTGAAATGTGCTATACAGATAAATTTGACTTGGTTTGTAGCCTCCTAAGGTCATGTTTGGCCTTAATATCAAATAACACAATGGTAATAAAAATGTCAAATGGCTAAACATCCTCAGAGATAAATAATCAGTGATTCAACTTACCTCAGTCCAAGGGGAATTGATGACGATGCAACACTCTTTTCAGTTTCTTTCCCACAGTGCATCCTGAGAGCTTGAAGGGGCCATCATTCACTTTGTGCAACAGCTGGTGGAATGTGTTATCCAAGCAACAGTGGGCTTGCGGTTCAGAACAACTTCCTCATTGTTCCATTCATCCTGAACTCTTCCTCAATGCAGCGCAAGAGACGGTTTTAAATGTATGGTTCTGGTTTACTCTGAGTTCATTGGCTGTTGGAGGAACACAGTAAACATCTTCAAACACTACAGAGAAAGACGACGCAAACGAACTTGTATTTAACAAATGTACCTGAAAATCAAAGATTTTTGTCAGCACAAGTCTCTCTTCAGAGTCATGCCTATGTAACCTTTAGGTATTTCTTTTCTCAACAGTCAAAATGATTCTGCAGATGATTCTGCAAAATGATTCTGCAGATTGGTGACTTGCAGAGGATCTGCAAGTCACCAAGGCTTTTTCAAATGCAGCATCAGGCAACATAGGCAAAAAAGGGATAAAATAATAATAGTAATCCTACTGATAATGTTACAGCTGATTTCTTTTTGAATCACCGGTTAAATATTATGCTTTTACCGTCCATTATAAATATGAAAAAATTACAAAGTGATATTCACACTCAAATGGGTGTGAATGTTAATAAATCAAGCTTTTTTTTAATGAGACGTAGGTTCACAGATAAAAAATATTTCAAAAAACAACAAAAAAAAAGTAAATATGAAACCACGAAATCAATAAACAATTCAACTACACCATATTAAGCACCTATATTAAGGTGCTGCTGTAAACCACTATCACTTGGGATGAAGACCACCAGATCATCTGCATTAAGATGGTCCGGTGGGGTTTTACCTAGCATACTTTCAGCTGTATGAACAGATTATTTACATACAAATTAAACAAAACTGGAGAGGAAGCCATATATTCCACATTTACATTGAGCAGTATCCAAAACCATGCAAAAATACTTAGTAAATGTAGTCATACACTGATTACTTTTTCACATATTGCCATGTTACAGAAGAAAAAGTAAATTATTAATACAACACACTAGCTGTATGTTGTCCTGCTAGAGGGGAGAACCTGACCTGTCCTCTTTTCCACCTCCTAAAATGGTTTAAGGGTTGGACTGTATTTCACTCCATACTCCTTTGCAAGGCAATGTGACAGTTTAAACTTGTGGATCTTGGCCGCCTCCACTGGGCTCTGTCATGACAATGTTGTCCTCCATGTGTGCCCAGCATTACCATTTCAGGGGAAAGTAAACATACCCTAAAATTAAGATATTTTGGGCAAATAACTCCATACTTCACAATCATTGGAGGTGGTTTTTATACTGGGCAATGCCTTTTACTTTCTTCATTTTGTGCCAGTGTTTTAAGGCATATAAAGGTTAAAAAGGGTCAAAATGTCTGCCGACTAAATGAGTTTTCCACCAGGTCTTCCCATCAGCTTAACCACAATTGCTGTCTGGCGACTCTTTTTTTTTTGTTGCCACATTTCAGGGTAACTGCTGTGAAGTTTAACAGTCTCTGACAGATGTGGATGATGCATGTTGCATTAGACACCAGTGATTAAAACTGAAAACATTACTCACTGGGTTTCTGCAGTGCTTTGGGAAACTTAAAAAAAAAAAAAAAAAGACAGGTGGAGAGTTGCAACAACAGAAATTTTTATTGTTGCATCCATATTTTGCCAAAAAAAAGAAAAACAGACAATTTAAAAAAAAATAAAAATCTGATGTGACCAGTACTGGTTTGTTGTTGAACTGTTCCCACACACATTTCAGAAACTGTAGGAAATATTTTACAGATTTTCCACACACATTTTCTTGTTACTTTCGATCTTGTGAAATACCTTTTCATTCATAGGAAGACATGGGGAAGCAGGCAATAAACACATACTTAAAACCCAAAAGTCCTAAATATCCCAGCTTTTGAAAGCAGGATCTTTAAAAATAAATTAACATTTTATGGTCCTTAAAAACCAAATCCAATTGTAGACAGAAATGAGTCACAACAAATGGGGTAAAATGGTGAAGTTTCCTTCCTTAATTGCCGTTTCCCTTAAACAACCCAAAACAACAATTTTGGGTTGTTATTCCAACCCAAAATTCTCTTCTTCTTAGCTTAAACGTCTGTTAACAGTCGGTAGATATGCTAGTCTGGTCAAGCACTACTTGCAAAATAAATAGCTGGAAAACAGAGAATTGCTCTTGGCAAAATTCATGTCTGATGTCATTTCTTTGAGTCTCTACAGGATCCCTGCAGAGAATCCAGAGCATTGTTCCACCATATGTCAGCTTGCTGACTCCAGACTGAAAGACCCCCCTCCAGCATGAACCCATCTGACTCATATAGTTCTTCCAGAAAAACATAAAACATATGTACTGGACAGCCGTCTTGGTATTTCCCGTATCTATGTCTCGGAGGAAAATCAGCTGAAGCCCCGTGTGTGTGCCAATAACAGTCATGGACATTTTTCCAATATGACTGAGTTGGGATAATGTGCCATCTTCATTAGTCATAAACTCGGTCCGTTGTATCAAAGTCTTTCATGTCAGCGTCTGATGTGGATTCAACATAAATGGACTATATTAGTATTTAATCAGTCCCACTGAGGCAGCTACTTACAGGCACCCAAATGGACATTTTTCCCCTTGCAATTTTCAGCCTTTAAAAAGTCTGGGGTACAAACGACCGGATGTTTTAACTGAGCCTCCATCACTATTCGCCCACCAACTTTTACAATAAATAATTGAGCTATTTCAAAAGATTCCCTTTTTATTCTACTACAAGAAAAGGATCACAATCCATCCGCAGGTTACTCAATTCTTTGGGTTTCGTCATTGTTCGCATATTTCACATTTCATAGGATTGCTCTTCTCCGTTTGACGTCGTTCTCGTCACTGCAGTGTTCTGCATTTCTGTGCTGCTCACAAAAGTTTCACCAAAACCGAATGGAGAGAAAACCTTTAAAAGACAATTACATGTTATTTATGATGCCAAGAATAGTTCTTACTATGTAGATCAGAGTGCTTGGCGAGACATTTTTGTCCAAAGTTTTTAATACTTGTGTGTTAGGCGGTGGATTAATTGATTCCAGGTACGTGACCCAACATGACTCAGTGGGGGAGGCTTTCCCAGGCCTCTCCGAACGTTCCTAAGGATTAGGATAAAATTGCAACCAGCTTCTTGTATCCGCTGAGAACATGATCATACGTTCTGTATCAATTTCACTATTTTCACAAACATACATGAACTTCACGGTCAAGGACCTGGGGGTAAAATTAGGCCACATATTAACTTCTTGAAAGGAACCCAAATGTACACACTGTGTTGCCAAAACACATGGAAAACACAATGAATCTGTCTTCTGTAAACTAAGTAGTCATAGAAACAGAGCAGGGTTTAATTTACCCAGCATTTACACAGCATGAAAAAAGTCTAATTTTCCTGAAGAGCCTTTGATGTACAAAAGCTTCAGTAGTCCTCCTCTTAGCTGTCATGCCTGGTTTTGTTTTACACACTTTCAAATGTTTTACATTAGACAAAAACAAAACTGAACACACCATTCCTAGATAAAAATAAATTTAAGAACACACGAAGCAAAAGTGTATGACACTTATCATTCTGGATAAGGATACAAAACTATTTCTAAGATTTTCAGACTAAGTGCTCTTTGACATCCACCTCTCAATTTGTTCAAAAACAAGAAATTAAGATCATGTGGAAAGGTCCAATCAAAGTATGGATTTAAATTCCATTCGAGATTCTGGAGTGTAACGTTAAACAAGCCACTCATAAGCCTGCCTTGGAATATTCAGGGTATTTATTGTTACAAAAAATTACAATCCATCCTCCTTCACTCATGCTATTTTGTCTGAGGTCTTAAAGAGAAGATGCACACAAGATTACACCAATCTCAAATCATTTCAAGACGAACAAAATTTGCTCCTATAGCTGCGATTTTCTTAAAAGCTTATGTTTGTTATGCCATCAACAATTCAGGGAGCTACATCTGAACATCTGTAGCCTACAGATCTTTGGCATCAGCATTCCAGAATGCTGCTGCTGGCGTTCTCACTAAAACCAGGAAGATAGAGCACATACCACCAGTTTTAAAGTCCCTCCACTGGCTCCCTGTAGCTCAAAGAATAGACTTTAAAATACTGTTGTTAGTTTACAAATCACTCAACCACAATACATTAAAGATCTGCTGTTGTTGTATCAACCTTCCAGACCCCTCAGGTCTTCCGGTTCTGGTCTGCTTTGCTTCCCCAGAACCAGAACCAAACGAGGAGAAGCAGCATTCAGCTTCTATGCACCACAAATCTGGAACAAACTTCCAGAAAACTGTAAAACAGCTGAAACACTGACTTCCTTTAAATCTCGACTAAAAACCCACTTGTTTAGAGTTGTATTTGAAATGTAATCAATTGCAAATTTAATGATGGCACTTGACTTAATGTCATGTTTTGATTGTTGATTCTACGTTGCATGACTTTGTGTTTATGACGTAAAGCACTTTGAAATGCCTTGCTGCTGAAATGTGCTATACAAATAAAATTTAATTTAATTTGATTCGATTAACCGATTTAGAGGTAAAACTGGGACATCGTTTGAAAATGATGAAAGCTAGGCAGAAAGTAGCAGGAAAGAGCTCATTTTTGCCCGCCGTGGAGGAAAGGATGGAAACAATTATATCCATCTGTTCACCAGAGCTCCAGGACAACCACTTATATGCATACATTTTCAGTCTGTCAGTATGATTGTGTGCTTTCCACCGAATCAGAGAGGAATCCTCCAGGGCCGTCTGGCTTTCTTTCTCTTTGATTCAGGCAGCCAGGAAACAGACACATCCCTGATAACCCTGTCTTCTGCAGTTGAAATGTTTAGGCTTAAGGTTTAATCTCATTTCCTATTATCACCAATGGCTCTACCCATTGTCCCTTAATTAGACGATTCAAAGAACAGTGATTCGGATTTGTCGTTAGCCATTGCGGATTCCTTTTAGATACACAAGACGTGACATTCATGTTCCATCACATGGCATATTTGTACCACTGCTTGTCTACAGTGCCACAGACATCACCAGAAGAAAGTATTTTCATATGCATTTTAACGGAGATCATGCACCGATTTAGAGCCTAACGTCTTTATCTCTTGGATGGATCAGTGACCAACTGTTTGCATTTCCATCAATGATTTAACGCCAATCCTGCTAACCTCTCGTTGTTGCATGACAAGCAGCTACATGTTCAAAATTTTAATTTGGTTAGATTTGGTTCTTCTTAACTTTTACACAAGAGCACAAAACATCTGGTAAATCTTTTTGTGATGTGTTGGACATGTTACCGTAAAACCTACCATTTTATGGTATGTACTCATCTCTTTCAACTGATCTGTTAAATAAATGTTACTTTTAATTCTTTGTGACCTTTCTGCTAGCTGTAGCTTTAGCTAAAAGACGCAAATGTGAAGGAAATCCTTCATCGGCAATGTCCAAAGTCCGTCCTCGAGGGCCTGTGTCCTGCATATTTTAGATGTTTCCCTGCGTCGGCACATGGGTGTGAAAGGAATTGGTAATTGGCAAGTTCCTGAAGAGTTTGATAACATGACGAGGAGCTAACTAAATCATTCAGAATCAGCTGTGTTGGAACAGGAACACATCTAAAACATGCAGGACACTACTGGCCCTTTGATGACTGACTTTGGACATAAATGTCCAAATTGAAATTATTTGTAAAAGTGTAATTTTTTATATCACAAAAACATGGTATTTAAACGAGGGTGTGAACGTTTACAGAACTGCTGTACTCAAAAGTAGTCTGATGAACTGTTTTTTTAATTTTGATTTTCTGACGTGCAGGCATACCCTTACAGAAGCTTACTGTTGCAGAAGATGTGTAGTTTTTTGAGAACAAAAATAGCAAGAAAAATACAAAAACTGACCATAAAATGGTATTCATTTGAGAAAAAAATCTATAAAGAGCGATTCTTAAGAATTTAACAGACGCTCTAAAATCAACAGATTCCAAGATCTGGCCTGTTTCAATTGATTCTTTTTAGGTTTTACTTTAGACTAAGTCATATTTCCCTTACCATAATAAGTGTCATAATCTAACCGAACTGTATGAAAAGCTAAAAGCAAATTAAGTTGTAAATACGAAACATTTAGATCACTTCGCCATACCCCATATCTTTTTTGCTTATGTTTTGTGCCTCATTTTATGTTTTCTGTGTTCACATACGTTTACTCAACTTTTATGTCTGATTTTTGTAACAGTTTTCTTATCTTTACAGTTCTGCACTCTTGCAGTGAAAAAGAACCAGACTCAGAATACTCCAGTGTTTTCCTTTGTTTCACTACTTTGCCAACAGCCCAGACCACAGAGAAGAAGTACAATTTTCCTTGGTTGGTGGTTCATCTTCAATAAGGCACAGTTAAATTTTATGAGATGATATGCTGCATCAACAACTTTTTAATGTGTTTGTGCTTTTTTTCTCTCTCTCTCTCTCTGTGGAAAAGGGGGGTTTACGGTTCAGTCCTCAGGGTGTAGCTGTCACAGCGAAACCAAAATTACAGGGAAGAAAGCTTATATTGAGCTCGAGAGGGAATACAGAGCTGTGGCGATACAATACGTCTAATCATCAAGCGACCATTTTTACTCAAAATCCTAGAGCAACAGCAACAACAGAGGAGGCAAAAACGACTGAAGAGGGACCGCCTTGTCTCTGCGGAGGTTGTTATGACAACTTGAAAGTTACTCTTTTCAACATGCAACTGCAATGGTAGGATGTTGGCACTTCAAACAACCTGAACAAACAGCTTTATCCGTGGCTCTAGCTTTTTCTTTACTCAGCTAAGACCAGACAGACTTTATATTCTCTTTCTTATGGCTCACTGGCAAAACGTCGAGCTGCAAGCTGACCCCCTGCCTTGGCCCATTCTTTACGCCCTGACACAAAATCCCAAACTCCCTTCACTTCAGTCACAGCTAATAACAGGTTTATTTGCTGAGTCAACAAGTTCACACATGTATTGCGTGAAGCTGGGCGAGAACCAGATGTTGAGGTCAGGGTGAAGGTATGCAGCTCCAGTGTCGGCTACCGGCTCCCTTTGCACCACAACTTATTTGGGGCCAGCGGGTCGGGAATGTAAAAGCTGTGACCTTCGTGCATCCACCCACACAGCCATAAGCCGACAGATTTCTGGATTAGCATTCGCAGTACAATTAGAAAAAGCAACTCAAGAGAAAATTGGCAACAAAACCAAACCACGGGTTTACTGCAAACTATGAAAATTCCACTTAATAGAACTTCCAACTGGAAAGTCACACTGTACTTTGTGTTACCACATGCTGGCGTATTTAAGCAGGCTTTTTATGTATGCCTTAACGTAAACAAATTAGGCACATTTTGTGAAACACCAATTCCTGTCACGCCCATCAAGAACATGCGTCACTCAAGACATGCTTCCATTTCGGACTATAGGATGAAAGATGCCGAATTTTGGAACAGAACAGAATGTATTGTTTGTCACTGTACATACGTACAATGAGATTAAAGCCAGCTCCAAAACAGTGCAAACTCATGCAGGACAACATGTATAATATAAAATATACACAATATATAATAACATAAATGTAGTAATATTTACAATATTGAATACATCTGCACATGATGACTTGCTCTTACTTACCCTGAACACTAAAGTATGTGAATGTTCATCGTTGCAGACTGAGTTTCTGCGTGGTGTAGCATGACGTTTCAGTTATTGCTATGATATTTGTGTAAAATGTTGATGTTGGGCCCCAGTTTGTGTCTTTCAATGGGTCTTTGTGTAATTATTTGAGATGTTCTAAATAATACTCTGGTTTAGTTGGATATTAGGACTGTTTCTAACTTAAAGACCAGCAGTTTGGTGGTCATGTATATAAATATTTCAGAAAAAAATCCACCAAAGTCAGCATGCAACACAAAAAGGCAAAAAATACAAAATAAAATAAATTACATGCATGTCATAGCAGTTTTAATTGCATGATGCAGTGCTACAGAAAGAGCTCGGTTATCTTGGTTTCCTTATTTGAAAGATCACAAGCATGTTTGCAATGCAACACAGAAAGTTTCATGCGCAGATCTAGACATAGCCCAAGAGGAAGTAATTGTGTTGTCGAAAAACAACATAATTACCATTATGTTGTCATAAAATGATTTGCTTACTTCACAACAAAATGTGTGAAGCAGATTGTATCCAAGCCAATAATGTACTATAATAAGTACATAATAAGTATCCCACTACAAAAAATGTTTTCATTCCAAATTTATCTTCCCATCTTTCACGTTTTGCCAAAAAGTGTATAATGCACCCAGAAATACAAGCATGGTTAAAACCAACAAGAAACAAAGTCAGAAAAGCCAAACAATGTTTTGAGCTAATGTGTGTTATGTAAATTCATTACTGCACATTTCTTCATAAGATTATGAGCATCCTTTTTGAACTGTCATACAACACCAGGCTTCGTCAAGATTCCTGTAATTCTGACCCTACACGAGGTATTTCATGCCAACAATCATCCATTTACAACAGATCTATGAAGAAACTTCTACAATATGAGATAGAATATTTATTTTCCATTTGGCAATAAGTAATTAACTGAGGTTGAATAAATGCTGCAGCGACCTGATTTACTGAATTCTTTTCTGACATTTTACAGAGAATTTTAAAGTCTTCTCTGCGCTCACTCTTTTGTTTATATTACTGGACTTTTTAAACATAGCTAGTACTGACTAAATACGCATATGTCCAAACATATTAAAAGTCACAGGTTTTCATCACATCTGTCCCAACACAGGGGGAAAAAAAGATGATCGAAGAAGCCAAAGTCGAGACATAGATCTGTCTGCACGGTCTTATTCGGTATACAGAACTTTGGGTGAAAACAGAAAAAGGGAAGAAAAGGGAGCAAAGAAAACACGGGATGTGGGTTAAATGAGAGGGTTGCTGATGGTTTGGATGGAAAGAATCAAAGGGTGAGGCTGTAGAATGGAGGGTATTTTTTGCTCTGATGGGTTTCTTTTGCCCTCAGTAGAAAGAGCTTGCTACAGTTTCACTGGATGCAGACTGAGATCGACTTCATTCCAACATGTTTTGCACACTGAATATAAAGTTGTTCCATACGTTCCTTACAACATCTGCGAAGGATTTGTAGATTGTAAAACAAAACAAAAAAAAAAAAAGAAATATCACATAAACGGGATCCTTGTGGCTTATTTTTTACACCAAAGAGAAGAACCCACTTCCTAAAAAATAAGTCATGCTATATGTTTATGCCTCATGGAAACTGGTGATCACAATGACGACTGCCCAGTCTAGACTAATAAAAACTGTACACTGTAAACAGAAGAACACCAGCCATTGCTGACAACTTCATCATAATACTTCTTCTTTACTTTTGTGTACGTGCTCTTCTCTTTTTACAAACTGCAAAAACACAAAATTCTAAGTATTTTTCATTCTCTGTTCACACTGCTGCCTTCAGGCAGAAGATACAGAGCAATCAGAACAAGAACCAACCGTCTCAGAGACAGTTTCTACCCGATAGCAATAAGAAAACTAAATGCAATCAAAAACAACCATTAATCATCATAAATGATGTATGTGAGAATGTGGCTGTTCTTATTTATTAGTTTTTTTGTTTTGTTTTGTTTTTTTTACCAGTTATTTGTTAATTCTTACATTGTGTGTGAATTGTGAGACAGTTATTTTTTGTTTTTAAGCATATGCACTGACTGATGGCACTTTTTAAATTCCGTTGTCCTTGTGACAATGACAATAAAGATCTATCTATCTATCTTTATCTCTAGTTTCTAGTGGAAATATCTTAGAACACTTGAAATAAGACTAACTTACAAGTGACTTTTCAGCAATTGAAAGGAGCTTGTTTTAAGTCAATAAATCCTTAATTTTGATGGAAAAAATGCCAGTTCCACTGGCAGATTATTTCACTTAAAACAAGTTATTTTTCCCATGTTATAAATGAAATAATACGCCGATGAAACTAGTACTTTTTCATCCGTATTAACATGTTATTGACTCAAAACAAGTTCCTCTATCTTGCCGAAAAGTTACTTGTAAGTTAGTTTCGTCTTATTTCAAGTGTACTAGAAACTAGACCAAAATTACTAGATAAGATTTTGTGTTTTTGCAGTGAATGCTATAAACAGCAAGCTGTGTTGAGATTGCTTTATGGCGGGAAAAACATACAACACAGCCCTATTAGAGGTAATGTGTGATCAAACACAAACGACAGCTCTGACGATTGTAAAAGCGAAAGAAGCTCCATAAGGTCCAATTAAATCAACCCTGAGGCTAATACAGATGTACACAAACTGCTTTAAAGGTTGTTCTTTATGAAACACTTCTTATAGTTCCTTTGGTTTTTACAGTGATGCGACAAAATAGTCTGAAATTGTTGCTGGAATGTCTTTGATGTATTGCCAACATATTCTAATATCCCTGTCGCCTCATGGTGTATTTACCTTGTGTTGCAGTGGCTGAGAGACGTACAAACTTTTAAACTGATGTTGCATTTGTGCGCATCTGATGGTATTCAAATTATGTACAATAAAACGATCAAAGCTCGACTGCCTCTGATGCACAGATGGGAATGTGTTTAGTATTGGTTCTACTTTGAAGCAGGCAAATTGTACAAAATCTTACATGGCTGATTTTACTTGTAATAGTTGTATAATTCGCATAAAAAATGTTGAGGTACTCTCAAATATTCATTTGGTTATACGTTTGAAAGTTTACTGCACTTCACAATAAATATTTTGTTGGTTGAAACATTGCAACAATTTTTTTTTTTTAAAGGTTTCAGGTTAATCGTAATTTCCTGCTGTCAGTGCGATTTGGTGGATTGTTTATTGGTCATGGATAGAATTCGACACACGTCAGTGCAACAGCTGCTTTTGCTGTTTGCTTAGATTTTGTGCAGCCACTCTGGCTTTGATCAGACGTTTTACACACACACACACACACACACACACACAAAAAAAGAGGGGGCAAAATACACATAGTGGTTGACAAAAGCCCCCTCCACATTTTTGACAGATGAAACAATCTGTTATAAAAAACATTCTTTCTTTCAGACGGAGTCCAAATATGGGGATGTTCCTCAGCGAATAAGCAGGTGTGGCAACAACTGATACCAACACCAGTGTGTGTGTGCTGGATTTGGGATTGGTGAAAGGTCGCACAATGGATGGAAGTGATGTTAATTTGAAAAATTGAGATTACTACTCTTTTGCAAGACATAAACGTACTTATATCTGCATTCATCCAAGCGCACTGCAACAGAGAAAATCTGAAATTCTAAATTTGATCTACCAAGTCATATTTCTCGTTTGTTTTTTTTTCTTGTCTAGACAAAAATAAACCATGTAAATTAAATAAATTGTCTGGAATTGTCAAATTGCCTTTCAGCTGTCCACATCCAGTGAACAATTAGCCCAATCACACTTGCACCAAAAAAAGAGAAACAAACTGTTGTGGAATGAAACTTGGCATTATAAAAGTTATTTTTAACGTCTCAAACAATGTGGAACTTGTGTTGATTTTGAAGATAAAAGAAATCTATTCTGTTGGACAACTGTTCCTTTTTAAGTCACAAAAAGCGAGGAAATATGGAACAAAAAGAGGGCAATATAAATGACATGTAATTAGCTAAAGTCGAATTTAATTAGTGTGGGATTTAAAGTGTGCTGTTTATTCCTTGATCTCAATATGGAACGGTTTCATGCAACCTTTGCACATTTAGATGGAAAAAAAAAAGAAACCAGATTTCTTAAGAAACTTTCTAAAGATGAAAAATAAATCAATAAATTTTACATACACACACATTTTGACCACTGTCAGTTTATATCACTGGCTGTGGGTGGTATAAAAAAAGAAAGAAGAAAAATAGAGTCTCTAAAGCACAATTCATGTGGTGCTGCTGGTTTTCCTCATTGGTTCTGGGACAATTTGATTGAAAGATCTAGACATGCTTACAGTGAGGTAGCTGTCATTTATGTTGTGGCAGGCTAGTTCACATTTTTCTCTCATATCTTATGCACGATTGTCTCCAAATTTGCAGAAGCAGCCAAACGTTTTGGGCAAATGACTTTTACAGTAAAACATTTTTGTGTTTTTCTTTTGGCCCTGTAAACACAGAACATGCTGGAACCGATGTTTTCCTGGCAGGAAGAGTTTCCGGCGTTGAATGAATTGCCTTTGTGACCTTTACGATGCACATCCCAAAGGGAGAACAGGTATGAAGCTTCTGTGGTAGTTTTGATTTTAAAGAGTTTGCCCGAGGCAGAAACTTTCACTCGTGTACAGATCTGTGAGATTTTAAGAGTTTTCTTACTGATTTATAAGAACTGAAAAATATAGTACAAAATAATTTCAGCACCTAGATTAACTACCAAAAATGCAATCTGCATGATGACTGTATCCATGTATGCATGCAACTTGCACACTAAAACAGAAACTAAACATACTCTAAAGAACTCCAAAATCTGGTTTGTTTTTATTTATTCTTAACTCAAAGAAAAATTGAACAGCTGAATATGCTGTCTGAACTTAGAAATTAAAACAAAATAATTTCTCTTTCTTGCATTGACCACTAAACACACTAGTCTATGGAATGGTTTAGATAAAAGCATATTAATGTCAAAATGGTCAAACTTAAAGTCCAGTTCTTTATTTATTTCAGAATCTTATGTGAAATTTATATTTACAGACATTCTGTCAAGTTGTTTGCAGCAAAAAGTAAGTTTGAATTTCGGCCAGAGACCTTGGTGAATTCGAGAAGTTTTTCCAGGTACTTCAGGTTCTTCCCCCGAAAGCCAAAAACCTATTCGGCTGAGTCATTCTTTGTAAAAAAAAAAGAAGAAGAAGAAAAAAAAAGCATGAGAGTCCATCCCACATACAGAGGCTTTTAGTCCTCGAAACAGCAGTTCAGGGTTCGATTCCAGACTCTGGGACCTTTGCTGCATATGTCTTCCTCCTTCTCCCTCTACCCATTTCCTGTCTGATCTACTACAAAGAAAGGCCAGAAAGCCAGCAATGATATATTTCCTGGGCACTGCAGGGTTCCTGAGATTCAAGAGTTATTTCTAAAGAAATAACCAAAAGAAAGATGCCAACACAGCTTCCACATTACAAAGGAAGATGAAGAATGCGCGATGGCTTCGGGTGGCTGATTACGGTCACTCTGCAAACTGACAATGAACACATTCGAAACTAACGTTGTGCTGCCGCAAGTCCTCAAATACTGTATAACTAAAGCATGATCATTGTTGTTTCAAGACGTTTATGACGTCAATCTTAATAATTCAAAAGTCATAACTTGAAGCGAGCTTACAAACAACTCATACCCCCATAGTGAGGATTGAGTCTTTGAAAGCACTGCTTTAAGACATGCACCCACCACAAGCATAGTCAAGCAATTTCTTTGAAATTGTTTGGTGAAAGGTTAACTAATTATGGTTGTTGCAGTGATGGGAACGTGCAACAAAGCCACAGTGAATTTCTTCACCTTTTGTGTCTGCACATTAAGCCGCAGGGAGACGTTGTTAATGCCTCTTTGTACTTCTCTTCCTTTGTCTGCGTCATTCCTCAGGGCTCCTCAAGGCTCCGCACTTCTTTGTCAAGACATGTTATTTTTTTTAACCCGCCGTGACATCCGGAGAAACAACTTTCCGCAGACGGCGGGTTTATTATTTGAGACGGGAGCGAGCCAACAGATACAAGCATGCACTCTCTTTCCCCCGCACCAGTTTTCAGCCAGCATTCAGCACTGCATCGCCGTTACGCTGCCCCTATAATCTGCTCCCTTTCCCACTAACTATTTCTTGTTACGCAAGTCCATGATTGTGAAGTCGAAGGAAAATGTTTCATGGTTTTCAAAATTATTTACATGCAAACATCTCTAAATAAAACCAGTTAATAAAGTCAGCCTGCACACAACAACAAAACAAATTTCCTCTACTATGTAACACACATAGTTGAAGAAAACGTGCCAGATGAGATCAAAATGTATCTTCCAAAATTCCACCCCATAATGAAACATGGTGGTGGCAGTATGATGATGTGGGATAATTTTCTTTAGCGGGAAAGCTGTTTTGGGGATGATAAATGGAGCTTAATAGGTGGATAATCTGGGAAGAAAGATCTAAATGTATTTGAGATAATCATGATTTTAAACACATATAGGTGAAGTCGGGCTGAGCGAGATGTACTTTGTAAAAAATAAATAAATAAAAAATGTGGCTGAATATTCCCTAGATGTAGAAATGTGGAAGAGACACACTTGCAGCTGTAATTCCTTCAACAGTTGTTGCAAAAGTATTTCAGATTTTCATTTGGAATAGAAACGTTACGTAATGTTATGGTCATATTGCACAAGTTCGTTTTAGCAAACTGCATATAATCTCCACAAAATACAAAGTTTTTGGTTATAAAGTGACAAAATACAAAAAGCCAAGCCCTGTAGATTCCGGTTCTTCATTTTACCTCCAATGAATCTTTTTTTTTTTGACTTTGGGCAAAAACAGGAGGGGAGAAAAGGGAGTGAGAGGAAGAAAATAAATATTAGAACCAGAAATAATAGAAAAATATATAAATCTCTGGTAGGAGTGGAGCGGTCCGAGACTGAAAGATGAAGACGGAGTGAGATTTAGATTTAGCACTTCAAAATTTGCATCAACAATGAAAGCAGAGAAACGAAGACTGCAGAAGAAAGGATGATGGTGTTCCCCAAAACTCAAGAGAGATTAATGCTCGTTGTCTTTAAAGTGATCAATTACCATCCGAGTGTGTCTGAGTAAGTGCTAGACACTGATGGAGCTTATGGGAAAAGGGCTTGTGAGACTTTGAAGAATCACAATTTAAGTTTGCAGTAGGAAAATAAAAAGTCCATCCTATTAGTATGAAGTGCTGCATCTGTGCTGTGTTTGTGTACAAACTGTTTTCGTTTACCCTTTCATGTCTTTATAGAGAATAGCAGGAATGGGGCATCAAAACGTAAAGACAAGTAAACAGTCAAAGCGGTCGGAGACAGAAAAGAAAGGTAGAAAGAAATTTTTAAAAGTACGTTTATGCAAGGTTGATGAAGTCTAATAATTCATAGCAATGTTTGTGTGTCCATAAATTCACCGGGGAAAGCATTTGAAATATGTTTTCATCAAAAGAACACAAAGACAATTCCCAACACATGAAAACTAAACTAGCTTTGGTTTGGAAAATAAGTTTCATTTTTCATTTTGTATGTTGAGTACTCTGTGTCGAATGTTAGTTCTTCACCAGCACTAAACATAAATTAAAGGCTGGAACTAAAAATAAATAGTCTGAATCATTTACTGCAGATCTCAGCTGCTCCTCATACACAAACATATTGAATTTGTGGTCATTTGATCGCATTAGAATATAGCATACAGCTGTACGCAAAACAATAAAGTATGTTTTTATATCTCAGGGAAATTCCAGTCAGGCTTATACTAAGCAAGAAGGAAGTACATCTTCATCCTAATTAGAAGGTTGCTTTTATGTTTACATGACATGACTGTTAACCGCTCTTCAATTACGATGATTCACATCCTAATTGATGTCTTCTGGACAGATTTTCAACCTCCCAGGTTGCTTTGCAACACTGCAACTTCTGGTAAGGGAACAAAAATTCATTAAAAACCATTTTTTAAACCTACATGTATGTGTAAAAACACATTGAACAAACTAAAACAGTACTAATATTGGTATATGGAATGTTTTCCACTTAAACGATGCGTATACTGGTCAAAGCTCAATGTGAAAGCGTAGTCGCCAGTTGTCTCGCCCATCTCTGGCAGAGGACCAACAAACAGGGGCGCATGCTTTTGGACATGTCTCGCGTGTTTGAAATCAAATACAGCAAAACACAAGCTATGTCTTGTCCCCCCCCGATCCTCTGTCCTGGCTTATCCCGACTACTGAAAGCAGTTGTTCTGGTGCGTTTGGCAGTAAACAGCCCCCTTTAAGAGTCAGCTCAGCAGTAATCCTAATATGGAGCTGTTGCTCTTTGTGATGGTGCAGAGGAGAGGAAAAAGACGGGGTGATTATCAGGGCTCTCCGTCTCCCTTAATATAAAACAGAATACTCCTTAGTAGTTGCTATAATACTCCTTGACTGTTTGCTCCAAACTTAACAGCTCATTCATGTCATCTGAGAATGGCTGACACAGTTTGGCCGCCATCTTTTATTGCCTCGCACAAAACAGACTTATTTAAGGAAGTTATGCAACCAGCTAAAGTAAGAAAGAGCTTTCGATAAAAATGTCAAAGCATTTATCTCATGAGATTAAACTCTTACTGAACTTAGAATTCAAATATTTAAAAAAATGTGAGCCTTTGCAGCTACATGGCGTGCTTTAAGCTAAATGCTAATTTTACCTCTATGCTAACCAGCAAAGACTAAGTAGCATAAAGCTATTTCAAAACTGTTTGATTTAATAGGGAAGGTATAGTGGAGTAATTTGGTTTTGGTTGCATCTTCACAAGAAAATAAGGGAATATGTTTATGATTATGTAATACTATTTACAAGGCATAAACCTTGACTTGTTTCAAAAATAAATGTCATTCCAAGAAACTGTTGGATTTATAGAAGACATTGCAATTAATGAACTGCATTAAAAATAAAAAAAATAAAAATAGTGGTCTCTGGAGAAGATTCAAAGTTGGATAAACGTTGGTCAAAGTCCCACATCAAAACAATAAATTGAAAATAGTACGATTTCATCTTGGGAGACAATAAGAAAATTTGGTTTAATAAAAATCTAACAGCTACATATTTTAACCTCTCAATCTAACAAAGCACTGTTTTTAATCATTAATATTTTCACCAACTATGTTAACCATATTTTAACAATTAGACCATATTTGACATACTTTATCACAATACAAACGCAATCATCAGTGTATTTCAATTGGATTTTACGTGACTAGCAAAGTGGACCACAGGTGTAAAGTAAAAGCAAAACTTTAAAGAATTTTCACAGACAAAAAGAAAATTGAAATTGGCCCCTATATTTCCAGCACTTTTTGCTTTGTTTAATAAGACCAAAAAGCAGGCAAGACAAGTGGGCAGAAGGGTGTCTGTGTGAGGGGATTTTTTTTTTTTTTTGCTGCTCTGCCACCCAGAAGTTGAGTCTTTATTTGTCTTTTATTCAGTCTGTCAGGCCAGTTAGCAACACGTCCTACAGTAAGTTCACCGGTTAAACAGAGGGGACCAATAAAGGGCTGCAGCCCTCCCACACGTGTGTTAGGAGTTTGTGTGCGGGCGTGCGTGTGTGTGTGTGTGTGTGTGTAATGTTAAACCAGAGCCTTGCGGCTCCTATGAGGATCGGTTTTGCTCTACAGCTCACAGTGTGATCCAGCTGAGTGGGTGAAAAGGAAGAGGAGAAGAGAGCGAGGGAGAGAGGGAGAGCAAAAGAGAGATAGAAAGAGAGCCAGTCTTTGTCCCTCACTCCAAGCTGCTCCAGCAGCCCGGGCCGATGTTCTTGGCTTGGATGCAGCACTCATGACAGGATTAGGAGCCCGGGACACTGGACCAACCGGAGATCCGCAGGTTCTAGTAGACGAACCCGGGCCAGATTCTCACCCTGCACGGGTAGGACTGAAACTTTAATACTCCACAGAAATGCGTCTGGAGTGTGTGCTGAAGGGGTTAACCCAGCTGAAACGGCAGCTAATCATGTAATTATTGCTCAGTCATGAGTCAACTAGCTTGATAAAAAATAAAAAATTGAAAGAGGGGGGAAAAAAAGAAGAAAAAAAGCTGGCACTGTACAGCTTGTGTTGAGTGCCCCAAGTACCAATACAAAGTCACAGCAATTTATTCTTGTCTTAAGATTTTTGCTTCATTACATCTTGGGTTGCTTGAGACTGATTACAGTGGAGTTGAAAATAGATTATGTGGCAATTTAAATCTTTAAATGTTAAAAATGTGTGTTCAAGTAAAAAAAAACAACGTATGAGGCATTTGCCCAAGCATTAGTAGCCAAAATTTACTTTGCCAAGCATTTTGCAAGAGTTTGCATTTGATTTCCTACTTGCAGAATTTCTGAGCTAGATTTTCTTTTCACTTGAAGAGTTGTAAAAAGGACTTGCCTATTTATTTTGCTACCCAACTACACAGTGGCCTATTTCGACTACCATGACAGACAGAGCCAAGAATCCCATTTGTCAGAGTTAGAACTTTTCCAATTGGAAACCCTTCGTACTGTAAGAGAGCATTTCTGGATGAGAGTGCACTCCAGATGGCTCATGTTCATCATATACGCCGCTAGCTAACACCATTCTCTTGCATAATAATAATAACAATAATAATAATAATATCGGCAATATTCATATTAATAATAGATTTTGGTTAAGTGTTTTCCCGTTTTTGGATATAATCCAAGCGGAAAACCAACCAATGCTGCTCCACGTTTTACTGCACAGTCGTATGCATTATAGCACCCTAGAGAGCTACACGCTGCTTTGTTGTTTTCGGATAAATCCCAAGCTGTTGCTGGGTGAAACTGGAGCACCATGTGGTTTCACTCTGGAATTCTGTACCGAGTAAAACTGGAGGGGGAACTTGCTTAACTTGCAATTTTACCCTGATTGTAAAGAGCAGAAGCCCCTTTTTCTCAGAGCGTTCAGCTGTTTCAGCTTGCCCACAGCTACATTGGTTGGAAAGCACTTTTTCACGTGTGTTTACCACGCAGATGTCTGGCATTGAGCCAAAGCGGTCGACATAGCGGTGCGGCTGGGGGAAGACGTCGTGTCTGTTTAGAGTCACGTCACGGCTTTTTCATCTCCGCGAGTCTTAATGAGGCAGCTTGAAGGAAGGTTTGGATCTCTGATGGAAAGACAGCGAGCTAAACGGAGATAAATTATGTTTTTCAAGTGCTTAAATGACTGACACAGGACCTATAAGCACATGTTGGTTACTAATGATCCACGCTGACGTGAAAGAGCTAAGATTTACAGTTCTGCCGGAGCCAGAAAAATGGAAATCTGATTTCGATGCAAAGCCAAACACTTTGGCATGTTTTCACCGGACAAGTCCACCCTCCGCTGTTTGTTTTTGTGTGCTCAACCCCTCTGAACCTCAGTGAAAAATTCAAGTGTCATTTTCTGTTCTTAAACCTTTTTTTCCCTCTCTCTCTCTCTCTGCTGCAGAGGTGAACCTTTCTGGTTTCAATTAGGCTCTCAGAGATGTAAGAGCACTCTCTCTTCCCAGCTCTATTAATAAACAGAACATGTTCTGTATCCTTAAAAGTACTGAATAAATATAAAGAGGAAGATTAAAAAAGAAAGAAAGAAAGAAAATCTGTTGCAAAATTTGTGTTTTGATAAGCTCCAATATCCCTATGTAAAATCAATTGCAGCCATGTAAATCCCACATTTGTAAGATTTCCTCTCATTATAAACACAGCTGTACTATTAATGCCTCAGATTTGTTAGGGAATATTAAATAAACAGCACCACAAAACTCAGACGTGAAATCGCATGGCTCAACTGCAAACCTGCTAAGACCTGGGTGTCTACCTAAACAATATTCAGAGAAGGGAGCCAAGAGGCATAAATCTGCTTGGCTGCAGAGAGAATTTGTTGTTTGGACAAACGTTAGTCACGCACTCCATAAATCTGCTCCTTATGGAAAAGTTGGATGGAGGAAAAAGTCCAGAAGACGATTGAGGTAAATGTGCAGCTAACGTCAAGCAGTGTACAAGATGCTCTGATCAGGTGAGACACCATTCTCTCAGTGAAACATGGTGGTGGCAGCATCGGGCTCAGAAGAGGAAACCTATTCAGAGATGATGGGAAGATGGATGGCGATAAATAAGGGGGAAAAACCTTGGAGAAAAACATGCCAAAAGTCAAAGTCTAAAAGTTGGACATCTCTGAACATGAATAATCCTTAATCTAAAGATCATCATCATTCCACTTCACAAGTCTTGACTACTCTTAAGTGTTGGTCTGTCACTTAAAATCAAAAAATAAAAGGAAATTCGAGACTGTTCTGGTTCATGACATCCTAAAGTTACAGCACACACATAGGAGGGATACCTCACACAAATATAAAAAGGAGGTTGAACTGACATGGATGTAATTTTGCTTCATTCTTACAAAATTTCATTGCTTTCCTGTTTGCTTTCCTACAATTAACATCTTGACTGAATAACAGAGATTGATTGAGCATGCTGGGATGGAAGCAAAAATTTGTTCTCTCTCTCTCTCTCTCTCTCTCTCTCTCTTTTTGCATGCAGAAGAAATCCCTGACTCTTGCTTTTATAGCCTCCCCTTCTTGTTCTTGCTCTCTCTCATATAACAGTGATCCTTCTGTTTCCAAACTCTTCCTGCTAGATGCCTGAACTCTCAAGGTTACTCGTATGTAGATATTGCTTTTGGGCTACAAATGCGGTCAGTAACTGTGCAGTCTCCAGACTCCTGGAATAAATTTAGACAAATGGAAAGTTATAGTTCTTGCAGGGTACTTCCCTTAATTTTGGAACCGGAATCAGAGTGTCTTTGACATGCTTGGTCTGTAATTTGGCATGTTCATAGAGTAGTGAGATCATGTATGTCCTGACTTGATCATCTAGTATGAAAAGCAGAAGACAGTAACGGTGTAGATCTGGACGTCAGACATTGAGGAGCCACAATTTTCACAAGCTTACAAAATTTTGATTACAATCCGTCACCAGAGCTGTACACTGATCAAAGGCAATGTGTTGGTTTTTCTACAGTCACTGTAGAAAATAAATCAGCTGAAATTAAACACTCCTCGTTTCTGCCAACTTACAAGCAAGCAAAAGCACTGCAGCACAGCCAGCTGACATAGGAAACTAGAAAAGGAGCTGCTAAAAAATTGCATGAGCTATGATTTGAAAAGTTGTATTTTTGTTCACTATACTTTTATTCAGAATACACCTTTAAACATACATTTTTTTCTAGCTTAGTGCCTGTAGATGAAGTTCACAGTGTTCTTGTTGCTCAGGAATGTTCCTTATAAATGGCAATTAACTAGCAACCATACCAGTTTTCTTAAAATGTGGCTTTGAAAGCCAATTCCAAGCATATAGGGCTTTTAAAAGAACTATAGAATTTCAGAAAAAATTGCAAAAATTGCTTCAAAACAAGAAACAGACATAAGATAGAAATGAAAGAAAACAAGTACAAGAAGGTGGTTTAGTTAGACTGAAACAAAATGCTACATGTAGAAAAGTGTGGAGGGCAAGCTGTCTATGTATCCTTTGGTCTGGTGATGAAAATGACTGGCTCACTGAGACGTTCAAAACGAAACATACTGAGCATCTTTTGTGTTTATGTTCCATTTTTCTCTTTTTCTTGTTCATTGCTCGCTTTTCCCGCAACATGCCTGTCTCCATGAGCGTTTGCATACATAAGCTGTCGTTAAGAATTAAATATAATACACAAAGGAAGTTGTTGTTTTTTTTCCCCCCAGCCTTTTTGTCTGTTTCACAAAGACTTCCCCATCTTCCCACAGGTTTATTTTTGTCATCTGAGCTTAGAGACATGTTGCTACCACATTTTTAGGTCTGCAGACCAAACGTCCAAACACCATTCTAGTTCAGAATAGTCGGCAGTATCAACAAAAAATAGTTACAGAGGAAATGCCTGGCCGGATCCGTGAGGGATTCCTACTATGAGTTTACAATATAAGAGGTTTTCTTTAAACTGAGAATGCTTTGGGTCAGCATAGACTGATCCTTGGTACATTGGGTGGGATTTAATGCTAGCCTGAGAGGGCCAATTCAGGCTTGGCATAGCCATGAGGTTAGGGTGAACCACATGGATGGGTTTGGCCTGTGTTGGTTTGTTGGGGCACAGCTATGTGCAGTGGAGACTGCAGACAGACTGTGGCTATGGCACTTATAAAAGAGATGGACTTCCGTTATAGGTCAGTGATTTTAAAGATGTGTAAAAAAAAAAAAAAAAAAAGGCATGACAAAAAAGTAAACAAAACAGGATGTGACTTTCTCTTGAAGTCACATCTGCAGTTGCAAGAATTTCTTCGTGCCTTAAGAAGAGACAATTAGCGATGAATGCTGACGGAGCTACTCTGGTTTGTCATGCTAAAGAGGGCAGCAAGGGTTTAGAGTTAGTGGTCTTTTTGAATAGGACGTGTCCTTGATTCCTTCCTCCTGAGGTTTTCCCAGCTCATTCCAATGGAAACACACCCCGGGGCAGACCCACAACTCATTGGCAGGACTTTGAATTCCTTCTGGTCTGGAAACAAAGACAAGGAGCTAAAGAGCATCACTGCAGAGAGGCGTGTCTAGGTTGTTCTCGTGGATGTGTTACCAGCAGTACCCGACCGTGGTTGAATGACAAAAGAAGGCCGGAATGGAAAATAGAAAAACCAAATTACCTGACGTGGCTACTTTTGCACACCAAGATGAAAGATTGAACAATTTCCCAACGTCACTGTATAGGGTTCTATATCTACCGGATACTCTAGTAAATGTATTTCTTAAGAAAAGTGCCAAATTTATCATATAAGCATGGTTGAGGATGTGGTATGCTATGGGCTGATTTGCTACTCATGTAACCAATAACTTAAATCATCAACAAACACTTATTAGCCACAAAGCAAAGATTTTGCACCAGCAATCGTAGAACGCACATGCAAATGCAGCATCCATATACCATTTCTAGGTTTTAGATCTTTGTATAGAATAGAGATAATGTTGGGTACAACACTATGACCACTTGCATTCTGTGCTTGCGAGGTTAACTGCAGAAAGTGACACTTTATATAATTTTAATGTACCAACAAATTTACCCTTACAAAACTTCTGAAACAAATGACGTGGACTGGAAGTAGCTTGTTGGCGAGTACCATGTAAACTAGATTCAGAACACAATTTTTCTGATTCCATATGTCAACACTTCATAAAACATTTCTGATTTTTTTTTTTTAAAGAATCTTCCAACATAGGTTTCTCTTTACAATAGAAACCAGGCAGATAAGGACTTCAGCTCTTTGGCTGTACAGGCAACCAGTGGATTCTGGCACGTTCATAGCACCACAGCTTCTCATTTGGCTAAAGATGCAGGCCTGTGCCTTGTAAATCAGCAAACAAGTCTACAATTACAAGTTTAAGGGGTGGCAATGGAATAAGAATTTTTGTAGACGGTGTCTTTTTCTAGTCTGAAAGCTTTGGTAAATACTCTTATCTTATTGACCTCTCACAAACAAAGAAAAAGGTTATACTGCCACTAATTAATTAAGACTTTGCCCTTACAGTGCTACAACCAGACCAGTGTTCACAGACTAGGAATCTACTACTTCAACCAAGATTTAACATGCAGTCTCAGCTGGACCTTTTCACTCTTTTGTCTACTCTGGAGTTTGTACTAGCAAAAGCCTGAAATTGTACAATACGTCTTACACCAGCTTCATTATTAGTCACGCTCATACAAAAAGGAGTTGAACGGTGAGGTCTGCAACCACTGAGGTGATTGATATAGTTGGACAGGTGGGCAATCCTAAGAGAAAAGGAAAGTGCATACAGACACATTCTCAGCTGTTTCTGTGTAACTTACACATCCAGTCTGTTATTCCCAATGGAAGCAAACCATCTGCATTGACAGTCTTGTTCCACTGTGTGGAGGACTGTGGTTTGCTGGAGTTGGACTGAGTCAATCCAAGCATGTGTGTCTGTGTCTAGACGACGCATTTCTCGACAGCCTTGGAGGTCTTGTCTTTTTTTGCTTTTGAAAGTGAAATGACAAGCTAACTTTGCCCGTTAAATACAGTGTCTAGAAGTGTCTTTTTGCCTGTATCTAAGTGATTGGGGGGGGATTTTAAAAGGTTCGAGAGGAGGTAGTAAAGCAGGAGACCAAAGTAGTCTTCAATTGCAGTAAATAATCTGTTATGAGTTCATTTTAGTTGTAGGTTTTCAAACTTCTGAGCTTACTGACCAACCGACAGCAGAGAGTTAGGGTGGGAAAACATACATCCACTGCCCTCAGCCTTAGTACTGGCTCTCCACAGGGCTGTGTGCTGAGCCCCCTGCTCTATTGTCTGTACACATACGACTGCACCTCTGCCCACCACAGCAACACCATCATCAGGTTTGCTGATGACACCACAGTGGTGGGGCTCATCTCAGGAGGCGACGAGTCCGCCTACAGGGGTGAGGTGGAGCGGCTGTTGCAGTGGTGCAGGGAGAACAATCTGCTCCTCAACAACTCAAAGACAAAAGAACTCATAATAGATTACAGGAGGAATAAAACGGACATTACACCACTAACCATTGGGGGAAAATGTGTGGAGAGGGTAGCTGATTTCCGTTTCCTGGGGGTCCACATTGAGCAGGGCCTCACATGGAACATGAACACCTTCGAGCTGATAAAAAAGGCCCAGCAAAGACTGTACTTCCTGAGGGTTCTCAGGAGGAACAACATCAAGGAGAAGCTACTGGTGTCCTTCTACAAGTGCTCCATAGAGAGCATACTGACCTACTGTATCTGCATATGGTATAACAGCAGCACTACAGCTCAAAGGAAAGCTCTCCAAAGGGTTGTGAATACAGCCCAAAAAATCATTGGCTGCCCTCTCCCCTCACTGGAGGACCTGCACAGTGACCGCTGTCTAAGAAAAGCACAACACATCACAAAGGACACTTCTCACCCCGGACATTCTCTGTTCACACTGCTGCCTTCAGGCAGAAGATACAGAGCAACCAGAACCAGAACCAACCGTCTCAGAGACAGTTTCTACCCGATAGCAATAACAAGACTAAATGCAATCAAAAACAACCATTAATCATCATAAATGATGTATGTGAGAATGTGGCTTTTTTTTTTTTACCAGTTATTTGTTACTTCTTACATTGTGTGTGAATTGTGAGACAGTTATTTTTTGTTTTTAAGCATATGCACTGACTGATGGCACTTTTTAAATTTCGTTGTTCTTGTGACAATGACAATAAAGATCTATCTATCTATCTATCTATCTATCTATCTATCTATCCAACTATCTATCTATCTAACTTATTTTGGCAAGAAATTCAACAGCATAATATGTATGTAAAACCATTTTTTTTATTCTAACAGTTGCCTCAAAAATCCCCTTCACTATTAGGGTGTGCAAATATATATCTTCAGGGTAGATCATTTGTCTAAATGTTCAGAAGCAAACTTTATAAGAGTCGATATCCTTTTACTTCAAAAGTGAACTGTTATGCAGCGAGTGTGCATAAAGGGAAACTGCTTTTGACGTTTTCATTAAACTGTTATGCAGCTGTACTAAAAGATGAATGTGGTTGCAGGTTTTTGCACATCTTTCACAGGGATGTTGTTCGTGCAGAACGGGTATAAATGGTTTTAACACAGACTCACAAAATCTCTTTTAATCTACGAAAGAACATCTAGGATTCATATTCAGGACGGAAGAGGACAAAAGCGCAAATTCAAGTCAGATTGTGGCAAAAATGTAGAACTTTAAAAAAGGAATTGTAAAATAATGAGTGTTACAGAGCTGAACCCTGTCACGCATGTCACCAGAATCCAGCGGGGAATGAAAGAAACAGAGAGGCTAAAATATTGAGAAGTGTGATTGATGACAAGAGGCAGGTGATTGATGACAAACAGGCTGCAGCTGCGACAGAAGGCAAACAGGTTGACTGAGGGAATATGAAAAATAGACAGAAAAACATAGACGAAACTGAACAGGGGCCCAAAAGGCATAGAATCAAAAAGGGGAAAAGACTGAAAATCAATGCAAGAAAAATAAATACAAAACACAGAACATAAGCATAACCTAAGAAACTAAACATAAAGGAATGAGCCTATATGGCAACAAGTATTAACTCTTTCATGCATGAATTATGATCTTTTGTGTCAGAATTTTTTTTCCATTTTTTAAAATTTTTTTCTTAAGGCATAAAAAAGGTAGGAAATTATTTTTGTAAAAATAATTTTATTTTTATTTTTTATTTTTATGTGATCAATTGTAATTTTGTCCAAATACAAAGTTGTTATTTGAAAAATACATCAGTAGTATTGATCCTTAGGGGTTATCTGATGTCACAATATTTTTTTTACTTGCAAGAGTCGTCTACAGTAGAAGGAGGGACCGGGTCGGTTCTCATGCTTTTTTGTCTGTCGGCCATATTGTATTTAACAAAAATAATTTCTTGCATTTGCAGCTGATGGCCAGTAGTTGATGGTATATTTTATGATGCATTAGTGTCCACTTCAGTGGTCTGTGTGCATTTATAACATAAAAATCCACAGGAAGCACAAGAAAATGGCTTTTAGATAGCTGTCCACTGTAGTGACCACTATGCATGAAAGGGTTAAGTAATAATGAATCAAATATGGCAATACCTTACAAGCAATAATAAAGAACACAAACGCAAATGAAAATCAAAACCCAAAGGAGTAAAGATCAAACATAAATTAATGACAAATATAAATATCTAAGTAGCAAAACAAACACTTGTTCTTGTAAAGCTGGGTCTCTTTGTTTATGACATTTTATTGTTTCTAATTAAAAACTCGATATTTCTCTAGCTTCTGAAAAGCTAGAGAAACATTCTTGTTTTGTAAAGACGTTTCAACAAGAATTTATTTATTTTCTTTTCATTTTTAAGTGTTTTGCAGTGTATGCTCTTTTGATTCAATAGCCACAAGTGCAACGATATTTGACCTTTTCACTAACATTCTCCTGTTCTCTATTTTGTCTGTTTCTGTATGTACAGCTCTGACCGGCCTCCTGTGTCCCTCCAACATTTCAACCCAGCAACAAGAGAACCCTCCTCACCTCCCCCGCCATGCATCTCCTTACCGTAGTTCTCCTCTTGCTGCTCCTTGGGTCAGCTGAACCTCGGAGAGTCCCCGGGTCAAAGGCCACAGAGAGGGGCGCCGGGGGTCGTGTGCGAGGCAGAGGAAGGGCCGGCGTCATGAGGCGTCAAACTCAGGAATGCAAGGAGTACATGGAGGCCGGGGAGAAGTACCTGGACTGCCAGGATAGGCAGCTGACCGTTGTGAGGCAGGACTGGCCCAAAGACATCCAACATCTTCTGCTGGCCAGAAATAAGATTCAGGTGTGTGGAGGCAGATTTCAACTTCAAATGGAGAGAAAAAAAAACGTATTTACAAAAGCAGGATTTCACAAATTTCACACATTTAATGACAAATCTTAAAAATGTCCCAAAACTGCACACCCTTCAATCGAACGGCAAGCCATAACTTTTAATGCTGTTCAAGCATAATGGAGCTCAGAATAAAGAGAATAGCTCGAAACGGACAGGATGTAGCTGCAAGGCCAGCACCGCACCGATTCAGCAGGCGTTCCTTTTAGTTATATTGGGATCTTAAAACTAAATGAGGAATTTCCGAGAACACTCGCTTTAACTCTGCGCGGCAAAACGCAGGACATTTTTCCTGAGTTAGTTGTTTTAAACTGAAAATAAAACCTGCGTTGCTTGGTGATACTTTCAGCCATCTGCGCACCATTTATTTGGGCCCGAGATCAAAAACACATTCGCCATAAGGGCTTTTGCGCGGAATGTGTGTGTCACAGGTGGTGAAAATAAAAGCGTTGCCACATCGGTAATGCGTAAAGGCGTGTGGCATCAATCTTGTATTTGAACAATAGACAGTAGAATTGAGGTGAAAGACTATAGATGCATTATCACTGGTTCACTGTTAAGTCTGAAATGTCAGGGATGTTGAACTTTTAGACAAGAAAGATTTTTTCTTCTCTTGTTCAGCACAAGCCTCTGCAAACAAATCCTTAGGCTCGCAGATGAATTCAAAGGTTTATGAAAATTAAATTCTGCTTTAAATCACAGATGTTTGTGGCTTTTCTTAATTTCTCTACACACAATTATTGACGTTTCACCCCCTCTCAGATTTTACGGGATAACATGTTCGAGCAGTTCACCCAGCTGAAGAGCCTGGACCTTCAGCAGAACGTCATCTCGGTGATCGAAGACGACGCGTTCAGCGGCCTCTCCCAGCTCACCACCCTCCTCCTCCAGCACAACCGCATCAGGTCAGCCTCGGAGGAGGTCCTCCTCCCGCTCCCCCGCCTCACCTACCTCCGGATTTTCGACAACCCCTGGAGCTGCCGCTGCCCGCTCGACAGTTTGGTCAGGACCCTGCAGGTGCCCAGCAATCGAAACCTGGGCAACTACGCCAGGTGTGCCGAGCCACGCTCTCTGAAGGGCCAGAAGCTAAAAAAGCTGAACGCGGACTTCCTGTGTGCTGAGGACAACAGGCCGGAGAAACCCCAGCCAGGGCGTCCCATAGTTAGGACAGACGCCGTGTCCATTTGTCATCTCAAATATCCCAGGCTCCTGCTGGACTGCACACACAAAGGTGAGAGAAATTCTAGGTGTCCATTTGTCTACGTTGCTGTGGAAACACATGATATAAAAAAATTATTAAATAAAAAAAAAACACACACACACACACTGGAGCAATAGACAAAATATGATGTTCATGCACAGATCCCAGCCAACAAAACTGAACTCAGTGAATGAAACTTGGTACTTTTTGTGTGCAACCAAAACATAAGAGAAAAGGCTAGCTCAGCAGTACGAAACAAAAAAGAAGCACATCAATAGTCATGTTTGCTCATCCAGTGAAATTGAGCACATAAGTTAAGTTTGAAGTCTTCTGTTATGGCTAGTCAGACACCAGAGATGTCTTTTCTTTTATTACGTTTGCTCCACGGGGGTGCTAGACACACTGGAAGGGAAGGAGATTTCTTTGGGGCGATTTATCCTCTGTTCATTCAAAATCTCCACAGCTCACGACAGCAGACGGCGGATAGGCACAACTGCATTCAACTCGGGGAAGCTGTGCCGTTTAAAATGTTGCGTCAACCGTGCTCTTTTTTCCCGTGGAAATGCGCTTTCCACGGCAGTTTCTAACAAGCAGCATTTTGCTGGGTTTCTACCCACAAACTTGTAAACTACATAATTGCTGCACTTATTTCCCACAGATTTAAATACAGCACAAATAGTGTGGCAATGACCATAAATTAAAAATGTTTTCATCCCATGCAGCACCATGTCTGCACGGATGAAGTTTAAGAACACAGAACATTTGGAGTAGCTGCTTTCTGATTAGCTAAGCTACGATCTGACCACTTGGTGCTTGATGCACTTGTAAATTGTGCATAAACCAAACCTGGGTGTTAAAGAACATGTCGTGAGTGCGTGAACAAGTCCAGTTGTGGAAAGCTACACTTCGAACTTCTAGGTGCATCACTTCTCAAACAGTAATTCAGATGACTGAAGTCGCCAATCCTCAGGCATCCAGGTTTTTAGAGGCCTGTTGACAAGCCATCCACTGGATTCAAGTATGATGAACAAGGGAAGCATCCACAAGTTGGCACTGAAATTAGTACCAGCTCAGCTCGACTGGATCCAACTTTGTTTGAGTCGCTTTCCATTACAATTGAGTGCAATCTCAAGATGGCTGAGATGACATACTGTACAATGTGGCTCGAAAAGAAACGTTAAATTAACTCCCTGCGCATTTTCAAATGTCTGCACTTTGCCGATGCACCACTGTGTCTATATAAATGTTGCCATTTTCATTCCTGTGCTATTGCAAGTTTCTAAATAAGATTGGTTAGATTTCTGTAACAATCGGTGACCAGCAGCCTGCTGACCTTGCATTTTAAGCTCATTTCATCTCGCTTTGAACCGCAACCAAGCAGCTACTAAATAAAGAAGTTGGAGTTAAATACCGAGTTGATTTAAGTCAAGACAAGTCGAGAGGGAGTTCAACAGTGGCTTTAATTGTAGAAGCTCTCATTACATCGTTTCCCCAAATATTCGTTTTAGTTAGACTAAAGGAGAAAAACAGGCTTTGTTTTATGAAGCATTTAATTTTCTATTAACACGTTGTTTGCGTTTGGAAAAGATGTGCAAGTGCCGCAAAGAGTCTCACATTCAAAACTGTGGGAGACCAATTAATCCTCACTAACGAAGCTGAGATCACTTCTTAACAAGCACAGATTCAGTTCCCTTTTATTTCCATCGATCATTAATTTGAACAGACAATTGTCAGGCCCCCATCTACGATTCTTTATTCATCCACAAACGGAGAGTTCATACAATTTCACGGAGAGCAAATCTTCACAGGCCGAAACCACACAAAGCGCCATCTGTGTTGCGTTTCACATACTTTCCTAATTATTTTTTTCTCTACAGAGAGACTTCTGAATCAGTTCTTTATCTCAACTCTTGCAAGGATCCTCTGTTTCCCTCGCGGCGTCATTATGCCATCAATCTCCTCGCCTGGTTCAGTTTTATTTATACCCGGTAATAATTCCGCTTCGAACCGGTAGCGTAATACTCAAACAGAAATGTGTCCAAACTTTACTGAACCTAATCTGCTATGCATGACATTGATGATTCCGTTATTCTAGAAGGATTTACATAGTAATTTGCTCTCCAGTTTTTCTCTTCGTGGTCGTCTGTGACTAACGCAGCTCAGATCAACCAAAATTAAACCCAAACATGTTTAATTTATGGGTTTAACATTTAAACGTGTCTCCTCGTTTGCTTGTTACTGTTTTCCAAACTAAACTCTCACAGAAGATTTTAGCATGCCATGACATAATTGAAAAAAATCGCCTTATATGGGGGGCTAGTTATCTTTCATTTAGTTCCACCTAATTATAAAGTATTGACTAAAACCTCATGTCACAAATTTAAAAGATGACACGATCTTACGTAAACTGAGCGGAAACATCTCAATCTGATTTCACTAATCGATGCCTCAGGCAGAAACATAACCATCTGTCCAGTTTGAATGGAACTAAAAAAAATGTTGGTACTTATTAAAAGGCATAAACAGGGATAAGATTCTCACAGTATGCTGAGAAGCAATCTTTTCTGACATTTCATAAAAAATCTGACAGTTTGCATCCGGAAAGTTTTGCTTTTATAGCTCGACGCTGGGAACTGGTCAGAGTTAATTCAAATGAATTTGCATATTAAAAATAGAAACCCCGAGGAAAGTCAACGGGTCTATTTTAAATCCATCTCCCAGTACGATTTATATCTTTCTTCCTGTTTTTTTCTGTCCTCCTGCTTTGGAGGCTGTCCCTTTAATATAAGCCGCAGTTGATTTCACATGCTTCTCACTGCAGACTAAACCTGAGGTTAAAGTAAATGAAGGGGGTTATTTAAGACAAAGTTGCTCAAAAACATATGCTGCAGGATGCATACAATACTTTTGATTCGATGCAGACATGTCCAACAAAAACTTGAGTAAGATAAAGTTCTTTTAAAACTGTCATTTATTTCCTTGTTTAGGTCAAACATGTATTTACCTAAAAAAATTCAGTTGCATTGCACTCCAAGCCAACTATGTGTACTCACATACTCACGGTTCAAAAAGTCATTCACAGTTAAAATCTAACGACTGTTGATAAATGTTCTATTCATACCAGAAATCATACTGGAAACGTCTTTAAAATGGCCACGTCTAATTATGCCTCATTTTGCAAATTAGTTTAAATGTTACCTAAAATGAAACACTGGGATTTCTGTATCCAAACTACACAACCGCCCTGTCCGATAAAGAAACAATCCCTCAAGGTTCAAGTCAGTGCTGTGAAAATAACTTCTTCCGTCTTCAGCTGGACAGCTGTTAAAACACCCGCTGCTTCCTTTGTGGGTCTGAAGTTTTGTGATAATAAAATCGCCCAATCAAAATTTGACCATGTATAACTACAGGAAAGCAAGATTAGGATTTAAGCAAGAGAGTTTCACTCTACTCCATATATCCTTGTAATTCTTTAAAGGGGTCGGCTCATTTCGTTGAGTCATAAATGTCGGAGAAATAAGTTTTCACGGCCATTAAATCATGCAAGTAGCGTTTCATTCTGTACCTTGTGTCAGTGCACATTTGGTCACATTACAATAACGCCCAGGCCAATTTTAGTTTGCAATACACAGACATGAAGTAAATGCATACTGTGAAGTAAAAATGGTTCAATTTGATTTTTTTTTTTTTTACAAGATGCTGCCATCTTTGCTCCGGTAAACCCTAAATAAAATGTAGTGTAACTAATATCTCACAGACATCAACTAATTTAGAAATGGCTTCAACTTTTATGCAATTTTATATCAGCTTAAGTCCAGCTGTCCTGTGAAAAACTGCGAAGTTTTGGGGGGGGGGGGGTTTAAAGACAATTAGTGAACAAGTCATGAACGCCAAGACAGAAATGCATTGTTGGAAGCTGCCATGTTGATAGTAAGAAATGACCCAAAGTCAGAGCAAAATGTTGACTGAAATTGAGAATTTTAGTACAAAAAAAAAACTTACAGTGACGGTAGAACATTGAAAATGGACTTACATGGTAAGAGTAAGGGAAGGATCCCTTAAAAAAAGAAATACCTTCTTCTTCTTCCCTGATTTTAGTGGTGGTTGCCAAGCAGTGTGCATTACCGCCACCTACTGATTTGAAGTGAGAACCAGAATTGAAACCTTACCCTATGTTCTTGAGAAAAGTTCTGATCTTACAAGAAACTGAAAAATAAAATGCCCTCCTTAAAATGTTATTTGAATTTAAGTACGGTAACTCAACTAATTCCAATTGTACTTTCTGCTCATTAAATACATTTTGAATATTTCTTTCTCCATAACATTTTATACAATCCATAAGTACATGCTCAACTGTACCTTGTGATTGGCCACATTCACAAATTCCTGTAGGACATTTTCCTCTTCTTTTCAGATTGGAATCGAAATATGAATGACCAAGTCAAAGTCTTGATAAAATATCACCTTCTCTCATTTCTTCTTTCACAACAGATTTCATTTCTGTTTTCCTGTATAAGATCGATAAAGAAATTTCTCAAACAACGGAACCAAAGGGCGGAGTGGAACTGGATAAAGAACCAGGGCATCAATTAGAGAAACATGATAGACAGAAGATGCAAAAGCTTGTTTGCACTAATGCAAAAAACCGAAAAAAATGTGAAAAAATTTAAAGAGCATAACTAAACAATAAACATAAATACAGACACTAATCAAAACCAAACCCAAACACCCCAGCATTGTGACAAAAGAAAGCTATAAGAAGTCAGTTTTGGTATACACACAATGTAAGATTCTGTGTGGCAGAAAACACCACACATTAAAAAACACACCTGTGAAACACTGTGATTCTGTAGAGGCGCTTTTCTGAAACAGAGACAGGGAGGACAGTCAGAATCTTGGCTCTATATTAGTTTAAACCAAAAATGTGTTCTTACACCAAATTATGAACATGAACAGCTACGCTTTAACAGACTGAAACATTTTCGCGAAAGATCAGCGGGTTTTTATCCGGGGATCATTTTTCTCTTTGGTGCAAAAAGTGGAACAGATGTTCTGCAGATTAACGACTTTAACAGATTTAGCAGCAGCACAGTCCAGGCCCGGTTATGAATGAGTGACAATTACTTTTCCTGACATGTTATCTCTTTTCCTCTGTTATTTGGTCATTGGTTCATTCAGCTGCATTTGACACTTTCAACAGAGGTAGAAAATGTTGCGCTTAACTCTGTAAAGCCAAAACATTTGGTGCATTAAGGGATGGCAAGATAAGTTAGTGCACGTCTTACGAGTTAAGGGTTGAAGCACGGTAGTAGTTTTTTGGCTCATTCTTTTTAATAAACTTGCATTCAAAACTTGTGTTCTTTCTTAATTCAACATACTGAAGGTTGCTCCAAAACACATGGGACCACAGATGTATCACAGTTAGACAGAAAGCAAATGTTGGTGGGTCAAGGTTAAAAAAAGAGCCTGGGAATGCAAGTTTGGAACCGAATGCCAGCTTTTTTTTTTTTTAAGACAATGCTGGAGACACATGGACACCTAAAGGCAGGCTGGGATTCTCTTCGGACCTCGGGGGAAGTATTCTCTCCGAGTTGGACCGATAACTTGCAACATGAAACCACAGAGCCTTCGAAGTCTGTTCCCATCCTCCGCCATGTGTCCGCCTGCTGCGCGTTTAACATCATCAGAGGAAAATAATAAGTACATTTCCTCACTACGGGGCTCCTCATCCTCAATATATGGGTGTCTTGCTTGTGTGTGTGATTGTTCCCTCTCAAACTAGAAGTGATTTATTGTAACGGTGCTTTAAGATAACTGGCTGCAGCATCTGTTGTAATAAAGTGGATAGATAAAGACTGCAACATCTGCTCCATAAAAGCCCCCATAAGCATTCTGTTTTTTTTTTAATACTTAGAGGAAACCCACGCAAATAATAGAGACTTGAACATTTCTGATCTAGATCAAAATATAACCATAGCAACACGTATAAGACTTTTGTACGATGATTTCTAGATTTATATTTTGCAGCATTACAAGCATATATGTCAGAGTGTTTTATTTGGATAGTATGACTCCAAGAAGCGTCTTGGTAAAAAGTGTAACCAAAATAATTCAATGGTCTCCATACAGAACGGTGGTGACAGAATCATGCTGTGGGATGCTTCGTTTGGTAAGCCAATCACGGCTCAGGGTCACAAACAACCTGTTGGAGGCAACAACTAAACATAGGATTTTAGCCAGAGTTAATAATCCTATCATATGATGTCCCAGTCAAAGTCCAGATCTAGATAAGCTGTAGTATCGGTTTCAATATAATCAGTTTCTACAAGGACTATTGCTTCAGGTTGAATTCAAATGACACACATTGCACATTTTAGAGATTTATGTATTTTCCATCCTATACAATTCTAAAAGAAACACTTTCTAGCTGGTGGTTGATTTAAGGTAAGATGTACAGCAGTTCTCTTAATGTTTCTGAAATGCTCCGTGTGTTTTTCTCATCTGCAACCATTTTGTTTCAGAGATAAACGATGAAACAAGTTAATCAGGCCTCCTACATTGTTTTAAACACATCATATGTTACCTCCAGTTTTAACGTTCTCCATGTTACTTTTCCTTCTGACAGGTGAATCAAGTCTGATGTCTGTAGGAGCCACAAAACCAATTCATAAACCGTTAAAATGTCATTTTTTGGCCCTAGGCTTTTCAGCATATGTTAAGCACATATGCAGTTAGCTTTACATGACATTTACTGTCAGAGCATGTTACATGTACACCTTTTCATTCACAGCTTTGTCAGTACCTTGTTAAATGTACATTTTGAAAGTGCAAGGAGGAGGAAGCATTTGCAAAATGAAAATATGGCATCACAATGTTATCAAAGACAAATCGGTGTTTATGAAGCTGGAACAATTGGGGGGAAAAAAAACAAGTCAAGCAATGTTGTACACGCTCCATCTTGAACACATAAAAAGGTCACACACAACCGACAAAACATCTTGAAAACATATAAGATCCAGACTCATTGAGTTTCCAACTCTCCGCTCAGGCTCCGTTCCAACCTCCTGTGTTTTGCGCATCTGCCTCAGAGCTGTAAATCTATCAAAGGGGAGACGTGGTTTTGATTTTAAAAACCCAAATGCAAATGCATCTTTGCATCTCGCGACAAATGCAAAGTCTGGTTTGGCCTTTTTACACCCTCGTCCGTGCCTTTTCTCCTTCAACAGTTCTCTTTTCGTTTCCCCTCCACAGACCTGGATCAAATTCCACCGGAGCTGCCGTTGGAAATAGTGGGGATGGACATGTCCAATAACATCATCAAACATCTCAGGCCCAAACAATTCCTGCTGTCTAAAGAACTCAAGCTGCTCAACCTCAGCAGCAACAACCTGCAACACATAGACACAGGTAACACAGAAGAGTTGAATGACAGACAGATGTACATATTCTAGGAATTCATTGTGCTGCATGTTTTAAAGTCTCTTCGTCTGGTGTAGTGATTAATTAAGATTAATCAAGAGAGGTCAATCAGAAAAACCCATCAAAAGAAACAACTCTACAACATTGGACGGTCCAAAAACAACATTCTAAGTCTTATTTGAAAATCTGTGTCATGATTGGTGGTGGAACTGGACGTAAATGCAGAGAGGCAGAAATGGCAAGATGAATGTTTAATAAAAAAAAAAGGTTAACAAAAGCTCACAAAAGAGGGAACACGGGGAGCCAGAGCACAGGAAACAGCCAGCAGAGTAAAATGGGGAAGTAAAGTGACTGAAAACGACAGCTACATATGCTGAGGGGCTTGATCAGGAACAAGGAGGAGATTAGAAACAGGTGACAGGTGCGTCAGGAGAGAACAGTAGGGAGAGAAAGAGAGAGAGAGAGAAAATGGCACAGGGGGGACTAGGAAATGAATCAAAAACTAAAGGATGATTAGACAAAGCATAATAAAACTAGAGTAGCTTCGCATAACTAGACACAAGAAATAGACTAGAATCACCAAGAAAACAGTGACTAAAGTAAACATCTAACGAAAGAAAGAGACTAACACAGAATAATAATAAATCTAGAATCAATAAATCGACCTCCAAAACGACTCAACAGCATGACATCCTGACAGACTAGTCTTCACTTTTGTAGACATATGGGCGTCTCTGCTCTTCATAGCATTGTATGTCTTTCTCAGGCTATTCAACAACACATCCAAGCAGGTGAATTGTAATCTCAAACTAGTTCCGATGGATTTTACATTGAAATTAATAAAAGGAAATCAGACATAAACCTCTGAGTGTGCCAAAGGTGTGTGACTTTTGAAAGTTGTCCCCATTTTAAATACAAATACAGTCTTGTGCTATTTATGTAAAAAGAAAAACAACAACATACCACCCAATTGACTCAACTCCTGAGACCATAAAAGAAGGAATAAGTCTCTTCACACATTTTCAAACGTAGTTTTGACAAATAGTCAGCCAAACTGTAAGCAAAACTTTTTTCTTTCACAAATTTTAGAAACAAGTAAAACTAGATTTTTGGGACCTGCATCTAAATCAGCTTTATTTGGAACAAGGGAGCCTCAAAAGACCTATACATAGTGCAAAATGCATTAAAATAAAAAATAAACGTATTGAGGTGACAAGGAATCTAGAAGACATAGTTGTGCTATTATTTTTACTGCAGTTTTTATGCATCAATGCCTTATTTAGATAAAATAATTGACAATTAATACCATCAGAGCATCAAACAGAAAACAAAGTGAGCATTTAGTAACCTTAAGAAGTTCTTTTTCTCTCTCTCTGATTGTCTTCGCTGAATACAGCAGCAGAGAGATTCCTAAAAAAGTAAGCTTATCCATTACTCTCACCAGGCTAACGATTTCTGGCTTCAAGTTCTGCCCAGCAGGCAAATCCTGTCACAAACGCTTGTAGCTTTTCTCGTTAGCCATTGACATGTGCAAGCTATCTATCGCGGCTCGCCCCAGTGTGTCTAAAGCCATTTGTTATACAGTGGAAGAAGTTCCATTTAATTCTGAGAGCTTGTAAGACTCCGAGACATATGGTCGCAATCCTCCCCCGAAAAAAAAAAACCTTCTAATCATGTTCACATTTGGAGTGAATTTTTAAGAGGTTGTTTATTTATCCTTTTCAAGTGGAGAATGACCAGGGAGCCATGGCGGGTGGGGGAGGGAGGAGATGAAAGCAAATCCACAACGTTTTATGGACTGTTACAAGTGAACGCGCTGATATCCGTCCAGTTATTTTTGGTGGGGGTGGAATTGTGCCGGAACATTTTGGTTTGAAGAAAAAAAAACACCAATTTTGCCCTTGACTTGTAAAGTTTAGCATTTTGTTTTTCTCTAGATGAAACATGGCAGTTAGGGGCTCCCAGTGATGACTACAGCTTAACAAAGGGAGATCTGTCACAGACAGACTCCAGTTTGACATTTTGGGAAATGTGACTGCTAATGACTGAAAAATAGCTAAGTGATAACAATAGCAGTTAATTTCGCCCTCTGGGGAAGCAACAGGAGTTGGTTTGGTTATGGTGATCTCAACAACCAAAGGAACAGTAGCTGATTTGGGAGCACCGGTCCCATGAGTCAGGAGATAAGAGCCGGAAGTGGAGGACACCTCTCATCCTTCCTTCTCTCTCTGCTACGCTTCTGTTTATCCGTGCTGTAAACACAGCTGAACGAACCCAAAGTTTCTCAGACCTTAGCACAAATGAAAGTGTTTGCCGTTTACGTCTCTCGCAATTTCCGCAATGTTTTTATTTTTGCCCCGGCTTTCTACCACGCTTGCTCTTCTCATTCCAGTCTTTTTCCCACCTCCTCCTCTTTCTCTCTTCCGCTCTGTAAAGATTAAAGCAGGGCCAGAGGCTGCTGGACAGCGAGAAGCAGTCTCTGCCGTCCCTTTACTCCCACTCTAAACACTTGCACATGTTTTCATAGGTGCACTCTGAGAAAAGCAGACCAGTGACAAGACTGGAAGCTCTCAGAGCCGTTCATTATCCCTATTTGAAGTCACTGTCTGTTATTCTATTCATGTAAGCTGGTCTTTTTCATGAGCTGAATGGTTTGTAGTTCTAAAAAATGTTATTTTTGATGTTGGTAAGAAAGCTCCTGCCATTATATGCACTGTTCACCCTAAAATGAATCAGCAGCTCAAGTGGACATGTTAAGGGAACATTTATGCACCCTTTTGCACCTGGCATATGTTTCCTCAGGTTTTCAATAAGTTAATTAAGTTGGGATTGCTAGGCATTATATTCAGCAAAGAGCATATAGCTGCTGAAATCAGAGGTCAGTTTCAGACAACAGCAAACTTGGCGACAGGGGAGTTAGCTGCGATAACATTCACAGAGATAAAAAGAGGCACGGCAGGTGGAGGTATAGTCTGTGCAGTCAATAAATCATGAAGTTACTGTACATCATAGCATTTGGAAGTAGAAGTTCTTCCATTTCAGTCACCATCTGCATCTTCGTTCTTTTGCCGATCGTACATGTGCCACACTTATGTTGCTCATTTTTTATTCCTTTGGAGAACCCAGCCACAAGGTCTCTAATGACCCACAAAACGAACACAGACGACGAACAGAAGGCTCCAAATTGGTGTCTGTGTTGCTTAACGCTGAGCAAAAATGGCCCTTTGTATACCAGTCCATCTTGCTTAGCCTCTCTGGGATTTCTCAGAAAAATTCCAAAGTCAGTCATGAGATAGTAATGATCTCTCAAATAGTCCTGAGTTTGCCTCAAAGCCACACGAGTGAGACTTATCTGAATAACCTCCCGCGGAAAACGTCCAGAGGTTATCACATTGTCAAAACTATCTCGACTGGTAGCTTGTGACGCAAATAAACCGAGACTCAACTTTTACTAAAAGCAAACTTCGTCCAACAGATCATCTCTGCATAAATGTTCAATGTTCAAGGGCAGCCAATAGCAAATTTATGTTTTTAAAAATACAATTATTAGGAAGACATTTTAATACAAGATGTTGTAGAAGTTAAACATACATTTGATGGTTGTGTTTGAGTGTGGATAATTAGGTCTAAATGAAACTATTTTTGGTCCTTTGTGAATTAGACTAACTTTTATTGCATATTTCCCATCTCAGCTGCTTTTGCAGGCCTGCTGTACCTCCGCGATCTCGACCTGTCCAACAACAGCCTTCATTACTTCCAGTACGGCGTGCTGGAGGACCTGTACTTCCTACGGAGGCTAACACTGGACAACAACCCGTGGGTCTGCGACTACAACATCCACTACTTGGTCTACTGGCTCAAGCACCACCCGAGCGTCTCGTACACGGGCCTGGTCTGCTCGGAGCCGCTGGAGTTCAGGGGCTGGCGAGTGGAAGACTACGTCAAAACCTACAACGGGGAATGTCCTGTGGATATACCAACGGAGGGGAACGACACTGGGCAGGGAGGACAAGGAGGGTCAGAGAATGAGGCGATTGGGGATATGGGCGAGGGACAAGGGCAGCTTCTACCCCAGCCCATAAAAGAGAAGAAGGAGAATGGTTTTGAGATTATCAGGCTGAGCTAAATTCGAGCCGGTGTGGTTAGACTTTGAGAGAAATTTTAACGTGACGATTGACATGCAGGTCAGAAGTCAACATAGATTAATAAAGTGGGATTTGGTGATTACATGTTTGAGGAAAACGTAATGTGAAGTACAACATTGGGGTAAAGTCTTTCATAAGCAACATCTTTTTTAAGTAATGGAAAGCTTATGCAGGATGATAAACATTTTATTTTTAACGTTCATCTGTTTCATTGTCAAGTTACTACATTTCTCAAGGCATTGATAAAGAGACCTACATGTCTATTTATCTTATTCCAAATCCAGTCTGTTTAGGTTGCAAAACCCTAGTAATCAGAAGGTACTCTCTTTTTTTCTTTTACAGTAACTTTGGGCTCGGGATATGTACTATTTTTTGTTTGTTTATTTTACCATTTGTTTTTTTTCCCCACATTAATGTCTGTCATTTCCTGCCTGTTCTCTGGAAATAAATTTGGATCTATTTTTTCTGATTATTTGTTGTCCTAAGGAACGGGGGTGATTAATAGCAAACTTTATGGGTAGACATATTTAATTTGGGCGTAAAGCACGACCATGAGAAATGACAGGAAGCTGATTTTGGCTCAGCTTGTCCTACAAGGACATTACTGAGAATTTGCCTACAGCTCTACTCAGACTGACCATCAGAACATTTATTATAGTGATGTGATACTGCACAGGAATTATTATGGAAACATTAGGTCTATTACAAACAAGGTTTTTGTGTCATTTGGCCTCTGAATCCCGGTACTTACTGTAGTTCTGCCTCAAGGATACATTTCAAATCCATTTTTGACTTTTAACTAGTGTATTAATCAAAACCACAAAAATGATTTCATAGCCAAGCCCGACATGATTCATTAAATGCCTGCTGGAAAGGGAGAAGATTTTTCCCCCCCCCCAGCACATACTGGTGCATATTAGCAACAGTCGCCAAAAGTGTGAAATTTCCCCCAATGGTTTTACACGTTTTATGACAGGCCAACACAAAGTTGTGCAAAAGGGGAAAAAAATCATTAAAAAATCATTTTTTTAAATTTACAAATCAAGTTGGTCTATGATACAACCACACTCCCAAGAGAAAGATTGAATTTTATTTTTATGAAACATGGCCAAATCTAGCAAATATTTATAGACGTATGAATCTCTTAAGCAAGGCTAAATTTACCAATGACTGCCTCAGAAAAGTAATAACCTCTTCTTCTAGTGTAATAACCTTATTGTAATAATACACTATATCTTTTCCAGAAAATGGCTTTGAGACAAACTGTTTGTGTTTGGACGCTTATTTTTCTTTCAAATCACGTTTCCCTTTTGTATGCAAGGCAAAGGCAACCCTAACAGCAACTACAGATCATGAGGTTGCAGCACAGCACCATCTAGTGTTCAGACAGTGTCCCTTCAGTGTTCAGTGGGTTAGAAACGTCAGGTTTGTCCTCAGAGGTCAGAATTTCCCGACAGGCTGAAAGAGTTCGCTGAAAGCTACTCATAATCAAATATGGCATTTTGATTTTCACAGCTTTTTGCAGCTGCGTCGTGAAATCAATTCAGACATATTTCACAGTAGTTTTGCGTATGGCAAGCCGTTTTGGAAACTTAAATCCACAGTGTACTAAGAGACACCACATAGGTAAAAAAAAAAACTCTTTCAAAATCATTTAAACTTCATTTTAACAAAATCGCACCGTAAAACAACCCCAAGCACTTAGCACACCGTTACTCTTCCAATGGTGTAAACGTATTTGCTTTAAACTATTTGAATTTAGAAAAATATTAGCATCGTGGACCAGTTGATATGAAAGGAGATCGTTTGGCTGTAGCGTTTCCTGAACACTGATCACAGATCTTTCTGGTGAAGACGCCTCATCAGCATTCCTCTCAGATCAGATACAATGAACATTTCTTCACCATCTCTTTGACATCTGCCTTCTGGCAGATGCTCAGTACATCATGCCTCGACGTCACAGATCTTCATCCAGGAATTCTTCTGCTTTCTTTCATTCATCAGCATTCCCGATAAATAAAACCCTTCGAGCATCTTCAGTCACTGTTTCTCTGCGTCAGCAACACGACTTCTTCTCTTTCTCTGGTGGAACGTAGGGGCCCATGCTGACATTGATTGGCCGAGAGTTCTCTCTGAGGAGGATCCGAGGCATGCTGTTGCTCTCAACTTCATCCTGCTGGACGTTGAGGCCGTTACGAGACAGCAGCTCCCTGGCCATCATCAAGAAGGCTTCCTCCACATTCTGACTTTCCTGTAAAAGAGGAAATGCTTTAAATAATAACAAATAAAAAACAACCACAATTACAGAGTCTAAGTTGTGTTTGTATGCATTACCTTGGCAGATGTTTCCAAAGCAGCGAGTATGCCTCTTTCTTTTGCCAGATTGCAAGCTTTCTCAAATGGAACCTCCCGTTCCTCCTCCAAGTCACATTTGTTACCTAAATGGAGACGGACATAAAGCCATATTGGCAGCACACATAATCCTGCTGACGTTTGGGCTTGACAAGCATGTATGGTTCAAGATCAAGCACTCAAACAGCCTTTTGAAATCATTTTGTTATGCCATGTTCTCTTGCTTTTCCTTTCTTTTAGAGTAAACAGATACGGACCTTGGTGGCATGGTATATTTTTACCCAAGTGCATAAAAAGTAATAGGTCAAAATCAATCGTTTTGCTCTGTACATGCATAGTGTCTTTATTTGCTACAAAAGTCAAAATCCAACTCACCTATTAGTACCAAGAGTACATTGGCAGCTCCATACAGCTCTACCTCCTTGATCCAATGGTCCACCGAATCAAAGGTGCAGCCTCGTGTGACGTCATAGGCAATCATGGCGCCATGAGCGCTGCGATAGTAACTCTGAGTGATGGTCCGAAACCTCTCCTGACCTGCTGTGTCCCACACCTGCATCTGTATCACACAGAAATAAAGTGTCCAAGTGTAAGTTCACGCTCATATACAGTAAGGCTTTCATGTAATAGAAAATAATCATGAAAAAACTTCATGTGGTTCATTCTGGCTCCTAATATTAGAGTAAATATGTAACAGGATAATTTTATTTTATTTTTTACAAAAAAGTCATTCATCTGGTGGTTTGAAATTTACATTAACACAATGCATATTGGGAAATCAATCAGCAATGCCTTTAAGCAAACAGTTTTCACATTGATTTCACTACAAAGAGTTAAAATTATTGCAAAGTTTCACCATTTTGTCAAAGATAATTATGAGGACATTTCATTTAGGGTCCTCTCCCTAAATGAATTGTGTTTCATTTAGGGCGAGGAATGAACTTCCCAGAAATCTATGAACTCCCATTAGTGCCTGTGTGTGGGGGGCTGCCAAGGATGAAGGACAAAGCAACCTAACTCCCAAAAACAGGAACAGGAAGCAGAAAAATTACAGAGAAGCTGGCGTTGGCACAGATTGCTGCTCCGGGAAGTTAGAAAATTAAAATTTTTAAATTGGCCTAAATCATAGAGATTGTTTTGTGACAGTCTTGAGTCAGTTAAATCTCATCTTTCTTTACCCCGCAAAATGATGCAGAACTTTGTGTAGGCTCAAATTTTAGCCAACTAAAGCATTGAAAGACAGAGTCTGCCCATTTAATCCACCCACGAAAATGTTATTCACATAAAGAGATCTAAAGATGTCTTTATGTTGACGTTTTTCAATTTTAACTTTAATAGGAAATTTTTTGTGTCATTTAAACCCAAAGCAATGTTGTCATTAAAAAATATATATTGCTGGGAGCAAAGGGTCAAGAGTTAGTGTCATGAAAACCATTTAAGGAGATTTTTACTTTTGTGTGTGTGACTGAACGATGTTGGCAAACAAACATGAGACACTATGATTTAATTGTGTTTATTTTTTCCTTTTGTGTTTATATTTTTTACGGTAACTTAAAGGAAGCCAAAAATAATAACCTGAAAATAATTGTGTGTTGATTTTTATGAGAGTGTTAGTGCTGCATGGCGTCAAACAGAAACAAACAAACCCAGACCCAAAATACGGGCCTGGGCTGAGTCCAGACCTGTCAAATGAAAATGATTGCAAGGACAGGAAGTGTCACACTAACACTTCCTCTACCATGTGGTAAACTGTCAGTGATGCAAAAGGACAATGCTCCTCACTAGACAAGAAAAACTGTTGTAGAAAGACTAAATATAACTTTATGCTGCACACAACGGTGAGGCAAATGTTGCTCCGGTTAAAATTTGTTACATAAATAAAGATTCGACAAAATATGTAATGCGCTTCTTGTCATCTGGGGTGTTATAGTTGCCTGATTTTGGAACTGGCGATGGCCATGTGACTTATTTACTATGGTCTGATCCATAAACTTTAACTGAAACCTTGTTCTTCCTTCTTTAATGAGTTTAATGATCACTATTGAGATAATGAGAAGCTTGAGGCCTTCAGGAAACATACAAGGATATTGGAGATGTTGCTTTGAGTTTGTGAAAATTATCCCCAATAACGGGGCATTTGAGTTAATAATTTTATATGTAGACAATATGTGTAGCCTGTAAACTACAGAGGGCCTTAGCAACAAACACATACATGGTAGGCAGGAGACGCTGGTTGGTTTCCCTGTGGAGAATCCCAAGCCCTTATAACATATCTCTGAGAATACTCCCCATGGATTTAGGAGACCTTTGTAGCATTGTAGCAACCAGCGTAGACTCAACGGGCCAGCCCCTTCCAATACACCACAACTTAGTGGAGACAAGTTATCATTTAATTCAAAGCAGCTAGAACTGAACTGAAGTGTTGTTTCCAAATGTCTTCCGAAAGTAAATGCAGGTTTGACTAGTAGTCTAAGATGTATTTTAGTGGTGGAATAAAAACCTGATTGCTTTCCTTTGTACGTAGAATAAGGTTAAAAAGAAAGAAACATAGCAGTGTCAGCTGCAAAAACTACTTCACAGACATAGCCTCAGGCAGGAAATAGCTGTTGGGGTTGAGCAAAGACAGACACATGAGCAGTCAAAAATAATGACTCATGTGAACAGCAAGATCTTGGCAGTTCATGTATATTTCAACTTATTAGAACCTAAAGGGGGAGAAATTGCAGAGTGACATTTGTAGAAGTTGAAACGAAACTAATTTGTATGGAATGCAATGCAATGCATCCAGATGTCTCAAATTTAAGCCACTCAAACTCATTAATTTATATTGACTTGCCATATTCCACCTGTTTTGCCACATAGTTGTTAAATAAAATATTGCTCTATTGGTACACCAACATGCTTTTTGATGGTGAAAATGTTTTCTTTGCAATGATAAGATCAAATTTTTAAATATGGAAAACACTCCCAAATTTTCATCACAGGTTGCCTTGTCTACACATACAGCTATTTTGCAAATACATTGTGAAAGTAGTCATCCTTTTTAAACTTAATGAATTAGTACTAAATGTAAGTGATAGATCATACAAAGCAATGTCAAATGTAAAGTGGGAGGAACATAATCAGTGTTTTTTCAACCTTTTTACACTTTATACCTGAAAAGATGGGTGTGGATTTGTATTCAGCACTCTTTACCCTAATATACCCAAACATTACAAAGTTTATCAAAAGTCATGAAGGGGACACAGCAGCATGTATAGTTATGCGCTGGCCACATCACACTGAACACATTATCCCCATTGTGAAACATGGTGCAGGCGGTATTGTGCTGTGTGGATTTTTTAGGAAAGTTGATCTAACACATAAAATCTCAATGAAACACGTTGAACAATAGCAACATTAAAAAACCCCACTATGAAACAGTATTTTTTATATATATTTTTTGTATGCAAAACCAATGAAAGTTTTTAAAATGAACAACTTCCTTTTCAAGAGCAAGAGCAGGACATGAGTGATCAGTCCAAGATCTACTTGTGCCATTACAAAGGTACAAAAGGAGGAACCTGATGGACCGGTTCTTCATACCAGCAGCCTGTCGGGCTTGTTTTGGACCGAGTCAAACTGCCACTGCCACTTGCTGTTCTGTCACTGAGGAAACTCCTTAGAAAAAGAGGTCTCCTAAATGTGGAGCCCAGGGAAAATGAATTTGGGAGCTGTTCGTTTAAATTTAAAAAATTGTTTTAACCAACAAAAATACCCCCAAAATCTCTACTTTCCGTTAAAGTTCACATGTGTCTTACTGACATATTTCAGCACTACTGAGTCTTATGCCGATATAATTTTCAGATTTATACTCCTTAATCGAATGTCTCCTGCATGTCTAAAACACACACTATGAGGAAAGCTTACCTTTACTTTCTTTCCTTCAATATCCACCGTCCTCACTGTAAAATCCACTCCGATGGTGTTCTGCTGCTTGTCAGAGAAAACCCCTGACTTAAAGTTCTGGAGCACGCAGGTCTTCCCCACATTGGTGTCCCCAATGAGGATGATCTTAAACAGGAAATCAAAAGTGTCATCGTGCTCAGGTGGCGGTGCCTGCATGGTGGAAGTACAGTGGCGTGTGTGTGTGTGTGTGTGTGTGTCGTTTTCAGTGTGAATAGAGCAAATGATCCCTCCTTTAGCTGAACTGTAGATCTCTTGGAATGTTTGACCTTTGGTAGCTGAAAGGTGGTGAGTTATCTTTACGGTTGAATCGAGGCATAAAAATGAGCCCAAAATGATGCTTAAAGAAAAAAAATTTTTCCAAACAGCAACAGCTAAGGAGAATATTTATCACCAAATTAGTTTGTGGTTAATATAATAGAAGCATCAGAAATCAATGCTTCTATGTATATGTTGTTTCCTGTCCAGTAATGCATTCTTCCTCTTTAGTTTTCCCAGAAAGTTTAGTATGTCCTTCCTCTCTTGTGCTCTTTCAGCGGGACAAAAACGGTCTCAGTTCAGCTTCTCCTTTTAGCTCCTTCTCAGGTGTTGACCCACTTTACTGCCCACGGCAACAAATGACATAAAAATCCATCCCTTCCTTTAAGTCCTTGTAAAACGGGCTCCAGTAATCCCTCACCCCCCCCAAAAAATATGAATAAAAATTTTAAAAAAGCTTCCTTTTAGTAATAGTTTAAAGATGTGTCTTTTTATAGCAGTCTGCAGTCCCAGGCACTTACTTACGCTCTCTTACACACATAAACATTCGTTTACAGTTCCTCCCACCGAGTTTCTCCCATCAGTTTTTCCTGTTCTTCCTCACCTGAGTCCTGCCCTCTTCACATCACCTGTGGTAACAATAGAAACCTGCCCCACCTGTTCTCTCTACCCAGCCAAGCCTCATATCTAATGATGCACTATGGGAAATGAAGTCAGTTGGCAGTGAACTTACTCAACCCCCTCGTCCTTTCAGGATTGTTGCAGTAGTGTACAGCACCACCTCTTAGCAACTTGTTTTATGGTTAACTTGTGAGGCAATGAGTCAACTGGAGTGGTTTAGGAAATGGCACTTCAAATGTGGGTAGATGTAAAAGTTAAATTCCAACCATATTTTACCAGTTATTTGATAAGTTAATTACCAAATCTTTTTGCTGATTTCAATTGTCCTTAAAAAGAAACAAAATCCAAAGCTTCACATGTTACTGAAACAGTTACTAATAGTAATAGTACACCATTTCCAGTAACATTTTAAAGGTAAAGTATCAGTGCTGCACTACAGCCCTGACCCTTCCTTTGTTTTTTAAAGGTTTTTCTAATAAGATGCTAATAAGGCTCTTCTACAGAGATCCTGGGTGCAGACATTAACCTTGTATTGCTTTGTTTTGCTTTTCTTTGTACCCCGATTGCCTGGTTCTGCTGTAGCCTTCTCTTGTTAAAAGGGAGTGGTACCTCTCCACTGTTGCCACATGCTTGCTTCGGGTGGATTCAGTATTGGACAACCTGAACGACCTTTTACCAACTAGAATGAAATAGTCAGCCAGATTTGATTGTGATGTGATATAATTTTGATTGGACTGCTAAATAAATAAACTGAGCTAAGTCGTTAATTTATCTATTCCTTACTAGCAATTCCAAAACAAGTATTTTAACATAAACATGTTTAACCTGTAATTACATTAAAGAATGTTACAACCAGTGTGATTGGGCTTATTTGAACTACTTACAAAATTCTGCGATGGATTTTACTCCAAATTATATCTATCAATTTTAAGATTTCCCTGAGATTTATTGGAGAAGAAAGAAAGCACTGGACCACACTCACGGAATACAAAGTGATAGTGGATTATGACTCATATACCAGTGGAAGCTTGGTTTCTTGGTCTGAATGTATAAACATTGCTGGCGTTGAAGATTTTTAAAGTAAAAGACACAGCCAGAACTGGTGCGGGGATGAAAAGAAAGCCATAAAATTTATTAGCGTTCCAATATTACATTTAATTTATAATAAGTACGGGGTTTTTCTAAAACATCCAGAACAGACCATTTACAATTTGCCATATTTTTTGATGATTTTCTTTCAGGAGAATAAACTATTGTGAATTCAAAACATTTCAGATAAATGATATTTTATAGGATTAAATCATATCTAAAGCTTTAAAAGTAGACTTCAGGTACTTAACATGTCTATAATCCTAGTTACAGCCTTGCTAATGCGCTTTTATAATAACCGGGCTGTTCATAACCACTATTATTTCCTACACTTTCCGGACGCCACCTGAAGGCAGCACGGAGCCAGCATCCAGCACATCGCAGTGACGTCCTGTGCGGATGCGGACGACAGATGCCCTTACAGTCTCCACCGCAAGCTTCTTTCTGTTTTCTTCTTATGTAAAAAAAAAAAAGGGGGGGAGGCGTTTTAAAGCCTGGAAGAGTCACCAGCGAGAATGCAGAAGAGCTCAGTGGTCGTGGTGGCGGATAAAACGAGCCTGAAAAGGCCGTTTATTTTCGCTAACGCTGTACATATGGTGAGTGCATTCCAGCGGCTATGAATGGACCCGAACAGGCCTGTTTGGTGTCTTCTTAAAATGTATAAATTCATGTTTTTTGTCTGACATAAATACTACTGTTATATTAATAAATTATACATTTGAAGGGGGTAATGCTTGTCACACGAGTTACATGCAAGCAGGTCGATCTTTTGATTGGTTGGGTTTTTACTGTTTTTATTCTGTTCTAAATAAGTCGCTGCTCCTTTAAGAAGTAACAGCAGTGGGTTCAAGGAAACGTAACTTTTAAGGATTTAAAATATAAGCTGTAATGTGTAATTTCAGATGTCAGAAACCTGAATTAAACCTGCTTTAAGTGATGTAAAAGCAAAGGTAATTTAAAAAAATAAATAAATGTTTATGTTTTTTCTAGGCTTTGTGTTTCTTCATGTTGAGGATGACTGTTATTTGGCATAGGGACCTCATACAAACTGGCAAGGTAGGATATACGTCTGATGTTTTTGCTAAAATTGTATGTATGTATGTAGCTTTTAAGCAAATATACGTTTTCTGAGGGTTGAAAAAAGCTAACAAGGCAGGTGAGGAATTATTAATGAAATCCAAATGCAAAATGGAAGCAATATTTCTATTTTGTCCCACTGGAATAACTATTTGAGAGGAAGACCTGTTCAGGTCAAAATAGTAGACATTTACATAATAAACTCCATCTCTGGGGGATTTTACCTGACAGACCAACCTGAAAAGGGAAGTTTAAAAGGGAAGTAGTAAACTTTCAACATGTTTTAATTTTCTACCGAGTGAAAATTTGAAAGTGTGGCAAGAAGAAAGCAATGGTTAATCAAAAGCCATAAGTTCCATTTCCAAAGACAACCGTTGACAACCGTAAACCAAAGATGAGGTTCAAAAATACTTACTTGTAAAAACAATTTGTAACCATACATCATTTTCCTTGGAAAACAATTACATTTAGTGTTGCAATGTGACAAAACGCAAATATACAGTATTTGTGCATTATGAACATTTTGCAAGACACTGAAATGCACTTTTATTTTTGTCTTCAGATGGTTCCCAGTATTTCTGTAGCAATGATGTATGTGATCGAGGTTGGCTGCCTGCTGCTGTCTGTGCTCGGTGTGTTTGGGGCCTGCAAAGGGAAGAGATGGTGTTTGATTCTGGTAAAAAAAAAAAATTAAAAAACGCCTTGTGTGTTTTTGAATTTCTGTTTGTGAAGGAATAATTGTTGTATTCAACTGCCTGTGTGTCTGTGTGCAGTACGCAGCCGGGATGGCGGCGGCCAGTCAAACAATAATTATCAGAACGGCACTGAGTTACCAAGATGTTTATGAGGTACGACGTTTAAATCCCACGTGTTTGCATATTTTGCAAACATTTTCTTCAGAGCTCTGTCTGTCTTCAGAAACGTGTTGTCCGTGAGGAGGCCAAGCTGCTGGCCATGATGCCGCTCACTGCGCCGAACAAAGCCAACAGGACGTTGCTACATAATATCCAAGAGGAAGTAAGCCAGAGAATTTATAGTTTAATAATCATTTTATATTTTCTTTAACATTTCTGTGAAACTTGGGTCTAATAAGAACACTAGCTCCACATGAATTGAGGCCTCCAGTAAAAATCTGTTTCAAAAATTCATAATGAATTAATCTTTTATTAGACAGACTGATTTATTTAAAATTCTACCTCTTATCATGAGTCTAACTTATCAGTAGTTTTCAAGAAAACTCTTAATAAAGTTATCAACCCACTTAAACAGTTAATATAAGATAAATCCATCAAAAGGATTCTTGTAAATTCTACTTACTTTTTCAGGTCACTATAATAAATAGAAATATTTTAGTAATTAATGTCGTCTGGTTTTGTTTTTTACAGAAAGTTATTTTAAATGTAGATTACTGATATTGACGGTCTCTCTTTTTAAAGGCAAACCTAAAGGAACAGCAGCGTCACTAAAACAGAGTAGCTGAACTTTAAATAATTTTGCTATCGCCACCCAGTGGTGACAAGAACTTACTGCATCTCTGGTGGAAAGCCACTCACTCACGTTCTCATTTAACTTTAATATAACCTCACATGCCGATGTTAGAAGCCTTGGTGTTGTTTCATTTAGAGATCCCAGAAAGTGAGTTGTTAGTTGGCTAAAACTTTGCTTTCTTGTTAAATCCTTTGCACGAGTTGTTAATTAAGTCGCTCCGTTTTATGTTCAAACTGAATCCGGTTCGTGTCCGTTCCAGTTGGAATGCTGCGGTCTCATCGAAGGGTACAAGGACTGGGGTGCATCCATCCCCGCCTCCTGCAACTGTCACTATCCAGGAAAATGTGTGAGTACTCCCCACCTTTTAAATGATTAGCAACATAATCACAATTATTTCATGTATTTTTTGGTCATCACGTTGTAAAATGAATATGGTTACAAAAACAAAAGCACACCGTTTTTGGTCTTTTGGTGTAATATTAAAAATGAAGACTGAGAGAATTAGGCTTGAGAATTATAACAATATTACAACTTTTCGTTAAGGTGAGTTTTCTACACAACAAAAAGGACATTTTCAGCTTTCTTTTTATAGTACTGCTCTAAAAACACAATACTTTGACTACACCTGAAAATATAGACTTCTGCATGAACTCTATACAGTGTAAAAAAAAAAAAACACAAGAAAGTGGCACATACTGCAGCTTAAGACGTAAACAGACTCTACCTGCTGAGCAGTTGATTTACATTTAAAATGATAAGAAAAACAATTAAAGGAGGATTTGAAATTTAGCATTTTTCATTTTATAACCAAGCTTAATCTTTGGTCTTTCAACCAGGTTCGACTACGGGGCAGCGCCACCATCGGGGCGCCGAAGAACCAGTATGTTTATCGAGAGGTAAAATCCAACACAGACACAGTTTCATAGATACCTTCATCAATTCTTTAAGTGTTTGGTGTTATCCCAGAAGTTACTATCGCTTTTAAAGGTGTCAGACAAATTTTATGTCTTAATAAATGGGGCTGCTAGTGCAAGAGGGATGAAAATATGACACAGGGAACGATAAAAATAAAAAATCAAGCCTTACAAATCCAGTGTGGAGCTGAATTTCTGAAGAATAAGTACTGGAGAAGATGATTGCAAATTCACTACAGGTATGCTGATTAGCAACTGAAGCCAGGTGTAAAACCCATGAAACAGGAAGTAGGTCTAACCGATTCCACAATAGGGAAATCTTAACAAAATAAAACAAGAAGTTAATCAAATGCTGTTTCTATGCGACAGAAAATCTTCAACACAACCAGAGACGGAAGCCATTTATACTGACAATGCCCAAAAGGATGCATATGGCAGCGCTACAACAGTCTTAATATGTCAGTAGAAGGCAGGATGTATCAAAGCTCCACCCCAAAATAATGCAAAAAAGGCTGACAATAATGATCTCAGGAGGTCTAAAAGCAACCACTTAGATTTTTTTCGATTAGATAAATGATCGATTTACATCAGCCCACATGCTGCTACTCATTCCAGGATGCTTTGGCCTCATCCAGTTCCACGCTGTCTTCTTCTTCATGCCTTTCCTCTAACATTTAAGTGACTGTTGATCAAAAAGAGGAACAAACTGGCCGTTTCCCGCTGACCTTTGCTGTCACTCTGTAAACAGATTTTTGAGTGCGGTGTGACAAACACTCTGTCAGGTGCAGCTAATAAAGCCAGCGAGTGAACTTCAGTAGGTGTAATTGGACACAGTGGAAAACAACATTAACAACACCCAGATCAATATCCTGTTTACGCCTTTCATGTTGCCGTGCTGTTTCATCCCGCAGCCTTGCCTACCGATTTATCTCTCTGAATTGAAGTTGGCCTTCTCCTTGGTGATGGCTATACAGTTCGGGAGCGGAGTATTCTGGGTAACGCTTTTACTTTATCACATTCACATCAAACTTCCACTACCTTGCTCAGCGCTTAGTGAGTAGCTGCTTGAATCTTACGCGTCGTTTGGTTGCATTCTGCTTCTGTTCTCAGATCATCCTACTCGCCATGAGCATCAAACTGATGGGACAGATCAAGAGGAAACAGGAGTTTATAGCTCTCCTCCAGTCCAACAGATATGTTCCCGGTGCTTTCTAGCGCAGCAGTACGTTTTAAAACACACACTTACCAACTCCTACAAGCATACATGGTTTGAATTGGCACAGGGAGCTGCATACCATAACCAGGCTATAATGTGCTGTAGCAATATATGTTATGATTTTATACATGTTACTGCATGTAACTGATGTTTGAAAGTGATCTACATGGTTAGATTAATATTATAATATTACTGTTTGAAGCCTTACTGCTGTAAAACAAAGCAATTTTACTTGTATTTACATGATATTCACACTTTTACATGCTTCCATCATATAGAAGATTGTGCTTTCAAAGAATATTTTGTCAAGTAAGTTGTTTTTCTGGTGCTTTTTTTCTCTCCATGGGACATGTAAGGATGTCCCTTAATATTTTTTTAAGTTCAAAATAACTACCCTTTTTTTTGTTTTACTTCATGTGTTCAAAAATGGTTTGAAATTTCGCTATTCTATTGATTATTTTCTCATTTTCTGTATTCCAACCTTCCGAGATTAATTCAGTGTTTCTAACGTGTTGTTGGGTGGTTCAGTAGCGCAGTAGGTACTGCTTGTTATAAAAACTGGGATTCAAAAGTGTAAAAGTATGACTGCGGCTTTCTGCGCTCTCCTGACTTAAAATGATGTTTGGTGAAGAAAAGTGTATTTTAAATGTACTTAGCTGCTTGAAAACCCTTTGGAAATCCTGTAATCTGTTGATTCATAAACTCTACAGCTCTAAAACGTGATCATAAGTGCTCTCTAAGGAGAACCCTTCTTCAAAGCCGTTATGCTACAGGTAGATATGCCAAACAGGAAGTGAGGTTAAGGTGTTAATCAAGCACAAACATGCCCTGTATTATTTGCTTCATGTGACTCTGAAGAAAGTCACAACTTTGTTTAAGTCCAATTTCTTAAAAACATGTTTTTTTTTTAATCAATATGTATCAACATTCTGGAAAAATGTGGAAAAGTATGGCAGGATTTTCCTAGTTAGAGAAAGCATTGAATTAGAAACCAGAACGGAAAAACGCATTTTGAGGCTCCCCCACCTACAATCTTTGTCCATTCATATGTTCATCCAGCCAAACCTCAATCTGTCATCCCCAGGGCATGATAATGCTGTCCATCCATCTACTCATCCATTATCTACTTACTTATCTGTTTGTGTTGTTGCCTCTTCCTTATAATCCTTTCTTTTTTCTTTTTTTTTTGCAGGTTAGGTTTTTAGGATTTGCCTGACCCCTGTTTAAATATTTTTCATATATTCAGCGAACTGGGCTAAAAAGGAAGGACATTTGGGCTGGAAAAATATAGATTTTTGCCATGAAAAGTGTGTATGTATATACTTACTATATAATATATTATCTCAATCCAGTTGATTCAAAGGCTAACTAACATTTTGTCGAAAACACTGCAGTATTTTTTCCCCACAAAAAGGTCTAGAGGGCACTGCAGAAACATTAGAACGAAAAAGATGCTTTACTGAAAATGGCAGATTTCCTTTACTAAAATTAAAACGACAGCAAAACTCTAATTTAATTATTCATCTATGTTGTCAGGGTTTGTCAACAGAAATCTTATCTGTAAATTAGTTGTTTAGGCTTTCAAAAAAAAAAAAGCCTACTGAAATGCGTTTCGTCAATTTTAATGGAGCAGCAAGAAAATCAAAACCAACAAATTTACATTGGCTGATTTTGATCAACTACTAAAAATAAAATCAGATTTTTTTTTTCTTTCATTCAGTGCATACCTGAAAATATTAGGAACTTCTGCCATCTTCAGTCTATAAATAACTACCTCTATCAAAGAACCAGGACTAGATTTGCTCATGTGTTTAATCCCTAATGTGAATCAGTAAGCCTGGTCTTAAATAATAAAAAAAAAGAATCGGTATTGAACAGTAAAAGCCCGATTGGTGCATCTTAAGCAGCTTTCAACAACCTCACTGTATACAAAAAATCGTGTCCTTGTATTATATGCAAATTTTTTTTTTAAATAGAAATCAGATGAACATTACATAAAACCTCCACATGCACACACAATGCACTTTCTGTCTTTTCTTTCTCCATTTGTTTCACTGTTTGTGGATAGAAAATAGACTCTAACTTAACATGCCATCTGCAATACAACCAGTTATGTTAAAGATGATTTTTTTTTTTTTTGTCCCCTAAGCACACATGAAACTGCATTAGAGTGAACAATAATCGTTGGAAATTACTAATATTTAAAAGCTTCTTTCAGCACTTTTTTTTTTAAAACAGTGTTTACAAATGCTTCTATTGAATATAATCAAGTATTTCTTGCATATATAATCAGGTTAGACCAACAGAATGAGGCACATTTCTCATTGAATGTCTTGACCTCTTGTTATGCACATTGTATATAACTGAAATGTTGTCATTGCAGGTTTTTGTTTTTTTTGAAAAAGCACATTAAATGAGTGAATGATGTTTGATCAGATTAACGTGATTGAAGAGATGTCTTGGTTTTTGTTGCACATGGAGTAGAAATGCAGTTAGACCGTCTTTTGATTTGAAAAAAAGAAATGCTGACCTGCACCGAGGTTCCAGAGAGATTCTTGTTGGGAAATAAGTCATCAGCTTTCTAGCAGAAATTCCACTGGAGACTTTCGAACAACTCACCACCATAAGTATTGAGTTTTCTGCACGAGCTACCTGCAGTAAGAGGTTAAACATTTTGAAATGAAATTAATCTACCTGTGCACTTAAACCATAAATGCCTGATATGCAGTACATTGTTTAAAGTTATGGCAACTTTATTTATGCAGTCACTGTTTTTTTTATTTATTATTTATTTACAATGTGAACCTTAAATAATGTTCTGTAAATAGTAGGAATAAAAATTTGATTTTTGATTTTCGCTTAAAATTTGTTGTGGTGTGATTTATTACGACTTTAAAATATGTGCTCATATGTGTGTTGGCTTGGTAGCACGTAACACGTAGTTACCGACTGTTTAAAGGTTGGCTTTTTAAAATATATATATATATATATACAATGTGGAGGAGGAAAAACATGTATTCACAAAATAAATGGTGTGATTTTTTTATTTATTCAATATAAAAGCTAGAAAAGGGAGATAAAAAAATGTGAAGTCACATCATTCCCAACCAGTATTATGAAAAAAGATAAATCAAAGTTTATAACATTGTACGTGTTGTAGTATTTAAGTTCCAGAGGAACAATATGTATAACATGTATGGCTCAGTTAAAATATTTAAAAGTTTTTGAAGTTTTTTGAGACACAAACACACACACAGTGTGACGTTTTCCAAGGAACAAAGGTGGTCCTCCAGCATGAGGACCCCTAGTGGTCAGTGGAGGAAACAGTCCTGATCGTAGAACTTTCATCCAACCAACATTTCTGCAGTTTATTTTCATTGGTTTGTGTATTTTTTTTATTATTTGAATTTGTTTTTTTTTTTTTTTAAATCATGTTATGCATAAGCATCAAAATGAACAGAAATAAATACAAATATATTACCGTGTATCGCCCGACTGTGTGATGAAATTAGACGCACAAATTATTCACTTTTAATGAGTCACCTGTAAGTTAAAGACATCAACAAGAGATAAAAAAAATAATAATAAAAATGTACAAACCAAACCTCTCTAAACGCAAAGACGGTTTCCAGAAGCCTCCCCACTGATTATAAAGCAGCACATGCTAACATTGTTGTCCCGATATTTGGGAATCGCGAAAGAAAAACAGAATTATTCAGTTTTCAAAGACGGTTCCTGAGCATCGTTGAGAATGTCATAACTCCCTGCCTTGGCCTCTCGGCTGTACACCACGTTTGGAGTATCCACCTTTTTATTCAGCTGACACAGAACTGCAACGCACAGCCCGACTGACAGTAACTATGGAAACATGGGAGAAAGACAGTTCTTTACTTTGCGGTGCTTTTTATTTACTAGTCTTTGCAATTTTTGAAAGTGGCAGAAGGGGGCAGCAAAATAAAATAAAAATAAATAAAAGCCTTAGCAGCTACATGACTTGCAACAATTTCATCTGTTTGCAGATGTACATCACGCAGAAATGAAAATGAGCATAGTACTTACCCAGAGCAATGTTTTTGCCAACGTTATGCCAATGAATATGGAAACATGGCTCATCTCAAGTTGAATTAAGACTGGAAGACATGGCTGGGAAGGGGAAAAGATTGGTCAGTACAACTTGTCATGTAGCTTTTAGAGGACGCAAGTGTTAAAGCCTTAATATATGACTTGTAAGAAAATCTCATGAATTACTGGTAAAAAAAAAAAAAAAAAAAGGAAAGAAACAGACAAAACTGAATCTTGAGACAAAGTTCTTCTTACTCCTGAATATACAGAAACCATAACTTGGAAATACAGCAGGCAAAGATTTTGATTGTTACCTTGGCATAAATCCTGATGGGCTTGACATTCGAAAAATTCAGTCCAGAATCGTTGTGCATAGGTCCATAAGTATCAACCTACAACACGGAGACATGAATGATGAAATAAATGATTTCTTATGACAGTTCGAAATCTTACCATATATTAGACATAAGTAGTGCAACTGTAAGCTTAACAAAAATAATATTCTGACAGGAAGAATCTGACGACAAATAGATAGCACATCATAAGGACAACGCTAGTGGACCAAGAAATATCAAACTGATTCATCTCACTGCATGTTTCTCAATCACCAGTTTCTGTAAAAGATTAGCAAAAAAAAAATAAAAATGGATGAACAGTCTATGTTGAAGCTCTTCAAATCAATGGAAACTGGGATGTAAATTCTTGCTAACCAGCCAAAGCTGCCATGTCCAAGCTGAGTTTTTTGCTGCCTAAAGGAATATTAAGTTGCACAAAATTCGAGACCAAACTTCAGCTTTAGGAGAGAACAAACACAGCTTTAATTAACATTTGCAAATGGAGAAAACATACAGTACAAAGCTCACATCTCAGTGAGAATCGGATGAGTTCTGACTTGGGGCTGAACGTCCCCTCATCTACATAGGATACATCACACATTACGAAGCCACACCCCCTGGCAAAAATCTATAAGTTACTTATCGGTAAGTTTCAGTTGAGCAGGGTTGCATACACATTCACAGCTCAACTCTGGCCATATTCTCTGTGTTTCTTGTGGATAAGACACCCTTTTAGGTTTATCTAACGAAACATAGCAGATAACTTCTACTTTCTTTCTGTGTCCAAATAGGCGTTTATCCAAAAAAGGCCTCTCTGCGGAGGGCTAAACAGATACTAGTACCTGAACATACTAGGCTTACCACCTTAGCCATGTCTAACATTTCTAACCACTGAACACCCTGTTCTTCACTTATTTGCAATGGGTCAGAAGAGCATATGTCCTGCTGAGCTGCAACTGAGTGCAAACCTTTAATGAAAACATCATAAAGTGTACATTCAAATCTAATTAAACATTGTTAATACATTTTTCCTTCACGGGAATACAAACTGTTCTCTTTTAACGCCGACAGTGAAGTCGATTTCCTACAAAAGGACTAAGAACAGACAAGCACTCACACATTCATCAGAGGAGTCTATGTCACACTGGCATGATTCGGGAATGTTGTTTTCCCAGTCCCCGAGACTTGTTAACCCACAACAGTGAAACTGAGAAGAAAGTTAAGAAAACAAAATATATTATTTTCTTCAGGTTTAGAAAATGTAACTAAACATGTTTAACTCATAAGTTAAGTGAAGTGCTTCGTTATCTTAAAACCCCAGAAACAGCAAGCAGGTTGTCGCACAATGTCTAGACCCCATTTATCAATGAAATGTATGATGAATATCCTACATACATCCTGCTGTACCTTTCTCTAAAAATGAAGCAAAGGGTGTGAATACTTAATTAAATGGGATTTCTTGGGTTTCTATTTTTAATAAATGTGCAGAAATGCGTCATTTTGGGGTATTTGTATATTTTTGAAGAACAAGATTAATTTAATCCCATTTGTATTTAGTAATGAAGTGTCCTAGTCAAAGGGGGGGAGCACTGTAACCATAGCAGTGGAGTGAATTCTGTCTAATGAGCCATTATTAATAGGTGTCACAATTCCAAGCAATACAGATATCAAAAAGAAAGAACAATTGAAAATGACCAATGATTCATTTATTTACTTGGTGTAAAACTCAAATTGGGTTACTTACCTCACTCTGTGTATAGTCCAATTCCGATAATTCACTCTCACTTAAATTTGAGAGAGGCAACAAGCTGAGGTATTTATTCTTCACCATAAGTTCCATCTAGTCAACATAAAAAAAACAGGACTGAAATAAGAGAGAGGTAGATAGATATCGAGTCACACCGAGAGTCGTATTGCGATTTACTACCGACTATTCAGCAGATGAAGCTTCAAACTGAGAATGCAGATAGCAGTACCTGTTGATACGCAAATGGAAGGGATATTTCAAGAACGATGAAGAACAGACATCCCAGGATCATTCCGACTGCAAACTGGCAAACATACAGTGGCATCAGATAATGGAAGATTGTTGTTGTCACTAAAAAGCATTCCCTTTTTTTGTTTTTGTTTGTGTTTTACCTACCACTATCAGAGCCCACTTTTTCTCCTTCCAGACACCAAACCCGCCAATGATGGCAAAGAGGAGAGGGATGACAGAAACCCCATACAAGGAATAAATCCCTTTGAAAATATGGACATCCTGTAGATGAAACATGTCAACATATTCTGAACAATGGAAAATCTGCTTTTTGCACACTTATGATGCATTCGATTAGTACCTCTGTACCTCAACTCGGACTCAAGAAAATCAATAGGATTTTCTAATTGTTGTACCAACTTTTATCCGCCAATCATGTTGATAATGTGTTTCTTTTCCTTTTAGGTGCTCGGACACTAAAGGGACAATAGTGGCAATAGTTCACATCAGCAACTTTCAGCATGTTTAACATGCATAACCATATTAGATATTGGACCTAGGAGTGTTCTGCAATCTCCGATATCAGGTGGGAACCTTCTTGTTGTCATGACTGAGAATTATTCAAATAATCCAACACCCCAAAAGGTGCAATAAAACAGAGCCAATTGTTAACAGGTGAATTTAGCAAAAGTTAGAATTTGTTGCTAGATTATTCACACATTAATTTTAAGACATAAAAAACAAATTTAGCTTCAAATTTGTTTGATTTTCTGCATGCGTGTTACCTCCTCGTCCAGAAGCATTCCATGACTGAAGACGGTTATTCCCAAGGTGAGGACAGCGGTTATCTATAATAACAACACACACACACACACACACACACACAGACACACAAAGAATTGGAATGAATTGTGTTGGGAGATGTGATTTATTTTAAATCTTCGCATTCATTTCTTTTGTTTCAGCATTTTTGTCACTTTTAAGTGTTTTAGATCATCAAACAAATTTCAATATCCGATAAAAAGATATGCCTGCTGCATACATAAGACAATCCAAGTAAATTGAAAATCCAAATAATACAATAAAAGGTACTGAAATCTCCACTGGGTCTTACAGTAGATTTTGTCAGCAAAGGAAAAAAAATTGTTAGTAAATAGAAAAGACTTACCGTTATCACACTTATCGTGCAGACGTAACTCCGTTTCAGCAAAACGTTGACTTTCCCCATCTTCCTTTTGCAACCTTCTCCTCCCAAAACAGAGCTTGGAATGAGTTCAACTTCCACTCGGACAGCTTGTTCTCGTTGGAGAAATAGAAGGCTGGGCCCAAAGGGAGGAGACTTGAAAGGAAGTCATTGTGTTTCGTTATTGCAAAATATTCTCCCCCATTTGGGACAAAGATTTCTCTGGAACTCAAACAGATGGCGAACATCCGGGAAGATGGATGTTTTCGACCACGGCACAAAAAGACGCCACTGTTGTCTTCGTGACTCACGCCGCTTCGTTTACTGAACCATCAACAAGATCTTGGCATACATTTTTAATGTTTTTCTCTTGAAGGAATTGTGTGGTGCAGAATACAATGTGGACAGAGCGAATGGGAGTTCTATTGGTGTTTGAAGCTCTTCCAGCTGCACTAATGTTCCCTTATGCATTCTGTGCTTCGGATAACTTGAATAATTTGAGTTAAACTAATAATGCTGACAAAATGTAATATATTGAGGACGTAGTATTTTACTCTGCAACATCTGGTCAGCGGTTGCTTTCTGAAGCCATTTAAAAGTTTCTTTGGCATTGTTTTATGATAACTATTCCATCTTCTGATTCCCATTGTGAAACACTCTAACCTTCTCCAGTGACCCTTTCTTTAAATTATGTGAAGCTTGCCAGTACCTCGTGGTAAAAGACATTCTCACTCCATGATGTAGCCACCTGAACACGTCATTGTTGTTATTGTGTTTTGGGGGCTGTGCAATGCCAGTCCTTTGCCAAACATGATGTGTGCAGTGACATTTATAGAATTCATTTTAGATCTCTTTGTATGTCATTAAATTGTTTGCATGTTTCGCAATAGTTTGTAAAAAAATAAGGTGTATTAGGTGTTTGTTTTAACACGACACGATTTAGAGCATGTGAAACCTTTTTTCCCATTAGTGGGACTGAAGGATTGTGTGTCTAACCAAGCAGTCTGCATCACAGGGGACTGCTCTCATTGTTTCTTTTCACTCCATACACTTCAGACGTCCAGCAGAAGTCAAAAGTCCTGTCATCTACAGAAATACTCAGATGACTCTGCAGTCGGGTGCATCAGAGATGAACAAGAAGCTGAGTAGTAGTACCGAGAGCTTGTGGGCCACTTTGTGTCATGGTGGGGGAACAATCATCTTATCTTGAATGTGAACAAAACAAAGAAGATGACTGCTATTTCAAACACTTTCCATCATGTTAGAAGAACTGGTTGAGCAGTATAAATGCCTCAGTGTTCACCTGGACACCAGACTGAACTGGAGACGCGACAGTGGAAGAATCCACTATTGAGCTGATTTTGTTAACCCTTATCCTTCCCGGTGTTGTCATTTCATCTAATTTAAAATTAAAATCAAAATAATTAGGCTCAAACACAATGCCCATGGACTCGGTCCAGGTCGGGTTGGATTTTTTTTGGGGGGGGGGTCTGATCTAAACTTTAGCGCAGATTTTTCCTCCAGATGAGAACCAAGAGGAAGTTGTGACACTGTGCGTTCAGACCTCAACAGGTGAAGCTTTCCTAATTTAAGTGGAGTCGTTTAATGTCATTGTTCTGTCAGTTTTTTTTTGTTTTTTTTACTACTGCAGAAAAAAAGTTGAGCTTGATTAATGTGGGATATGATTCTCTGTTTAAGTTGTAACATGAATTAAACCACATAAAAATTAAACGCAGTAGAGTAGTCAATGTAAAAATGAACGGTGTAAAAACGGAAAATAATGGAAAATCTACAGGAAAATTTTTCTTTGTAGGTTTAAAATAACAATATTACGGAATCAGTCAAAATGACGAACCACAATAAAAGTTGGTGAAAAAAAAAAAAGCAATCCATTGCCTTTTAAGTTGCAGTCAATACTTCACAGATTTAGTGTAAAGTTATAAAAATCTTTTTATTTCATTAAAAAAAAAAAAAAACTTTTTGTCTTAAAGCGCATATTTGGCCTGGGTATGTGTTTGCCGTCATCGTTTATATGAAATAAATAAATAAATAAATAAATAAATAAATAACGCAAACACTCTCCCTTTAAGAAACGTCACATGACTGTCACGTGGTACGGAAGTAGACCTGGATTGTGTCACGGCGTGGCCGTGTTTACAAACTGCTGGTTTACACGGTGCTTGCGGCACCGTTCCGTAAACAAATAGTGGAATGATTTAAATAAAGTCATGATACATTTACAGTTTAATTTGAAGAGGGTCAGATAAACTGCACAGTCCTTTGTTTTTAGGGAATGACGGAGTCACCAGTAAAGGTAGGTCTGATTTCTTTGTTAAGATGATTCTAGATGTTAAGTGTACCGCAATTTATGATGCTTATCAATGCAATTTTGTCCGATTGGTCTATCAAGTTATTAGAAATAGCATAGTCGCTAAAAGCAAAAAAAACAAATATTTTTGATCTTGAATATTTTTGTGTTTTTAAAAAAAGCTCTTTTCATATGAATTGTGCAATGAATTTTTGAGTATAAAAGTAATTTCTGTGTTTTAATCCTGATAGTTGTTTTATGATCAATAACTAAATGTGTGTTGTTGTTGTTGTTGTTGTTGTTTTTTAAGGTGACAATGAAGGGCGATGAGCCTGTAAATGTTCCTGCGTACTTCATCTCAAAACATGAAGGCTTCGTTGGAAGCATCAAAACCTTCATTGAGGACTTTGTTGTCACCGAGATCGACATTAATGGACAGAAGGTCAAAACAGCACAAGCCGTGCAGACAGCCGGCTGCACCTCCTCAGAGGAAAACCAGGCAAACACAGAGTTAAAGGAGAATCTTTACTGTTCTGGCTCGCAAGATGCTGACGTCTCATCAGACTGGGGGGCGGGTTCAGACACCCCACTTCCTGCTTTGGAAAGCTTTGATTTAGATGTTATTTTAGGCCCGTCTGTGAGTGAAGATCTGGAGCAGTTTGTGATGACCCTAAGAGAAAAACGGCCATCCGGTCCTGAGCTCTCTCTGGGCTCCTTCTCCGACAAACACCAGAGAGCCAACGTCCACCGAGCCGTCCGGCACCGCTTCCCCTTCCTCTTGACCGTCACCATCCAGCCCGAGATCAGGGTGAGGGAAGACCCCGACTACAGGGAGCTGGCCCGACTGGTCAGAGAAGAGGAAGCGGAGGACTTCTTCAGGTTCATCGATGCCAAGGTGCGAGGGTCGTCTTACACTTTTGGGCCGGACGACAGCAAGGAGCACAGGACTGCAGTGCACCACTTTCTGAACAGAAGGTTCGGGAAACTGGTGGAGACGAAAAGCTTCTGCAGCCAAGGAAGGACGTCGATCTCGGTGAGACTGAGAGAGCACGGCAAGCCGAAGAAGAGGACAGCGGAAGAACGCAAGGAAGAAGACATTTATACTGGTAAAGTCCAGCTTTTGGGCCTCATCTACACATTGTCATCAGCGTCGGGATTATTCTTAATTTGAGCTTGCTTTATTCACCCTTGCGCCACAGTGCCTCTGAAAACAAGCTTTAACACGGGCTGTGGAATCTTTCACATTGAGAAGCTGCATGCCGTATTTTAAGTCTACGAAGCATAGAGCATTGCTCCAGCATATCGGTAGTTGGTTGAAATATTCCACTAATATGCCACACAGCTTTCACCCTGTGTAAGGAGAACCTGGAGACACTGGAAGCCATCAGCTACATGGCAGCTACTCTCGGGGTCCTGCCATCAGACTTCACCTACGCCGGCATCAAGGACAAAAGAGCCGTCACCTACCAGTCCATGGTGGTCAAGAAGGTCTCGCCACAACGGTACTGCAGTGTCGCCTCTACAAATCAAGAGACTACTGGAATATCTTTCTGTGTCGGCTGCTTCATATGTAATTGTTTTTTTTTTCCCTCTAGGTTGAAAGAGAAAGTAGCAGAATTTGAAAAGAGAGGGATGCGTCTGTCTCAGATCCGCTCGGTCAACGAGCCCCTGAAGCTGGGACGGCTGCGGGGGAACCACTTTGACCTGGTGGTCCGCAAACTCAGACCACACGGAGCCTCCGACGGACACCTCTCTGGCGCCGACGGGGACACTCGCCTGGCGGCTCTCGTGAAGGAAGCCGTGGAGAACGTGAAGGTCTTTTAGCTTAAATCTTGCTATTGTTTACACAAGTGTATTGTACAAAGAGTATGTTGGGGTGGTTTTATGAGTAAAAGCAAACACTGTTGCAAAGTAAGAAGTATGATCAACAAAACCTTTTCAAATAAAATGCTTTTGAAGTTACAGTACAGACCAAAAGTTTGGACACACCTTTTAATTCAATGAGTTTCCTTTATTTTCATGACTATTGACATTGTAGATTCACACTGAAGGCATCAAAACTATGAATAACACATGTGGAAATATGCACTAAACAAAAAAGTGTAAAACTGAAAATAGCCCTTATATTCTAGTTTCTTCAAAGTAGCAACCTTTTGCTGTGATTACTGCTTTGCACACACTCTGCATTTTCTTGATGAGCTTCTAGAGGTAGTCACCTGAAATGGTTTTCACTTCATAGTTCAACCTGCCCTGTCAGGTTAATAAGTGGGATTTCTTGCCTTATAAATAGTCATGAAAATAAAGAAAACCCATTGAATTAGAAAGGTGCGTCCAAACTTTTGGTCTGTACTGTATGTCTGGGGAAAATTTGCGATGCTAAAAACCCGTTTTCATGTTACGTACTGGAGCAGCCAGCTGTCATAGGCGGCTACACTTGCTACTGCCATATTCATTTTTAGTGTGTCTCTCTGCAGAGGAGAGGTTTTGTCAACTACTATGGGCCACAGCGGTTTGGAAGCGGACAAAGCGTCTTGTCAGATCGAGTAGGATTGGCTCTGCTGAAAGAGGATATGGTAAGACACTTTAGTGAAAATGATCCGTGACTATACATCGGTCCATTAAAACAAACTGTAAATCAGAGTTTATATTTAGTGTTGGCATTGTATTAATTTTAATTTGTTTTTTGTCATTTGTAGTACTTTTTATATTGTCATTATCATCTCTTTATTATCAGTTCTGTTTCTTCTTGAGATTTTATTTTGTATTTTAATTATTCTTTTCATTTTCATTACATCATTACAGGAAACAAAATACGACTTCATTATTACTGTACATATATATTTCATGGGTTGTTTTTTTTTTTTGTCTTTACATATTACTGCTTGTCATGAGTGCAGAATGTATGTGTAAGTGTTGTAAACTGCAAGCAAAGTACAGAACAAAAAGTGGCCACATGCATGTGAAGAAGAGCAGAGACAAATGAGCGAATAGTCGGATTTTAAACCCCTGAGGACAAAGGGGTCCTCAGTAGTTTCACATCACAGTCATCTGTAGCAGAACAAATAATAATTTAAAAAATCCCTAACTACTTTTTTGCATTTTTTTCCTTTTATTTCAGGTCAGCGCTGTACGTCTGTTCTTCTCTCCAGAGGACAGTGATGATCCTCACAGCCTCGCAAAGAGACACTTCCTTCAAACAGATAACCCTAAGGAATCCTTGGCACTCATGCCGCTGTCCAAGCCCAGGGAGAGGCTGATGCTCCGCGCCCTGAATCGCTATGGTACCGGCCCAGATGGTTGTGTCCAGGCGTGGCTCAGCCTGCCGCACAGCATAAGGGTTTTCTATCCTCACGCCTACTGTAGCAGGTTAGCTTCAGGCAAAACTACAACTCCGAAACGCGGGAATCCTTTTGGTGGTGTTCAGCAGTTCCATGTTTGTGGTCACCAGGGTGTGGAACGACGCGGCGGCACACAGGCTCTCCGCGATGGGTCTCGGTGTCAGACAAGGAGACCTGGTGTGGACGCAAACAGGACAAAACAGAACCGAGGACGCCGGAGAGATCATTTCTCCCCAAGTAAGATCAGAAATTGCGCAGAAACAACAACTTAAACGGACGTTTTGAAAGATTTCTCATTAATTCCCAACAGTAAAAGACTTTCTTGAACCTTAACTGCTTTCAGCTGATCAAGTGTTCCTTCTATCTGACTCTCTTTATGTCAGACATTATAAGTTGTTTTCTGCAAATAAAACACAAAACAAATGACGACATTGGAGGTTTTTCAACCCTTTCATAGATTCATCTTAAATACTTCTCTTGCTGTTATGACCTTTTGCCTCTTCAGATCCACGTAGTGACGCGTGAAGAGGAGCAAGCGGGAGTTTACACATTAGAACAAGTATGTCGTTTCCTGAGCTATACTTTTTACTTTTACGCACGCATGCGATAATCAAGCTGTCTTTATTACACCATCAATATTTTGTCATCCTCTCAGGTGTTATTGCCAATGCCAGGGAACTCTGTAAAATATCCAGAAAACGCAATGAGAGCCTGGTACCAGGAGAGGCTGGCAGGAGACGGGCTGGCTGAAAGCCGCTTCAGAGTCAGCAGCCTCAAACTGAACCTGCCGGGCTGCTACCGCCCCCTGCTGGCCATCCCACACAACCTCAGCTACCAGCTGCACAGAGCAGCCTGCAGCCACGGCGCAAAGAAGCAGGAATCGGACCCGGGGTCTCTCACACTCAGCTTGAACTTTGACCTAGACTCCTCCTGTTACGCCACCATCTGCCTCCGAGAAATCATGAAGTGTGAGACTTGATAGCAAAATACAGAAACTGTTGGATTTTATTTCTACTGTTATCGTCGGTGGTGTTGTGTTGATGAACATGAGCATGAGTTATGAACCTAACAAAACATCAGTTTGATAATTTACTCTGACGAGACGAGGCCGACAAAACATGAACTCGTTACTATGTAAAAATGTTCAAATTTGTCCTTTGTGCTGTTATTAAAATTAAATCCGTTCATAATTTTTCTTTTAACTCTGTATACATTTATTTGTGAAATTACAAGTGTTTTCTTACGTTGACATGAAGTACCTTGTACAGTAGCGTTTTAATGCCCACAGTAACATATGAATTTGTTATGAAAAGTATAATCTGCATAACTGTACTGTTAACTCTCTAGTAAACACTGCACAGCGCATGGTAAAAAGAGATTTTTCATTTATCACCAACTTAGTTTTGGAAAAAAAAAACCTGAGTTCTTTTCCTTTGTTTTGAGTACAATTGTCAAACCCAGGTAATAAATTCTTTCCAGTCTTTTGTCAATACCTAAATGGGGATTTTTCTCTTGCTGTATCCAAATACCACGCATTTTGTCTTAATAAACTTTTACATTATTATTATTAATTTTTTTTTGCCTTTGAGACAGAAACAAGAATATCAAAGGTATTTAACTTTTTGATGTACTAAACCGCTTCCAAGCAGAAACCTCAAAAGTTAATTAAAAACAGCAATTACATAGACAGTTTCAAAATCATATATATATATATATATAAAAATGCCCTCTAGATGGCGACAGAAGTCGTATTTTCAGCCACATGAGTCTTCCGTATTGCTTTTGTCATAAGCTCCGCACCCTCACGACATAAAACAGCCCTTGTCTCACATTTTTCCCAATTAGTGGGCAGCAACTACGGCGTCACATGGTTTAATTACCCTACAGAATTGCTCTATTGACTGCGGATGAAATATCTCTTGAACGTCAATCTGGAAATACCTTATAAGGACCTGTTGTTTTTTTTTTGTTGTTTTTTTTTAAAGCTTTTAAAACGTCACGTTATCATAACGAGATGTGCATTAGGGCAGGGGGTGTTTCAGGTTGAGGTTGGTTCTGACACGCAGCCTGTCATCACGCTAAAAGCGCAGCTTGATGAAGTACCTGCCTTTAAGCTAAACTGTCTGTCAGAGAGACACGTTAGCCATAATTAGTTCCTTCACATGTTCACGTTTGATTGAAAAAAAAAAAAAAAAAAAAAACAGAAAAGGGAATTTAGAAATAACCATATCTGGGGAAAAAAACAAAACTGTTATATTTCAAGTGGATTCCTAACCTTGAAACTTTTTCCCAGCACAAAATTTCTAAAAAAAAAAAAAAAAAAAAAAAAGACACTGCAAACAAAAAACATGATCATATGAGGGTTGAATGTGGTGGGCGCACATTACATGTGTTGGGGCAATTTCATGCTGTTGGGATGCTTTTCTTCCTGACAAATGTCAGAGTTGATGGAAAGTAAACTAAAGTTAAAAACATGGCAACCTTGAAGAAAGTCTGAAATAGGCTGCTAAAGAAATCAAAACTGGTTTGGAGGTTCGCCTTCCAGCTGGATAATAATGCATAATGTCCATTCAGAGCTACAATGAATGGTTTACGTCACGTTCAAAGACATAACTGTTCACAGACCAGGCCAAAATCCAACTAACACTCTCATAAACATTGTTATTCACAGACACAATCCACCCACTTTGCCTCAGCTTGAGCTATTTTGCAAACAAGACTTGGCAAAATGTTGACAGCCATGAAAGTTTTAGCTGTAATTACAGTAAAATGTTCTTCAGCACAGTATTGCCACAGTTTTCTGATTCTGTATTGTTTGAAGTAAAATCAAAATGTTTTCCTTCTACTCCAGCTATGTGGCTGATTTGTGTCGTTCCCCAATAAAGTACATCCAAATGGGAGGATACGATGTGTGCAAAATATGAAAAAAATTCAAGAGGTATACAGATGATTCTGGAGGCACGATAAGTTGTTAAAAGGCTAATTTCTGTTCTCTTACATAAAATGTCAGTGCCAACTTGAACCACAGTGCAATTAGTCTGATTTTAGATTGCAGGCACAAATAGATGGATGATTTATTTGTCCGCCTGAATACTTTCACACAGACAGAAGCAGCGAGCGAATCTTTTTTCAGCCTCGGGCGTAGATTTCTTAGTCCAGCCGACTGTGGAAAAACGTTGACCCAATTCAGCAGCCAAGATGACAAAATTATTTTGCATCTTGCTCGTCAGAGAGCAGAGCGAACGCAGGAAAAGGCGGAGGAGGTCAGGAGCTGTGAGAAAAGTTGAGCATCAGTGAATTGTGCTGGATTTTTGCTTGCTCTGCAGATTCAAACTTAGTGTTTGCAAAAAAGGATTTATTGGGTCTAATTTATGACATTTATATCTGCTGCCTGTGCTATAGTCAAATGAACAAATTCCACTTTATTTAGCAACTGTTAGCAACATTTTATAAGCCCCCGCCGTCGGTCCGAGCATTCAGCGTGTCGAGGTGAGTGCAGTGAAAGCGTGTAAGGTACAGTAGCATGTGTGAGAGAGAACCATCTTTTGTTCCACTCAACATTATATATTTTCTTATGACATGAGTTATGACTTTTTCACTTTGGGACAATGCTAAATCACTGGACATCTGTGCTCGCCCAGAGGCTACTTGATCATCCCGTTAGCCTACTCCAGTTAGCGTCCCACATGTGGAAAAGGCTGTATGTGGAAAATGCACTGACCTAATAACTGCACCAGTGCTATCGACAAGTGGAAAGAAAAAAAAAAGTGAATGAAAAAAAAAAGAGATCGATTAATGGTGTCATTAACGCTGCAGTGCTTTGGCAACATCACTGGGTATGTACCTCCAGAAAAAATAGACCATGTGCAACTGAAGCGCACAAGTACCTAAATATCAATTACGTTTCACATAGTTAATCTTGTATCTGCAGGTTTATTCAAACACCAGCCATTGTACTTTGGGAATTCATCCAAGGTGGAAAATGAAAATTGTAACCATTAGCCACATTCCTTTTCTGGCCATGGAGCCAATCCTGGTCTAGGTCCCAGATTGAAACTAACAAGTGTTCTTTTTCCAATAAAGTATTGTTAAAAAAAAAAAAAAAGTCATAAAGCATCTGGCTGTTACAACTTACAAAGTGAAATTGGAGGGAGGGGGTTGTATGTGGCCAGTCACTTTATACAGTCAGTGGAAAATGTCAATTTCCTGCCCTGTTTGTGACCCACAAAATTACCCAACGACAGCGCCCGCCTTCGGACAACACCAACGGGATTGTGGTTAACTGCTTCTCCATGGGCTATTAGAGACATATTTGCTTTAGCTGGGAATTTTTCTCACACTATTAAATCTTAAAGTAAAAAAAGAAAAAGCCTGTTAAATCTCTGCTCGGTTAAAGTGAGCAGTCTGAGCCAGACTAAAACAATCTGTTGACTGGCTGCAAAAGAGCTGAAGGGCTCGTTATTGTTAATGCCGTATCTCCGCTGTTTGAGGGGGGGGGGGGGGGGGGGGGGGGGGAGTCGGAGTCACATATTCAGTTGTTTCTCCAAATGCAAGCAGGAAACTGTTGAGTCAAGGAAAAAAAACAAATGCATCTCTGGACGTCTGGTCAATAATCGACACCCCAGTTGAAGGTTCAGGGACTAGAGGCCCCGACTTAGACCTTAACAGATTTAAGCTGCAGTAAAGCAACTATTTGACCCATCCAGAGGAACCACCAACAGGTTAACCACTTGCTGGCACCCAAATGCAAACCACCACTTTGACTCACAGGTACAAGGCAGAGAGACGCAGAGCTTTTGAATAATCCAATGTTGTCAACACAAGACAGTGATACTGCTGCACATTTTCAACCTACTGGTGAAAATGCGCCTGATTGCTGCTGATATTATATCGGCGACGTCGGAAACATTCAAATGCTGGAAAATCCTGTTTTCCAGCATGTCAAATTCAGCAACAGCTAGAAGCAATTTCAATTCTGCTTTGACTATTCCACAGCAGCCGTTGTACGTTGTTCTTTGTGCTCTTTCACAAAGAACAGCGGTGGAGGAAATTTGCATATTATTTGATTGGATCTTGCACCAAAGGGGAGTTTGGACATTGGAATGGGCTACAAATGGTAGGAGATGAACAAAAGGAAGAATAAAGCAATTTTACACAAAAAAACCCCTTGTCCTTTAGTATGAAATATGAACATCATCTACAATAATAAAGTCAGACCTACTTATACACACGTGCACACTTTAAACTGTTTGATGCACTGTTAAACATCATCTTTGAAAGTGAGTGTGATGGAACCCACTTTGTCCCTAAGGAATCGATCCTGAGTCTGTGAAACATTTATCTTCAGAAGCATAGTATGGCTATAATACCATAAAAGTTCATCAAAAAGCAAAGCTATCAGAAGGTGTTTCCTGAATATACATTTAATAATGCCACATTTTCCACCAACAGATGGCAGAAGTTCCACAAAGGCAGCCATGTTTAAAAATAAATAAATCTTAATTAACCAGTCCTGCTTTGTAGCCTATGATGAAAGTAATATTCACAGTAAAATCCACCAATAATGTTGCGAATTTTATCTCTCAACTGTCTTTGAATAGGTCTGCGGACACATGTCTTCCACAATGTCCTCACATTTGCTACAAAAAAATTAAATAAAATAAAAATGTGGTGCTCATAAACGTTGAGACATTCGTGCTTTCCGGGGTAAATTGCTGGGGGTTCAGCGTTTTGTGTTCTGTCATTGTCATCTCTTTTAATCAATCAGCTCTTCAGTGGCGAAGCTGGTTTGCAGCCTGGCTGGCGTCCTGTAATTACCCCGCTGACTAAATCCCAGCTGTCTCTGTGAGCATTTACAGAATGCAATTGTTCAAAAAGAGCGAGAGAGAGAGAGAAGAAGAAAAAAAAGAGGCAGGATGCTTTGTCGTAGCTCAAAAGTTGGATATGCTGTTTTCGGTTTCCCAGGGAGAAAATGTTCCCGCAGACACTACCATGCAGCTTTAACATTCAGACTCTTTCTGTCCTAATTATCAAACCTTTTTATGTGTTGCTGCTTTCTCTTTTTAAAGGCTCACTCTATACCCCTTCTCCTTTTTTTTTGTAGTTCTTCAAAGGAATTGCAATTTTTGTATCTGTACAACTTGTTAAATTTGGCATAATTTCACATTTATCCTTACAGCGTTTTACGTGCAACAAATACAAAGCAAAAAGAAGTCTTTATTGTTCATACTGAAGTAATTGTTTGCTTTGATTTTGCATAATGGAGACAGTTTTTTTTTTTGCATCTGTGTTCATGTAATTGTTGCTCCTGGGATAAATGAGCAAAGAGGAAGTTAGCATTGTGGTCAGTTTAGTTGTCTCTCCACAATAGCAGATTTTCTTTGAAAACAAAGGAGCTCATTTAAATACATATGAACTGATAGCCATTGTGCAAAGTCAGCTGGGAACAAGGGCCCGCGTGAAACGTGTGCAGATAAAAAAAAATGCTATAGTAAATCCAATCATAGTAACTACCCGAAAGAAAAGCAAGGCAGGGTAAAATGAAATGAAATCGCATTAATTTAAACTACGTTTTTGGCTCTCGCTGTGTTTTTCTTTGGCGTCAGCCAGCTGCTCCAGCTGGAAATGCTCCATGTGTTCTTGAAGGTGAGAAGGACTTTTATATTTTATATAAATCTCCATGTAATATCGGACATCAGCCGTTGACCTGGTCATTGTAAGGTTAATGAAGAGTGCGTTTAATGGAAGACCAAGCTCTGTGGAAATCCCAGTACCAGTGTGGTCGTGAGTTTTTGACTGTCCTACTGAATATCACAGCCGGCTCCATTCACACATTAAATACAAATCCAATCCACGTTACATGTTTCACATCGGAAGATCAATAGTGGCGCTGAACGATGACCCTCCTACCTCAATTAACCATGTAAATAAACCACGTTTGAATTGCTGCTAATCCTTAATAATTCCTTCTATACATGTTTTTTGATACCAGATGGTGCTGGTGAAAAAATACTAAAGAAAATGTTTATTTTTGATTCCTTCTGTTAAACGGTGGGTTAATGGATTTCTTGGATTGTCGCCAGTCACCAATCTCAATGGAATAATGCAAGAATGTAAAAGCACTTGTAGAAGCATGCTACAGTTTAGCCATAGTGTATTTTGATCACATGCCTTCTGCGCCATGATCGTGACAAAAAATCCCCCCAAAAAACTACACAAGCATCTGAAAACTACCCATTTAAGAGAAGCATGACTCGGCTGAGCTGTACGCTGACATGACACCGACGGCCAGCAAATGAAGCACAGATTACCAAAAGAACAACAAAAAAAAAGGTGGGGAAGCAGAACCAGTTTAAGTGTTTAATCAAATTTAGAGTTGGAGGGTGTGGGAGATGGGGTGAGGGGGTTCGGGGGATTTTTCCAAGAATCGAGCCTTTGTTTCGGAGCATCTGGAAAGACCTGATGTGCGTTTGTGTGTGTACGGTTGTCTGAAAACAAGTCATTTCTTTTGCAAAGGGGAATGGATTTGGTCCAGTGAGCGGGAGACAACAGAAATAAGATAAATCGTCCGTCATTACAGATCAACGAAAACGCTCATCTGGTGGCATTCTGCAGCGCAGAAGCAACAGATGGGGGTTGCATTTGATTTGTTCAGGGCAAAGGCAGCTCAGGCCACACAGCGGTAAACATGAATCCTGCTTAATATAGATGTTTGGAGTGATAAGAAGAAAAACACTTTGTATGTCTATAGTAAAACAACTAAAGTTGACTGATTCCATGCCTCAAGCATTTCCCCCATATTGTTAAAATTTGCTATTGACCTTCATTTGAGCAACTCCAAACTCTAAGTGGACCGCGGTGGCCTGGTTTTCATTCAACGCCTTTCTGATCGCTTGGAGTGCTCTACTGTTCCGACAGCGAGCTTAAAAGCTGTCGATGCGGTCAGTTTGTCTCAACGCACTTGCATCGACAACAGCATTCGACCCGTCAAGATAAGCCTCATCTGTGGGTCAGCTCGGGACGCGGCCTGCAGCCTGGAACGGTCGCGTCGAACAAGAGCTAAACTTGTGTTGAGGAGGTAAAGCGTTCCCTCCTCAGGCCGAGGAAAAGAAGGTTCCTGACTGCAAGCTGCAAAATGCGCTCTCAAACTGATTTAAATAATAATAAACAGGAGACAGAAGGATGAGTCACAGTCAGATTGTGCTCATGTCCTTTAGGGAACATTAAAAATGTTCCATGCTTTCAAAGGTAATATAAACCCAGGACACTCAAGAGTCACAAAATAAGGCATTGCTCCAGACATCCTGCTGTCATAAAATTAGTATCTCGTAAAAGACAGATGAACGAAAGAATGAATCCTGTTAATCACGAACAGATCACAAAAGCTTTTTTTTTTTTTACTTGCTTTTTTAAGATTGTCTTAAAAATACATCGTGAAAAGACATATTAAACATAACTCAGGATCGCTCCTCCGATCTGTCCAGGTGAAGAAAAAGCCGAGCCAGAAGGCAAAATCTTGATTTCCTTGTCTGTCTACACTCTGACCCTCACCTATTGTTATGAGTAAAAGTCTGGCCTCCGCCGTGGAGACGAGGCATTAGCTTCCCTCCTGGATCTGTTGGCTTGTGTTTAACATCAAACAGGAAAGCTTCATTAGACAGATGGTAAACAGTAAGAGTTTCTGAAGGAACCACAATAACTTATCGGCGAGTTGTCAAAGCAGATCAGGCGTCGCGCTCGGCCACAGAGAGATGATGTGACCTGAACTGCTGTTGTTCTCAGAAAAACATTACGGCTCATCTAACAGTCGCTCTTTCTCCACTTCTGCTTCTTTTCTCAGTGTTACTCCAGATGCAACTACAAAGTTGGTATCACAAGCTTGTAAAAAAAACACAAACACCTGGATTGTAACCTTCTGGCATTCAGTCCAGGTTAAAATAACTTCAGGTATTTATGAGCTTTAGTTTCGGTCGACAGTGTTGCAAAGCTGGAGCTCTTCATTGGATGGACATGATCATTTGCAACATGACACATTGTAAGTGGTTCTCTTCAGTTTTGCTCCCAACGCCAGCGTAATACTTATTGGCATAGACAATAGTTTAGTCCAGTCAAGCGGGCGCATAGCAAACATGATGTCGGATGAGACCAAAACTGCTTGGCTTGAAGTGCTAAAAACTCTGCGTGGTAGAAAAAATCAACACCGTACATCACTGTGAATCCATCCTTACTCTCAGAAAACATAGCGGTGGAAGTATCATGTTTGGGAGTCTTTTCCTTTAGCAGAAAGGGAGTGTGTCAGAGTTGTTTAAACATAAACTGACCTAAATACCAGGCGATGGTGTCAGACGCTTTAAAAAAAAAAAAAAATTTAAACCCTGGCTCTCAACAGTAGTTCAAGAGGCCACATGAAGCAGCTGTTCGCCTGTTAAGGCATGTAAATTAATGCATAGTTCCTGCTGAGTCTAATGTCTCCTTTGTTTCAGCTTGCTTGAACAGGAACCAACTCAATTTTGAAGTGGCAGGATGGAAAGCAACGCGGTGCAGAATGAAGTAGCACCATTTATTTAAGATTCCTGTTAGGTTCATCGATCACATCAGATCAGAACAGAACATCCATACCCCCACCCCCTCCTGGTAGACTTTCTCCTCAGTCCTCACAGATCCTCCTGGAGGTATGATATCAGATGACACGTTCCCACACTTCCAGTCAAGCGTGGCAGGGTGGATCAGGTGATCAACGCAGTGCGCTTAGGCCTTACACGTGCCTCTGTGATACTGCCAGGTCTGAACACAGACACCTATATGGATGTCCTTACAAGAGTACAAATCATAAGAGAAGACAGGCCGAGGCTGTTCATTAACTTAAGATGATTATCGTACCCGTGTGGGAAAAAAGGGGCTTAAAACACCAGAAACATGAGGAAAGGAGAGCATGTGCTGCATTCCTGTGTTCGTGGAACGTCTTCGTGTTAGGTTGAAAGCCCAACAGGACGACCAGCTGAGGTGGGAATTGAACTGTGTTGGAGTCACATTTAAAACTGCAACTAAATGAACCCACTACAGTCAGAAGTTGGTAATTAGTGGAATTTGCTTAATGTCGTCCCCAAAGACCAGGCTGACTTAAAACTGATTTCACGCATACAAAAACTACAGAAAAACATTCACAAAAATGCAACAAACAATTTCTTTCAGCTACTCCTTGCTCCAACACATTCAGCAGCCATGTTGGATTTTGAGGTTGAGGCTGGAGCAGATCATCCAACTCTGGCGACGTTGCAGTCAACCTTTTCAACCGTCACTTGCAATGTTGCACATCTTTTCACCCCAACGTTAAAAACCCAATGCGACCACTACACACAAACCACAGCAAGACTTAGAACTACGAGCGAGTTCATTATCAAAATTCTAATTTATCTCCCTTTTAGTTTTTAAGTTTACTTTTCTCAAGTCGGGTGGACATTTTTCTAAATAGCGCAGAATACATTACTAATGTAGTTAAATAAATTGGAGACAATAGAGATGCAGTGTTTTCTTTTTCAGAATTTGCATCCCATCCTTACTGTAAGCCAGGTATGTGGAACGGATCAAAACGTCAAACATGAACATAGTATGTTTTGTTCTTGCCTGAGAAGTGCAAGACACACAACAGTAAAATTACGCCACTATGTTTCCAAATGCTGGTTAGATGTTTGTTGTGGAACTCTTAAAATATTTCGGAGGTGCACATTAGTAAATCTGCTGCTGTTCGTCTTTTTCGCCGAGAAGAGCCGCCTGAGGGGCCTGAAGGTGCAGAGCATTCGAGTAGTTTGGATTTGGGGCTGGCAGATTGTTTTGCAGAATAAAGAGAAACACTGTTTGTGACAGTGACACATTTTATCTGGATAGTTCTGGTACACCGTAGTTCTGAAAGCTCCTGCTACTGCAGGTGCGCTCTCGGTCTTTTTTCTCAGTCAGGGTTTTTTCGGGTTTCCGAGCTCATGCGCAGTTTTCACGCTCAAAGTTGCAGTAATAACAAATGATGACCTGTATTGAGAAAATACATTCTCCTCTTGAGATGTGTTCAATCTGTCCCTGACCTTCAACCAAACAGCCAATGGACTACATGTATGATGGCGCTACTGTGGGGGTCCCTGAGTTTTGTGAAGTGTCTGTCATATTCGTTCACTCAGTGAGACCCATTTATTTTATGGACACCCCCTCCGGGAGTCTTATTTTACAGGTCGACAGTAAAGGGGTGAGAATGGAGTGACAGCCATTCTACAGTCGAAAAGAATGTAGAATTGGTTTTGATGCTAGATATTGCTGGCCACCAGTGAGGGTATGCACGGACCAGTGAGGGTATGCACGTACCCTCACCGGGGGGAAAAAAGAGAAGAAAAAAAAAACTGTGGAAGAAGAGGAAATCTGCAACTAATCCATTTCCCACAAATGTCGGACTCTCTTCATCTCGCTATCACAAATTCACAATGCTTACAGCCACATGTTCAAAATCTGGCTGGCAAAAAAACAAACAAGCGTTTGTGATCTTTATCATTTCTGGCTTGAGGTTTTCTTTTGATTTTGTTTTTTTACCATTGAGCATTCGGTTTCATCGCGAAAAGTCCTGCTGGACTCCGAGCGCAATCCTGATTGAGGACAGATTCCTTTGTAACAATAGACAAGATCGAAGTGAAAGAAAGTCCAACTGTTTTGGCCGTCGCAGAGGCTCGGTTTCTGTTTGAAACCGGAACCAAAACGAGGAGGCTAAAGTCCGACATGTCTTTGGTTAAACTGTACACTCCAGGCACGGATTTCTGCGTTTTAAGCAAGCAGCCATTAAAACACACTCACAGGACTGATTCAGCTGATGGTGAGGTGAATTAGTGCGAGCAATATTTAGAGCAAAATTCAAAAGAAGTGGGGGGGGGTGAAAACAAAACACATTTCAAGAGTGGTGATCCTCGTTACTGGGTGGTTCCTTATTAGTGTCACAGGCCATCACCTTCACCGCGGATTAAATATTCTTAAAAGAGCCTGAGCAATGTCCCAGAGACGGCTGAGGCCTCCAAATAAACACGTGACAGTGTCTTAATGCTGATGGCTTTTCCTTTCCTCCTTGGGAATGTGCATGTCTAATTTTAGTATGAACTCGATCCCAATAGTAGGACTTTGATTATTCGGTTGAATTTGTCCACTTAAGTTAGTGGACTCCCTAGAAACACTACAGACTCAAATGATTCAGTTGAATATGTTTGCTAACTGGAGTTAATAAAAAAAAAAAGATGAAGTCAGTGGATCCTTTGGAGACAAAGGAAGCCGCTAGAAACGGCAGCAACTTTGATGATTTTTAGTGAATCAGCGATCATTTTTAGTGAATCAGCGATTATTTTTAGTGAATCAGCGATTATTTTTAGTGAATCAGTTATCTTACTTGCACTTCCAGACTTGCCAGGATCATAGGTCTGCGCACAAATTAAGTTGACATCGACAACACAATTCTCTGCAAGAAGGTGTTGCCACACATGCAGCGCGCAAAACTGAGTCAAATCAGAAAAAGACGAACAACAATTATCCTTCGATAACAAAGCGGACATCCACGATTTTTCCATCTCTATGTTTACGCACAAAAAAAACTAATTATATTCTTCTTCTGTTCCATATGAAGATTTTGCAAACCGGTGCATTATTGTGTCCTAGTGCGAGATGAGAGCAACACCAGTCCCCTTCACAAAACCATAAAAAACCTTAAGGCACTTTGTTACTATTTTGAAAAATCAGCTGTGAATCATTTTAGTTCAAACTTATAGTTCAAAACAAAACCTAGTACAGAATATACAATTCCTAAAACATATTGACTAAAGTATTCCTTAACAGGACAAAAGCGGCGTGAAAAACAGACTTATTATCAGGAATGACAACTTAAATTTAAATGATCAGACTAAAAATACAACGCAATTCCTTCTGACTTACTTTACGAGCTTTTATTAAAGACCTGTGGCTCATTTTTCATATATATTTTTTTCTGCTTTTCAAATTTGAATTTAGCACAACTTCAACTGCGCTGTTGTGGAAGGAAGCAAATTTGACAGGTTGTGTACTTTACAAATCAGCAGCCAGTATGTTTTTTGTTTTTTTTCTTCCATACATTCCATGTCTCAGTGTTTTTAAACTTTGGCCAGAACGAGGCGTTATCTTGAAATCCCCCTTCGCTCAGGCTAAATCCTCAGAGATTGTGTGCTTTAGACTAAACACATTTTCATGCCAGCGGAAGATATCCCCTACCTGTACTGGGCTACTTGGAATTCAAAAGCAATTTGTCGCCTCTAAGCTGTAAAAACGTTGGCGAGGCTTTCTTTTTTTCTCTGAAGACATATTCCCAACTATTAAAAGCATGCGTGTGAATGAGGAATGCGTAGTATTACTAGTTTTTTTTGTTTTGTTTTACCAGCTTTTTCTGTGTTAACTCATCTAACCTCGACATGCTCACGTTTTGATTTTTGGTATCAATCATATTTTTGGGGGGGGAGCAGCTGTCTCTGCTCACATGATGGATCTCTTTTCATTTGAGCAAAATCAACAGCAAATGCATTCCACATGGCTCTCCCCGCACACCTGGTGGGAAAGATTTCCGGCGTCGAAGATGGGATACATCTTCATTCTCTGATAATTTTTTTTTTTGTTTGTTTGTTTGATTTGTTGGGTTTTTTTTTAAACCCACACGAATTCCCATAAAACTTTAAACGGCCTTTCTAATGACTACAAATGTTGACACGTCTTATTGTTACAAGCCGACGTGTATCCTGGTCTCTAATCGTGAATGCACGCCGATCTCAAATTAAAAAGCGCGGCTTCTCGGATGGGAAACAAAAAATAATCTCCCACTTGAAAACGGAATATTACCGAGTCTATTTCAGCGATCTTGCTAAGCGGAACATAAACCTTTGAAACATCAACCGAGCTTAAAAACCTATTTAACAAATCTAATTGCCACTTTTGGATCTCTGTATCAACATTGTTGCAGATCTAACCAGGTGGATGTGGGGGGAGACATAAGACGTGCCGGGACCCATCTGATGTTTGTCAAAGGCAGAGGCGCGCTGTAGAGGCAGCAATGTGCTCCCCCGACTAAATCCCGGCGTGCCCTGCAATTTTCCCGGGATAACTCAGGCACTGCTTCCACACCGGGGGTCAGACACAAACACAAGGGCATCATTTAAAGTCTGGGACCAGGTTCAGGGTGAGTTCAAGGGAAGCACGGCATCGTCTTCATGATTAGTCTTCCAGCAAGTGCCGAGGTCCTCTGTAATCAAACAGCAGAGGCCTTAATCACGACGGCGTTCATTAGTCCTAATATGGAGTGTCTGACCTCGGGCCAGCATTAGATTCTCACTGGAGAGAAGTAACCGTAACGCTGTTGACTCGTGTATTATTTCAAATATTACATTTATGGTTACAGTTATAACATAATCTTCATTCCTTTGTGTTGAAATGCTGACAGTCAGTTTAAATAGCCATCTAGCAGTCAGTCCCCTGCTTTGTAGACGTGCCACTCCGTCTACCCAGCAGTTTTAAAATAGCATTATCTTGGTAAAGGCGTTTGGCGATGAGCTTCTTTATCGTTACAAGCCGACATACGTTCTGGTTTCGATGTTTATCGGAACCAGAAATATCGTCAAACAGCCAAATCTGGTTTTCTCATAAGTGACAGCGGGTCAGCAAACAGGTAGGAATGGGGGAGTAAGAGAAAGGAAAAAAATCTCCTTTTCTCTTACTCAAAATATTTTAAACCACATTAACGCTGATTTTAATCAACAATGTTTTCAAAACTGTTACTGGCTAAAACACCTTGTAGAATTTGGCGGCAACAACCAGTTCAAGCCAACCACACCAAAAATGGGGGCATCCATTCCTCCGGCTGTGTTGCCAATTCATTTTTCATCGTGCCAAATCAAACTATGATTCAACCATATTTTAAACTACATTTTGCTTTTTCTGCTCTAGTTTTTTTTCTGCAGACTCTTAAAAGAGCAAGTTGCTTAACCTTTAACCCCAACCCCTGGAAAATACAATGGAAAGACGGCGTGGGAGGTTTTACTTAAGGTGCGTTACGCCTTCTTGACTAGTTGTAACTTTCAAAAAGCACAAACACTCGAGGAGGATGTGAATCATGGTCAAAGAGGTTTGACTGAACTGAATTCTTTGTGTCGCAGTCAACAAATTGCAACAGTTGCCAAACTTGGGCTGCCAACAAGGATAAAACGATGCGGTTTTATTCTTGCAGTGGGAGAGAGATCAAGAATCAAGGAGTTTCTTCCCTTTCCTGCTGCAACACCAAGTGCATATTCCAGATATGTAGTGCTGTCTATGTGTCTTCATTAGCTTTGGGCAAAGAGGGTCAAAGAGAACGAGGATCGAACCCTTATGTCTGTCAGAAGTCCCATTCGTTTTATAAGTTAAAGCCAGATGGTAACATTTTGGGGAAATTGCCTTGTCAGGAATTCTTTAGATGCAGCTTCAGGTTCGACAGCTGGTGAAGATACCGCTCACAGGAAAACAGAAAATGTTAAGAGTGACATAGAGCAGTGTACAAAGGGGGAAAAAAATGTATCAGGAAAAACGGGAGGCAGGATGGTGAGGTTACTGGGAGAGCAAAGGGTGGAGAGAGGAGGAGTATGGTTAAGACAGAGGAAGAAGAAGGGGTTCTGAGGAGAGGGGGGTGGCTGAAAGTGTCTGGGATAGATTATCTTTAGAAGGCAATCAATCTTCCGTCAGATTTTAGATTGGGGCTGCCGAGCCAAATGCGTGGATGCACACAGACAGACAGACAGACAGACGGACGGACACATCCAAATGCAGATAAACCCGCTGAGAGTTCACCCCTCGTAACCTCGTCTGCCTCGTTCGGTGCAATAATCTGATCTCTACCTACACCGCCTGCCATTTCACAGTCTAATGCCGCAGCTTTGTTCTTCCAAGGCGTTTTAGGCCAGGATCCCCTCGGACATATGGCTGCAATTTTGGAAATGATAACGAAAGGAAGAAAGAAAAAAAAAAGTAGCGAGAGACACAGCGAAGCAAAGAAAAAAACCGGTACGCCTCGTTCCGTGCTACAGGGGGAACTGAGGATGCGTCGCTTCTCTGCGGAGAATCCCCGACTGCAGCTGGATAAACGATGGTTCTGCATTGTGTCAACAGCTTACAGCTTTGTAAACTGTGGCATCCTGACTGGAATTCCCAAAATATTTGCAAGCCGGCCCGTCTTTGAAAACCGTCCGGCTTTCCTTTTGCAGGAACGACCGCGGCGACCGGGTGGGGGAGTGGGTTAAAAAATACCCTACTTTTATTTAGTTCCTGTTGACGCCCGTGTTCGCTGCAAACCAGATGCAGCGTGGAATCCATGAATCCAGTATTATTAATTATTACAGCTGTCCTGATGACAGAGTGGGGAAGCTGTGGCAGTCAAAGGACTCCAGCAGCAGGCATAAGGCATGGTCAGACATGCAGTCGAAATATGCTGAGAGGGGGTAAAAAAAAAAAATAATTATTCAATCATCCTGACATGCAAACTTTTGGTATAAATCATCTTGACACGATTGAATTCGATAGAAACTCAAGTCGAATTTTTAATGACTCAACATGACGTCCTTTACCAAATACATTGCTTTAAAGGTGCAACACGTGATTTTAATAAAAAACTGGCGCGTCACATGAGAGCTGGTCTAAAACGTGACCCAAGATTGAAAGAATACAGACTTGTATATGTAGGTTAAGGCCTACATGTGCACTTTTTTACAGCCGTTTAAACTCTTGTTATAACGCAAACAACAAATCCGCCAGTCGCATGGCGGCGGCTCAACATATTTAGGCGGGACGAGGTTGCATAAAATGACTTTGGTCTGTTCCCCATGAAATGGGGATCAGAACTGCAATCAATGGTATGACTGGGGAAAGTTTTCAGAGGAATAGACAGAAATAAATCATACTTGAGATCTGAGCAGGTTTCTGATTGTTTAGCTTATTATTGGTAAAGTGGCAAACCAGCTTGTTCTGCGTTTTGAAATGGGGGAACGAATTAGCAAAATTAGCTCCCTTGTTGAATGAATGCAGCACAAATATCCTACTTAGGTCCACCTAACTCATAGAGCAAACAACTATCAGTTACTTGGTACAGTCCAAAGACTCGTCAGTCAAGATATGTATTTGAACTGATGCTAAGGTGAGGGAGTTTCATGTGTTGCCTTTTCGGAGGTCCTGAAAATATTCATCCCTGTGAAGAAAAGGCTCCCTGTTCAGAGACCAGCCAAGAGCGGCTTCACGCTGAGATAAATGGAAGCCATGGATTTTGAGTTAAAACCTAAAACTCTGAAAATATTTCCCCCTTTTCTTATGTATAAAGGTGATTGAGCGTATTCAGCAGGTACCAGAGGATTAGGATTTTTTTTTTCTATTATTCTGTTTGTCCACCTCGAGGTGAGATGAGAAAGTGTGCACTTAGTGCAAAACCTTACAAATGCTCTCCTCTCCGGGAGAGGAACTCATTGAAGGAAAAAAGCAGACTTATTTCCTTTTGGCTTCGTAGGAGTTTCCAGATGTGAGATCTTTGCAAGGATCTGTCTTTTTTTTTAACCATTCCTTCCTGCTCTGAAGAGGGGACCCTCAGCAAAAAGGATTCGTACTCATGAGTGGACAGAAAACGAATGCTACGATGCCAGCCGGACCCCAACTCTACAAGATCTACAGAGAACATTTCTGAGATGGAAAACATGTTCGTAGTTTAGAGTCCGTCTCTGCTGAGTTTGGACTTATTTCAAAGCGCTTGGATGGCGTGTCTTTGTACTTGACAACTTTTAGCAGATCACATTTCATCTCTCACCGTTTTCTTCCACACACACACACACACACAACTTGCGGTCCACTGTCTGTGATGGATAAGATGTCTGCTGAGAGGTTTATCTGATTTTTCCAGCATGGGTGTGTTGAACGTGGCTTTGCTTGGCTTAACTTTATCACCTTTTTTTTTTACCTCTTATACTTCATCCCTGTTTGGCTCTACACCACTTTCACTCTTGGCTTAACTTCCCTTTCTTTTTCTGTCATGTTTCAAATCAACAAATGCATTTTCATATGAGAGAGTGAGCGCATAAAGCACATGTGACAACACGACAAAGTCACTCATTTATGACAACCTGCGGCAACCTCGACAATAATGTACCACATGAAAATGCAACTGTTTATTTATTTTTTTGAATTTACAGTTAGGCCTTCTAAGTTTATTTTGGGTATTGAGCATGAGAAAATAAATAAATAAAAGCAGGCAAACATTCCTGAATACTAATTAATATTTCAAAAATTTAACAAAACCTCTCTGAATGACTTTTAAAGGAGCCTAACATTGTACTAGTTTTCTATTTGCACATATTTCTTTGAACGTGTAAACATTTCGACCGCAGCGTGACTCATTGAAAACTTTCTCCGTCTGTGCCAGCTTTCATCGTTTTGGAGAGTCGAGCACCGCGCCGCCTGACACTCCCCATTTGTCAGACTGGCCTCTCTGCATGTCAGGATGTCAGTGTGGCGGTTACTCGTTGCCAGTCAAAGTTTCGTTCCTAAACTCGTTTCTGTCCCACGGACTGCATCCCCCCAACCCTTCCCTGCGTCCCCTCCAGTCATCAGCCGGACGGAGGCTGGTTTCGGCGCCCCAGCCGCTCAGCGTCTCTCCTTGGCAGCTGTTGGCGGTTTTCTTTCAAGTGGGAGAGATTTTTGGCGATGCTTTTGCTGCGTTGAAAGATGTTTAAGGAACCTCCCCCCTACCACCACCACCACCACCATCCAAAGGCTATTTCACCCCTCCTTCCCACCAGCCATTCACTCCTTACCTCACACTTACGGTGATATGACATGACCTCTAATGGGACTCTTTTTTTTTCTTCTTCTTTCATCAATCTCTGCTCTCTCTCTCCCCCCCAGCAGAGAATCTCCTGAGATGTTTAGGCATTAGTCCATCCGATATCCAGAAGAAAAACAATGCGGTTTTCCGCACTTTGTGTACTGGAGAGCAAAATCATTTCTTCCCATTACCATAAATCTGCCCTGGCATGAGACATTATACACTATTTCAGAGAACAACTCAATAAACCCAGTAAATGCTTGAGTGATTTGTTTAAATTTATGGCCGATATTGCTCGTGAAACTGTTTTCACTCTCGTCTTTCAAGCATAAAGCCGTTAAAAGTGATAAATCAGCTAAACATTGCCCTGCGCGGTGTAATAAGTTTGTTCTTGTATTTCATTACTACGAGAACTGATGGTTAATTGTTTGTTTTTTATTTTTATTTTATTTTATTAGGAAGTCCAGCTGACAAGAAAAATCTCGACCACAAAAACTTTACGGTTGTTTGCAACCGTGCTCATTTGAAGCTCCGTACATTTTGTAACGTAAACCTTAATGTATTTGGCTGTCAAACTCTTAATTGCAGTGTGAGGAAAAAATGAACAGTTTTCTAATTATTTAATAAAATTTAAAAAAAGATATTCTGAAACATAAGGCGAGCATTTATATTCGTCTTTCAGTCGATACCCCGGAAATAATCCATCGAAATCACGTAAGTAAATAGATTACATAACTGTTTGACTTAATATCAGATTAAATATCTGCACTGTGATGATTTAAATACTTTTTTTTGACAATATTAGTGACAAAACAGCATTATTATTACGGACGTCAGCAGGCAGATTAGGTCATGGAGACGTTTAAAACAGATTTGGTTATGAAACGATTAAATATCACGCTTTTCAATTCACCATCTAAGAAACGGTCCAACATCTAGTTCCAAGCCTTGCTGTTGGGTTTAATGAATGTTGTATATAAACACTTAATATGAGCTTGACTTGAGCTTCATGCTGAAACACGGGGCCCAGATGGGCATGTTTATTTCCATCATAACTGGTTCGCTTTCTTTAAAACAACAGAAACGCTGCATCACAGATGATGCTCTGGCAAACAGATTGAAGACAAAAACAAACAAACATTGGATCATTTCTCTAAAGTGAAAAAAACAAGAGGGTGAAATAGGAAATACGCAAAATATAAAGCTTGCAGAAGAAAAGCATTTTTGTGGTTTTAGACCATTTGAGTGCCGTATTGCGGTTTCACCCCTTATTTGTCATCCACATTGCAGCTACATAATGTCGGCGTTTTTTTCCCCGCATCGTCTGTTATTTCCTTTTCGCTCTTGTAATTTGGAACTCTTTATGTGGTTTTGAGCTTCTAAACTTTAATTTCCTCTTGTTTTTGTCAAGTTAATTCCCCGTTTCCATACTCGTATTATCGAAGCTATTCTTTAAAGTGCCAGGAACATGTTCTTCATTAGAAGCAGCGGATTTGCTGACTTAATCATCCATCACACGATTTTCTTATGTTGGCAAATATATCGGCCCTGAACAGTGCTTTGCTCCCGAGTCTAAACATGAAGGAATCAAGTGCATTTTACACAAAACCAGGTCCAAGATGTACGCCGGTATGGTTTGATGAACCACATTTTGTATACCGCATGTGTACTGGGATCAAGGGTGTAAAATTTAGAGAGTTCAGCTCTGAAATTCTATGAGCATACGTTTGACCTCAGAGTGGTGTTGTACGTTTTTTATTCATAACTTAATTCAAAGAAGGCCCCTCTGATGCCCTTTGCTTCCGGTATCTCATCGGAACGACTGCAAACTGGAGATGCAATGACATAACATTTTGAAAAGTCGTGAAACCAAAACCATATTGTGCCAGAAATGAGATAATTGGATTAATGAATGTTCTTTTTGTTTTTTTGTTTTTTTTTAACTGCAACTAATCAAAAATCTCAGATCTTGGTTTTAGAAAAAAAAACATGCTTATAGAAAATTGTAACAAGTAAAAAGTTGAGCTGTAACACTTCGGCATCAATGCTTGTTGTGTCGAATGCGATAAATTGCGATTAGATTATGTTCTCTTTTCACCTCTTGTCCTTATTTCATTAATGAACTATTAAGATATTTATATTTAACAGACTAGTCTGACTCACAAACATAAACATGAATTCCTTCTAAGGTTTGAATCTGAAAATGAAAACTTTTCAGCTTTGACTCGTTCCCATTTAAACTGGTTTCACTACAGATTATCTCATAGTGGCATCGCTGCTCCTTCAATCTTTGTGTCTCATTAAGTTCACAGGCCGACCTCTGACCCCGCGGCAGCTGAAGCGCTACAAGGGCTGCGCGTCCGGGGTGTAACACGGAGCAAAGGCAGACACTGAAAGTGAGATAGTTATCATTTCCGAAGCGTCCACATGACGGATTGGGATCACAAGCAGGCGATACCCGGAAACTGGACAATCAATACGGGCAGTAAAAACCACTATCTACTCAGTAGCTCTTTAAAAATACTTCTGACTGCAGTGTCTTCGATGTTTTTGCACCTCAGAGTCTGATAATCCACTTGCCAACCGACTAGAAACTCCAGTGTGTGTGGCCACCGCGGTGGCTGCCGCGTCTGAGTGCGTGACGTGTGAAATTCCTCCCATACCAGACGATCACGCAGACTGGAAGAGATGGAGAGAGAGGAAAGAAAGGGGAGCCAGACCTGGAGACTCTAAGTTTAGCCACAAGTCTTATCCAATGACACGGCAAGGCTTTGTTCATATTCCCTGCCTTTTGAATGCACAATATTTAAACGGAAGAAAGGGTTCAAGACGACGGTCTGATTCATCTTCTGAGAGTTATTCCTGCATTTTGTGCCGAATGGCCTCGACAGATTTCTTCCATTTAATAGTAACGAACAAATGTTGTCAGACCATCTTATTTACTAACCGTGATTCCATTTGTAAATCATGAAAACCAACATAGCCCATGAGTCCATCTCAAACCAAATTACGATTTGACCTGCGGAATCAAGAAATCTCTTAAATAGAAACATGAAGCAATGAGATCGCAAATGTGCCAAAAAAAACCTGATTTCCATGACGGACAGGCATAACATGGACATTGCTCATGAGCCCTGATCCTATCTGAGTGTGCTCTGACGGAGTAATTTTGTTAGGCCAATCAATCACCCAAAGCTATAGAAATGATTTTGTAATGTGACAGATATGACTTTTCTTTATACATTTACTTTAGGGCATATTGAGTTTGTTTTTCAGATTGGGAGTTCTGCTTTTGTCTCATTTCCAGAGTCTTGGGAAAATGCTCTTTGGAGAGAAGAGACCAAAGTTGGACTTTTGGTACAGAGTACTAACAGTAAACTAACTAATCTTCCAGTTATTTTATGGTGGCGATGGTATGGGGCTCCACTGCTGTCTTATGTCTTTATAATTAAAAACAATTATGCTCTCAAGCAGAATGTGAATATTTCATTAAGATAAAGAGTTTTGCAGCAGAACAATAATCTAAAGTATACCAGCATCTGCTGGTGGTTCATAGAAAGAAAAGAAAAAAATAACGATATGAAAGTTTTGGACTAGACCACAAGAAGTCCAGACTTAAGACTCAACTGAAATCTTGTTGCATAGCTTCAAACAGGCATTCCAGCTTTAAACCCTCAATGTGGTTGAGTTAAAACAATACTGGTAGAAAATCTGGAAATGTGTCATAACCGCTTGAAATGCTTTTTTATAATTTGATACTTTATATTTACCACAGCAGTCAAGTGATTAAATCAAGAATTTATCAAAGTAGGCCTTTAGAGATTTTAGAATTTAAACATTACATACCATATGTATTATTAAATCAATGCAGACATTTATTATATTTTTTTTTTAGGAAACTCACAAAAAAACCAAGAAATCACACAGGCATCTCAAAGCAATGACAGACTGCAGAGTCGCTGAAGCAAAGACAAAATGAGCAAATATCCTTCTATCTTCACCCATTTATTTTCTTACTTTACGGTGCAGCGACAAAACTAAATTACCACCGAATAAAAGCAGAAGAGAAAAAAGCAAGTCTGCGAAACATCTTGCGAACAACAAATTCCGGCCCCCAAAACCCTAAGCTTGAAAGATGATGTGCACGCATGCACATCTGCACACGCTTCTCAGCAGCCAGATTTATAACATCCTCCAACATGAGGGAGACGGATGGCGGCGCATAGTTGCGTGAGCGGGAAGACGAACGGTGAAGTTATAAAGCAGAGCGCAGAGGGCACGGGTGACATTGTAAGTCTTATCCAGGCCTGCTACGTGCTTGTTGCGGCGTAACAGGAATCAGATGCCGCTTCGGCTTTGTTGTTGTACCACCATCGTTTTTATGAGCATAGAATGTTTGTAGTTCGGTGTGCTTCCCTCCCCCCCGCCTCATTTGCTCTAGGCGAAGGGTTTGTGCATCGCCGCCCGCGCTGATGAACTTGATGACTTGTAGTTAGAAACTAAAACAAAAGTACATTAAGAACAAAAACAAACAACAACAGGTATTGCCTTATTGCTTTGCCTCCTTGGAAAGCCTCTATTGCTGTTATGGTAACACAGTCGAGTGGAAGTCAAAACTGTTCTTCTCATCAAAAAAAAAAAAAGATAAAGCTTTGTGTCTTCTGGTGTGCCATGCTTAAATGCTGCCAGACTTCCCTTTATTGATTTAAAACGCTCACAGGTATTCAGCTCACTTTTATGGGTTTGTCTTATAAAAACTACATCCTCCTTCCACTGCATGGAAAACCACCTCTTAAATCACGGCAATAAAAAGCTCACTGTCTTCTTTCCAGTGTTTCCCATTATTTCTCTAGCGTGGATTTTTTCTTTTCTTTTTTTTTTTTTTTTACATTTCCCTTACCACTAATGGTCTCATCTTTAAGCTGCATTGCATCATGCTCTCTACGTTTCTTCTTCTTTTTCTTTTTTTTTGCTCAAATTCAGTTCACAGCCGACCGAGACGAAGAGTTAGTGCCCTGCAAAGTGTTCTGCAACGAGCCTTTCCACACTCACTCGTGGAAGCAGCAGGATGTCTGTGCAAAGTTGTTTTTTTTTTTTTTTTTTGTACTATGAGCCATAAAAACATCATCCAACTTCTACAATGTCCGGGTTTTTTTGTGATTTTTTTTTTAATGTGCTCTACTGCAAAACAAAACAAAACAAAACTGTGTAATATTTAACATGCACCGTCTATTATTAGTTGTGTATGAAATGAGCTTCAAAGCAGATTTCCTGGAGCCCCTTTGCAGGAACTCTTCCCACAAGCATCTGTTGAACAGTGTGTTCACACTGTAATTAACACCGCCCTCAAATTTTTTCTCGTCTTCTTTTTTTTTTTTTTTACGCACCATAATCGGTTAGAAATATTTATTCCACTGTAACTTTGCACATTTTATGGAACTATGTACATTTTCCCCCACAATGAACAGACAATTTATTCTTTTACCCATCATTTTTCATAAAGCCTTTTCTGAATTAGAATAAATTATATCTGTTCATAACCAAGTAACTTTTTTACGAGTAAAACATTTAAGTTAACAAATGTATATATATTATATTTTGGGTGGTTTCTGTTAGAAACAATACTTCTAGTAAACACACTAATCATCCATTTTAATTCACACTAAATAAAAATGGTAACTTTTTGCAAGCATACAAGAATATGCTTGCATATTCATATTCTTGTTTTTGCAAGATTATGCAAGCATTTTCTTGTATGCTGATATGAATAAGCTAGTGTTTTTCTTTTTGTTTCTACAAGAATAATTAGTACATCTCATGAGGCAAGGATGATGTTTTTATTTTGTTTTTTGAAGGCAAAAATTTCACCACATATGGCATGAGCATGGAACCGAACACCTGGATAAAATGGCTGAATTGCCTTCTCAGCATGCAGCCAAATTCCCCAGACTGCTGCCAATTTTTTTATTCTTTGATTCCAATTTAAAAGTTGCAGGACACCAGCTTACGAGGACTAGAATTTGACAGACATGCACTAAAAAAAAGACACAAAGACACAAGCTAGCAGCTGTACAGAGTACAACTACTCTTGAAGAGGTTGAACTTTGGAGAGATGTTGTTTTGTCTTTTTTTTATGTCTCACACAAATGCTTCAGATCACTAAAGAAATAGCTGGGATTAGACGAAAACGAAATAAATACAAAACGCAGGTCCCGAGTGATCCAAAACAATCTTTTCTAATGTGAAAATTTGATTGCAGTCTTTGTTAAATAAAGAAATAACTATGCTTGGTTCCATTTCACGCCACACTGGTTTAATTTGGAAAAACTGGAACGTTAATTACACAGAAAATGAAGCATCCTTAGACATCTTAACCAGAAACATATGCTCTTATCTAAAGAAATTCAGGAGTTGATATGTAAACCTCAGTCTGAAATGTTTATGAAGCGTATTTCTATAGCTTTGGGACTCTAGTGAACCACAGTGGCTGTCATTATCCACAATTGACAAAAACCTGCAACACTGCTGAACAAGATCCCAAACCAAAGGCCATTTTATGAAAGCGAAAGTATTTCTTGCTTCCACCCTGTAAGAACGTCAACATTGCAAAATATTATTTCGAGTCCATAGAAGACCGTTCTCCCTGCGCATTTCTGAGTTGGCGCGAGTAATTTAGAGTCTACAGAGGAGAGGAAATGCCTGCCAGGAAGATCATATCAGCCCATACCTGCAGATTTGCAATAGAGCCTGTCCCAAACTATTAGCCAATTATCTTTCTCTGTCTCTATTTTGTCTGAGTTTTTTTTTTCTCTCTCTCTCCCTCTCTCTTGCAGAGTGATCTCAAAATGATTTGCTCCTCTCCTTGCATCCATCTCTTTCTTTTTCCAAAGAAGAAAGCCGTCAGATCTCACCCATGCCATAATTCAGTTGACTGCAAAGTCAGGCTGGTCCGTCAGCCCAGAGCTCTCTAATCTATTCGCCATCTCCCAGAAAGCCACTGCTTACCCTTTCCAATCTCTCAAGACGGCATCCACACTTTTGAAATGTTGTGATGTCCTAGCAGACAACAGAGTGTGACTAATAATTAACATTTAGGCAGTTTAATGGTTTCATAATCACTTAAAAATGAAGCTGGCCTTCATTATCCCTGATTAACGGACTTTGACAACAGGAGCTGAGTCACAGTGACCTGAGTCAGGCTAGCTAGCCTGTAATTAACTGCAAAGGGAGTCAATGGACATCTCATATCAGCAAATCACAGAGATAATAGCAACACTAGCAACATTACGGACACAGAGATAGCGCTGCATTTGTCTGGAATGTGGCAACGACCCAGATAAGACAACCAAGCCAGCTGCTAATGGTATCTGCATCTTTACCTCCTTTCTTTCTCCCAATAAAGACCTTCTACTTCAATCCAGCATTTTAATTTTATGCATCAATCTCCTCCCTATTTTTATTTTTTATTTTTTAGCTTACTTGCTCCTTTTTACTCTTTAATTGCCACAACATTATGCTTTTTATACTTCTCCCATTTCAGCAAAGGGAGATTAAAAATAGCTTTAAAACGTCGTTTACGATGTAGAATCTGAGCCGCATTTCATGAGGGCACAAGAAGCTGCCAACAGTGCAGACCGACGCCACTGTAACCAGCCCATGCACACCGATAACGGACGACTCAGCAGATGGAAATGTACCATGATGTCAAAGATTACCTGCGATAACATTAGAACTGTCGGGACTTGTTACAGAACAACATCCGTGGGTAGCGGAGGTCAGTCCAAAAGTGTTGTTGCTGATACCTTTGTGTGTTTTCGCTAGTGTGGAATTGCATGGACCTGGGACCGGTACCCACAGTTGGGGAGAGCACATGGTGTTGGGGGAAAAACAGAAGCAAATCCTTGTTAAGCAGACCACATCCTCCTCGCCCTAAAGTCCTACATGTATAAATATGGGAGGCTAGAGTAGGGGGTGGGAATATTTATTACAGGGACGGCAAGAGATGATAAGCGCGAACATCCGTGGGAACAAAATGCTAAATATTATTTGAACAGGATTTACATTTTCCTATGCAATCCTTAGCCACTCATGGCCTCGTTAATTAGTATTTGACAACATGACTTGTAAAGCCTCCAAATGTACCCGGTCTTTATAGAGTACTGTGAGAATGGCACTCAAAATCTAGCCGGCGCGGAGTCACAGAAATAGCGACAACAGTCTAGAGTTAACCCGCTTTTTCTTAAAACCGTTACAACAGTTGAGGGGAAATGTCAGAGCAGGTGTTTAACCTTTCACAAGTTCCCTGCGTTTCCTACGTAAAATAATCTGCTCTCAGCCAGGAAATCTTCTTGAAGACCATCAACAACACATTGTTGCTCTTGAGCCAAAAAGAAAAAAGAAAAAGAAAAAGCAGACATCAAAGTCTTTCCAGCATCCAACTACTCATTTTGACTGAGTTGTGTTTGGTTGCTAAAGTCAGCAAGCAAAGCCAGAAGCAGAAATTGCAAAGAGGACCAAATTCCCATTCTGGCTGAGGTTTACATGTGCACAGCTGTGTATTGACACGGGTTTATAGCGTTCTTTGTTGCTGCAAACATCCTCTACGGCTTGAAGGTTTGACCAAACCGTGAGCCAAGACAAAAATGTGTCCAGGCTAAACCTTGGTTGGCGATGGTTGGGAACTGTGTGCCAACGTACTAAAGTACTAAAGTACTAAAGTGCCTTTCATGAAATTCCACCACCTACTTAAAAACTTAAGTCTTTGTTCAACTCAATCTTATTGTTAGAGGCTAATTAAGTAAACAACCTTCCAGATCATACGTTGAGTCTCTGACCAATGCCTGTTTTTAATGTATTATAAAAGAGAAACTGACCTACCACCACTGCATGAGGCAGAGATAAATCAGGAGCGACCGCATCATGTTAGAATAAGCTTGAATTGCAGATGAAGTATGATGTAGTGAAATAAACGCAAAGACAACTGCAGCACATTCTGCTGGTGCAAGAAGATCAGTGTAGCTTGAGGATCCTCATGTGTTAGTCCAATCAGAGAAACCAGTCACATAGAATAACATAATGCACACACAGTGTCAAGCAGATTAGGGTGATGAAAGTTAGAAGAATTGTGGTTGCAATTTTTTTTTTGCCATTTTGTAAATACGAAGTAACTTCCTCAGAGGTTATCCACCATGCTCCATTCGGTTCAACAATCCCAGTTGTACGTTCTGAAAGTATATAAAACTGGGTCATCATAGTTGATCTAGTATAGTTGCACTAATCCATTTGTTATGTACGGATTCCTTTTAATTAAACAAAATGAGATTGTGACTACAAACTCTTTCACCAAGAACTTTTTGGGTTGTTTTTTCCCCATGGCTGTTTTTCTTGGGTTAAGTGGCATTATGTTCACTTCATGTCTTTTAAAACGGAAAGGACAACAGAAATGCAAAGAGCACGAGTAGATATGCTGGTGCCACACTCCGCCCGTCTCGGTAGTGTTTTGGAACGGCGCCACTGAGCGGTCAATTTAAAGACGCAAACATGTCAACACATGTACAGTCTCTTCCTGTGCCACGTTTTTCATATGGAAAAACCCTCATAACCGAACATCATGTTCAAATTTAAGTGGTTTACAACGCAGCATGACACTGGTATCCCATTGTGACCGAAGCCTTCATCCATTTTACAGTATGGGCACTATTTGTAGGAAATAAGGGTTTTCAAACTTTGCTGAATGCGCTTTTTCGCGATAAAAAAACAACTGATGTTTGAATTTTGGCGTCAGATATTTGATTTGAGGTCTTGTTTGCCTGTGTGTGTGTGTGTGTGTTTTTCTTTTCTTCTACGTGTGTGTGGTGAAAGAGATGCCAACGGAGGACAAGGCAGCAGGAAGGAGAGAAGCACAGAGGAGAGCTGGCTGTTAGCAGAGATAATGGGAACCAGACCTGGTGGTAGAGAGAGAGTGAATTAAACTGCTCAGCACAATGGCGTCACCACTTATAAACTCTTCCTGACTAGTTCAAACTTATCAGGTTTTCCGTTTATACTACACATGTATGTACAGAGCCGGCAGATTGAATCTGATGAAGTGTTTTATTTTGATGATGCGCAAAAAGACGATTAAAATAAAATCAAAAGCTAAAAGGAAATTGCAACTGAAAGCTCATTAAATTAATCCATTACCCAGAGGAGCATTAATACAGCAGTGTCCCTCAGCTGTGGTATGAAAACACGTATCGCATATGGAAAGTAATCATCACTGGTCGCTAAGATGCACAAGCACTTGTCTCTTGCTATGTGCAAAAGATGGGTGTTGAAGGTTTTACCATTTTTCCTGAGCTTCTACAAAGGGGGTCAGTGGAGCCACTGTTTATTGACCGCATGAAAGGATATTAGCTACCAGCATTGCTAGCACATCTAGAGAAATTGCTATTAAGAAAGTCAAAGACAAAATTCATAACAATGTCTACTCGAGCTACGAAGGAAGCATCTCTCTCTCTCCTTCGTTCAGTCCACACGCAGTGCCACAAAGTGTTTGCCAATTGCTGTTGGTGATGGTCAGGCCGAGAGGTTGGTGGAAGCTACGTGGGAATGGGCAGTGCTTGGTGAGAACAAGCGTCTCTCCTCGGAACAGGAGATTGAAGGCTTCTCCAAGTGTGCATGAAGGAATCAAAGGAACACCCCAGGAATGTTTTTGATGATGAACGACATAACAGATAGCTCCAAAACATCTATTTTAAATAATACACCCTCTATTATTTGATTCATTTTTAGCGCTGCCTCTGCCTCTGCTGTGGTTCAGGTCTAACTTCAGCTACAAACATGACACACCAGGATGTTTTAATCCATTCTTGTGTTTAGCTTAGTCAATTGCATGTTTCTACAAAAAGGCCCGTTTCTTCACCAAAGGCACTGGAAACCGTTTTCAAATTCACGGCATCAAAAAGTCTCTTAAAAAAAAAAAAAAAGAAGAAGCAAAACAAAGAAGAAATAATTGGTGGATCAACAGGGAAAGTGGTCGTAGGGTTTTACCACAGGATTCAAATCTAAAGAGGAGTGACTTCCCAGACATTGAAGCTACTTCCAATGATCTCCTTCATTAGTTCATTAAATGAGCTGGAATACTAAAATGGTTTTCGGTACATTTAAGGATTACTACTTTCACCGTTGTGCTCTTCACTCGTAACACCCAACCTTGTATACCCGGGCTCCAAGGGGTCGCATATGTAACCCTGCGGACGGTTTCAAGGTTCAGGGTGGCTTCAGAGCGGCGAAGGTTGCGACCTGCTATGTCACGCTCTAATTATGATTGTCATGTTGATTGAGAAGAGGGAGAGAGACGGGGAGAATTAGCAAGCTAACATAAATTTCAGCGACGAGTACTGGGGTGCGCGTATGTTTGTGTGTAGGTGGGGAGTGAGTTATTTTGTCCTGGGGCGAGCGGAAACCATTGTTTAAGCCGCAGCTCTCTTGTCTAAGAAGTGTTTGCTGTTGCGGGAAGGCTGTGGTTTTGGAGTCAGAGAACAGGAACGCAGTGTTGCACCAACAGAAACCAAGAGAAAGTGAGGAGGGGAGAGAAACCAGATGGAGGGGTAAAAGGCCTGGGAGCGAAGCAAAGGTGGATCGACACAAGAAGGGTGCAGGAAAGTGAAAGAAAAACTGGACTGCAGCCAAAGCTGAAAGAGAAACAAATGATAAGAGAGATTAAAAAAAAAAGCAGATTGATGCTCGATGTAAATGTACACAGACAACCCTGAAAACAGTAGCAAAAGTTCATGTAGGAAGACGTGGAAAGAGGTGAATCCTCTTTTCCCTTTTTCCATGATCTTTCTTAACCTTGGGCTGCGTTTAGCCTCGGGCCGGCCCGCTGTAGGAATTTACAGTCCAATGGGCCTGCCTGCTAATAAAACACATGTGGGCTTGCAGAGGAATGAGGAGGGTCTGAGAACAGCCTCTTTCTGTATCTATGCATTTATAGTTCGTGCACAAATACACACAGTGCTATGAAAAAGCGTTTCAGAGTTGTCTTTTTTTGTCACTATATCAGAAAACAATAATAGTAAATCCAAAAATCAGTTGACAAATGAGGGGGGAAAAAGCGACACAAACCAACGTAGATCCATCTAAAGTCTAAAAACATGATCCACCCTTAGTAGGATCAACTGCCATCAAGTGTTTACAAAAACTGGCAGTGAATCTTTTGCATTGCTGTGGCTCGCTTCTGCTTCTGTCACGTTGTCAGGTTTAAGGTCATCCCATGTAGATTTAAGTGTGAACTTTAACTGTGTCACTTCAAAATATTCTATTTATTTACTGAGCTATTAATAAGTGGATTTGCCTTGGGTAGTTTATTTGTACTGACCAGATATTCTCTTTTGAATAACCCGGGAGAAAGAAGAATTTATGGTTCCATAAACTTTAATAAGTCACTTAAATCAAATCAAATTTTAGTTGTATAGCATATTTGAGCAACAAGGCCTTTTAAAGTGCTTGACATCACAAAAACACCTGAAAATGCAAAGTTCAGGTGGTGAACAACCACAACTGTTCCGACTATCACACTCCCACCTCCATGCTTGACTGAAGGAATGATGCTCCTTTAATGAAATGTTGTTTTAGTCCCTTACTAGATGTAGTAAAATGCACACCCTCCAATTTACATTTTTTCTCATCAATCAAAAAAAAAAAAACGAGGTTAAACACATTTAATTTTCAATAATCTTTGTCCATACTAGGTTTAGAGAGCAGAAAAATATTCTATAAAAACCCATTTGGAAACCAAACCCTACAGTATTTGGTAATAAATGTTCCATGAACATCACCGATTTTCTAAAAGGTGAACAATGACCAAAGCAAAGTGATCTCAAAATCAAGTAAGACTAGTGCGGTATGTCTCTTGCTGTTAGAAAAAACTCAACTGACAAGAAGAACCTATTAAGCTCATAAAACTTGAGCTGTTTACATTCCTAATCGTAAATTGTGAAAGGTCTCCATCCTGCTTGCTCTTTAGTTTGGCCTCTCTTTTGAGTGTTTCTCTCGTGCTCTCGGTGATTCATCCCCCAGCTGTCCGCAAAAAATGTCCCCGCTGTGCAAACGCGCTGGAGGATTATCCCCTGCATGGAGAAACTTGCAATTAAAAGGTTTTATACAGTTGTTTCAGGAGAAGTATGTGTCTAACAAACTCTCTCCTGTTAAAAAAAGGATGCCCGTTTCTTGAGTGTGGTACGGCTTCCAGCAGAGACCCTGCGTCCAAGCGGGGCCTTTCTGAAGTTTTTAAGACTCTGGGGGGGTCAAGAAGAAGGAGAAAGAGATAGAGGGCCCTTGTCACCAAAACCTCTCAAACTTCTCTACTAAGAGTCTGCAGAGATGCATATCTGGAGAACAGAAATATGTTCAAGCTGGTCAGGACTTCCATCCAACAAGACATTACTGCTCTTTAAGTCCAGGATGGAGGAGTAACTCCAGCCTGCAACGCCATTACTTTACAATATAGTCATCATGGATACGTACATGTTAACAATCCTCGTCTTGCAGCACAGTTATGACGCACTGGGGGCCATCTGCCATTGATGGTTGTCTGCATTCCTTGTTATGAAAAAGCTCACAGCCACCCCCCATCTCTCTTTTGTAAAACCCAGAAAGCTTTCATTAATTAATTGATGAATGCAAGAATGCTTTAATATCTCATCCAACAGGATATAGGATTAAATATATTTTTAGCCCAAACATCGACGCAACTCAATTAAGATTGAGTAATTGTTGATATAGATTGATATAGAGTCCAAATCCGATCCAACAATACAGATATTAAAGTTGATGCATTTAGGCATCTAGAACTAAAGACAAACTTGCTGAATTTAAAACCCGGCATCTGGAGACTTAAGCGACTTGGAATGGGGCGTGCTTGGTGGGACCAGAGAATTAGTTTGAGATGATAGAACGACAACAGTTGCTAAAATGACAGTTGTCGTAAGTAAATTATGTAGACATTCTGTCTGAATCACAACAAATCACAATTCACAAAGGATCATTAAAACTCAACCATCCTTCCAGTCGTGTATCAGACGTTCCTGCAATGTAGGAATGTTCTGTCCTCCAGTGAGTTCCACAGTCCCAGTTGAAACAGTGACAAGTAGGCGCACAACATTTTCAAAGAGGGTAAATTGACCCAGACCCCTTGACTCATTTTAGCTGATGGTCTACACTACGGCCTGTCAACAGCTATGTCACTCCAAATCTTTTTGACCTGTCCGAAGTATTTCAGTCGCCATCGAGCTGAATGTGTTTTGACATCGAGACGGAATCCATCTAATGTCATTTTGGGATGTTATAAAAAGAAAACATTGTCGGGACAGAGTTTTGCAAATGTCACTTTGGTTTCTCAAGCTATTCCGCATCAAATGGACATGAGTAAGGGGGTTGGGAGGGAACTGGGTTCATTTTAAGGTTTGAGCTTAATCTGTACATTATGAGGAAGAGAGCAGACAATAATGGAGGGGCTGTGCAGGGAGGGGGGGTCCCCTGATGACATATTTTCCAATGATAATGGGGGGAACATCGGACAAGTCTGTGCAACAGCATAGTATTTCAGAAACTCGTTGGGGGTTGGGGTGTTTACAGTCCAATGTTTTGCATGATTTATATGCATCATACGAAACATCGGACTGTAAATTGCATACCATAAAAATATCTTTTTTTATTTGTGAAAGGAGGGGTTTGGACTGTTATATTGTAGCTTATATAGGTCAGTTCAGCTTTGGGAGACCATTACTAAACCCGCAAATGTTTCAATGAGGTCACTGCCTCATTAAAACACAGACATAAAAACCTTTTTATTCAATTAACCAGACTTGGTGAGGTAATCATGGATAACAATGCGAGACAGATTTCGTATTCTAGTCCTCAATAGGTAAAGGAGATTTGAAGGAGCAAGCAGTTGGAGACTTTTAAGGGGTTTATTGGATGTTTTTTTTTTTTTGGCCTTGTCTGGCAGAAAAACCTCAGAGGATTTCAGGAAATAATCTTACATGTCATAGAGCTCTAGGGTTTAGTGCATTTAGTCAGACCTCAGTCAAAAAAAAAAAAAAAAGGACAAACTGTCGTCTTACATCAATATGATGAATTTAAATACACTCCAGGATAAAAGCACAGTTCTGAGTGGATTCCAGCCAGAGCCACAGAGTAAATATAGCTATAGGCATATCAATATCAATGCTCCGTTAATAGAGCCTGTGCAGACCTGGCAGTCATTACAGCCGTGTGTTGCATTAAATTGGTCTAAGATGTTATGACTTGTAAGGCAGCTACAGTTGCACTGTGAGAGTAAAACATCTTGAAGGCAAGTGGAGAGCAAATATAAAAGCACGCTTTAAAAAAAAAAATTAAGCTCACTTGTCAACAGGCTGTCTTCCGTTGACAAGGGGAAGAAGGCCTTCCCCTTGTCAAGGGAAGGCAAGGGGAAGGCCTTCCCTTGCGTAGTTGCATCACCATAAGCTTTGCAAAATGCTTCTCACGTGGCTGTGTGCTCTGTTTCCTCATAGGGTGTGTGCAATAGAGGATTTGAAATATGTTTTTGCTTCGTTAGCGAGTGAAGACAGAAGGGAGCAAAAGATTGAAAGACAGGTCAGGGTGTAATCACTTAATAGGAGGGCCGTTGGAGTATCACATGGTGAGGTTGATTTACTGATACATTTCAATGTAAACCTTCACTTAATTAAACAGGCTTATCCAATGCAGTTGCCAGTGAGTGTGTAGTAGTTTTAGCATGGGACACTCTGGAATTACAGTATTTTCACAGGTTTCCCTTTTGTACCTATTACTTCTGTGACCTGACAAATGTCCAACATGCCAAAGTTGCTAGCTGCTAAAGTCTTACGGCACACAAAACCAAAAGAAAAGAACAAAAACTCCAAAATGGGACTGTAGGTGGACTTGCTAATGAGTTAGCCGAGATGATTTCACGTCATAAATATTTTATGATGCCTAATCTAATTAGAAGCTACATGCGGTTCATGTCATTTTTGTCATATTTAGCACAAACGCTTCAGCTGTTCTCTAACATTTGGAGACTGACCAAAACAGGAGATGATGATGATTTTCGTCGTTTGTGAGCTGAAGCTATAGTGTTCTGTCATGAATCATTTGGATAAAGGCCTTTCCTGGCAGAGGAATCCCTACATTGTCATCATACAACAAGTTGATTCAAATTAAATAGGTCATTTTAAAAAATATTTTCTGGGTTTAAATTCTAGAAGAATAAAATGCCATTAGTCAGCTACTATATCAGTTTATGCTTTTCTTAATTTTTTTTTTAAAAAGAATAAGTTGTGAATAGCAATTAAAAACAAAAACCATATCCAATTGCTATATTTGTGAGTAACAACTGTCACAATTTAAAGCATTTTAAAATCAAATTAACCCTTTCTTTGTTAATGTGCCATGAATTGATTGGAGACTAAAAAAAAAAAAAAAACATTTTTTAAACCAATGGTTAAAAGTTTAATTTTTAACCATTGGGTTTTTGGGTGTCTGCAATATTCCTTCATATAAAAAAACTGACTGACTATAAAATCTGTCATAAAATGTTGCTTCCTCGGACTCCCCTTAATTTAAAAAAGGTCCAAGCCAGAAATAATTTAATTTAAAAAAAATCTCATAAATTTACTTGGGCTAAACGTACTTGTCTGTGGCCCCATTTGCAAACTGTTTGTTCACATAAGCTGCAACATGACATTTAACTGCAGTTTACATTGAGATTAAGCTGTTAGTTTGCAAATTGGATAGTCAGAAGATCAGAAGGGACAAGAAGTCTGAGTGATTTCTCTCTTGTAATGTGATTTAATCTTGGTATAGACGAACTCTTTCTAATGGTTGTTACAAAAAGATTAAAACCAGATTTCTGTATGCTGGTTAGACTGGTATGGGTTTGTGGTGGTGCTTAAATCACATTTTGGCATAAAACATTCCTGTCAAATGAGATTTTGTTTTTAATCCCTTGGGATGATTTTACCAGGCTTTTCATTCAAGAATCACGTCAATAAATCTCTGATAATGTTCTCTCTACATACCGAGGTGCAGCTTAAGCGGAACCTGAATACAACGCACACATGAAAGGAAGTTTGACAAGCAGACAAAAAGCGTCTTAAAGTCAGAGAAATCCACAATCGGAGAAACGTCTAACAATGCAGAGCTAATGTCGGCCTGTCAGCGTACGAATGAAAGTGAATGGTGCTGAGGAAGATTAGGCAAGGGGAAGCAAGTCTTCTAATTGGCAACAAGCAGCAGGTTGGCTGAGTTGCAATGTGAGGAGGTAAAGAAAAATGACCAGGAATATTTGGTCAATAAAGAGGGTTCACGAAAGAAGACATAAAGTAGCTGTAAAACTTCAGAGTGTTGAGTAAATATCACGGTCATTGGTTTTTGGACTGAATAGAAAAGGGTTTAAATCATGTAATCATGATTACCTGATTAACATTTCCAATCTTATACACATGGTGGGTTTTCTATATTTACTCTGTGAATTGTGTTTGCACCTTTAATAGGTGTTGAAGGAGGGATTGTTAAAATACAAAAATAATAATTCAACAGGAGCTTGAACAATTCTTTTAATTTTTTTTACATTTTAACGCCCCGGTGAGTGTGTACATTTCTTCTGCTTCGGAAGGAACGAGCTGCTTTTCTCGGAGGATACAGAAAAACCAACAGTGGTGATCAGAGTTTGACTAGACAAAAAAAAAAAAAAAAAAGCTGATTTTTGAGTTGGAGTAGAAACGAGGCTGCGGCACGTCAAGCTGTTTCTTTCTTGCTCGTGTTAAGTCACATATTTGCTCTCCAAAATGTTCCGAGCTGTCCGACAAAAGCGAAAACAGTCGACATGTGACAGGCGCATAATCCCGAATGCACAGACTGCAAAAAACAAAGAGCTGACTAATCCCGAGCGCAGCAGAATGTGGAGCATCAGATGTTACTGTATAACAGCTCTTTGTGTTACTGAGCCTACTGTATGTGTTGCAACCATTTTCTCACCGTTCAGCTTGGCTCTGCTGTTCGTGCTTTTAAAAAAGAAAAAAGAAAAAAAGAAAGGCTTTCCCCTCATCTAATTGGTGTTGGCTTACACAGTCCCTGAGGTGATGGAGAGACGTCTGCTGCTCTGCAGACTAACTTAGCAATTAACCTGCCAATAAAATTTTTTCACTATAAATAAACATGGCATTGCTTAATTTAATGGATGAGCAGCTAGCTCTAGGCCAAAAAGCTTCTGTTTCGTATTTAGATTGAGCAGAAAAGCTCTGGGAGGGAACGCCACCCATACAACTGGGATGAATGTTGCTGCGAAGAACTCGATAAAGACAAACACATGGTAACTTATGTACGTGCATCCAAGCAGTGATGGTTACTCATGCAAAAGAGGCTAATGAAACAGCAATACTCCCGCCTCCCCAGTTGCTGTAGCTGGTTTAAGAACCAGTGCCAGCCTGTCAATATGGGCTCCCAACCAAAACTGAAAGAAAAGAAAATTTTGCATCTATATCAAAAAGGATAAATTTGGTCCCACTTGAGCAGAGCTTTTATTTCCCCCTCCCCACAACAATGGCTTTCTACTTACCAGATTTGCCAGAAGTGCATTAATTTTTCTGATCCTCTTTCTTCCCTATTCGGTCACTAGCAAACCCTCAAGGCCTTCACAGAGAAACACTGAACTTAAACAAAGATCTAATTACAGCTGGTGATTTGCTTGCACCGGATTTTACACAAGCCAGGCCAATCCAAAATGCATGACGCAGATAGAAGAACGTTGAAAACTTTGCGTCGCTTTCTTCCCACTTTGCATTGTGCGTAGGCACGGCAACCTCCCAACACGTAATGGAGTCTGTGGCCGTGATGTAGAGAAATGTGAAAACGTTCGGAAGGTACGGACAGTTTTGCGGGGCACCGTATGAGTTCTGCATGAGCCGTTTGCCTCAGGAGGCACATGTGTTAAACATTTGCCTTAATCATCCCGGTATAAACATTTTTTTTTGGTGTGGGGGTGGGGGTGTGGGACTTTTATGGGTTTCCAGGGGGTTAAAAACATTAGGCACAACACCTCAGCATGCAGGGAATCTCAAAGTAGCTCCATTCTCTTGTGCCTAGTTACATAAATAATTGGAAAGGCTTTTTCATCGGGGTAATGTAATGAGTTAAACGTAATTACCAAGTTTCCCTTTCAGTTTCCTTTTATAGGAACTTTCATCCATTCTCTGTTTGGCATTTCTCCATGCTTAGATTAGGCCCTCTTTGCCTCCAGTCTAAAAATGGCCTGACTGAACAGAGCATGAAGGCAAAGCTGGAGGACTCTGTCCGTACCTTATGTTGTTTAAAAACTGTCATTTTTATCCCTCCTTTCAGTAATTAACCCCCCATGGGGCCATGTGCTTGGCCCGGCAATCGTTTTTTGTGTGTGACTCAAACGGGTGTGGATAACATGCGAAGGCTTTATAATAGAGTCTGTTGGGTATTTAGGGATCATCCGTGGCAAACAAAGGAGAAAAAGGGTGTGAGCGACACATTTTGCAACACACAAAACACTTGCAGATGGGCACTGGAGGAAGGAGAAAATAAAAGATGAGAGCAAAACAGGAATTTTTCAAATTACTCAGAAGTTTGACTGAAATTCGTTCAGGCACGGGTGATGGTTCCGTCTAAGTCAGCATATGTTTTCATGTTTTCTTCCCCCTGCCTGACTAAGTCAATAGAAATCGGGCCAGCAAGTCACTGAATAGTGTCTTTATTCCTCTTGGCCTGCTACACCAAGAAGCTTCTCACAATTTTCTCCAAGGTGGTCTTCAAGCGTTCGCTGCGAAAAGAAAGGAGTTACTCACCGAAGTCTCGTCTTTTTATTCGAAACGACAAGATTAGCAATGCATGACGGAGGATGTTTCCTTCAAGTTGCCTTGAAAAGTGGATTTGAAGGGAGAGCCGTAACATTATTTAAAAAAAAAAAAAAAAGGCTGTCATGTAATAAGCAGGCGGTTTCCATGAGCGCAGACGTGGCTTTTTCAAGGCTGCAGACCTCAAACTGTGGCGACTCTTGCCACCAATCTGCTTAACTGGTTGCGGTGTCGGGGCAACCGGGGCACACAAAAGTGAGACATAATCCAACATGATGTATGGCTTCACGTTGGGGTGGGAGCAGCCTGGACGGAAATGCACATCCATCAAACCAGCAGCCGATCCGTTTAGCCGCTGACTAAACACTTTAAATTGAGCCTGATTTGATCGACTGCTGCAAAAAAAGGGGACGCTTGCAAACAAAATTTGTGAGATATGCCGGCTAAGTAGCAACAACCTTGGCGTGCGTGCGTTTGGGGAGTTGAAGGTCATTCGAAATGAATGGATCATTAATAACTTTGTACTTATTGAAGATGATGGCTGAGGGGAATGTACAACATTGTGTTCCTGCACCATTGCTGGCAGTCTTGAGTATAGATGTTCACGAAAAGCTTTACAGGAATAATTCTGACCTTTTTAAACTCGAGTTGTAAGAAAAGTAGCTGAATAGTCACAGCTAGTCGGAGAGGTGCCTGATGATTCGCTCATTTTAGCAATTTCAACACAACTGCAAATTAAAATGTTTCTAATTGTAGTTGTATTAGGAGATTGTAATCATCCACACTGTGAAAAGAGACTGTTTTCAAGTTTCCCAGCTAAACAAAATCCACGTTTCTCTGCCAGCATCCAGTTTATGAGCTGGTTGCAAGTTCAGAACAACTAGTTTTGTTTTGGACACTGTTGTCAATACGCCATACTGATGAGGTCGCTCACACAAACGTAGATGTTCAACAGTAAATAAAACTAAAATTAAAAATACTGTGAACTGCTTCTTTCAGCTGTGTTTTTCCAACAGTTCCAGTTTTAAGCTTTTAACGTGTTGCTCAAATATCAGATTTCTTCAAGCTATTTTCGGACTCAGGACAAAATTCATCCACTTCACTTAAATGTTATGTTCTCCTATCTTTCCCGGTAAACATACTGAAATTAAAGGCTGGACTTTATCTTCTTTATTTTCTTTCTTTTTTTTGGGAATCCCAACAAAGGTTTAAGCTATTTCAGAGTTTTTTTTAAACATAAGCTAAGAAGTTTCTCCCCTTGTTTTGATGCTAAGAAATCTGGAATAACCTGAAAGTCTCCACTAAAATGATGAGAAAGGTTTCATGTTTTCATATCCGTGACTATTTGCAGAAATTTCTCCCCCTCTAGCTCTTCCAAGCCATCATCAAAGCAGCAGACCCTTTAGTCCAAACATTCACCCAGTGAGTTTTACCTGCCAGTTCCGCAGTTTTAAGCTGCTCAGGAGCACCAATGCCAAATGGTGTGAATCAAATCAAAGAATGTTTCTCTGTTTAACGCTGTAAATATTGGCAACTTAATATCGCACATTAAAACCCACGGACATCACCCATAAGCTTCATGTGGAGGTAGATCTGTGTTTTTGGAAAGACAACAAAAGTTCTGATGAGCTAATTATTTATTTTTTATTTTTTTGCAGGACAGCTCTTATGAAATGAAAGCAACGCATGCAACCGGGGGAAAACGAGAGCTTCTTTTTTCGAGTAAGGTCCACGCAAAGTTTGGGGCTGTCAGATTCAATGCACTGCTTAATATGTTGACCCAAGCCGGTCAGTCCCGGGTGTCGCCATCGGCTCCCTTAAGGGTAGAGGACCTTTAACCCCTGCTGGCAGTCTGGGGGTCGTCGCTCTTTGACCTCGGCAGTTACAAGGGTGCATTCCCTCTGAGAAAGCTGAAGGCGGTGAGCATTCGCACTTAGCACCCGCGCGCACACACATACATTAAGACGCATAAACAGAATCAAAAATGCCCGCTGATCTTCTGCTGCCAAGTCAGCAAAAACAAACTCTTCGTTATCATAATCAGGTTTGACTTTGAAGGGGATTTTTTTTTATTTTTTGGTGAACATTATTAAATTTCCCCAGAGTCACAAAGTCTGCCCTGGGTTTATTAATTAGTGCAACATGCACTGAGTGATTTACAGCCAGAGACTTTGGTCTCAGAGTTGAGAGCGGTGCAAATGGGTATCATTAGTCTGCAAGACGCTCTAAGTGGCGGCCCGACTCGCATAATGAAAGCTTTCATCAGGTATCTGGGAGGATTGGTTGAGTCAGGCTCGTACGCATGAATACATGCGTCTTCCCCTCAGTGAAAGGACTGTATGTTGCTCTGCTTTTTCTGCCATTTAAATGCTTTAGTTTGTGTGTCATCGGTTTCCTGCCTTGAGATAACTTATAGCTCGTATCAGCTGGAGAACGTTTCAGTGAGATTACAAAAAAACCATTTAAAACAACAACCAAGCGTCAACTCTAGGGCTCAAAAATCTGTAAAACAAATAAGTCCTGGTACTTCTTATCCTACACTATGTGGCATTGTAATGTGTTATTTTCTGAAATAAAAATGTGAAATTTCAAAAGTGAACTGTTCAATCGTCCGATGCCGCTAAACCCTGAAAATATCCAGCAGAAACAAAATACCAAAATGCACAGGGAAAAAAACCCACTAATGCAAGTGTAAATATAAGAAGGAAAAAAGAAAAATGCCTGATTGATGTCTTTCCTGTTTAATCATAACTTCAATAAAGTAAGATAAAAGATCTCAAAAGCAACAAACTATACACCGATCTAAAGAATCTAAAAACAGACTGAGAAACAAAGTCACTAAGATCTAGAAAGATTAGCAAAATCATTTTTAAGATTCGTTTAATTTGGGTCATGTTACTGACATTTAATACGGATCTAATTATATTTCAGGAATTGGTAGAATAATTAACATCGTTTTTCATGATCTCTGCTGGCTTTCACATTTCTCCAAATTGTACATCCAACTAAGTTTACATGAATAAAAATCAGCTTTTTAAAAATGTGTTTATTTTTTTGCACACCCGTCTCTAAATGTCACACTTTTTTAAATCACGGTTACACAGCGAGTTGAGACTCACACAGCAAAACGTCCTGAACTCTCTGCATGTGCACTGTGTAGATACAAAGCAGCCAATTAACAGCAGACAGCACCGGTTCATCATTAACACTGCGATTCGACACAGAGAGAGAGAGAGATCTCTAACCTTATGTAATCCGTGTACATCCTGCAGGCTTGTCATCTGTTGGTGAATTAATCATTAAGTCGTGCTGCTGCACTGGCCGCAGATTTTTATTTATTTTTTCCCAAGCTGTGTTTCAAGCTGTTCTTTTATGTAATAAAATCAGATTTTGTCTCTAAATTCAGAAATGAATAATTTAGGACGGAGGGGGGAAAAAAAGAAAAAGAGCTAGACAGGTAATCCGTTAGCGTTGCTCCGTCCTTGGGGCTTATACAATTAAGATGCTATCATTTGCCCACATTAAAACATTTGGCCATTACCTCACGAAAAACAGACCAAAATTAGGCAAAAGAAGGACAGCTTATCCAAAGGGACATCTACTGATGGCTTTCGCTCCTCAGGGACTCATTCATCGCGGGAGATTTGATGTCAGTTCCCGCCCTTCCTGTGTCTGTGCACAGATGCTCCCATCGAAAGGCCCAAAACCTTTGCAAAAAAAAAATTGTAAAATTTCTCTCCTTTACGAGTGAGTGCAACGCCGAGGAAGCAGCCTGGTGTGGCGGCGACGGTGAATCAGAGTTGGCAGGAACACGGCGAGGAGCAACAAACTCACACGGACACGCCGAGGTCCCACACATGGCGGAGCACCAGGTGATGAAAAAAGCTCCACCGGTCAGCATTAGAATCACCATGTTCACCGTTTGTGGTTCCAGCCCCTCCACTTTCCAACTTTGTTTATTTATCTTCCGTAATTTCTTCTCACCACACACACACACACACAAACACACACACATAAAGACGTTCCTTTAAACACTATGGGTTTTGCACAATATTCCAAAAAAAAAAAAAAATCAAGTTTCAACTAAACAAATAATCTCAGCAAAAAGCTGCATTTGGAGACCTGCTCTCACAAAGTTGGGTTTGTCTGAAACCCCACTTTCAGAACATCCCAGCCTTTAAAGGTCATAAAGGCTGGGATGTTTTATATGAATTGAGTCCATACTATAGCAACAATTAGAATTGTGTGCACTTCAACAAACTTTAAAGTGGAGTAGCGCAGAAACACGATGTCTTTGGAATATACGTTTTACAAAAATACACAGATTATAAGGTCCGCTCTGATGATTCTGCTAGAATAAAAGTTACACATATGGATGCACACCCAGCCAGCTGATTATTGTAAAAGACACCGTCACAAACGGGTGTATTGTGTGTCACTTAGGCGGCAGTTCAAAGGCTTGGTAAACAACGCACGGGCTCCCAGGGGTGGAATCTGCGCAGTTTGTCAAGAAATGCAAGCTGTGAATGGAGGTGAAATAAAAACACCAATCCAAACAATTATCCGTCGCCCTTTTCATCTCTCCTCTCGCGCACCTGAACCCATGTACGAGAGCGGTAGTCCACACCCAGAAGGAGTCCCGAGAGAACTTGGTGCGCGTTTACAGTTACGGCACGAGCATGTTTGGATAAACCGGCACTCACTTAAGTTCTCAAATGTGTTATTTTACTAAAAGCGGTACTGCAGAATTTATTAAAGGTAAATATGTTTCAGAGCCAGAAAGCTAAAAAAATCTTTACAATATTAATCAGTAAATCCCACTTTGAACACAAAAAGACAAACATAGTGAACTTTTTTAAGATGTAGCTTGGATGATCATGCAAGACAGAAAAGAATGGAGTGAGAACTCTTTTTTTTTTTCCCCCTCGAAGATCCTTCATATTGAAAAACTGTGTGAGATTTGTGAAAATAAAACAATGTACATGACGGATTTTCCTAATTCAAAACAGTCTCTCTCAGTTGACGTTTTGCACCAGAATTATAAAACAACTAGAATCTGTGTGGGGAAAAGACAACAGATTGTTTGCATATTCATTTTTTGCTTTATGAACACTACTCTTGTCTTGGATGGCCATTATGTTTTGCAATGGACCTCCAATCTGTCGTCACTCTTTGGAAACATTTAACTCCATGCTTGGCTGGGTTGCTTGTTTTTCTTTTCTTCTTTTTTATAGCATATTTATTTACTTCGGACCTGGATATGGCTATTATCACCAGGAGCCTGCATACAACTGAGAAAAAAAAGCAATAAAACTGATAAAAAAACTTCCTTAACTTACATTGATATATGTTGATCTACCACATCCATACTGTTACAACGGAGAGTTGGGGCCACGCTACGAAAATAGAAACAGTGGAATTACATGAATAAAGCTGTGGAATTGTCTTAGAGAACTAAACAAGCCATGTGTTAAGATGATAACCTTAAATAATCTGATTTTTCACGATTTGTATTTGAATGTAAAAATATAAAGACAGTAGTAGACAATCTTATTTTTTTTCTTCTCTAGACTCACTTCCCATGCCATGGCTTTCAGTACATCTATAAGACAAGGGAGGGACTAAACACTTAGGGCCACAGATTTTAAGTGGCAGAATGATAGATGGATCAGACACATGGGAGGCATGTTCAGAGGATACAAGCCAAAATTTCTGTCGGAGGCAAAAATCCAAGAGAGCGCTTTCTCAAATCCCACCCTCCTCCTCCTCCTCCTCCTCCTCCTCGGAGAGTTTCATGCCCTCCCATTGATGCTGTACTTTCCAGCCATACTTTCCCTATCCTTAAAATCCCCCCTGCTCTGCTCTCCCTCACTTTTTATGGCTCTCCTCTTTCCCAATGCCCTCCATCTGTCTCTGCTCCTTTCCCTCGTCTTGCTGTTCTTCCCCTTCTCTCCTCCACTCATCACCGAGGCGATGACAGAACTTCCCGGGCACATGTTGCTAAAACATCCAGAGTCTGTGGAAGAGCACCAACACACACAGACACCAATACGCTAGATACATGCCGAAGGGATTAAAACAACTGTCCTTCACCAACCTAGGTGATGGACCATGCACGGGAAGCAAACTGAAGTCTGTGCGTCTAACATTTAACCAAGACAATCCAAAATACCCTCTATTCTTCTTCTCTAAGAATCTCCATTCAGTTGTTTACACACAACAAAGTAAATGAGTTGGAGCATGAGTTTGGAGTTTGTCACTGAAACTGAACTGAAAGAAGTACTCTGAGAAAGATAGCATTAAAACCAAACTACAACTAAAATGGCTTGTTCTGTAGTTCTTTCCTGCGGCTCAGTTTGTAAAAATGCTACGACTTGCAACAAAAAGCACAAAATAAATTCTCATGCCACAGTTAGGCGTGATTGCTAACGGAACTGCACAACCAAGAAACCACTTAAATAGAACCTGTCTGACAACATGGGCTAAAAGATCTGAAAAAGTGTTGGGATCTAAAGAAACATGAGAACAGATGAGATAAATGGCAAACTACATTGAAAGCCATTATCTGCAAATGGGAAAAACATGAAACGGAGGCAAACACTTCAACACCACTATTCATTACTATAAGAAAGAGATAGGGCAATGAAGAAATCAATTAAAGAGTTCAGAGGAAAGAAGCACTGCTAAGTAAGACGAACAAGATCTGTCTTATAGTTGCCAAAAAACATGTTGTTGATGATTTTTGCAAAGATATTCATGGACAACAATATGCTTGGGGAGGAGTGTCTGGACATCGGATATGAAGTTAATAGTGCATTTAAGAAAACAACTTTATGTTGACAAACTCAAGCCAAATTTAGATGCTGTGGCTTAACCTTAAACAAAATTCGGCAAAGAAGAGTCAAACAAATTTCCTCTACGATGTAGAAGTCTTGTTGCCATGAAGGTGGTAGTCCTTACTAGGGTGCCACAAACAGCTCTTACGAGTTTATCACATAGGGCGGGGTTAGTCTACTTTATTCAAAGGACTGTGTGTATTGTGAACCATGGTTGTGGAGGGTTGTTGATCTGGGCGTGTTTTAATGAAAATGTAAGCTATGGGACTTGAGATCAGACTATATCATGAATTCCTTGACATACCAACGATTAGAGTCACGTTTTAGGCCATTTGTTAGACAGCTGAGGTTCGACAGAACGATGCTGTCAAGCCTAGCAGAAAATTTGTACTGGTTGCAAAACAAATGGGAAATTACAGGGTGAAGTAAAGAATGATTACTTTGAGTTATTGGTGTTAAAAGCTCTCGAATCAGGACGCAACCGCTTGTTTGAGTTCATGCTCATTGTGCATTTTGACTTATGAGATTTATTTTGTATATTTTAAGACCATATAAAGAACCAGCTGAGTCTTCCTGATGTTTACCAGCTTCAAATAAAATGTTGCTATGACTGCATGTCTGGCTTATTTAATAGTGAATGATCTCTCCAGATACACCGAGTGAACACTTGGCGTCCTTATCTACCTTATATGTCAACTATTTGGAACAATAAAAAATATATTTGGATTACGTGAAAATCATTTTTTCGTAAACGGCTCTGTGAATATACCAGACATGTTTCCTTGTTGCCAGATGTTTTTTGTGTTTTTTTTATTACTCAGGGAAAATAATGACTGTATTATCTGGCCAGAAATCTACATTTGTTTACTTTCTAGAGCCAGCAGGGAAACTTGCTTTCCCACTATTCAGAACTGCAAGCATTAGCTCAGGCCTCGCACATTTCTCTGGCTGTTGTTCGACGAGAAGGCATGAAACCTAGCATTGCATTTGCACTTGTCTATATCAAGGCAGATAAGTTGCACGGGTCCAGATTACTGATTACATCCTTTGTACAGTCCCGTGCATCTATCAACTGAAACTAACACTGGTGTGAATTGCTCTGAGTGTGAGCGGTCGAAGTACTCGGTGGTGGATGAGGACAACTGTCTGTGTGTGTTACATGTGTTTCTCATTGCTTTGTTCGCCTATCTGAGCCTGTTTCTCACCTCCAAATCTCCGTGGACTTATCCAAAGGGAAGTTTGAGAGAACTTTGAGGAATAGATTGTTCTTGCGTTACAAATGCAAAAGGAAAAACTGAAATATTTCTTGATAGATTTGCTTTTAAATTTAAAGCAGAACCCCTTTCTGCTCATCCAGTTTTTCAGCCGCAAGCATTAACGTATAAATATTTTTTTTATTTGATGTGATAGACCAACATAAAAATGTCTATGAAGTGGAATAAAAATTATAACAAAAAAACTTATATCTCTTTCAATTAATCTAAAAGACAAAAATCAGTCCCCTTTACTCTGGTACCCCTAAACAAGTGCAACCAACTACCTGCAGAAGTCGCATAGGAAAGACTCGGTACATCATCCCAATTCATGACAAACTCTCTCCAGAACTCCATTGAATTCTGAGAGGTAAAAGTGAGACCTTTATGTAACCTGGAGCGCGAACTCCAAAAGTCTCCTCAGCTCACTTCCTTGACAAGTCCATAGAGCTCAGGAATGATCACATTGTTGCCAAGCAAATATCAGATTGTTTTACGCAACAGTTTGAAAGTTTCTCTGCGAGACAAAAGAAAAACAAATCTTTCCCCAAGACGCTTTAGTTTGGAGAACGTTCAAAGAGTTTTCACATAGATTATTTGTCTTATATTTTATCTCTCTCCAAGGGGCTGCAGTTTTGGGACTCTACGGAGGATCTGAGATACTTGGCTGCTGTTGTAACAGTGACAGGAAAATTCATTCCTGGACTGCAGAAGACATTTGTTTTCCTTGGCCTCCCAAGTCGAGAGCACAGTCCAAGGTCCCTCCCGCCCCTTCGTGATTCTTCACTCTCCTCCTCTCCTTTCCTTGCTTGCTTTCACCCTCTTTCTGATCTCGAGCCTTGCCCTTGGCTGACATCCCTCGGATTTTCAGTGAGTGGTTGTGCGCACACGTGTGATTGTGTGTGAAACATTCCTGAGAATGGACTCAGGAGCTATGTGCTGTCACACACTTCCTCCATGAGGTCCACAGCCTAAAAGAGGAGGAGGAGATGAAGATGCTGTAGCAAAGGGGGAAAAAAAGACCCAAACTAGGTGAAACTTGTGCTGAAGTACAACAGAAAAATAGCACATGATCAGATTCCACCTCCAGAGACTAAATGTAAAGCAATTGAGTGTTTGAATGAAGTGATTCTGTCATGCACACTTGTTGAAATCCAGTACTTTTTTTTTCTTTTAAGCTAAAACATAACAGTAGGTCTCCATTGTTGTCACTCCCTCCATTGTGTATATGCACAACACGCATCTACAGTACTACACATTATGGGTAGAAGTCTATGAAGAAAATTAGCTCTCAGTTTTTCCTTTTTTAAACGCTTTTTATTACATAACCCTGTAACAAGTGCATTTTAAGGAATGTACCAGTTATCTATATACAGATAATCATTATGTATGTTTTTGGTCATTTAAGTTGGGTATTGAGATAAATCAGCTGTATTTCAGACAAAATAGGTTTTAATTATGCAATATGTTTAAAAGCTTTCTGCAGTCTAAACCATCAGAACATGATCTTTTGTTTTAAAGGACACTCTGGCATGTAGTGTCAAACATTCATAAAGAGAACTTTTTATCACAGCGAGGTTTTCAGCATGTGTCTTGATCTGGAGGACAAAATGTTTATCTGACCAGATTTAAGTCATAACTAACACAGTATGAAACACAAATAACCCTAGCTATTGTTTCATTAATATAATTAGGTAAGTGATTCTGTGTTGTAAAAAAAAAACCTTTTTGACCCACAAAGTTCCCAATAACCGTATCATCGTATCATCATATCCCTGACTTCAATGCCTCTCCAGGCTTTTTAGCCATGTTGCTAAAAAGCCTGGAGACAAAGACTGAAAGAGGAGCGGCAAAAGCAAATGAGGTGGATAAGCAGTGCTATCCAACAACTGATAGGGTCATCCAGGATATTTTACTGTAAGAAATTGTCTCTACTGCCCAGATAGTGAACTGTTAGCATGTCAGGATAGTAATGAGACTGTTATACATCAAAAGAGTCTTTAATCAGAGGCTTATTCTGGTTTATTGCAAAACTGACTGCTACTGGAGCTCTATCCTGCCCACAGTGTCACCATCCACAAAAAAGATCAACAAAGAAAATTCTTGAATAAAATGAGTTGCAGCAACATTTAACTACAGCTGATAAATGACAATTGATTACCTGAGTAAATGCAATGAAAAGTTTTCAAGTTATGATTTCCGTTAAGAGAAAAAGGCATTCCTAACCAACTTGGCCAGATGCGAAACAGTATTGCATCTGACAACATCTGACAAGTCATGTGAATGAAAAATATATAAAGTAACTCAGATGAGTAGACATGAAAGCGTCTTGTCACTGTTCATATAATTTAAAATAAAAAGGTTATTACATGTGCTCACCCAAATAAATGAATCATTTAAGCAAAGAGTTGCTGTTTTATCTTAGGTGCAGTGGTTGTATTTGAGTTGAACTTACTAAAGTTAAGCCAAACTCCCATGAGACCATGTATGGTCATGGACTGTTGAGTAAAACACTCATTGCTAAGGTATGCCAGCTATGGTAGCTCCACTGCTGGAGGCCCTGCGCAGGTTGGAGGTAGCATTCCGGATGCGATTTGTGATTTTTGCCTAATTAGAGGTGTGTGTGCCTGTGTAAAGTCTAGATGTCTTGAAGTCTTGATGTGCCCTCAGCTATGACCAAGACATCTACCTAATGGGATTTCAGTTTAACCAGGCCATTCACTTGTTGCTGCACACCTGTGAAAAAAGTAAGAGAACTGTCAGAAAACGGACCCTGCAGGAGAGCGGACGATGTTGATCTACTTAATTCAACTACTACCTCTCAGAAGAGGCAGAAATTCCAGAAATGGGCAAGGGTTATGCATTTGCAGCCTTTCCTCTCATAAAAATACCTGAATGAAATGACTTGGCTTCGCTGGTGTCACTCTATGTTCCCCCTCAAAGGTCTGCTTGTCTTCTTCAGGTGCAAGTTTCTTTTGAACACTAAGTTTTAAATAAAGGAGTATCCTTGTGAGCAGAATGTGGTGCAAGAGCATTAAGACCTTAAATATGGAAGTCTTTGTTAACTAAATGTTCAGTGCAGAGCAAAAAGTATTCATACCTCTTGAACCTTTTTTGACATTATCACATAGTTTTCCACATTAAAAAACTAATAAGAAAAACTAAAATATGTGCTTTACCTTTAAATTCAACCCACTTGTCTAATGCCATGGACCAGAGCAGCAAATAAGATTTATTGCACCATTATTTTCAACAATGCGTTTGTTTTTTGCCACTTCCCTTACACTTCCCTAATCCATCTCTACTTCTTTGAGGTATTTACTGGCAGCCAGTAAAGTAATAAAGATTGCATCTCTCTCTCTCTACCCTAATGCAGTTTGTCATGATGGCAGAAATAACACAAGCAGATAGACACATGATGGGGATGAAACAAATCATTGATCAGAGAGATAAATAAAAGTGACAGTAACTAAGCGGGTATGTTGCTACTGTGAGATCTATAGTCAGAAATTAGGACAGGGAGTCCTGATCACCGTCTCCTTTAAGATATTGTTAAGAAACTGTCGGATGTTAGGGATGTTCTGGAAAAACAGCCCAGCTTGCCATGGTTTGACTGACAGTTTTCCTTCAAACCAAATCTGGGACTACTTACTTCACTCTCGCAAAAGATTTTGGTGCAGGGTTGTACGGGGTCACAGTAAATAGAGTCCACAGAGTCATAACCAGGAGAATGAACCAATTTTTTGTGTTGTAGAGGAATTAATCCAGGCTTTTGAGATCCAATTTCGGTTACAGTTTAGGCTGAGAGTCATCATGCAGCCTTCATGAGCAAGATTGTAGGGAGAAATTAGTACCAAACATTAAATTACAATGGTTTTAAAACACAACTGGGTGCAGATAACAATGGGGATCCCTACTTGATCATACACATTCGAACAAACTAAAACATAATAGAATTGACAATGGACCCCTGGTATTCGCGGGGGTTAGGGACCACAGCCAACCCGCAAATAGATAAAATCCACCAACAAGATTAATGTTTGGAGGAGTTGAAGGGAGACTTTTGAACTCAACAACAGCAGCATGGTAGCGGGAGAATCATGCACAAGGTCTGTTTTGCTTCTTGACGAACTGATATTGTCTCTTACTTCACCTTAAATCAACAGCTGTAAAGTTGAAACCTGGACTTAATGGGGTTTTCCAACATTGCGATAATTCCAAGCACACACGGAAACTTATTCAGGAATTTACACACTGGAAAAAGGAATGCTTTAAATAAATCGATAAATGAGTGTCTTTAAACCTCTGCCCAGATTTGTACCACAACACTAGTTGTGGTACAATGTGTAGTTTGGTTTCCCAGCTGGTCATGACCCAGCACAATGTGGCTCAGTTTACCCTACAGGGTTAAATGTCAGTTAAATACCCAAATTCATTCGTCACATTAATGACCCGGTGTTTAGTTTTGTCGTGTTTTTAATATCCAGATATCACTTTTCAGAGCTCTTCTGAATCCCTCGGCTGCACTCTTTTGTTTTAATATTGCAACGTTTTCATGTATTATCGCTACTACTTCACATTTGTCTGCCGCAAATTAATTACCAAACGTGAGACGTGATGCAAAAGTCCAACGGCTTTTTAATCCCCAAAAACATGAAAAATCTGGGATAAGCAAGCAGGCCGCTGCATGACAGATGGCGTGGATGCCTTTTATCCGTTATGAAAGCCAGATATGCTGATTGGAAGATAACCCACCTTACGTTGCAGTTTGCCATTCACTGCACATGACACCTAAGCCAGCATCACAAAGTGTGCAGACCCACATCAATCTGGATTGTTTTCAAAGCAGTGTTCCATAAAGATGACGGAGAGAAAGCGAGATCAGAGATCTACCAGCCCAGTGTGCCCGACTTTGTGGCTTTTATCAACCAGCCTGCGGTTCCGAACTCCAGAAGGTTGCAGGGTCAGGATTTACTGACCCGGAGGCCGCTTTTGTGCTCTCTACACAGCACTGATCCTCACTTCCTTTCCAGCTACATGCGTTGGCCTATAGGCTTACCTTTCATGCCCTACTCCCCTTTTCTGTTTCTGCTGTAAATAGGCTTACAATGTTACAGATGTCTGTGAGAGGGAACACAAAGAGCTAAGGGGAAGCACAGAGAGTGGCTCTATGCTACAGTGAGGCAAGGAGAACAGGTGGAAAGAGAGTCATCTGGATGCAGAAGATGATACGATTTCCCAAGGAAAAGCTAAGGTGCTATACGCAAGACCGCTTGAAGTTCGCGCAACACTCTCGGTAAGTTAAGTGTAAGAGTAAACAAGCAAAAGTATGCCTAAAGTATGAACTGTAAACTGCAAATCAAGCTGTCAGGATGTTATAGCAGCCGCCAGCAGGGTGAACGAGGGCGTTCCGTGCGGTTCTTACTGTGTGGGCTCACTGGCTGGCAGGGACAATGAGCCATACTGTTTGACCTGCCCCAGTCTGTCTCACTGCCAGCTTTACGGACATTCAAAAAGACCCACGCTCACTCTCCCGAATTCAAAGCCTGGAATGAAAACTCAATCCAAAAGCTGAGCCCTTCAGATCAGCATCTAAGGCTCCGACTTCATCTTTGGCAACACTGCCAGGGTGGACCCTTTGACCTGTGGAGATAGGCACAAGCCCCTCGCAAAAAAAATGAAAAGACGTTCCTGTACATCTGCAACCGTCCATACTCTAGATGCATAGGACCAAATCTTCAGGTGGGTACCTGAGCCTGGTCGACCAAATGCGTCACCATAGATTCTTATGCAGATTTCCTGAGGTATCAGTATGTCATTGTGCTTTCTCAAAAGAAATCAGTGTTGGGTAGCAACAGCCAGTGCTGCTTTGCATTCCCACTGAAGCACCTTCTTTGGATGGGATTATTTAAAGCCAATCACTTCCTCCAGTTAACAAGTCCACAGAGTAAAATCACTTAACCCACTGCGAACCTATAAAGTTTAGTGAGTTGCTCTTACTAAACTACATGAGAAGCAGATTTTCAAGAGAATGACTTTTCTAATGTACGTTTTCCTCCACAATTGTTGGCAACCCCCGCTCACCTCGAGTCCAACTTTCAATGTGACCACATGTTTTCGATAGGGGAAAAAATTCCCACAATTGATCCACACAAGGAATAATTGTGAATTCTTTAACTGCCTAGCCCAAGTTATTGGGACCCTTTTCTTGCTTATACTTTATACATCTTATATTCAACTGGAACAACAATTGATTTTCTCATTTGACACTTTATAAGGTGGTAGTAAACATAGAGAGGAATATTTGTACAAATGTTAGTCTCTAGATTTTCCAGAGTTCTAGTTTCTCTCTTATAATCTGTTTCCCTCAGCTCAAAGGAGAGAAAGACTAAATGATGAGCTATTTTCTGTGTTTTTACTTGTTCGTATTTCAGCATTGAGGATGAAATGCTCCCTAACAAGGCTTCTAGAGTTGGAAGGCCAAAATGCCAATGGTCAGATATTTGGTACGGTATTTTAAATGGGATCTGCTAACTAGTACTGACATCTCATTTATGAAGTAAATGTAGCAGTACTGATGTTCAGATTTGTTAGGACAAATCATTTTAGTACACAGATTCAATGCTTTTAGAGGTATTTGGTGCAGATTTGAGCCTTTCTAATCACATTTACAGTCCCACTCTTGGAGAAGTATGCAAATCATCTGTGATGACATGCTGCTGTTTCTTCCTCACTCGCCTACACATTCCTACCGGAGCGAAACCACGTAAATTAACTTTGAAAACCCACAGCTGAGCACTGAAATGCTACAGTAAATGATGCAGGAAACACAGTATGACATTTTATTTCCAAGAAAAGAGCAGGCGGTCCTGTGACTCAAGTTCACTTGGATGTCAATTAACGGCTCATTAAACCTGCAAGCAAAGGAGTGTGCGCTGGTTTACAAAATGTGCTGGGTGTCCTGGCTTTTCTTTTATAGTTGGTTGTACAGATCATAATCAGCAGTGTTTGTCTGTATAAACCATGTGCACCACTGATCTTAACTTATTAGGACTGAATTTGAGGAGGCTTTCTGTGTCTTGTTGTAGGATTGTGTCGGTGAAAACAAATAGGAAATAACAGCTTTTCATTCCTTTATTCAAACTAATTTATCAGTCTGGACCTTGCTGATATTGTTTATCCAATCTAAAATTAATTTGCATATTCACTGAACAACTGAAGCCAAGAGCATTTTCTGATTTAATTACGGCAATTTTACTATTAGTTTGAACTTATCTTGTCCATATAGGAGTCTCAACTTTCCTAAAAGTGCATGCCAGGCATAAATGTGTTTCTACGCCTCTAAAACATATGGGCTCATGAATTGGAACCATACAAAATGTTTAGGTGCCATGCGTGCGTATGTGTGGGAGGGAAATAGAGGCGTGGGGATCTGCGCGTTTCAGCCAATTGGCGCACAGCACCACAAATGTGTTTTCTGGACGCCTTAACTCTGTGCCAGAGCTGCGCATCACTCTGCCCCCGTGGTGCGCCCCTCACTCAACCTCTCTCCGGCTCTGCGCATCGTCATGCACCGAGATACTTCGTTCCTGAGCTCCTCCATGACTTGAGTTGTGATTTTTATTATCTCTTCTTCTTTTTTTTTTTTTTGCCCTTTTTTTTCCCTATTTGCCTGGATGCGTCAATAGTTGTGATTTCTACACTTTGATTTACGGATTACTGCGCCTGAGTTGTTTACGTCTTTGGAGGTGAGTGTTTGTTATACGAGGTCTTGTGAAATTTAGCGGTCGTTTTTTTATGCTTTCTTTTTTTTTAAAACTGTCTTTGCCATTGGTTGACTTTAGTTTGAAAATGCATGTTGAAAAATCTTGCAGTTTATATTATCTACCAATAATACTTTCAACGTAAATGTGAGCGTAAAGATGCACTAAATGTAGGGTTCCATGTGAGTTTCCAGATGTGTGGACTCAGCTGTTGCTTGTCACTCAGGTGAGCTCGTTTCAGCCCCTCCATCCCCCCCAACCCCACATACACCCACCCCTCTTTTTTATATTCTTGCCGGTGTGTTTTGAACTCTTGAGAGACCCCATCGGTGTTGACAGACCGCATTCCAAAATCCACAGAAACTCTACGAGCGACATCTCTGCAACCGCGCCGTCCACAAAGTCCACAAACCCCTAGTCCTCCTCTCCACACTACGATTTCAAATATTTTACGATCAGACTACCGGAAAATCGATTGTTTATTATTATTATTATTATTATTATTATTATTTTGTATTAATTTAATAATATCTATTTTTTTCTTGTGTGTGATGTCAAAAGAAAAGGGAGTTTAGATTAACTTTTCTCTTTCAAAAGAAAGAGTCCAGTGGTGGCACCTAGTGGTGGCAAATATGCTGTACCGATGTTTGATGCTTTCCATGTTGTAGAAATATTCCCAACTTTTTTTTTGCTCTGAAAATAGAAAAATATTTAAAGCGCAGCAACACTTTGTATGTAGCATGTAACCTGCCTTGTAGTTAGCAGATCTGGAGGTGTTTCCCCCACCCCCGGCTGTGGGAGGCAGGCTTTGCTGGGGGTATCCACTCTCTGCAATGCTAAGCCTTTGTTAATGAGTATGTATCCCTGTCCCTTCTCTGTGTGTGGCACCGGCTCTAAGTGCACGTGGATCCAGGTGTCCATTACGTTTAATGCTCGTGTGCGTGCACGCATGTGTCCTTTTTCCTCCTGTGTATCTGCACTCCTGTCGCTACTTGCGTGTTTATGCATGTGCGATAGAAATAGGTGCTTGGACTCACGAGTTAAGCTGCTGTTAATTGGTTAGCCATTTGGACCACAGGGGAGACTGGAGTCAGGATGAAGTCATAGGGATGTTTGGCATGATCACTGCCTACTAAGGGATATATAGACTGCTTGTTGCTAATATAGATTCCCAAAAGACTCGTAACACTCCCATCCATAATTGAATCTTTTGTTGAAACATTTTTGTTGTCTAAAAATGCAGCAGTTAGCTAGATTAAAGTCACTGTGGAAGGGAAGACAGGAACTTAAAAACTGGATGCAAAAGTAATGGAATAATAATAACTTTCAATGTAAATGTTTTATGCACTACCAAATACTGTCAAAAAGGATTTAGTGCGAAATATCTTGTTGCTGTTGTGTCTAGTCTGTGACTAAGCAGTGATTGGTCAATTTCAACCCCAACCAAAATGTGCAGCGACAATAGGGTGTCTAAGTCCAAGTTCGATGTATTTTTGTTGAAATAGTTCAAAAGGAAGTCGTCCTCTATCTGCTGCTATTTGTGCAACAAATTGTACTCTAGATAAACTATAGCAAATAAACATTACTGAGAGTTTATCCCAATGTTGTCACCACACACTAAGCCTCAAAATCAAGAATTCCACACTAAAATATTCAACACATTACAATTTATTTGGCACACCAATGCTGTCTGTTTTTTTCCAAATCACTTCTTGCTAGCTGTAGCATCCCAGTATGTGGTTTTCAACACCATACATCCCAGGCAACCGTTTCTGGTGAACCAGAAAGTTGCTCCTTGCCTGTCTGATGCCCAAACAATCCAAGTTTTATATACAATTTCAACATCCGAGAGGCTGCGATACTGTTTCAAAGGTTCGTTGAAGAGCTTTGAGAAGATTTGGAGTCATTTTGCCACTCATAAAATTACTTTATAGAAGTAGTTAAATATTAACAGATTGATTAGTGCTTCCCAGTCTTGCCAAGAAAGTTAAGAATGATTTCCAAAAATCAGCACAATTTGTTTTCTTAATGTGGGAAGTTTAGCCCAAGACCTTTTATTGGTTTAACAAATAGTAAGATGGATGAAAAGTTGAACGTAGGAAGGAAGGGAGAAGGATGTGATGCAGATCTTGTTGAGAGGACCCTCAAGAGTCGTAGCTGTAGCTGGAGAAGTGCTTAGACTTTTGAAGGCCGCATTGAAATTTTATTACAGTGCTTTTATGACAGAACTGCTTGTGTTGTGTTTGTGGACAGTTTTCAACTGGCAAACTTGTTTTACAGGAGCTTCACCAACAGCTCTCCTCTTTTTTCCTTCCTGTGAAACCCAAAAAGTCACAGAGGAAATCCAGCTTGAAGATTGTTTTTGATATTGTTGGACACTCTCCTGGAAAACCTTTTTGGTTTTTTTGCTCAGCGACCAAGCATGCCTGATTTAGTGCAATAAGGTCTTGTGGAAAAACACATTGTCTGATCGCAAATATAACGCCGAAGACTTCAATATGGACAGTGATTCTGCCTAGAACTGCAGAAATTAAGTCAGAAAAAAAAATTAAATTGATTTTTCTTTGTTCCTACTGTGACTTCAAGAACATTCTGTTCCCTAGAATTTGGCTTTTTGAGCAAAATTGCATCAGAATAAAAAAAATAAAACACTAATAAGAACCATGAGCTCAGATTGGAAGCTTGAGTGAATTTATGTGTGTTAAAGTAGAAAAAGAGAAACACAAGAGACTTCCCTTTAATAGAAAGTCTGCACTGTTCTGTACAGAGTATACCATGTGTGCGTACAAGACAGTTTATTCTGTCATACTGCAAAACAATCAAGTCCATAAACCATTCTTAACCTTCACTTCCACCTTCTATTCAGCACAAACTCATGCACACACACAGCTTTGCAAACAACTCAACACACTCAGTGCAAAGGGCCAAAAATTAAGGGGCCAATAGAGGAAAAAAAGTGAAGCAATCTCATCGTGTCATAAATACGATGAGATTGCCCGATTTATGACATAAGGTAATTAGTTCTAAAATTGTTCAAGCTAAAAATAAGTAGGTGCTTTTCAGGTAAATGCAAATGCAAATACATACTCTACGTTCGTAGAGTATGTAGAGAGACAATATCTTCGGCATTCGCTTTGAAGGAAGTTGCCGCATTGTTAACTGGTGTATCACTTCGACACGCTCAGTTTGACCCTTAAGCGCTCGTCCAGGTAGTCGGGGATCTTGCTGCGGTACGTCGTATTTATAGGCACTAACCGTTATGAGAGTCTCACGTTTCCACAAATCCGAAACAATATAGCCGTTCTACACAATTTAGATGTAAAATGCACTTTTCCAAACTCGACTTTCTGGAGCACGCTGTCCTTTAGTTAATTTTAAAAGCGTAAAATAGTCAAGTTCATGACAACATTTGGGTGATATTTTACTGCAGTTGGTTAGGAGGGAAAGACTCGACATAAGGTCAGGTAGGGATTAAAATCTGGAAATACAAATGTTTCCATACTCTTATTGCCTTGCTCACACTTATAAGAATGCACAAGATCTCTCATGTATATAACTTAACCTAAAGGCCTAATTTGAAAACCAAACAGAGAAAAATCTTTGAAGTGCAACACTGATTGTTAAAGTTACAATAATATCTATACAGTTTACTGTGCTATCCATATTTATATAGAAATGCTCAATAAACAACTAGTATAATTACTAATCATTACTTAATTACCACTAACCACTGTCAGGCATCAGTCTTGGTCATGGATTTTCATGTGTGTGGGAGGGCTTGGTCAGTAGTCCTTCGTGTACAAACACTTAGTGTAATCTTTGTGCTCATTGAGTGGTTTCAGACCAAACCCTTCAGGCTGCATTGGCTCCAGAAACCTAGTATTATGGTTAGTTTGTGGGTTGGAAAAGTAATCCAAGGCTTAGCAGACTAGGAGACACTGAGTAATGGAGTCCGAGGAAGAGTTACGCTAAATTCTGTGTCAGAACTTGCAGCGGAGTCGAAATGAAGTTGCCCGCAGCGCTTTTCGGAGCAACACAAAAAACGGCGACGCAGGGCAGAGAAGGGCTGCCGACTTGTGCCTGCGAGTGAGAGTTGATACGGCACCACTTTAATTACCTATGCACACAACTCTATTTGATGATGATTAAAGCCACCCTCACACGTCTGCTCAGACGGTGTCGGCCGCCAGCAAACACGGAGACATTAAAGGCAACGATCATTAGATGATGATAATTAAAATACTTTAAAGTTCAAGTACAAGTAAAAGGTATAGATGGGAGTAGAGCGTCGCATAGGAAGGCAAAACTGCTTCGAAGAAAACACGTAATTATTTCTTATCAAATGACCACCCTGGGGGGGAAAACCTCAAATGATAGCTTTCTGTTTTGTTTTTGATTGGGGACAAAGATAAAACGGTCCCCAGAGCGGATTCTGGTTTGATGAGTTTTACTTCCAGACATACAACATTGCTCTTGTGGTGGGAAAACTGTAATTTGTTTATTCTTTCACTTGTTTTCTTGATCATGCTTTGAGTTTGAGGTTTTTCAATGTGAGCTTCCCAATAAGAACCTCTGCTCTGCCATAATTATTCTCTTGAACTTGTCCACATTTTGTCACAGTGGAACCATAAACCTCTATGCAGGTTATTGGGATTTAGAGTGGCAGAAAACCCTCGTAGTGTATGAATACATCGGAAGAATACTTTGTATGAATACTTTGTTCCAATTTACAACAAAGTATTTTCAGGTTGGCATTGTCCAATCTAAGATCAGGTCTATATCCACTCTACTTTTACAAAGCACTGTATCTCAGCGTGTTTGACGGACCAGATTTAAATGGAGTGCCGTAGTCGATTAAACATCATCATGAGGAAAAGTTGCCTTTTGCAAGAAAGCCGTAATTGAGCCAAAATACAAGAGATGTGCTTGTTATTATAGGATTAAAACATGACTCAGCTTCTGCCTCTTCTTAAATTTGTTTCATGTGTTAGACATTTTCCTCTTGAGGCAAGGACAGACCCTTTAAGTGACTGTCTCAAGTCAGTTCTAATAAAGGACAGTTTGTTGCTTCCTCTCTTCGTTTTACCATTTTATTTTTGTTTTAATAAGTGCTTCAATTGTTAGTCGGGACAAAATAACAACATGAATTGTGAATTTTGCTCTTTAAACATTAGAAACATGTTTTCGAAGATCTTTAAGTACTTGTGAGAAATGCTAAGTGGAACCTGTGTATCATTACGTCGGGTGGTTGTGTCTCTCCAGTCGTTCCCTGCCTGTCACAGTTTCTCCACATCTCGTTACATCATCCCAGAGGAATAGTGGGTCTTTAATTCATTCTAAGAGGAAATGGCTCCCTCGAATCTGATGCCACCCGGAGTCAGGAAATGGACCAGAGTGATAAATGCAGCATAATGAGGGTGGAGAAAATTACAGGATTTTCACAAAATTTGCTGAAAGCTACACATTTTTCCTTCACTTGTCCAGAAGGGAGCTTAGGTTTTTTTTTTTTTCTTTCTTTCTTTAAAACATTGGCTCAAGCTAAAGTATGTTTCAGTTTTCAATGCAGTGCTGAAACCAACAACTTTTAAAGTGACGCAATACAAAATCAAACTTGAAATCAACTTAGTTGTATTAAAACAAATGATTATGTACGGTTTATTTAGTCCTCTACTGTCAATGCATGTTTGAAATATTCCCAAGGTAGGTGCGAATTCAAGTAAGATTAGGAATTATGTCTCTTGGCATTTGGCTCCTTTTCATACCCAGAAAATTTGGAGTCTGAAAAGAATCGAAAACCTTGGTGACATGTAGCACTTTTCAGGCACGATCCATATTCAGACGCTGAAAGAACTACCTCTGGCTGAAGTCTTAGAGCTCAACTTTTCCCATTAGTATTAATGTCGAGAAATTGTGTATGTAATACACTAATACAGTCTGGTCTTTTTATTTTGACTGCCACACTTACTTCTGACCTGAAACTCATTTGTTTTGCCTTACTTCTTTCTGTTTCATAGATCTCAGCAAAAACTTTGACATACCTCATCAATTATTAATGCTTAGCAGCAGGCAATGGTGATAATAGACAACAATAATATTAATAAGAAATGTTTCGGTGAACACAATTTATAATGTTCCTATAATTTTTACAAGCTCTCTGCTGCCCCCAAGTGATAAAAATATTGCTAAGATTCCTTCATTTACAAGAGAAAGTAGTCATATTCAATAAAATAGGAAATGAGGCTTGTTTATCAGATTTGAAGGACTTTTTGAAAACAACCCTCTGTATTAAACATAGTTTTTATTAAGCCCACATTTCTGTGCTATTTCTTTAGTTGTCTGATGCAATAATCCAATTTTAAATCTTATGTTTTCATTTGCTGTAAGTGGAAAATCATAATTAAGGCTTTCAATAATATTGTAATTAATTGAATATGTCTGTACTTCTGTGCACAGCATCTTTATCTTACAGAGATATCTTCACTGTAGCTATGTTTTGCTACCCTTTCCCTCTCTAATTAATTCAACTGTCATAAGTTTATTTCTGCAGCCCCAATTAACAAAAATGACATATAAGAGAAAGATAAACTGCTCCGTTTTACATCCAAATCAGTCTAAATTTTAAATTCTGCACCTTGCTAACTCCTAAAAACATATTTCAGATAGAAGAATAGAATAAAAAAAAGTTTGGGACTTTCCAGTTACATTTTGTAAAACCTAAGAAACAGTAATTTGACTATTATCTGCGCTTCACTGCTGTTAGACGCTAACGTTTAATTCAACTTTCGTTTTGTTTGTTGTGGAAAGGTGATTAAAATGGCCGCTTGCATTAATGAGTTGGTATATAAATGTCTTAGGTGTTTACACAAATGATCTCCAAACCCCAACAGTAAAGTAGGGGCTGAGGGGAATCATTATCTCCAACCAGCCACCCATGAAATAACAACATGTGGGGCCCTGTTTGTGTGCGTGTAGTGCTGATCTACATTTGTGGGCCGGCATGTGTTTTTTGTTTATTCTATAATTTGCATGTGTGTATTTTAGTGTTTTGGGGTGTTCTCTGTAAAGAATACCCCCTGTATTCCACAAGTTAACAAAAATGCAGACTGATGGGTTACATCTTGAACTAAAATATGCTTTTCGGCCCGCCGGGAGTCTCTGATATGCACATCGTTGCAACAATGCTCAGACTTTGCTCTGAACTTGGTTGAAACCTTATCGTTTGGTTCAGAGGGGCACAAATATGTTGTATATCCCTCTTATACTACTTCCTTCCCCTAGTTGTTTCCCATCTGTTGCAGATTAGTTTCAGTGTGTTTAGAGAGAAAAGCCTGTCGCCGAGCAGGACTGATAGTAAACTCACAAGTCAGAACTGTCAGGTAGGTCCGAATTAACAGACGCCAGCTGAGGATATGGCAATCGGAGAGGTTGGGGGCACGAGGAGGAGGGGGCGCTGCAGGAACGAGACGGACAGAGAGAGAGAGAAGGGGAGTCTGAAATTACACGGCGAGACCACCAAACGGTTTCTTCTGTTTACCCACTAAGCTGGCCCATTACTCGAGGGCCAGTGTGGAATGCCAACGCCGATTGCCTGGCCAGATTTAAGGGCAGAGGACAAACACCCTACAAGACATGCTACGTCGGCTCTTATGACGGGGTTTATTTAAGCATCACAAGATGTCAGTGTGCTCAAAGCACCACATAGCTTTGATCACCCTTTTGGCATTTAAATTTTAAATGTTTGCTAGACCATGCAGCTGCTTTATTCTCATCTTCTAAAATGTCTTTCAGTCTAAGGTGGGAAAAAAAAAGTATTTAAGAAAAGGTTTGTGGTTTCACACACATCTTTCTCTGACTCTATGACATATTTAGAATTGTGCAAGCACATGTTGTCCCAACTTTAGCAATGAGAGTGACAAAGTGCCTCGGGGCTGCAAACTTGGTCCGACCTGTCTTTCCCAGCCCTGTTTCTAATGTTAAATCATGGGAAAAAAAATATAATAAAAAATAGGGTGTCGGTTGGGTAATACACAAATGTGTAGGTGTGTGTGTGCATGCAAGTGATGTGTTTGTCTGTTCTGGTTGAGTGATGTACCATCCCTCTGGGGTCCTATTATTAAGGCTATGTGTACACAACCCCCCAAACCATGGCCAATATCTATCTCGATCCCTCTGTCAGAGGGGAATTCACACACTTACACCGATGTACAAACAGCTTTTCCCTGAAAATGTGATGCAACGATACTTCTTGATTTGCCTGACATATCATATTAAATGCTTCTTGTTGTTTTTCATGCAGTCAGTTTCTCATGATAGCAAATTGCACGGATCCGCATTGAGTGGCACAATTCATTAAAGGTCCTGTTTGTGTTGGCCAAATAATGACATTGCGTAAATCACTCGAGCTGATGCTCACAGCGGTAGAGGGACTAAACGTAGCAACGATTTATCACTCCTAGATAAATCAGAGTGATAATGTTGGCCAGCAAAAACAAAAACATGCTGAATTTTGACAGGTGCACGTGAAGTCGGCCATTTCTCTTTATCTGTCAAGACGAACAAGATAAGTTAGTTTCTTATCTTTTGTCGTCATCTCTTAGTTTCAAAAACATGAAGTCATGGCAAGTTTCTTTTGTGATTCTTACCAAGCAGCTCATGTGAAATATTTCCCAATAGTCTCATTACTTTAAGTGATGTCAGTGGAAGACGTTACACCAACCAAGATGTGGGCTGTATGATGCTAGTTTGTTGGGCTAGTTTCCACATGACATTTCTAAAGAACTGGGTTTACTTTCCTTGTAAATAGCAACACCTGCATTTGTGGAAATAAAGTCTTGACCAATTATTTTGGTTTGAAGTCCTTTTATCGAGATGCTAGACAAAGCGTCCAACAGACCAGATTTTTGTCCATCTCCAAGTAGCATAATGTGGCGTCATGCATCCTGATCACCCAACTGCAGTGGCACATTGTTGGTCAGCTGGCTAATTTAAAAAAAAAATTATTTTATGACATGGAAAGCAATTTTAGCCTCCCTTTTAATGTAAAACGATTTTAAAACTGTAGTAGCCAATCATGGCTATCAGAGCTAATAGCTCAACTACCAGTTGTTAGTCTTAAAAGCATAACAAAAGGAGTGATCTGCTCAATAAGACCTTGAAAACCACCAACATAATGATGGGTATTGATCAATCAATCAATCAATCAAATTTTATTTGAATAGCACATTTCAGCAGCAAGGCATTTCAAAGTGCTTTACATCATATCAAACACAGAAACACAATGCAACATAGAATCAACAATCAAAACACGACATTAAGTCAGGTTCCATCAATAAATTTGTAATTGATTACGTTTCAAATACAATCCTAAACAGGTGGGTTTTTAGTCCTTTGATACTTTGGTTTCCGCACCATCGCTCTCCATGTCTTGTTTTTTTTATGACTGGAAATATCTTCAATCAGCTAAGCTTATTCTTTATGTAAGTTGGGAAATAGTGCAGCAGCCTTCCTTCACTCAACTGACTGACACCGACTGGCCAACACACCATAAAAACTAATTTTCCTTTTTAAAGGAACATTATGGCGTAGCATTTTCGTCATTCTGAAACCAGAACTTGTTACAATTTGAAATACACATCGATTAAAGCTATTGGACCGTGTCAGTCAGCTCCAGTCTGTTCTATTGTATGCAACTTCTTTTTAGGATGAACCAGGCAACATGATTTCAAAATGCTTGAATTTCTACCCCCCCCACACACACACACAGTTAGATACACACACAGACACACAGCCACACCCCTTTCAAAGCAAAGGGTAAATGACCCTATGGCTTTTATTAAAGGAATGCATCACTTAAAATTATCAAATTAGAGTTGGATAGAAGGCACAAGACTGCTGTCCCCCACATGCCTGTGACAGTTATGTATTTCTCTAATGTTTTATTTGTTCTGTTTAGCCTATAGGTTTCTCTTTATTTTGCTCGTTATTAGACAAAGTCTTCAGCTCAGGGTACTGCTTGCCAAAATTCAAAGTGAAAAAGTGAAAAAGTATGGGTGTAACTGATCTAAAGGCTGATTAACAATACTGCATTCTTTCAGTACACGTGCATGCCGTACCAATGCCATTTCTGAAAATTATCAATACATGTATTCTGTCGCCCCTTCACAATAACTACAGCAACCGTTTTGATTTTGTCAGCCATTATTTCTCTGAAAACTGATATCCATCCAAGGCAATAAAGAACATCATCTTCCAAAAGGTGGCTTTATTCGCTGAATTTCTTACCACTATTGCGGTTTCAAAAGAAGTTCAATGCAAAGTTTTAAAACCTAATTCCTGCCCGTGCTTCCTTCACAGTTGACGATTTCCTGCGTTTTATAGTCCTTTTATTGCCACTTCTGTCATCCTGGAGGTGTGCAGCTAACACCCTGCCGTGGTTAACAAATCACGGCAGAAAGTTTTACAACTCGAAAGTTAAACTCCACTTGGAGAATGAGTGTCAACGAATATTAACACTGACCCGACGGGACGAACTACAAAGAAGCTCCGCAGACCTGATACGGCTGTGGAAAAAGGCAAGTTGAGCCGGTGGGCCTTGTTAGGAAGAACTGAAGGTCTACTTTCCTGGCGTGAAAGGCCGCCGAGAGGCGTCTGTCAGCATGGAAAAGTATGAATGGGTTGAAAAAAGAAAAGAAAAAAGAAACGGAATCAAAGTGGATGTGAATTGAGACGTTGCTCTGAGGGTTTTATGTGAATTCCATCTGTGTAAGCTGCTTGTCAGCCACAGAAAGCTTGAATACACTTCAATTGTCAGATAAAAACTCTTCCTTATAGAGATGTCTGTTTATTTTCATTGTGTTAGTGACAACGCCGTGTTAATCTCACTCCCTTGCTGTTGGAATCCTGGGTCTATATCGCACACATTTGTGTCTTCGACAAAGTGCGACAACTTCAGTCACTTTTAATTGTGCGGAGCTGTTTGCACAGTCCCGCATACATCATTGTGTCTTCGGACTTCATGCGTACTTAGCTTCTGGAACGGTCTCTGCTCTGTTTGAGTTTGGCTTTTATGACAAACTACCCCGCAACACGTTGAGATATGCGACTGTCCTGGCTGATCTCCGTTTTGAACAACCAAACAAATCTCTCCGATGTCTTCTTTAAACGATCGAGTAAATCTCTCCTGACAGACTCCAGGTGTGAATATCTGGTTGAATGTAAAAGTAGAGTACAATAGAAGAAGAGCATGTTTGCTTAGTAAGCTATCCCTCCACAATACCAACCAAAAAAATAAAAAGAAGAAGAAAATGCCAAATTATCAGGTAGACTCTGTTCCTAAAGGCAGATAAAAGGTGCAGTCATGAAGTGTATGGAAGTGTGCCGGGTGTCTGCCTCCAGTCGGTGTCTAGTTTCAACTTGGATTTCAAGTGCAGAAAAGAGTAACAAGTCTTGTCTGAACTGCTAGTCTTTAGCTTTTGCCAGGGGAAGATAGCTTTCCTTGAAAAGTTATTGAGGAAACTTGATCAAAAGATCAACTATTTTCCCATTTGACTATGTTTAAGATTAAAATTATACGTTGGTCCAATAAAAGTTTGGTAGTTTCTTTTGGATATGAGCCCAGCCCTTGGTAAAGAATGTGGAAAAAGCCACACAATTTTATCATCCGAAAATCTAAAAAGCTTTCTGTTAGTAAAGGTGGAAGAAATGTCTAATTTTATCAATATATAATTACATCAAAATTTTATTGTAAAAAAATAGCCAATCTACATGTATTTTAAAAAAAAAAGTTTTTCACAAAAACCAAACACTTCTCCTTCCTACTCAGCACTTCAAGGCATCTCATTACAACCACAGAAACATCAGAACTTGCAGAGAAACAACTTTGTCTTACCATAGAACATTAAAAAAATGTGGCTTAAAAAGGAATGTTATAAAATGATATTTTTAACTACAAATGCCACAGAGTAGCTATACACTTTTAAACATATAACTGTAGATTATCACTCTCTTTTCCCAGCCTTTTGTCGAGTTCTCCATCAGTTGTGCACTACTAAATGAGGACGCCATTATTTATTTCTCGAAAAAATAGACAAAGAAAGATCAAATTAAACTTGTTTTTAAATAGTTATGCCCTGAAAATCAGGCAAGCAAGGAATATTATTGTTTTTTCAAGAAGGTGTTGTTCTTATTACAAAAATTAAAGCGACATGATACAGTTGTCTTGTCTCTCGCTCTAATAAACAGTCCACTGCAGGCTACACTAGGGGGGGAAACAAACTAAATGACTAGCTAACATTACCATTGTTGCACTCAAAGTTGCAAATAAATCTTTAGAACTTAAGGAAAAACGATTTTACTCTAGTTGCATGCAATGCTAGCCTGGTAACAAACAGCCCCTAGTGCTGCTTTTCTTCATAAATTGCCAAATGTATGAAGACTACAGCTCTGCAGAAGGTCGAAGCTCACAATTCCTCCTCCTGTTTGCTGATTGAAACTCTTCCTGAGAAATCCAGATCAATGGGAGAAAGCCCAGACGGGGCACTGTAGGAAGGTGAGCATCGAGGGGAATTGCATCAGAAGGAAATGGCTAAGCTAATGCAAGACATTTGTGTCCTGACATTTGAAGGAACGACTGCAGCCGTTTTCTTGCTTCTTGATGTCGGTACACAACTGAGCCTACAGCTTAAGGGCGGACATTACTTTAAATAAAAATGCACATTGTTTCCATTTGCTATTACACATGACACCACATTTTCCGCTACTTTTTGTCTCACACTACGAAAAATAACAGAAATAAGAACAAAATTACTCCATTCTTAACCCATAAAGGGTTTGGGATGTTTTGGATATTTCAGTATTGCCGAACTATTCACCTGTTTAACAGTAGCATTGTATGATATTCTGATAAGTGGTACTCTGTGACTGTTGACCTTGCTGCCAGGATTTAGGAGTTTAACTCCAAAAAAGGAAAATAGATCATTTAATCTTTTTAATGTATTATGCACTTCTGTCCTCATTTTTTGCGCTGTTGCACTCTTTATATTCTTTTAGGAGGAAGCCAAAGAGATGGGAAGGTCAGCTGTGTTTTCTAAAGAACCATAGATCTTTGGCCAAGAGCCCAGGCCAAGTCTGAAAGACAGATTTCTATCCATTGTCTGCCATAAAGCCAGTGATCCTCGGCCCTGTCGTCTATTCATGCAGGAGCATTCTTCTCCCACTCGTTCCCTGTTTTCATTATTAGGATTAAGTACCTCGCTGTCAGAAAGAAAAGCAGAGGTTGTCTTCTCTCTACCCATCTGCCCAAATAAGATCTGCAGAGCTTCTGAAATGCATATCCAGATGAGTATCTCTGGAAACCCAATGCGAAAGTGGGGGGAACAATGAGAAGCTTTTGCAGCACAGCACTGCCAAGAGCGTTGGAGAATCTTGGAGCTTTTCTGAAAGGTTTACCTTGTGATGTAACATGACTTTCTAAATATGAATCAGAAGGCCAGAAAAAAAAAAGAAAGAGAACTTGTTTCTCTCTCACTCTCCCAAGCTAATTAGCAAAGTGAGTCATTTCTCATTTCCAGCAGGTTATGGCATGCGACAAACAGCTCCGCTGCCCTGTTTGGGAGCCGACTTTGTTGGCTCATCAGAGAAGAAGGCGTCATTGTCCGCCAGACAATTGACTAAACTCATTTCTCATCTTTGACTGCTTAAATGAAGCCGTTGCTGCTTTTCAGCCTCTCACAATGATGGATGGTGCAGAACTTGATCAAATAATCACAACAAACATCTCCAGGCTCATGTGGCGAGTTTGCTTTAACTCGTGCGACGGTTTGGTGGACAATCCCGAGTGATTCCTTCGGAATGATTTTCTCCGCTGCTATATATGCCAAATCGTTGAGAGTTTCCTGAAGCAAAGTGGTCGGTGACAATAACTTCATTGTGATTGCCTGAAGTGAGAGATGAGAGCGGAGGACCCCTCTCCTCTACATCATTCAGACCTCTAAAAGAAGAAGAAGCGCAGTGGGGACGTCTGCATGGGGAGGGTGTGACTGGACGGACACCGACCAAGAGAATTTCCCGAGATGGATGAGACTGGCTTGAGAGGAAGCAGGGTTAATATTTAACTCCTGACTCACCAACAAGACATGAGGGATTTTAGCTGCTGTTAAATACGTCAAGACCTTCAGCACAGGAGGGACGATGTAAGTTAGGTGCGGAAACGTTGCCGTTGAGGAACAATTTTAAGTTTGGCAAAATTACTCTCTGCATAAACCTAATAACTGCCCATGAGATAGTTTTTATGCTGCGTTCGATTTATCTCCAATATGAAAAATGGCTCTGGGAACAGATACCACAATAAAGTTCACTGTCTAGCTGTTGTTGCAAGTTCAGAGACAGTTGCCAACTGCTAATTGCTAGTGCTATCATTAGTGCTAGCATTGCAAAGAGATAGTAGCAAATATTCCATGATGTTAGGATTTAAATCAATCATGTAGACTTTGCATAAAAAGGATCTATGCTAGAAGTCTTTGAGTATTCTTTGCACACAGAACCATGAGTAAACAATCTGTTTCTGTTCCTAAGATAACGGAGCAGATGGGCTAAACGCACTATAAGCATGACCCTAATATAATCAGCGGCTGAATACAAATTAATGGAAAACTGGGAGAACAAATCATCTCTAACGCATTAGTCTGCACTCTCACAGAGACAGAAAACCACAACATGCAACCATTTTGCATCAGTACGATGAATTTCATATAGATGAATGTGTCAAGGAAAGACAATAAAATAAAGATAAAGTTTAATGTAAGCAGCACGAAATACTGCAAATTCAAGCACTTAAGCTGGTATGAAGGGGGTGAATATTTGTCTAGTAAAATATTTTAAAACTTAGAGACAAAAAGAGAAGACATGTCATCAACAATCATGCAGCCCAGTGCGGTGCTGCTGGCTGCAGGGCCCGGTGTTATGCCGGTGGAGGAAGGGAATGTGGAGATAGAGACGATGGGTGAGGGGGGTGTTGATTCTGAAGTGTGTTTGTTTGTGTGTGTGTGGGCGTGCGCGTGTGTGGGGGTGTGTCTGCGAGAGAGACTGAAGTGCAGAGACAGGCGATTTGCTCTTTAGGGCAGGAATAAGGGAGGAGCCGACGAGGCTTGGCTGCCCCAAGAGCCCACAGTCACAGTGGGATCAGAGATACAGCAGATAGAGACGCCACCTCTCTGCCCTCCCTGCTCCCTTACTGGACTTGGAATTATTTAGACTGCCAAACGGGTTTTCTCCTCCGACTGCTTCGGAGCTGTTCTCTGAGACCGTCGTGGTAGCTGAAGTCGACTTTTAAAAGCCGTCTGAAGAAGGCTGGAAGGAAGGGTTGTTTTCTGACTGATCCGGATCCGATTAGAGCATGGATCCGTGCTGCAGAAAGGTGGCCAGAGCTGGGAAACGGAACGACTGGGGAACTCTTTGAAGTTTGTCTCAGTTTTGTGCAACGGTGGAGAGAGACAGATGCTTTTAGCAGAGGTAAGACTGAGATAGAGTCTAAATCTGTAATGAAAAAAGCATTTTCTTAGATTTTGGTGTTTTTTTGACAAGTGCAAGTGGTCTCATTTAAGCTGTGTCAAGTCTCATGTGCATCTCCTAAAATCGTTGGTCTTTTAGTTAACTCCCTCAAACTGTCAAAAAGCAACAATCTCCATCTCTGAGCTTATATAATAAACTTCCATAAGTAAATTCCAGCACATTTAGACAATATGAAAGTGATTTTCTTTTTCATTAACTCTTGCTTGCTAGCAGAAGCTTTGATGGATTGATACTTTTATGCTTTCCTGCAAACTCAGTATGTGACGCACATATGTGCATACAAGCTCACATTAGAACGTCAGCACAGCTACCCTCTAATGTAACTTAGAAAAGCAGTCGAAAACACAAAGCATTTTGTTTTGTATTTTTGTCATGTGGCAATGTTTTCTTGTTAAAAACTAAAGTGAAACACTCCTTCACATGGTTTTGTTAGCAGTTTGTTCAGTTATTTTGCCACCTGTCAACTAACTTTGTTTCGGTTTATTGTTTCAGCTCAGCTTGGAGTTAGTGTTAGTACAGCTTACTGCTACTGAAAGCTAGAAAAGTGGAAGTTTAGTACTTTTATGAAACTGTTAAATGGGTTGAAATTGTTCACGATTTGTTTAGCCATTTATTTTTAGGTCATGTGGCAACCATTTGTATGTATGTATGGTTTCTGTGTCGGTAAAAGCTAGTGGTAGCACAGCTAGCTCCTACAGGAACTTAGAAAAGTAGCAGTCTAAAACAAATTAATTGTTGCTTCAAAAGTCATGGAGTTGTATAGTATGTTTGTATTCTTTTGTCATTTGGCAACATGTTTTGTCAATGCCTATTGATTTTATTGAGATGCAAGCAAGTACTGAAGTACAGCCATCTGCTAGAGGAAGTTAGAAAAGAAGTAGGATGTTTGGATAAGTAGCAGTTTAGTCAATTTGTTTATTTTTTACGCTAAACCCTGTTGCTACTTTTGCATACTAATAAACATTCACGTTTTCAACAACCTGCTTTCGGAAGTTAGCACAGTGAACAGTTCTAGGTATTTTCCACATAACTGACATGAAATGCAACACTCGTATACTGACCAAGATTATTACAATTTAAAACTATATTACATAATCAAAGTTATGGGTATATAAACACAACAATTCTTTTTTGGTATACTATTAGTATTTACATTTGTCCCCAGCCAAAAAAAAAGGGGGAATGGGATGTATTTTGTTGATATGCTTTCAGTTTGCAAGCTAACTTAAAAAAAATAAATAAAATACATCTGGCCTTTGTTTACTCCAATGCAGTGTTGTGACTCTAAATGGCTGTTTGAAAAAAGAAAGAAAATAACTTTTTCTTTTCAAACTCCTCAACCTCTTTCTGTTGCGCCTCTGCAGTTGCCCACATCTTGAAGAGGAATACCTTTTTGTTTGTGTTTTTTTTTTTTGACAAAGACAGCCATTGTGTTATTGCCAAGTGGTGACATGGTGAAATGTGAGTTGCTGTGTATATTGGCTCAGAAACCCGCAGTCACCTTTCTTTGTTTGCGGGATGGGAGCTGAATGGCAGACGCACATTGTGACAGTGATGAACGAGGGCGCACCACCTCAAGTTCAGTCAAAGTGAAGTAATGAGGGATTTTTTTTTATTATAATTTTTTTATTTATAACTTTTGTATAAAGTACATAGGATGGAAAATACAAGATAGTTTTGGTAACTCAAAACTACTTTTGCATGAGAAATAGAAATTTTTCCACCTCCCAAAATTATTGGCATGGTTCAAAAGCTTTAAAATAAATGGTAGGTATGGGGATTGGTGACGCCAAGTGACTGATCCTTGCAGCAGCTCTGAGATTTGGAGATTTCTTCCACAGATAAATGTGTCGCAGTGGCCATAATATATTGTGTCATTACATTGATATAAAACATACGGCTCCAGTGATTTTCATTTTCTTGCAGAGGACACCAGGATTTTTATTTAAATTATCAAGATGAACTGGGTCCTAATCCAGCCCTATTTTTCTTATATGATTTTGGTTGTTATATATTTATATATATACTTTTATTTAATTATTCCTCTGTGGTTTAGAGTGGTAGCTGGTATTTTCAATTGTAATCAAAGTAATTAAATATAGCTTTTGTTAGATTTTTTTTTAGAACATAATTGTTTCATCTCTGGAAATTTGCCCATTTTATGTTGGACAAAGTGCTGTATAAATAACAATGTCATCTGCATAGCATAAAACTGTAACTGGGTTTCATGCCATTCATTTATCATTTACTTATCACACTTATTTCCTGTTGTGTCATTATCTTTCCTGAAGTGAACACAACGCTCAAATTAAAAGTTGGATTTGCTCCGCTGTCAGATTATGTAACCGCAATCAAAAATGAATTTGATTATTGGCAGCTTTGCACCAAAGGTACCAATAATTTTAGAGGGTGCTGAATTGTAGCAATAATTAATGACGCAAACTTATTTTTTAAACATGTTTTTCATCTAATCTCATCATTTGTTGATCTTAACTGGTTCAGATGAGATGATATAGGACGAGTAAAGAGAAAAGCTCCTGCTTGATAACACCGTCTATCTCACTATTACAGATTAGCCACCGAGGAACAAAGCAATGAACACATTCCTTTTTGTTCTGTGATAAGAGCTGCAGGTTTGCTTTAAACTACGACTCTTATCTGTAAGTTCTACGTTCTGCCGCCTTGTATGTTAATTGGAGGAATGCTTGTTGTGCCCAGAGTGTTGTTCCTGGGGTGATGTTGGAAGCCTGGGGGTGATATTTTATGTAATACAGGCCTCCAGAGTTGTTAAGTGTAGGTTATTTTTATAGCTTCAAACATTTTTATTGTTCTTTTAGAAAAAGAAATCAATTAGCACAAAATAAAGTGAAATATTTATTACCTAAAAGTATGTCGGTGGAGATTTCTACAGATGTGATTCATTTACACTTACAATTTTGGAAGTGGCACTAGTAGTTGTAATACACACGAGAGAAAAGCACGACAAACAAAACTATGACATGAGAATCCTCAAATAGAACAACCTCACAATTTGAAATTTACGTGCGTTTGTCCCTGTATGTCGACACGCGGCCCATTTATCCAAAGCGACTCACAGGTGAGGAATTTTACAAGTGTAATTAGAGGCATTGAAATTTCACACTGATAATTATAGCTCAACGCAAACTACCGAGACGTGATTGTCCCTCAAAATTCTGTTCTTATGTAAAGCATCTAATCTCCATACGGTTTTGAGGTGGGTGTGTGAGGTTTCTGTCTGTCTTTCACCCAGACAGACAACTCTGGTCTTTATTTGCATGGGAAAGATGCAGAGTTTGGGTCCTGTCTGCATGGGAAAGTGGCTTTTTCGACACCTTTAGCTCTTGTTATCGGGCTGAGGGACCTGGAGAACATAGCCGCCGCTGGGAGATAAGAAAGCTACTGCTGAAGGTGGAGGAGGGTGAGACGGAGTTGGGGAAAGAACTGATGGCCCTCCAAGCATTAGCTGGTCCAACCGTTTTTTTTTTGTTGTTTGTTTTTTTCCAGCTCATAGAACAAAATCCGTTTGCAACGCTCCTGCATGTAGATTCCTGCTGCAGTTTGAGTTTTGTAAACTGTTGCGCCTGAATAGTTTCATGGGATTCAGTTCAGACTGTTGGATTTTGCATAAAATGAAGCTGTGCTGTGTTGCATTTCATGTCAGGCTCTAAACATTAGATTTGTTTATATTGTGTGTATCTCAACGGTAAATACATTTTATGCTAACGATTTGTCTGATAGTTTTTGTCCAACTTGGGTCTACAATGGATAAAATGTATAATAGACTGGGAGTGGCATCTTTTTTTTCATACTTAGGGTTTCTTATGTTTAAGCCAAAGAAATAAAAAACCTGAAAATGTTATCTTTTTGGTATTTCACAAGATGAATTCAGGTTTTATAACCGTCATAGTGTCATATCTAATAGAAATCTCTGTGTGAAGAATTATAAGGTTCTTTGAGCAGTTGTGTGTACTGTAAAAAAAATTAAGTTTTGCACTGTTTGCACTTATGGCTAGTCAGTATGGTATTCTCACAGTGGTTATACATTGTATGTTGTCTGTTATTTCCTTTAGTTAATATTTATTGTGGGAAATTTTATATTCTAATTCCCTGAAGATGCAGGTAAATAGAAGTCCCTTTAAAACTCCACTTAAAGTCATGTTTGGTTGTAGAGGGTCTTTGAATTATTAGATTTTTTGTTCTTCGCTATAAGCAATCTGTAGATTATCTAAATTTAACAGCATTTTCACTCAGATACTAATTTATAATCACTACATTTTATTACTCTGACTCGTGTTAATTCTTGTCTTAATTTATATATTTTTTAGGTTTTCTTTATGTTTTGTGATAAACCAACTTTTTTAAACTTTGTAAAATAAAAATTTGTGCTAATTCAATAATGAAAGTAGCTTTATAATCTACCCTAATCCAATTAGAATCCAAGGATCTTGTGGCCGTGGCCACCCGTTGGCCACCTCTGCACTACGCCCCTGCAATTGTTATTCTTGTGTTTGACATGTAAACTCGCTCGGCGCTAAATTGAGGAGAAACTGTTTTTACTTCACTGTTTGTTCTTTGCTCTTCGAATGTTTTGTTTTCAGCCAGAAAGTTAAACCCTTACAACACCGCCAGGGCAAAGGCACTTATCTCGTTGAGACACTAAAATAAACAATGGCAAATTGACCGATTGCGAGCAATTGATAAACAATAACTGCGAGAAAATCCAATATCAGCAATACTCCAACCAAACGAATGACGAAATGTCAAAACGCAGACATTTGTGAATAATTAGGTTGGAAACGTGACGGAGGCAGAGAATTTGAAAAATAAAGGGCCACTTTTGCAAACATTAAATCGCCAATCTGTTCCATTTGTCCTCACAGCACCTGAGCGCGATGAACCTAGAGCGCAGCGACAGAAGGGAGCGTCCCACACCCCGAGGGCCAGAGATGGAGGCTCGCTCGGGGGGGAAAGTGGGGAAGATCATGTCCGTGGGCTTCCAGAGGAGCTCCACATCAGATGACGACTCTGGCTGTGTGCTCGAGGAGTACGCCTGGGTGCCGCCGGGACTCAGGCCTGAACAGGTAACAGCCTTCCAAAGGGATTTAATCTGACCACTTGGAGAGCTGTACATATAATCTTTGTCTTTACGGGTATGTTTTAGAAAACCAATCTGATTTTAGTGTAGGATAAATTGCTGACAAAGACCGAAAAATCAACACATGTAATTGGAGTTTAATTGTGCAAAATTGTTTGCTATAAGCAGGAGGTTTAGTTCAAGTAAGGATATTTTGCGCCGACATGCCCCGACACTGAGCATCTGCTCATCCACATTTAGCTGTGTTTACTGAGGATAAAGACATTCATTTCAACTCAGTCAGAAAATACTTTGCCATGTTTTTTGCCTCCAAGGACATGCAATCACCTTTTGCTCCGGCTTCCGTTTCTCCTGTCAAGGGAAATTAACCGAGGCAAACATTAACATTTACAGTCCCTCGCTGTCTGCTTTTGTGTGAAGAGATTTCACAGTCGGGCGCCTGTGACTAGATATAGATTGACATGTTTGGCCCGTGGAGTCACAAAAGAAAGGCACACAGCGATATGCCCGGTTGACAGCCTAAGACTCTCCTCTCTTTAATGCCTTTAAGCAATCCAAAACAAAGAAGTTACCGTAAGGCCTGGCGACGGTTCAGAACTGCTCATGCATGTGTCTCTCTCCTTTTCCAGGTCCAGATGTATTTCGCCTGTCTGCCAGAAGACAAAGTGCCGTACGTGAACAGCCCAGGAGAGAAACACCGGATCAGACAGCTCCTCTACCAGCTCCCGCCACACGACAACGAGGTACAAAGGCTTCTTGTTCAGCGTGTGACAAGAAAAACACAGTTATTCAGATAACAAACAGAGCAAATGTTCCAGTTACACAATAAATACTTAATTAGACAACAATAAAACTAACTTTTCATATTGTTCTGTTTGTTATGACCGATATTTCTTTTTGTATCAGGCTCCTTTTAGTTTTTCACTTACAAAATGCAGACATTGTTGACGGGTAGCATCCAGCTGCATGTGCGAGTTAATCCCAAATGCGTAGAATATTACAAAAAAAGACTTATTTATATTTTGTTTCACAAAACATAAAATAAGTCTGCAACGGCCAAAGGGGCAAAAACGGAGAAGAAAGCCCAAAGCGAGAATGTAAAGTCGGGCAGTGTAGAAGGCGGTGTAAAATAAGGAAACTTTAATTTCCTTTTTTATGGAGACTTTATGTAGATTAAAGAGAGACATATCAACCATTTATTTCTGTTATCCTTTATGATCATGGCTTAATGACATCAGTTGAATCATTCACAAATAGGATAAGTCACAAAGAGTCTTTGCAATTGAAGCTGGCCATCCATAGATTGCTCTATCCAAGAATATTGATGGAAAGTTGAACGGAAGAAGAAAGTGCTTCAGATGCTTGGTAAGTCCAAAATTGAGGATTTGTCCCCACAATAACCAATATTAAGCAATAACAAAATGACCCAAATAACCAAAGAAGGGTCACACTTCAAGCAGATAGTCGAGGTTATATTTTGTAAATCCATTGAAATCACTTACAGAACTGCCGGGAAACCCGGTAAAGAATTATACGAGTACATCCTCCATCAAAAAATTCCACTGTGCTGCACAAAATCGTCCTGAAGTTTTTAAAAATAAAATAAAATAAAAAAAAGGATCCTCACATATGCTGCTGGTCTTGGGCTGTAGCTGTTTTTGTCAAAGAAATCAGTGACAACTAAAGATCCAAAATCTTTAAGGTTAAGGATCTCCCCAAGCAAAAGGCTGCCAATTGAAACGCAAACGCGCCTAACTCATACACAGTCAAGAGCTTCGTTGGCCCTAGATGTGTGAGGAGAGTCCTGGCACACAACATGTACATGACACAGGTGTTAAGCGGACAATTCAGTGGACTGGGTGGTGAATTAATGAATTAACTGGCTGAACATTTCTAAAAGAGAAACCTTATACAACAGATGCGTCCCCTCAAACGCAGCAAAATACAAACGTGTGACAGTAAAGCAAATCTCATTTGTTTGCTCCGCTTATGATGTTCAAACCAGCTCCCCTCTTTCTCACTTACAATGCGGGAGTTGACATTAGGTGATATGATGGAGGGTTATCACCAGCTGACTAACAAGAGTCGCTGGCAGGGGTGCTCTGTGTGTGCACATTTGGAAGAGAGAACAACGGGTACACTCGCAGTGTTTCAGCAGTTTTATGATGTTTGCTAGCAGCGCTGGCAGCCTGGGGAGGCGAGGTGATGCTGGAGCGGCAGTGGTTTGGAGGGGATAAGCTGTGTGTGTGTGTGTGTGTGTGTGTGTGTGTGTGTGTGTGTCTGGGTGAGAGGAGAAAGAGACAGAGGCTGCATCGCTAGCTGTTGTTTAGAGATCAGCTGAGCTGGTTGTTAGGACAGCCCTGCTCTTTTATCTGAGCCTTTATCCTCCTCTCTAAATACAGAGGAAGGGTTTGTATATTGTTAATGCCGTCCTTTCAAAGCAGCCTTGGGCAAAGAATTAGCTTCAATTAAACTCTTTCTACAACCATATTTGGAGCCGCTTCACCCAAGCACACAGATGAAAGCAGTGCTATCTGCTGGACTTGGTGCTCATTTAGTTTTCGCTTTGCACTTAAAGGTATGCAGCCATATCCATTAAGTGGACAGACAGTAATGCATTGTTGTGCAAATAAAAATGTTAAAAAAAACAACATATATATATATATATATATATATATATATATATATATATATACACATACATACAGATACATATATTTGTAATTCACCCCTTTTTACTATACCCATATAGAAATCCAATTCACCTAATTAGCAAATAGATTCAAGCTGCATGTAATTTATTCCTAAATAAATCCAGCATCCTCATTACTGAGATAAAGCAGAATAGATTGTGTAACTGTATATTCAAAAGCCAGTAGATGACAGAAAACTTACACTCTGAACATACCATCCTCACTTTGAAACATGGTGGTGACGGCGTCATACTTTGAGAATGATTATCAGAGTTAATGGGAAAATGGATGGAGCTGAGTATAGGGCAGTCCTGATAGGAAACCTGTTGGAGGTTAAAGACTGGGGCAGAAGTTCACCAACCAACAAAACAATGAACCTAAGCATTCAGACAACTGAATGTGTTGGTGTAAGCTACATGTTTTGCATTAAAATGGCCTACTTAAAGGCAAAAAATAAATGTAGTTGAGAATCTGTTGCTAGGCTTGAAAATAGTTGTTTGTGGAATCTCCATTTCCAGTATGACTGAGTTTTAGCAATTTGTCCAAGACTTGATGCCTCATTAATGAGATCGCCAATGCTGATAGAAACACACAGCATCCAAAGTAATCCCTATAGATCACAATTTTCAGATTTACTCATAAAAATGTTGAACCCAGTTTGTCATAGTTCACTTATCCACCACATATTCATTCCTGAGAAAGTAGATATAAGCTTTTGGTTGTAACATAAAATGTAAATAATTGACCATTAATGCTTTTTAATTCCATTTTTTGTTGTCGTTTCGTACAGTTGCGCTACTGCCAGTCGTTAACGGAGGAGGAAAAGAGGGAGCTTCAAATGTTCAGCACCCAAAGAAAGAGGGAGGCGCTGGGGAGAGGGACGCCAAAGATCCTCCCCAGAGCCCTGCAACACACTCGCTGTGAAAACGTATGAGCCTCCCACACACACACTGGCATATTATTGTGCACACATGCGCTGAGGTACGAGAACAGTCACAGAGAAACCAACCGGAGGGTCTTCAGCCATTTAAATCACGTGAAGCCGATCCACTATCCTTTTCTGGTCCTGACTGGCTAATATAGTCGTTTTAATCACTAACATAAACTTCCTCATTAGAGCAGGAGAGGAAACAGGGAAATTGGAGGGCTCATGTTTAAACCAAGAAGAGAGGCCATTTTCCTCATGAGGAGCTCAGCCAATTTCCTGTCTGCCATCTATAACCCAGCGTGAGAGACTGCAAATGAGTGGCCAGATTAATTAGTAATTCTTGCACAGTCCCAAAATCCTGTTTTTATCCAAACGAGTCACAGTATGAAGCAGGTAATTCCACATTAAGTGCTGTAATTAGAGCATGCGGAGTTGGTTGCGAGGCATCTTGACATTTTGAATGAAGTCAGGTTGAGCTCAGGACAAGAAGCAGTTGCGTTTGCAGATACCGTAAACAGAAACATTAAGTACTGCTGATCGTATTTCCGAAAAAAAACAGAAAGAAAAAAAAAAATCGTTTCTCCAAACGTAAATATTGGTGTTATGCGGCTTCCGATGCGAAGAGTGACTCAACCACATCCTCTTCCAGGCCCCCAGGAAGGAGCAGATGAAGCTAATTCCCCTCCCCGAACATTCAGATGCAGTCTGTCACCACTCAGACACAGAAGCTAAAATGGAGGGGGGATGCAAGGTCACACACATGCTCCCAGGATTCCAACGGACACATACACACATGTTGGACCGGACATGCATATCTTTATGGCAGCTCTGCAGACATATGCTATTGTCAACCACGGGGCGTTTAATGACAACACAAACCTCATCGCTTTGCTAGGCTTGGCTTGTAGTGATATGCAACACCACAGTTTTCAAGGCCCCAGTCTGTCCAAAGTGGTCATAATGGCTAACAGCTGGGCATGCTGTCCCATAGCTCCCTATGAATGCCTTGTAAATATGCCTAGTTATATAAAGACTGCATGTTCAGGCAGGCTGTAACGATCTCTGTGGAGTCATGAGACCTTTTGTCAGAAGGCCAAGGCCACTTTACAGACCAGAGGTGCTTTCCTATGAATTACTGACTATTGGACTAGGCAAGAAAAAAATGGTATAGGTCCCCGAATAATCTTTAGCTTCAGTATGTTCAAGGTACGACCACCTTTACGTTTTTGCCTTCTTTGCAAAAATTAAAACTTAGCAGATATACAAGTGTATGTCAATGAAAAATGAAGTTCTACTATAAGAATGCCACCGAGCTGCAGGTATGTCCTTGTACTGCACAGTATATGCACCAACTACATTGCCTGGAGTTGCTTTTCTTTGGATAAATCACTGCCTTCATACAGAGTGGCATGGAGCCGAACAGCCTACGCCGCTGCTGAGGTGTGAAGGAAGTCGATCTTGCTTTAATATAGGCTCAGCTGCATTGCTGGATCTGGTGTCTAACGCAAGGAATGCCGCAGCTGTAGATACATCCGTCTTTGGTGGCTCTTGAAGCACTCACTTGAGCCACAGTTCACACCTTGTAAATCTCTACAAAGACTTTGGCTTGAATGGGGTTCGCTTCACAATCCTCTCAAGCCTGCTGTTTTTAATTCATTTCACCTTTCACTAAATCTTTCAGGAATATGCTTGTGAACAGTCATCTTCTTTACCAATAACCTTTAGCCACCTACCCCACTTGAGGAGGGGTGTGAGTGATGATGATTGGATTGACAAAAGAGGGACAATTTTTTTTTTTGCCATACTCTAATAGAATAAAAACTTTATTACCAGGCGTAATTAATCTGTATGTATTTTACCCTTTTCATTAAATGTACTGAAATAAATTTTTAAAGACACTCATTTATTAGAATGTTTGTCATGTATGTTTGGCACTTTCCACTGTCTACTGATTTAATTCATTCCACATGCCTATTTTGAGGTTTATTTCGCAATCCGCCTTACTTAGATTTGCAAGGAAGGGTAATTATCACTATTAGCGTTGGCAGCTTAATCACACATATTACCTCCTGTTTGTCTTTGACAGTGTTGTGGCGGCATCAATGGAGGGGAGATGGCTATTTTTGCCTCCAGAGCAGGGCCGGGTCCCTGTTGGCACCCGGCATGCTTTGCCTGCTCCATGTGCCAGGAGCTTCTGGTGGATCTCATCTATTTCTATCAAAATGGCAAGATCTTCTGCGGGAGACACCACTCGGAGCTCATGAAACCTCGATGCTCTTCTTGTGACGAGGTAACTGGCCCGATTATTTAACTAGCAACTGCTGTATTTTAAGTTGATGCAAACTAACGATGGTTTTGCGAATATACGTAGATCATCTTTGCAGATGAATGCACCGAGGCTGAGGGACGTCACTGGCACATGAAGCACTTTGCCTGTTTTGAGTGTGGGACTATGCTAGGTGGACAGCGGTACATCATGAAAAATGGACGGCCCTACTGCTGTGGGTGCTTTGAGTCGCTGTATGCAGAGTACTGTGAGGCCTGTGGTGAAAACATTGGTAAGTCATACTTAAAATCTTGAGAAACATTTTGTGACAAACATATGTCTATGCATGAATTTGAGTGTTAAAACATTAAACTTGCGGCAAGCATTTGTATTCAGCCCAAAGCTGAATATACTAAAGAGCACCTTGAATACAAATTACTTGTTAAAAATGTAAAATTTACAGCTTTAATATCTCAAAATGTGGACCATATTGAAAAAGATTCTATATCAATCCCTGGTCAGACACATTACGGTAACGTGATTCTTACTTTCATTTCTCTAGGTGTTGACCATGCTCAGATGACCTACGAAGGCGTTCACTGGCACGCCACAGACCAGTGCTTCTGTTGTGCCCAGTGCAAGACGTCTTTGCTGGGTTGTCCCTTCTTACCCAAGCAAGGGCGCATCTATTGCTCAAAGGCCTGCAGCCAAGGGGAAGATGTACATGCCTCAGACTCATCAGATTCCGCTTTCCAGTCAGCCCGCTCTCGTGAATCCCGACGGAGCGTCCGCATGGGGAAAAGCAGTAGGCCCGCTGAACAGTGGCGACAGTCACAGCTGTTTAGCTCTCCTACTACAGTCACCTCTTATGAGCACAGGTTTGGGGAGGGTGAAGGGGACAGAGATGGCGATGGGGACATTGATATAGTGGGGAGCAAGCTAACTCGTCTTGGTCTGGAGGAGGAGAGGTTCTGGAGTGAGCGGGAGGAACAGGATGCCGGTGGAGAGGAGGATCCAGAGGAGTGGGCTCAGCATGAGGACTATATGACTCAGCTCCTGCTCAAGTTTGGTGACCGTGGCATGCTGCACCAACATCAGCCACCGTCCCTAAAATCACCTAGTCCCAACAGTGACTCAACGCAGGTAATAAGTCCGTCAGATCCCTGGCTGAAGTCTGATTCAAAATCTGTGGGTCTTAACCCCTCGTCCCCCGCCCCTAACAGTCCCACCCAGAGCCAGACTTCTGATCAGTCTCGAGCCAACAGCCTCAGTCCAGGCTTGATGGACAAGAAGCATCTACCTGAAATGTACTGGGCCCAGTCACAGGACGGCCTCGGAGACTCAGCATATGGAAGCCATCCAGGTCCTGCCAGTGCAAGAAAGATCCAAGAGCTAGAGTATGACCAAGATCAAGAGCAGTCTGGAGTAGGAAAGCAGGCTTTTTGGCCAGATACAAGGGAGTGGTACGAGGACTCCCTGGAGTGTATTGCTGACGAGCTAAGGAAGGCTGAGAAGAGTGTTGGAGACTCCATGGATTCCCTTGCTTTGTCAAACATCACTGGTATGTACAATGCTTAATGTCTTAATTCGGTTCTTCTTACTTTTGATCTCAAAAACACATTCTAACAAATATTCCTTCTTCACTCTTATTTAGGTGCATCAGTGGATGGGGATGCACCCACAGTCTACAACCTTCATGGCATCCAGGATTCTTCCATGACTGTCGAGTGTGAGAAAATGAGCAACATGGGAACATTTAATTCATCCCACATACACCACAGCGCAAACTCCCTTAGTCTCAACATGGAAAAGAGAGTTGAGGAGGCAGAGAATGGGATAGGGCTTGGAATGAGGGTTGCTGCTCCCACAGGACTTCACGCAATATCTCCACATTCAGAGGGCCTCCCTGGATCTTTTGTTCAAGCTCCGGCTCTAAGGAGGAGCAAGTCACAATCCAGGCCTCCTCAAATGGTGAAGTTCTCAGAGGACACAGTGGACAATGGATATAATGATGGATTTGAGGTTAGTGTTATGAAACATCCCATGAGTGAGAAGCCACAAAGGAGAGCGTACTGCCCAGATGAACCCGGCAGAGCAAGAAGCCACTCGACAAGCCACCACAGCAGAGGGAGGCCCCAACACCACCGACAGGGCCGGCGCCACAGGAGCCGCAAAACCCGCTCGGACAACGCGCTTCACATGGTACCTGTAGAGAGAGCGCAGAGGCTGTTTGAGCCTCAGCAGCAGGGTATAGTAAGTCCACCATATGGTGCGATGCGTCTTCAGAACCCCACACACATGCTGCCGCTGGCCTACTCCCAAACCCGATCTGACTATATGCTCCGTAGCTCAAACCAGAATGACCCACGGTTTGAACATTTCATGGGTCTCCACAGAGATGACGACGATTGGTGCTCAACTTGCTCCTCATCATCGTCAGACTCTGAGGAAGAGGGGTATTTTCTTGGCCAACCAATCCCACAACCTCGAGCGGTTGGGCGCTACTATGCAGAAGACTACCCAACAAGGGTGACCGCGCTCACGGCCCTCAGCCACGGCTCACAGACTGGTTGCAGAAAGGGCCATAGCTCCAAAAACTGCATCATTTCTTAGCGAACCATGCCATTAATCTTATGAAGTGCACTACACAAAGCAATATGGTGAAGATTTTTAGTTAGGTCTGTCATATTCTGTAAAGAGGCCATTTCTGCGCTGTTTAGACACTTATTATGTGTATGCAAAGCTGGTTAAAATGTTCAACATTGATAGGATTTGAATATCAGTGGAAGTTTGGAATTTCACCAAGAGAGGATTTTATGTTCAGTTAATAGTTTTGCAATGGTAAATATGGTATACGGTAAAAACATTTCCCCCCTCCAGAGGTTAACAATGCAAGTAGAGCCAAGAAACTAACCAAATAACTATTTAATGTTTACTAAGACAACATAAAAATGTAAATAATAAGTTAAAATTTCAGTTCTAGTATTTTATACTCTTTTAAAAGTGTAAAAATGGTTTTGCTTGAGTGAGAAGAATCACCAAGTTGTCCACAGAAAAAGGCCACATTATTCCTGTTTGATGTTTGCAACACCTTCCATATTATGTAATCACAAACCAGTACAGAACTGGCAGCAACACACCTGTATTTGCACCTGACCAGCAGCATTGCTCTAAGATAACCAACGTACGCTCTGTGATGTAAAGGTGATTGCAATAAATATTTTTTCTCCAATTGTTCAAGAATGCGCTGCTTGAATCGGGTTATACAATTTGTAACATATGTTTGTTTTTTTCCTCCTAATTTTGACTTCGAATAGACAAACGTTCTAAATACTGAAATAAGAGGGGAAAACAAGCAAATATGAAAGGAATGCAAGCTAGGTAGTCTTGACCTTCAAAAGTCAGCAAATGGCTACAATACAGAAAGCTACTCAAACATGTCTGTATCTATAGACAGCGAAAGTAAAAACAAAAAAAACGGACAAGGTTTTACCAGTTTGCCATATTTCCCCAATATTTGCACTTGATCCCACAAGATGAAATTACTAAAAAATTCAGAAAACTTTTTCACATATATATATATATATATATATATATATAACACTTACTATAGATCTTTCTAAGTTAAAGGACAACCAAGTTATTTCCAGTTTTAAAGTAACTTTTGCAAAAAGATAACCAATACCTTCACTTCAATGGAGTGTTTCCTAGTTATGGATTTTGGTAACAAAAAAAATTATGTTCATTCTAGAACAATTTTCTAGTCATCTTTTTTTAAAGATTCTTTTCCATTTTGAAAAGTTGCCAAAAGAAAAATGGAAAAGACAAGAAAACAAATCTCAACTTCCCGTTCTCGTGGTGCATAACTGCGTGACAAAAACGCATACTTCTCTTACTCTTCAAAACGGGAAACAGTCACAGATAAGAATTCAAAGTCAGGCAGTCTTTGCTCCTTTATAAGTCAAGACATGGCTACAAGGAAAAGCTGCTTGCTAATGATAGCCACATCTACATATACAGCTTTTTTTAAGCTATCAAAACTGAAACGGTTGGGTGAGGATTTATAAAAACTACCAAGTGACAGTCATTCACTTGGTACTGAATGACAATTTCTTTAACAAAAGCCCTTTCAATAAAAGTTAAACACCTCTCCTTCTAAATACACACAGCTGAAGTATCGTCTTTAATTTCTAGTTTTTTAAGCTGATGAGGTTCGTCAAAAAACTTTACATGAGTGATTCATGACTTCTTGTGTCGCTGAGCTACAAAAAGGGACAAAAAAAAAAAAAAAAGGAAATTTCTCTTTGTCACTTCAAAATGGGGAGACATCCCTGACTTCCTATTCTACAAACATATGAGACATAATTTGCTTAGAAAGTCCTTAAAATGGGGGGGAAAAAAATAGAACGTGCCAAGTCATTCAGGTAAATGTGTGATAATCTTCATAACTCTGAGAATGCACATGAACTGCATGAGGATTTTTTACTTTAAGTAGGCCTTTCTAGAAACTTTCGATTAGTAATCCATAACTTCTGGTTTCCCTGAGGTATGAATCTGAAAGGCCTTTTTCCTTTTTAGCCACTTTTCAAAATGGAAAAGATTATATATTTGCAAGACAGAAGGATGGATCTGACTTTCAGTATATTTCGGGAATATCTAAAAATGGTCAAGCTTTGTGCATTTTGTTTTTTCATAAATGTCAGATTGAGATTTCAATTTCAAATATTTTAACAGTACAAATTTTTACGACGACTTGATTTCTGTCTATTGCAGCACCGAGTGATACATATTTATTCAAGTTACACATCAGAAAACAAAACTTTCTAAATGTGAGATCATGCTTCAAAACTGAATAGCATACTAAACATCATAAGAGCCATGGAGGACTTGTTTTTAAATATTTAAACAAAAAAAACTTTAATGTTTTTACATTTTTCATAGAAAACTTGAAGGTAAAAATGGTCCATTCAAAAATAACACTGTTCGCTCCTGCGATGAGTTCCTCAGGTTGCTGTGACCTGCATTATGTTCAAGTCCAGCAATCCTAAATCTGAGCTGTTAATCCGAAAAAAATAAAAATAAAATAAAAATTCTCAGTCTCACATTAATCGGAGCGGACGTAGAAAGAGGATTAGCTGTGGTTCACTCCGGTTTTTAAGAGTTTCTGGGTCATGGCAGGAGTGACAGAGTCACAGACGAAGGGTTCTGGAAACCGGACGTCCTCATCCAGCTCTTTGATGAAGTGCTTGAGGTCCTCCAGGCAGCGCTCGCGTATCTCCCCGAGGTTCTCCCTGAGCGGGACTTGCAGCTGCTTCTCCAAGCTGGGATCCTTTGCCACCAACATTTTGACCACCATTCCGAACGTCTCGCAATCCTGCCTGTAGACCTAAAGGACAGGGAAGTTTGATTACTTTCTTTTTGCTATAATAAAAACTGAGGAGTTTTCATATATTTTCATATATTATTAAGCCTCTAATTTGGGGGTGAGGAACCGCCTCCGTTCTTCTCTACCCGTCATCTGGATGCAAACACTTCACAGCACTACACTCGAGCTTACTCCTCTGGTGTGAACACATGCAAAGCAGTGTCAGAACATAAAAGACTTATTCTTCTCTTGTACTTAATGAGCCCACTTGAAACAAGCTGAGAAACAATAAAAAAAACAAAACAAACATTTAATTGGTGTTTAGAGGTTTACGTTGGGCGTTAAATGAGCAAAGGACATTTATGTGCTTCAAAATTATCCACAATAAAGTGACTATCATTTCTACACACGTTTGAGTGGTAAAGCATAAACGTTGCGTCGGAAAAGCATTAATCTGTTTACAACGTTTCACATTTGAACAAACTACGACCACAAACTATTTTAGTGGGATGTAGCAAACGGTCTGTGTGCAATTTAATCTCGGTATAAATTTAGCAGCTGTGTGAAGGTTTTATTAAAAAGGATATTACCCCAGAGTGAAATACGATGTCTTTCTGTAGCAGGAAGCTGTCCCGAGTTGATGGTAAAATGGAGGACAATCCCGAAAGCAAAAAGTTTTTAGATGCTGCAGAAGACTTTAGACTGTGGCTGGGATTTAACACCCAGCTGGATTGGTCAAGACACACGGCCAGAGCAACAATGGAATTATTCAGATAGATAAAAAGAACCGCCCAGTCAAAGACCAGACCAAATCAATACTTTTGCACACTCGGTTTCCAGATTTATTTATTTTTTTTGCATTTTATTTTTAAGTCATTCTGGGGATCAATGTTAAAAGCTGTTTTAAAATTAGTTAAGACTTATTGTCTGTAGGTTCAAACAAACAAACACAATGATAAACTTGAGTTCTGATTTTCAAAGTGTATTCTAGGGCTATTCAACAGTTTTGTAGCATCTGTAGTTAGAACAGCTTTCTTAGAAAACTTCTGAACTTGTCAATTCAGGAATGGACTACTGTATACTAAAATCCAAAATTTTAAAAACAGTTTGTGAAGTTAAATTATTTTATTTTTGTAAATCCCTAGCAAATAGAAGTTTTGTTCGTGTTCTTTGTTGGCATTTTAGAGCAGATTCAAGAACCATGGGTCTGAATTTAAAGTTGTCTAGAGGCCAAACAGGTCCTTACCTAACAGATCCACACCTGGAAAGTAGCAAAAGCTATACAGTTTAAAACTGCATAGAAAATATAAGAATCTGCAGAAAGATGGGTAAAAAAAAAAAAAAAAAAAGGCATATCTAAAATACACTCCATTCAGTCTGACTGAAACTCATTCCAGAAGAAACATTGGCTATAACTGACAAAATGTGAAAAATACAGAATCAACATGTATGAATATATGTTGCAATTTTCCAACATATAAGCGTTTGCATGTGCCTACATTTTATCCAGGTTAAATAATTGCATTTATGGGCCAAAGAAACCGACACCTTTTCACAACGTGACATTTAATTAGCTAGTCAGTCTCATCTATCCCAGAGTTTTCTTTTTCTTGAGTCAGAACAAAATGAATTCACAGACACTGATGATGTTACACAAGTAAATGAGCTAGAGGGCTGATTCACAAACACAGTTCATGTAAAAATGCATAAATACAAGTATGTGCCCATCAGGCTGTGTGTTGTAAATTAGGCCAGGCAGGACAGACTTTCAGTTATTCACCAACAGCGGCTTCTGCACTGCGGGGCGCCCTGACTCACCAACTTATTTATAGGATTCCATCCTTCTCTACAGTAGAGACTGTGTGTGTAACTCAAGAGCCAAAAAAGGAGTAAATAAATCAATGAGTTTGATTTAAACGCATGTTTTGTTGCAGCAAATCTAGGACAAAAGTAGTAATCTGAATGTCAGATAACGTCTGTTATTTACCAGAAGTTATTATTTGCGTCCTTCAGTTAGTGGAATAATCAAGTCTAGAATTTAAAGATTTCTCTTAGACTGTGTAAGAAGCCTTGTGGGAAAACGTGAGATTTTTTAAAAGTGAACACTGGCTGTATTAGTTTACATGTACTGTGGATTTTTCTTTCATCCTTTTAAGATCAAAATTATATCTGAAGGCTGAAAAATGTATATACACTTCCCTCCTAGTATTTTGGTGAAACATCCCTTAGCATATTGTGAAGAACCCACAAAGTTTTTGGTAGCCATTAGCAAGCTTTTAGCATATTTCTGGATTTGGCTAGACCATTTTATATGTTAAAACAAAATCTCCCCTCCCAAAGAAATTACAGGTGTTTCAGGTTAGTATTAAGCCGTTTGCTTAATACGACCTGGACCCAATAAGTCCCAACCTTCTACAAATACTTGCAGAGGGAGGGGACAAAAAGTGGTGTTGGTTTTTAAATGATTTACTTTAACAATAGGAAGAAACAGTCACATCAATCACTTCAGAGGAAACGTACGCTGGTCATCAGGATACAGTTTCCAAACCAGAGGGCGACACAAATTAAACACACCCTGTCCTTTAAACTGGGTGTGTTCCGTACACACCTTGTGTATGTATAACATGAGTTGGGATGTTATTCATACAACGTCAATGGTCTCACTCAGCAGCTAACCATTTATACTATTCGCTCAGGATGCGTTCAATCAGTGTGCGGACAGCAGCTTCTATGAGTACAGGAAGAAGCCGTTCCTAAAAAAAACAATGTGCTGGAAATGAGTCCCACTTCCTAAAATCCATCCGGTTATCCAATCAGGAAAAAAAGAAGTAGTTCTCGACAGAATTAGAGCTTCTTTCCTAAGAGTTCTTGTGTACTTGCACTCCTCACGTCATCCAAAAATCAGACAAAATTACTGTAAAATATATCCATATTTAATGTGAAAATTTTGGTAAAATTAGAATTAAAAAAAAAAAACTAAGGGGGAAAATGTATTTTTAAAAAGTTGCAAGAAAAATCTGCATAATTAGAAGTAATTTCAATACAATCCAACATGTATCACACAATAGTAAGGTTTTCTATTGCTACCGGATACATGCGCAGTACAAAATAAATTTACATTATGACTGTATCTAAATTTACAACAGCTATCAGTTTAACGTTAGCACAAGTGTAACTATTACAATTGGTAACATTAGCTCTATGCTCTCTGTAGAGCACTTTATACATAGATAAGGTTCTCATCTTTACAGCACTTCTTTACTGACACTGTAAAGAGGCATAAACTCATCTGTCATTGTTTTGGCAGCTTTGCAGAGAATAATCAGATGCTTAGAATGATAATAAATCTTTATGATTCTGCTGATCAATGGAAACCTTTCCGCAACCATCAGTAAAATCCTAACAGTGACAAGATATTCAGATTCATAATAATTTAAGAGTCTGAACTCAAGAAGACATGTGAAAGTGAGATCAGAAGATCTATAAACCAAAGTATTTATACATGTGCACGCTTATGTAACAAAATCATTGGAGTTGTTTCATATTTACGTGACAACAAGCATGATATTCTGAAGGCGGGTATAAACTTTTCAGGTTGTGTGTTTGTATCTCCCCTTCACCAAAGAATGTAGATTAAGACAGACTGAAAACCAGGACTACCATCCCCATCCAGCTCTGCGATCTTTTTAACAAAAACAGACGAAGCACTCAACAGTTCTTCTGCGGCCAAATCTATTTATACTCCTAACCCAACGATATAAAACTGCCTTTGTTCCACAGCCTGGGCACTGAGGAGTAAAACTAACCCTTTTATAGCCTGCATGCCTTGTCACTCACTCCAACCACTTTGGCCGAGTTTCAGATCAAGCTAGCTTCAAGACTGAGGCGGCCCGTTAAGGTTTCGACGTCAGACGGTCGCTGAGTGTTTTTAGGAGCTGCTTGTGTTTGTGTCTGTGAGGACACTAAATCAAAACGGAGAGCAGAAAACCAAACATGTGGCTCACACTCGTCATGTGAGGAGGAATACTGTTTTGACTCACTGGCAAAAGTGAGGGTAATTGTATTATTACAGCGTAAAATAAACTAAGTGAGTTTACCTGCGCGTTAAAGGGATGATTGCAAATTATGGCCAGCGGACCTGACGAGTGCTCTCAGACGTTTTATAGCTGCTGGTGCAGAGTCGGTGTGAAAGCAGCTTTTAGGTTTTAATTGGTGTACAGAAGGGCCAACTGTTCTAAAATGAATTTACTAATTAAGAGGAAAAGAAAGAAAGCAGTAGAGATGTATACTCTATGAAAAATGTTGATTAAGTTACTTTTGTCTGGCAGGATTATGACCTAACAGTCTGCTCTCTTATGAAAAACCACCTTCAAAATCTGGAAATCATAAAAGCTTCAGAGAGCAACGACAGAACAAAAAGCTGGAGTTGCAGAAGCAAAAGAAAAAAACACTAAGTAAATATTTTATTCCCTCACCAGGCTCCCCCATTTTAATTTGTTTCTTTCCCCCTCCCCCCGACTGTTATTTGACAAAGAATTCTGATAACATAAAGCAGGACACATTCTGAAACATTCACATTCTTTAATGCAACATTAAAATGTTGCATTACAATGAAAAATCTGACCTACAGTCAGCAACATGCATCAGTATAGAAATATTTTATTAAGATAGCATAATGACACATTGAAACGTGTTACAGAACTCCATGCTTTGGGTTCATTTTTCTACCCGCAAAATCTTCCAATGCGAGATTATGTTGCTTACCAGGGAGAGGAGGCAATTAAAGTGGCCTGTAGTTAGAATGAGACCATAAGGACTAAACAGTTGGGCTGTAAAGCAGGAGGGAAGCCGCGGCGTCAGCAACAACACTGCAACAAAGCTGCAGGCTCGCTGGTGCAGCGCGACATGAGAGAGTGAAATGTGTCCTCCAGGGCAGAGTTAGCTCAGGATTTAATCGTTTCAAGTAAACCAACGGTAGCGTTCACTGGTCCGGGAACGGCCTTCATTAGACAAGTGAGCAGGTCTGGAACCTTTAGCCTGGGGTGCTGCAAGCTCTGTTAAACGTATATCCTTTGCGTTTATTGTGCGTATACAACTAGTCCCAAACTTTGCTCAGTGGCAAGCTTTGTTCAGTTGCACCTATGTCAGAACTGTTACTAGAGCTACGACACAATGCGACACTTTTATAAGTAGCGAAAGTAGAAAAGAAAACAACAAAATAAATTCTGAGCTTCAGAACATTATAGCAGCATTTGCAGCAACACCAAATCACAGAATCTCAAAGTACTGAATCTGTACAAAGTACTAATTCTGTGTAGAATCTTGAGTTTCTACACAGAATTAGCAGAATACATGAACTTCATTGGCAGTGTTATTTTTTTATTTAGTTTATCCTAAGTAGTATTGTTTTCATTTGCAAATCAGATCAAAATGATTTAAGGTTAGCTCTAAAAACATCCTGAAAAGACTGTTCATTAACCTTATCAGTGCAAAATAAATGCTTCCATCTCAGCACCTTTCTAGTGTAGTACAATAAATTAAACTATGACATTTAAAAATGGCAGATCTCTAGTTCTAAGTAGATTCATTGCACTATGGGTACCTTTTCTATCTCCTTGGCTTTGGCTGCGATGGCCATGGTTCGCCTCTCTTCTAGGTTCTCTGTAGACTTTTTGCTGTCTTCAGTGACCGGGGCCACGATTGGTTCCTCCTTTTCTGCCTCTGGAGGATTACTTTCCTCCTGTAGGGAGAGGAGAAGAGAGCTTTATGTGAATCCTGGCTTTAAAGGAAGCTAAGAAACTGAAAAGCAGATTAAGAGCGACTTTGAACCAAAGGAAGACTTGGAATGTGGGTCAGTAACCTGAAGCCCAGCATCAGTGGATCACCATGACCTGACCTACTGTTACTTCTTTTATAGGAAGTCGAAGTAAATGTAGTAAAAAGGTCAAACTTAGCTCTACAGCAGTTTTTCCAACATGAAAAGTCGGAGTCATTATGACAAATGAGTAAGCTCAACTTTGAACTACATCTACAAAGAAAAGCAAAAGGGAACGTTAGGATTCCTGTTGATGTTTTCATTATGTATCAAAGCTAATCTAATAATACTCAAGCGGTTTCTACTCATTGACTTGTCCGGTTTTGGACAGGAACTTCAGAAATTGGGAAGCTTCGCAACAAAATCAAGCCTTCTAAATGAGCAGACTGGAAATTGTGCGTAAATTGGGACGCATTCCTGCTCATTTCCTGATTCTACGAGAGTTTGACGGGCAAGGAGCAGAACTGCCCGACCAGGACTAAAGTTCGCTCATTCATCCAGGGGAAACGGGCAACGGACCAAGTCATCGTTCATTCCTAGAAGTTCGAGTAAAGACATTACAAGCGACGGAGCATCAAGTCCGGCTGCGGTCTAAAAATGAAAAGCACAACTCATAAGGAATCATCCAATTATTCCTTCCTAGTCATTGCCGAGCGTAGCTCCAGGGAGAAGTCCTGCGTACACGCTTGTGCACGTATGAAAGATCACATTTGTCAGGCTCCGGCCTTCTTTGCTCGAGTTAATAATGAAAGCAACCATAACAGAGCCTTATTTTAAGTGGCTGGAAAAAAAAGCTCAACTAGCTTTGCTCTCAAGTCAAAGCTTATTTTTTTCACATATGGGGAATAATGTGAATGTGGTCATTTTTAGAGTATATGTCACGGGCAACAAAAAAACACATAAGAGCAAAAAGACATTTTCATTCCAACATATTTTTAGCTTACTTTTCTAGACAAACATAAATGCCTGCATGGTTTAAAATTGAATTAAGATTTATGTTTCCAATGTTCTAACAGTTTGCATTCATCAGAGATGTACTGTCGCCATTGCCAGGGATTTTCCAAACTCTCCAAGCACTAGTACCGACTGAGAAAGTAGTGCTTTACAATAAGTTGATATTGTAGGAATAATTGCTACAATGCAGAAGCTATTGCTACATATATCAAAAATGAAACAGAAAACGCATATGATACCTCGCAAATGTAGAAACAAACCGTTCCCCAATTTTAACCACCAACTTCCTTCAATTTTCTAGGAGTTTTATGTGAAAGATCAACATGAAGTAGTTGTGAAGTGAAAACAAACAGATAAACTTTTTTTTTTTAAAGTGGCATTTTGTTTTCAGCCCCCTTTACTCAAATACCCTGACATAAAATCCAGCGCAACCTATTAAGCACTGCTTTTCGAAGTCCTGTTAATTTAATCTCAGTAGAAATGGAGACATTCTGTGAAGGCCTCAGAGGCTTTTCAGAAGACATTAGTGAACAAACATTGTCACGAAGAAGAAGAAGAAGAAGAAGAAGAAGAAGAAACACAGCAGACAAATCAGGGATACCGCTGCGGTGAAGTTCAACGCAGGGTTTGGTTATGAAACAATACCCTCGGCTTTGAACATGTCACACAGAATCAATCCATCTCCCAAAAACGGACAGAATATGGCACAACTCTAAACCCACCAAGACGAGGCCGCCCACCTAAACCAGACAAGGGGAGCATAAATCAGAGAAGCAGCAAAGAGGTCGGGAGAAAATGCGGGAGAATTTGGCAATGGAACAAACTAAACGTCCAGAGAAACCATTGTTGGAAAAATAAGCGGTAAGAAATCCTGTTTAGAGTTTGCCGTGGAAAATAGCAGCACTGATCATATTAGAGCACAAACCTTCAGCCTGAACACAGCTTCCCCACCATGAAACATGATGGAATCTGTGGAAATCTCTGAACACGGGTTCAGACTCTCTCTACCTGGTCGGACTCGGCTAGAGATATCTTACAACAAAGAACGAACAAAGATTTCAAAAATGGGCAAAACTGACAGAGTTGCCCTGTAAGACTTGCAGCTTTAATTGCAGAAAAGGTGGTTATACAAATAACTGACTCGGGGCGGCTAAATAGAAACGCACACGGCAGTTCAGTTCTTTATTTCTATTTATTGTTGTGGTTCATTTATTTCATTCACCTTCATATGTCTGCACAGATTTCCATTGGCCTACCCCAAAAAATAGCACTGAAGTTCATTTGTGATTGTGAAATAAAAAAAAAAAAAGTTCAAAGGTTAAGAATTCTTCTGCAAGATGCAAGAATCCAAGTATCTTGTTATTTTACGTGGCCAAATATGAAATGGCAACAAAGAGGATTTTTGTGCAGAGATGAACCTCCTGGTGACCTTTCCTTTGTTCCAAATCCAGCTCTCCACCCATAGACCACCCTGGCTCACAGCCAGAGGTGGAGCTGCTCTATAGTTACCCTCCTCTTCAGTCAGAGATGGCTCCAGAAAGCCTGCCTATGTGTGAGTATGTCGGCGTGTGCGTGGGCGTGTGTGTGTGTAGAACGGCCACAGCAGGCAGTGACCCAGTCTATTAGAACAAGCTTTACTGAATGTGCACAGCAAAAGGCTTTCATCTCGGCCAAGGTTATGGGCATGTGCCCCAGGAACAGATCAAACCCAGCAGAACGGCGTGTATGTGTGTGTGTGTGTGTGTGTGTGTGTGTGTGTGTGTGTGTGTGTGGAGAGGTGGGACAGTAACAAACTTTTATCACAGCATTGATTGAATGAGAAATGCGTCAGACAGAGGCATGTTTGTATTTTGCAACAACTCGTTTGTTACCCAACTGTTTGTGCTTTTTCTTTTATACTTCCAACTAAATATATTCTTGCAAAATGCACACAGTCCTCTCAGTTTTTAAAACTCTCTCTCTTTGTCCCAAAAATGAAAAAGCAGCTTTTGATTGTGGCTGTGGTAGACCAGACCTCTCCTGAACTGGTTCACTGAAACCACAACACCATTGTGACCATAATATAGCCGTTTCATTGGATTTTTGATTAAAGTAAACTCACCACAGACTTGTAAAATGCTACAAGTCAACTGCTCTCAGCTTCACTTTAGAGAAATGAGGTCGGCGCTACAAAAGCAGTTTGGGATAACGTTTTCAGAACGTCAAAATGAAATTAAATGACTAAAGGCCAACCAGTATGGGTCCCCATTGCAGATGTGTGTGTTTTTTTAACCTATGGAATGATTCTTTTTGTTTTCTTCTACCGTACATGGAATATTGTTTAATTGAGATGTTTGAAAAATTTGTAATTCTGTTAATCTAGTGATGCAGACATTTAAACCATCTACATGTTGTTCATAACCCATTAACAATACTCTGTTAGAGTCAACGTAGTTGGGAACGCTGAAAAAATGCACTTCTTTTTGAGATGAAGCACAATTACACAAAAGTTTTCCTCTTTGAATAATTGCATTTCATTTTAGAACAGTATTTATTTTTTTTTAAGTGTTTCGCTAAAATTTCCACTACAAAAACTACAAGGAGAAGATCAGGGTGGGATGCAAACAGTAAATGGAATAGTTTGAGAGCTTTTGCGGATAAAATTCTTTCACATATCGCTATCTGTCAACAGATTTTCCCACTTGAGCTGTTCATCTCTGCAGTTTTAAACATGAACTTCTTGGCTGCTTTTCTGAATCATGTTCTCATTGACTTGTCAGTGTAGGTTTGCAGTTGTGCTGTACCATTTTCATTTTGGGATAACGAGAGATTTTACAATGTCTACAACTTGAGATAATGTTGTAGAATTTAACCTTGCTTTAACCTTCACTGGTTTCTCTGACCCATGATGCCGTTAGTTCACTAATGTTCTCCAACAAGCCTCCGAAACCCTGTAAAGAACTGGATCTGCAGAGATTAAATTATACTGAAGCTTATAGTTGCTAATTTTATTTAGTGGTATGCAAGTAAAGTGGGCTTAACATAAATGCACATCACACTTTCATCATATGCCAATTTCTGTTCGTCAACCAGACAATTTCAGCAAAAGCTACTTCTGAAAATACTTGTACAAGTATTTTAATTTCTTTCTAATTTGGTTAAAAATAAAAGTCAAGTACTCCTAAAAAAAAAACAGAAGACCAATATTGATTCACAGAATAACATTTTGGTAGCAAAAAACGTTCAATTATAACACTGAACAACCTATGTAACTTACAGGAATAAACACTGAAGTGATTAACAAGCAAATCTTTCAGAGCATTTACATTTTTGCTCAAGATCTGAATGAGGCGTAAAATACAGAAGCCTCTCAAATTCAAGTCCGAACGCTGCTTGCGAGACTTGTGTTGCACATCGACGTCTCAAAAAAAAAATTAAACGTCCAACAGACACTTCTTGATCTGAATAAGGAAACGATTGTTCAGTGTAAACAGCATAAACACATCTTAATGAGTTCTGTTGGGACTCCGCTGTCTTTGCGGTCAAGATCATGTGATAAAGTTATGACTCGGGCTACTGACTTAACCCCTTGCTTCTGGGTGGCCTCTGCTGCGCGCACACACACACACACACACACACACACACTCACACACACACACACAGATCCCTAATCACAATCACATCTGATCTTATTTACCCTCCTCTGCACAGCTCAAGATGGATGACATGAGAAAAACAAACTACTATTTACAATTTGGGCAGGAGCTGTACACTAAAAGTAGTTTTTAAAAACTTGGTCAACACTTGAGCCACTTTCCTTTACCATTATCAGCCCATCTGACTGAAGTCTGCTTATACCACAGATAAACAGTGCAGGCCTGATGGCTTTTTATGCTGCGGCTGAACGCTGCTTTAAAAGCCATTAGCATGCTTCGGTGGGACTGAACGCTTACAGCGAGGATGGGATTTAAGAAGTTCCAGATGCACCCTGCTGGAAGGCGTCGAAGGCAGAGAGCAGGGCGACCGAGTAATAAAGTTGTTTTGCATGAGCAAATTTAAGCCCAAGTTGGTTGTTTGTTAAAAACACAAAGGGTTCTTATGCTCTTATGCTCGAAATATCCTTAAATTTAAGCAGACGATTCTTTGTGGCTCACCTTGTTTGATGTCGCACTCTGTGGGGAGCCTTCTCGTGACAAGCCAGGAATTTTGTCTGTAATTTTAGGAAAACAAAGAAGAAAGAGAACAAAGGGCTGATACACTAAGCTTTAAAACGGCAGCAAACATGAAACATTATCCACCAGAAAAAGGAGATTCAGGAAAGGAGTTGAAAAAAAGTGATGAGAAGCTGGGATTCTACGACAGAACTGGAGAACAAGAAAAAAAGCGTGTAGCTTTAGTAGCTAAAACACAGCAACGCGTTAAGTGTGGTCACCAGTCGAGCTCTTTAAATATGGTTTTTCTTTCTTTTCTCCCATTTAAATCGTTTAAGTTTTCTGGGTCAATTAAAAAACTAAGGTAAACCCTAGGCGCCCAGAAAAGAAACATAAAAATACGCCAGTGGAAACACCGGCTTCAGAAATATCCATCAGGCACTCTTCACCCTCTTCCCACTACTTCCCCTGAGCGTGAGCTGGTGGCATCTTTACGAGCCCTTATAGACGGGAGGACAGAAACGAGGAGAGGGGCTTCCTGCAGGACACGTTAGAAACTCTGTCAACTCAAGTTACTCGGACTTAACCGTTTTGTTTTCCATTCATTTGTACTGGAAACCTCATTTTTACTTTTTAGAATTAGTACGACTGATTGGAGAAATATTGTGGGACGAAAAGAAATGTGTATTTTATTTTATTTATGCTTTCTTTCCAACAAGTCCTTTTGCAAGAATAGTTGCATTCTTTCAGAGTTTTTGCCCCTTTTTGTAGAGGATAAGAAACATATGATGGACAATGTTCTGGTCAGTGGAATTTGAACTGTGTGACATGCATTTAAAACCATGTGTGGTGGAAACCCAACGATGCAACGCACCTCGAACACAGTAGCTGTGAAACAAGGTGGTGGCAGCATTGAGATGTGGTGATGCTTCTCGGGTCAGTGAAGCTTGAACTAGGATGGAGTAAAGTACAGGGCAATCATAGGGGACTTTGTGTTTGTCTAGCGCAAAAAGAATCCCAATGAGATATCCTGGGATTTGTGTATCTGTAAAATAAAACGTGGAGAAGTTCCGAGGTTCAAAAATACTATTGCAAGGCACTGGAGCCATATCCTCCAACCCCAAACAATAAAGAGTTGAGAAAGCAGAATTAAACTGCTAAACTGGGATTTCTTGCATTTGCATTTTACATCAGTAATACTTTTAATAAAAGTCCAGGTCAAGTTGGTCACCAACAACTAGACTGAACTTCACTTACCAATAATCTTGGACTCAGTAAAAGTTTCTTCATACCCTGCAGGAAGACCAAACCGTAAAATCACTAAGCCGAGAACGATACTTGGGGCACCCAACATAAAAAAACCACAAAACTATGACCCGGTCCCTTTAATGGAAGATTTAGTCACGTTTCTCCGCCTTAAGGCCATTTTATCATGCACCCCCTACCAGTTAAATCATTACCAAAACACACCATTATTGTTCTGCAATGTAAAGAAAGCACCTATACTAATCAAATACTTATTTTACAGGAGAAAAGCTCAAGGTGAGATGGAAAGCACAGGATAGCACCAGCTCTCAGAGTAAATTGGAAAGTTAAAGGTTTGAAGGCAACAAAAAAAAAGAAATAAATCATGCAGCACATAAAGAGATACATTAGCACTTTCATGTCTTTACATTAGATCTGTCAGTGGGTAAAATGTGAGAATTTTGTCAAAAAAGAAAATATAAAAAATCTAAGTCTACTATAATTAAAACTATTGTAACAGCGACAGTCAATGAGTAGGAACAATGAAATGTGCTAATGCAGTGGTTCTCAAATGGGGGTACGTGTACCCCTGGGGGTACGTGGAGGTACTGCAGGGGGTACGTGAAGCTTTTCAAAATATCTTTAAAAAATCAGTAGGCTCCTCATAATAAGTCTTGGGAAAAATTATTTTGTAAAAAGTTTGATAAAATATAAATGTGTGTTCATGCACTGAATTTTATATTCAGTATTTAGTTTCAATATCCTTTAAAATAAAACGGTTTGACTGGTTTTATACCTTCCTGGTGGTCACCGTCTTCTGTTTTTCTTTTTTGTTCAACCATGCAATGTTTGCAATATGGATGTATTTGTCAGGTTCACTGATATAAGTTGTTTGGCTTTAATAAATCAGACAGTGATTTTACAGCACTGTACCTCTTTTTAATTCCAAAACTGTTTTGCCCGTGTCAGGGGGTACTTGACTAAAAATATATTTTTAAGGGGGTACATCACTGAAAAAAGTTTGAGAACCACTGTGCTAATGTACCTCACAACAACAAGATGAGGTGACTTCCTTGTTCTAATTAATGATTACCCCCACTAGGTTATTGTATATTTAAAACTCATGAGATAACTTGCTTAAGACCTGGGTGAAAAATAGACTAGAGTGAAAAACAGCTGAAGTTTCTGGGCTGGCATCTGAATTTTAATGTTTACAGTAAATGTCCTGATTCCAGAAAGTCTTTTAATCCTTTTATCTTTGCTGCAATCCTCGTCATGTTTTGTGCACGATAAGGATGCAAAAAATGGACATCACCCAGGTCCAAGCTCGCTCACGTGAGTTGGTGTACAGACCCAAAATGTCATGTCTGCTCTGAGGAAAGAGCGCCCCCCACAGGTGCTCAGAAACACCTGTGTGACTCTCTGGACCGTCCAAATCTGGAAAAGCCAATCAGCCAGATTGTCAGTCAAAGAGACAGAATGAGGTAAGGCAAACAAAAGAAATGGAAAACAATGGATGCACATCTTTTGACAAAACGTTTGTTTTTGTTTTGTTTCTGTTGAACGATGCCTACATGCATTCAATCTTTCTGAAAAAGTAATTTAATCTCTAATGAAAAATGCTTGACATGCTTATGTTGAATGGATTTTTTGCAGGACTTGGTCCAATAACTAAATATTTAGTAGCTTGAAGTCCAGAGAACAAAACATCACAGCAAAGTAATAAATTACTGGGAAGTAGAAAGGAAATCTCAGTTTTCAATACATTTACGAAGAAATTGAAATAAAATCTGAAAACAATGTTGAATTTTCTTTACTTTTCACAGTAAGAAACTACTTAAGTTTTGGTTCATCACAAAATACCCCCAACAAACTGTTGTTGTAAAATATTAAAATGTTCCAAGATTTATTAATATCTTGAAAAGAATGTTAAATGGCTCATCAAGCTATTTATAACCCCGATTTCAAAAAGCTTTAAAATATAAAAAAATGATGCATGTTTTGTACATACTCTTGCCTTGCTGTGTGGAAAAAGGCAGGTTCTTTGCCCTGTCTGGCGAGTAGCCTCTGCTGCTCACGCTGGAGCCAGAGCGACTGTGAGGGGAGCGGGCCACCTCGCGGCGGACAGGGGAGCGTTCTCTTAGGGGAGGAAACAGGGCCGCCTTCCTCCTGTAAGGATCCCTTTCCTCCCTGGAAAGATGAGAGACATGAATTGGTCTCATATTTGTCGTATTCCAACATTTCAAGTGGAAACTGGAAAATTGTTCTCATTTGATGTCAGATCCAGTAATTTGCCACAATTTCTGTTCGCGGTTCCATTTATTCTAAAATGCAGTGCAAAGTCGCCATCTAGCGTTCACTATGATGTACTGAACTTCATTTTGGATGAAAATATTGAATTATCTATCCTATATGTTGCATCTTCAGACTCTAATGACTTTCTAACATTAGCTTGAGACAGTGCTAAGAAACGGATTCCCAGGCCGGTGATCAGCAAGTCCTTTTCATACCCTCTGTCCAGGTTGCGGATGGCTTGCACTAATGTGTCTTCCCCGCTTTCTGGCAGTGATCTGGCAGCTGGATAAACGCCCTGGCTTCTCACACTGGGAGGTGGAGGTGCACGAGCACTGAGGGGAGAAAAAATTTAATTACATGAATGAATAAAAACACTGATAAATGGTTGCAAAACTCTAAGATGATTTTTGAAATGAAATATACAAAACAAGTCTGGATTTATAGAAGCATGTTTTCTCAGCCTTTGCTGTCCTTGTTCTTGTTTTAAATAGTCAATTTTACTGAATATTAGTAAATGATTTGCGGCAGCATTAAAATTGTATGCAGTTTGAGGAACAACTCAAACAGTTTTTCTGCATTGGCAGTTCATTCACTTGTACTTTTTTTTAATCTTTTCTGTTATTACAAAGTATATATATATATATATATATATATATATATTTAATTAAAAATATAATAGAAGCTGTTGTGGTTAAAAACTAAGGGAAGAAAATACAAATAACTTATTTATAGAAAAGTGCTGAAGGCTGAAAGGAATGTTTGGGGTTCTCTCCTGTTCCTGTTGCCCTTAGCAACTTGATCTTGGATAAATTGAAGATCAGTTGAAGGACTTTTAGTTTCTTTAACACCAAACTAAAGTTACCTAAATCATATGACCATTATGTGAGGCAATGTGTAATAATGGATGATCAATGAAATATTAAAGCATTGGTATTCATGACTAACTCATCATTGTGGTGCAGAAATGAGGTTTTTAGATGGAAAATTGACTAAATGTGTTCACCGTGTCATTTTGTGCAATACTCCAAGAAATACAAAAAAGGCAGGGTAGTGCATGAAATCTTAGCAAACAACCTTAGACTTTAGCAAAAAGACAAAAAGAGAAATAATTACCCAAACTCCAAGGATCGTCCCGCATGAGGGTCTTCTCTCGGTACTCTGTAGGGAAAGTCTTCCTACAATTTTTTTTTTTTTTGTGAAAAATACAAATAACGAAAAAGAAAATGCAGTAGATTAAGGTCTTCTTTGTATGCAATTTAACTTTCATCAATACTTGAAGGGTAGAACGATTGCACATAAAGAACGTCAACTTCAATAATGTGACATTTTATCAAAGCAAACATGATAAATGTATGCAAAAAAGAACTAACAAAGGGATCGTTTTATATATACCCTTCGTGCTGGTGGGATTGCTCTGCGCTCAGGAAAGTGGTGGCCCTCCACTTGGTAGCCCCTCTGATCGTCATGGAAACCTCGAGGGCCGCCTCCATTCGGGTAAAAACGGGGACCTCCTTCGTATTCATACCCGCCTCGACCGTACTCATCCTCCGGTCTGCCAAACGGGCCTCTCCTCTCGACGGCTCCGGCTGCCCTTGGATACGGACCCTACGCAGAAGCGTGGAAAGTAAGAATTCTTGGGAGGAAAAAAAAAAAAAAGTACATCTTTTGTTGTCTAAAACATGGTTTTGTTGGAATAAACAAAGCTTGCAACTTGTGCTCCGAATGACAAGGGCAAAAAATAAAACAAAGTAAGCCTCTACACACTTACTGGCCTTTCTTGCATAAAGCGGTCTTCATACACCTCCCGTATACTTCTGTCTCTTCTGTATGTCACTGTGAAAGAACAATAATATAAAGACATCGCATCATTTCAGAAGGGAAACTTGCATTATATACATGTGCAACAGAGTGAAATATGTCAGGCTTTTAATTCTTGTAATTTTGATGATGATGGCTTAGAGATAATGAAAATAATAATAAATCAGCAGCTCCGAAAATTAGGACATCACTTAAGACAAGCGAAAAATGATCATTTACTGCATCAGTGGCGAGGTGATCAGCCTGTGGTTCTGCTGAAGTGTCACAGGAGCCCAGGTTGCTTTGAAATCATCCTTCAGATCATTTGCCTTGTTGACTTGATGCCTCTTATATTCCTCTTGAAGATACCTCAAACTATGAGGTTCAGGTCAGACCAGCTTCAGGTGCCATTCCCTACCACTGCCGGTAGGGAATTGCAAGTCAGTATCTCCATGGAGCTGGCCAACCCTAGAAACATTAACACTACTTGGTAATTGACTGCATTGACTGGACTTTAGAAAACAGGGGACTAACACCAGCAGACTGAATGGCAACTCCAATAACCGACTGTGGAAACCCCACTCTGGATTTCAAGCAATGTGGATTCTCTGTCTACTTGTTCTCCAGACTCTGAGACTTTGATTTGCAAGTTAAATGCTGATTTATTTTAACCCCATTTTGAACCACTGAGCAATTCAGTTCTTTATTTTCAAATCCCAGTTAACATGCTTCATATCTGGTTTAGATGATACTTCACACAAAGAAAGTGAGCTTTCATCTATGTGTAGTGGCTCTTGATGTGCCGACTCCAGCCTAAGTTCACGCCTTCTGAAGCTCCACAAACACTAGAATGAATTTTGCTTGACCATCATCTCCACTCTTTCCTTCCACTCAACTTTCTATGAATATACTTGGATACAGCACTCTGAACAACCAACTTCTTTAGCTATGACTTTTTGTGGCTTACTCTCCTTGTAGATGGTGCCACAGACCATCTTCTGGATACCTGTCAAGTCAGCACTCTCCCTCATGTTTGTGTAGCCTCCTAACCCACACTGAGACCATCAGAAAACGTTTGCAGGCATTTTGAGTAAATTAGATTAGGATATGAGATGAGTTTCTAATATAGAGTCGACAAATGATTCATTTTAAATAGACTTTAAAACACTTTTGTTACTTTATAAATCGCTAAAAGGCTTAGCGCCACAGTGCATTCAAGATTTGCTCTTGCTATATCAACCTTCCAGACCACCAGGGTCTTCTGGTTCTGGACTGCTCTGCATCTCCAGAACCAGAACCAAACACGGAGAAGCAGCATTCAGATTGTAAGCACCACAAATCTGGAACAAGCTTCCAGAAAACTGCAAAACAACTCTCACATCTCATGTGATGAAGGTCATGGAGAGACTGGTCCTGGCCCAGCTGAGGCCTCGGGTGAGTACGTTTCTAGACCCCCTGCAATTTGCCTACCAGCCCCACTTAGGAGTTGACAATGCCGTCATCTTCCTGCTGCAACGAGCACTGTCGCACCTGGATGGTGGAGGAGACACTGCGAGAATCACATTCTTTGATTTCTCCAGGGCCTTCAACACCATCCAGCCTCTGCTGCTGGGTGAGAAGCTGCGGAGGATGGGTGTCAACGACTCAGTGATCTCCTGGGTGACTGACTACTTGACAGGCAGGCCACAGTTTGCCCGTCTGGGCAGTGTCCTGTCTGATGTGGTGGTCAGTGACGTAGGAGCTCCACAGGGAACTGTGCTTTCTCCCTTTCTCTACACCCTGTACACCACTGATTTCCAGTACAACTCTGAGTCATGTCACCTACAGAAGTTTTCTGATGACTCAGCGGTTGTCGGGTGTATAGGGGATGGAGGGGAGGGGGAGTACAGGACACTGGTGGACGGCTTTGTGGAGTGGTCTGACCAGAATCACCTGAGGCTCAACATTAGTAAGACCAGAGAGATGGTGATTGACTTCAGGAAGAAGAAGATACATTCACGGCCACTGAAGATCAAAGGGGAAGTGGTGGAGGAGGTGGAGGATTACAAATACCTGGGAGTTGTAATCGGCAACAGACTGGACTGGGCATCTAACACTGACGCTGTGTGCAGGAAGGGGATGAGCAGACTCTATTTTTTAAGGAAGCTGAGATCCTTCAATGTGTGCAGCAAGATGTTGGAGACCTTCTATCACAGTGTTGTTGCCGGTGCCATCTTCTTTGCTGCTGTGTGTTCGGGAAGCAGCATCAGAGCCGGCGACTCTAATAGACTGGACTAAATCATCAGGAAAGCTGGCTCTGTACTGGGACTAAGGCTGGAGTCCCTGGAAACTGTGGTGGAGAGGAGGACACTGAAGAAGGTTCTGTCTATTATGGACAATAAACAGCACCCTCTCCACCACATAGTGGACAGACAGCGGAGCACCTTCTCACATAGGCTGCTCCAGCTCCGCTGTCGTAGGGACAGATACAGGAAATCCTTCCTGCCACATGGCATCTCACTGTACAATAAAAGCTAAATCATTGTTCTGCACTAATCAGTCCAATTTTTTCCTATTTTATTGTGTCTTGTCTCTATGCTGTAACTGCAAAGTAATTTCCCTGCTGGGGTGAATAAAGTACTTCTATTCTATTCTATTCTATAAACTGAGGTTCCTTTAAATCGAGCCTAAAAACCCACTTGTTTAAAGTTGCTTTTGAACCATAATAAACAAAGCACTGACCAACATATTTGATTTGTATCATTTTGGTGATGGCACGCATCAAAATGCAATGTTTGTTCAATTGTTGACGGCATGGTGTTTTCTTGATCACTTCCTGTTTTTTGCATGCAAAGCACCTTGAACCGCACTGCTGCTGAAAATAATCTGAAAACAAACTTGATCGATTGATTTAACTTCTCCACAATATTCTAATCTTCCAACATAACATTTACTTTCACTATCAGTTTGCCATAATCATCAAAAGTACAATGTGTATTCAATCCATATAACTTATGAGCTATACTTTCTGAATGATGTGACAAAATACAGAACTTTATTACAACACCACCATCTATAGTTGGTACTGTTACCAGATTCCCTAGCCTGCTCCACAATACATAAAGTAGAATTTACATGTGTACAAGTTTGTAGTAGTATTGTGATAAAATGAGAGAAAACAGGGATGGTGAAATGCAGCCCTTGTTTTGTTTACTTGTCCCTTAAATGGTGCCTCTACTATAAAGGCTTGGCTGGTTACTTACTTTTCAAGTTTGTTGCTTTTCGGTAAATACGACCTTCAATCAATCTGTGGAGAGATTTTCCAATTGCATAAATAGAATAGCTAAACATTTCTGAAGAAAGCATGCACACATCTTTATGTGAAAACAAAAACATAAGATTTATAACACAACCAAAAGCATGAACGCAAGATAACTCAATGTCAAGCTTATAAAATGTTATTTTACCACACAAAAACAACTAGTTTCTGTTTAACTTGACCGATTTCGTTTGGGCTTGTTGTCCTGGAATATCCTCGCCTTTGCTCTGTTGGCTTCGACAGCCATTTATTATCACAACACTGTTGGTTTTAATGTATTCAATACACCAACTCAATGCAGGATTAAAAAAAAAAAAAAGAAAGAAGAGCTAACTCGGCTAACCCGTCTGTGCAGCAAACATTCGCACGTTTTGTTTGACGTAAGTGCAGGTTAGCTTACAGTCACTAGCGCATAAATGACCCAAAACAAATATTTACAGAACTTCTGGTCGTGCACAACCAACCGTATTTTAAAAAGTAAAGTAAAAAGCAATTCCTCTGAGCGGAAAATATCAAAACAGTCTCACCTCTTATTGCCGTTGAGCTAGCCTAGCCTTTCAGAGTTGCTACACAAGACGTATTTATGAGAACGAATGCGTCATCAAGCTGCGACGAGCAGGCAGCGTTTTGTTTCTGTTAGCTTTGTTATTTAGAAACACAACCATTTTCTTGTTTTGACATAACCAAACTGCGATTTATTAGTGACATCCACATAGGTAAGTCTCGCATTGAACTCGCTTGCGTACACAAAGCCACATGACAACATTGAATTGAAATTGATAAGTGATTATGTTCTTTTTTTTAAATTATTGTTTTGCATCGACAGTCTGTCCACTATGAGTGGGGGTTTAGCTCCAAGCAAAAGCACAGTTTATGTATCAAATCTACCATTCTCTCTGACAAACAGCGACCTGCACAAGGTATTCTGACTTTTTTGAAAATCATTCTATGCAAAGAGTCTTAGCACAGTTAAAATCTACTTATTTTAATCAACTAATATGTCCGTTTTTGTACACTAACATACAATATTCGGGTCATTGCAGTTATTCACAAAGTATGGAAAAGTCGTAAAGTAAGTATTGCCTTTTTTTGTATTTTTGTTTTATAACCATTCCTCACATGAATTGAAATGCTATGTTGATTTCAACTTTTTATTTGAAATTAAATATCGGGTACTTGAATATAGATTTTTCCTGCATGAATTTACCAAATGCAAAGTTTTTAAAAAGCTATACTGAATAAAAACAAATTAATAATAATTATATTTTGCTTGCACTTGGTAGTACCATAGGTTTGGAGCCAAACGCCTTGCAACACAAGGCACCTCAAAGAAACCAAAAAATTGGATAGGCTATGAAAGCCTGGTCTGTTCATCTCTATGCGTCTTTCTTTTTGACTGCCAAGTGGTCAGATATTTATTTTTTGTACTTGTGTACATAAGCTGTTCTGAAAGTGGATGCATGGTGAGGCAAACTAGCAGGATTGGAATCATTATTCATTTATTTATGTGGGAGTAATGAACAATGCAGCAGTCCTGAAGTACTAAAAAATTATGACCATGTGTTTTTTTTTTGTTTGTTGTTGTTGTTTTTGAGTAACTTGAATGTTATTTTGATTAATACAGGCTTCCCTGACCTCCTTTGTTACTTATTTGATGTCACCAGATGCATTTACACCTGGACGCTTTTAGAAAAAAATATAAAGTTGGTGTTCGGCTTGAATACATCACAATTTATGTAATTGTAGCAAAAGAGAAACAAAAAATGTCTATAAAATATTAGTCTATAGCCAACAAACTATACTTGAGTTCAAGTTGGTTTGATTTTCCATAAAGGTCTGTCTGGCTTGTTGCATTAGAAAACATTTAATCTGCTCACAATTTCTGTGCTGTTTATTCTAGGGTTACAATAGTGAAGGATAAATTCAGCCGACAGAGTAAAGGAGTGGCGTTTGTCCTCTTCTTGGACAGAGAAGCCGCTCACAATTGTGCAAGAGCAGTGAACAACAAACAGGTAAGCAATACTGAATGACTACTTGCACAAACTACAGATTTCTGTCAGTGTTTCTTTAATGCATGTTAACTAAAGCCTCACTTTAGTTATAAAGGAAATTTCTTTATCCACCCAGTTGTTTGGCCGAACAGTTAAAGCCAGTATCGCTGTGGACAACGGGCGAGCAGCAGAGTTTATAAGGAGACGGAACTACATGGACAAGACCAGATGTTACGAGTGTGGGGTGAGTGAACAATCAACTTTGGGAAAGGCAGACTTGTAGGAATGGCCTTTGTAAATTCAATCTATGCATTACAGGAAACGGGACATCTGAGCTATGCATGTCCTAAAAACCTGCTTGGAGAGAGGGAACCACCAAAAAAGAAAGAAAAGAAGAAGAAGAAAAGGGCTCAACAACCTGAGCATATGTAGGAACTGTATAATAGTGAATAACAGAACGTATTTTTTGAACGTATATATATATATATATATATATGAATTTCTTTTAGTGAGGAAGAGGAAGAAAGTGAAGAGGAAGGAGAAGACCCTGCCCTGGATAGCTTAAGCCAAGCCATAGCTTTTCAGGTAATTCTAAGCATTGCCGTATGTGTAACATATTCATATTTAGCATGTGTATAACCAAAGTCTCTTGCTACATTCGCTTCAGTTAAAATCTTGCCATAATGGAAGTGTGGCAAAAAGACCGAAAAATATACAGAAAGTTTTAAGAAGTCCCATTTGCAGATTACCACAATCTATGTGGCAAACATGTGGAAGAAGGTTATCTGGTCAGATTAGACCAAAATTGAACTTTCTGGCCTGCATACCAAGCAATTGGTGTAGAAAAATTAACACTGTGCCTCATCCTCAAAGTATCGTTCCTACAGGGAAACATGATTGATACTTTTGTTCAGAAAGTTGGAGTTGATGGAATGATGGTGCAAAGAACTGGTCAACCTCAGAAGAACTATATTTAGAGACAGCAAAAACTTTAAATGCCAAAAATCACATCACATTGCCCTATGGAAGTTTGGAACCTTCCCACAAAGTCACCAATCAAAGATTTGAGCATACCAGCGCTTATGTGGTGCAAGAATTACAAAACCATTGAAGAAAGGAGATTTCTACAACTTTTCATGAGCCAATTTGCTCAAATGGCCAAAGTGACCCTCTGAAAAATTGCAATCAGTGCATCTTCCAGGAGTCTTGTAAGCTTCATGAGCTGAAACGTCAGAACAAATAATAAAAATCTGTTTACTCTGTGGTAGATGTTTCAGATGTTTTTGGCTCTTTGACACATTTTGTTTTCCAGTGTTTCTGATATGGTAGCGTTTATGTCAACCAACAAACTGTCTTTCTGGGGCGTCTCTCCAGCAAGCCCACAGGGAGGAAGAGGAGAAGAAAAAGAAAAGGCAAGCGGAAGAGGACAATGCCCATGCCTCGACATCCTCAGACTCTAAGAAACCAAGGATTAAAAAGAGTGCATACTTCAGTGACGAGGAGGAACTGAGTGACTAATACATAGACTTTTAAACCGCATACATATTTATCAAATTGTTTTCTGGTGAAGTCGGGTTTTATGTTCTTCAAATATTTTCTTAATAAAATTAGCTTTGCTCCTGTGTGTGTGAACTGTACATATTTATTGCTATGGGCGGGTGCTAATTAAAAGTTTAATTCATATGGGGAAATTCTGCAAACTCTGTGTTATAAAGCACTGAGTTAGAGTGCTGAGTCCACCCATGTAGCCATTTGTTGGAAAGTTTAGTGGAAGGCAAAATTCAGGTAGTCAAGACATGCATAACAAAACAGTAATAACTGTATACTTGAAGGGACTATGAAGCATGGCCCATTCAGGAGATTGCTGCTGCTGGAATCGGTGGCTCGACTCCACACACCGATGTATCAAGGACTAGCTGTAATGGTCCCATTTCTTGTTTTCAGCCTTGAACCAGAGACAATATCTGACGCATCTTATCTGATCTAAAGAGAAAAGTGACTGAATTGTTTAGCTGTCCAGTGTTTCCAGATGAAAGAAAATTCTGCATTTTAAGTTGGAAATCAACCCAATCTCCTCCATGCCATGCTTCATTGTTGCAGTAAAACCAGGCATTGAAAGGATATAAAATACGTATTTTACCATAGGCAGACATTTCACATTTTGGGTTTTAATTTTCTGTAAGCGCTGACCATCAACATTGAAACATATCAATCTGTGCACAGTGATTTTGCAATACATATGAGCTTAACTGTTATAATGCGACTAATTAAATTCTCATCAATGTAGATGCACCTGCAACTCGTTTCCGGTACAATTTAACAAGGACGATTCGCTAATAGGAGTTTCCACAGTGTCCTTGAACGCAGCATTATTCATCAAGAAGAGGAATGTCAGCCTCAGGAAATAACCGGACTCTGATTGGCCACCTCGAGTCACGTGGCGATTTCCCAAGCGGAGTTTCCACGACAGCTGGAAGACGAGCGGGTAAAAGGCGCATCGCTTCTTTCCTGAAATAATCGGAAAATAACACGACTTCTGCTCGTCCCAGCTCCTCCAGATAAACCCTGGTCTGGCATGGGCGACAAGCGGAGCCCCACAAGGTAAGCAGCGCGTCCTAAATATTTTAACCAGGGGAGGGGAGCGGACACAGAGGCAAGCCCACGGACCACGGAGGAGGAGGGGGGGGGGAGGAAAAATGGGCTTTTCTCTTTCGGTCTCTCCCTCTCCTTCTCGTGTATGAGCGCGTGCCATGTATCCTCGCTCGGGTGTTAAAAAAAAACCTCATCGCCAATTACGGTGTCAGATCACTGCGCGCGTGCAGATGATGGTTTCCTGAACCCTTTAGGCTTTTACCAGAGGTTTGCTTTCGCTATTCGAAGTCACTCCTATCCCTCTCATTTTTGCTTATAAACTCATTCTTTTTTTTAAAAAAAAAATGTATTTATTTCTCCTTCATTTCCACATTTATTGTCTTTAAAGGCCGAAGCGTCAACCGAAGCCCTCCTCCGACGAGGGGTTTTGGGACTGCAGCGTGTGCACCTACAAGAACACGGCAGAGGCTTTTAAGTGCATGATGTGTGATGTGAGGAAGGGGACGTCAACAAGGTAAGGCGATGGATATGGCACTAGGTTTTGCGTGTTTGTGTGGGCATTAGTGGGTCCCCTGGGAGGGAGGGATGGCTGGGCTGCCCCCCACCCCCTTGCATCAAAACGACACGATCACCTCTCTTTTGCTGCCTTTGCATAGATAATAAAATTCTTTATTAAGCATTAATAACACATTCAAACCTTATTCCAAATACAAATATGGCTTAAAAATAGTTAACAGTTGTGGGCCACGTGCTTATTTTTTAAAGTTTTTGTTTTTTTTTGTAGTTTGTATAAATGGTGGGTTTGACTACTTGGCAGAGTCAGGTCTACAAAATAAGAAAATTTGGCTTTTATTTATTTATTTATTTATTTATTTTTTTAATGTTTTTATATCCTGATTTATTTCTATTTGGCAGTGCTTAACCCAATTACAGACTATTACTGCAAATTTAAATCAAATAAAATTTTAATGCATAGTGATGTACAAAACGGTTTCTGGTAACCTTTTCATTATTAAATCTTGTACAGCATACCCAAAACTGTGACTTCAGAAATATTGTCAGTTTTGTCAAATAATAGCTCTAATTTTAGCTGGATGAGGATCCTATGAGTTTTAAAAATAGCTAAAAGAAATGTCTCGATAATTCACTGCTCTTATAGCTTAATCCACTGACCATTTTGGATGCGCACTGGTGGTCATCTGTCTGAAAGAAGGCTTTCATACTTATTGCTAGTCAAGTTAAGACAATTTTGACTGTATGTTAACATTTCCAGTTGAAGAAAATTAGCAATACATGTAAAACCTTTTTCTGAGGTTTAAAACAACATACGGAATGCTAATAGTAGCGTAATAGAATGGTCAACTACAGATTCTGTCCAAATGGATTGCTATACATGTCTTACTCTTGGAAAAAGAGCAGAATAAAATATAATTTAGTCTTAAAAATTATGCATGGTTTTTCCTCTTTGGTATTTTTTTTCTTAAGTGAAATGTAGCAGCAGTCATATATGGATAAAATCTTCAATAATATGTCGTTAGCTTCATCAGAGAAAAAAGTTTCTTCTGTTATACCTATAAATAATATAGATGTATGCTTCTTTTGTGTAAAATTGTCCTATTTTAACTCAGTGTTATCATGACAGTATTATTCTATATACTCATCCCTAGATTAGTATAATCAAACATATCTCATCTGGTAAGTCAGTAAGACATTTTGCCAGGATAGTCAACTCCAGGCTTTTTCTCTGTTTTCTCATTAAAAGGACTTCAAACCTTAGGAAAAGATATGAAACTGTTGCGGTTTAATAGCGCAACCGTTTCACTAAAACATTGATGTACTTTGCAACTCGCCCATGCCTATAGGGAACCAACTTCTTTCAAAACAATATACACACCCTCGATAGATGGGTAATTACCCACACGTTGATGGCATTAAGGTGCACAGTTCATGCAGATATATTCCCTCACACTAGAAATTGGAAGCAGGAAATTGGAGTTATTCCTGAGCGACTCTCTTTGAGAAGGAAAAACAATACAAAGAAATAAAGGAGAGGAAGTGTGGCAGTGCACTCCTGCCATGGGACACGGTGTGTGTGTGTCGTTCCATGATCTCCCTCTTGAGTGAATTACTAATTCTCCTCCTGCATTAGCACAACTTTCTCAGTGATTATGCTATCTAAAACAATGGATCTTTGATGGCCTTTGTGGTTATTTTCCCCCCTTCGTGTGTAATGATTCCGTTTATTTCTTTGTATGTGCGAGTGGGAGTCTTTGTTGTTAAAAGAGCAGCTGCCAGACAGACAGCCATAGCTCATTACTATGCAACAGCTTAATCATCCTGCTGTCGGAGGGACACACACATGCACGCACTTGAGCCCAGATGCGCCCATCATGCAAATTTTCAACATGACTGCATGCATATTTGCAGGGTAATACACACACACACACGCACACGGGCAAAAAAAAAGGAGAAAAAAGCTGGAGTTCAGTTGTTTAAAGTGGTTGAAGCAGCGGACATGCTGCTTGTCGCCATGTAGAGGACACTTCATCGACTCATCAAAAGTAGCTTTCAGCGCTGCCAAGAACTTGTCAAGATCCTTATAAAAACAAACGTGACATTATTTGCCTTCCCCATCTTTTTGTTTTGGTTCTTAAGGATGTTGGCAAGGACACAGCTCAGAATTCCCGTCCAAACCGCAAATTCCAATAACATCTCCTGTGTTTTGGAGCAGACATGCATCTTTAATCTCTCCTCTTTGCACACCCTCAAGTCTTTCACAGTGTTGCCTTCAAAGTGTATTTGGAGTTAGTGCCAGTATTTGGGTTTGGGAACTGAAAGAAGGTTGTGTTTCTATGTAGCGACCGTTTCTGTGTCGATTCATATGCTTTGGATACTAGTACAGATTTTTCCTGGTACCGTACTCTAGATTCTAAAAAATCCTGATACTTCAAAGTCTATGAACCATGCATGTTCTGTAGAAGTGACCCAGCCCTATAGCATCAAAGATGTTCTTGTTCTTCCTGGGCTTCACGCTGAACCCACATGGAGTGTTTGTTGAATTTAAAGCTCAGTCCTAGTCCCAACTGACCAAATCAGTTTCTGTTGAAATCTCAGTTGGTTTAAGCAAACTCCATGTTAACATTGGTGAATGGAGGACGGAAGCAACCTTTCCTGTTGTTTAGTGATCTGAAATGTCACATGTAGCCAAGAGAAACAGAAAGATTCCTAATTAGAAGTGTCAAGAAACTCTGTTTTTAATTCATACTTTGGCTAAATATATGTGCAGATATATAGTTAGAGGCATTTACTTTAAATAGGTCGCTGCTAAGGGTCTCTTTGAAGGTCATTATTTCGCAACCAAAGTATTGAAATACTGTGACACTAATGTGATTGTGCCAAAAGATATTAGTGCAGATATTAGTGACCAAACGCTTCAAAAGAGTTGATTTCTCTTTGAGCTCATTGAAGATAAGCAGATTTTTATGCTTGGTACTTAACAAGAATGACTGAGCTGTAGCTGCGAAGCAATGGATTCCTGTTTGACAGGGGCATAGCGTGTGCACATGTCAGAAGACGCATCTCACAACAGCAGCTAATGGGACTTTAAATCAGCCTACCACACAGTACCAGCACAGGGTTGACACGTGAAATATCACAAAAAAAAGATATGAAAGCATTTGCCTGTAGACTTTAGTCCAGACATCAAGATAAATGTTTTATGTAAGCAAAGCTTAGCACATCTTGTAGAGTTTAGCACATCTTGCAGCCTGGATTCCAGCGGCGTGGGAAGATGATCTGCTGCAAGGGGTCCAAAGCCGTCAGCTGACTGAAAGCAGCGAGACGAGCCTGTGATTTTGACTGCATCCAAGCAAGCGCACATCAGCAGAACTGGACTCTTATCGGAGGTAATGGTGTCTGCAGATGACAGTTTGACTAAGTGGGAACTGGCTGATGTTTCACTAATGCTGTCAGCAACTCAGAAGTCGAATTTAACGAAGCACAACCTGCAGCACACAGAACGTTTTGGTATGTAGTGACTTCGCAAGAGCATTTTTACCCCTTGCATAGTCTACTTCGTGTTGGTCTCAATAAAGTACGACGCAACTTCTGTCTGTAACGTGACAAAACAGGAGAAAATCTAAGGGGTTACGAATACTTCTACAAGGCACTGTATTCGTGGTTCTAAATTTGAAGTGGTAGAGAAGTGACTTTCTTGCTGCAAATCGAATGCAGTCAAATGTACAAATTAATACAGCAAATTGCGTTGCTCCTCTACTGCTAGCTTCTCATTTACAGTATTTAATCAAAGGAGCCGTAGAGGAGGCAGCGGATGAGGCACTCATTAAATTACCAGTTTGCTGAGAAAAAGCGGGGCAGATTTTTATCTTCCTGGAAGAGCTTGGGCTCAGGCCCAGTTTTTTGAAAACAGATGCTGAATATGGAGGTCATGGAGTGGTAGTATTGTTGTGCTGTTTGATAAATGAGGGACAAAGAAACACGTACACGGTTACACAGGCTCTTGAGCAAGGCACAAGACCTACATGCAACCAGGATAACTCGTTCCAAAGGTCTGAGTATTCATGGAAAGCTACTAAGCAACTTAAAGTCAGGCCTCTGGTCTGATGTTTGGAATCAAAGCTAAATATGGAATAAATGCTTCTGACAGGGAGCGTTAAGGCCTAAAGACTCTTAACAAAACATTACGTGGCGTAATAACCTTCTCTGGCATCAACTTCACCTGTAACATTTCACTGAGCTGACGTGTCAGAGCTACCAGCAATGCGCTGAGCGTTTCAGATCTTGTTTTGCAACATTACAGACTCATTCTGCAGGTCAGGACAGTGAGCCTGCTCGTGTTCCCGTTAGTCCTCTCCTGTTTGTGCTCATCCCTCTCTCTTTGCGTTTGCTCTCTTTTTTTTTTCTCCTCCTCTCCCCCAGAGTCGAACTGAACCTCGGGCGCCTTTCTGACAGAATGACTGATGTGCAGGTTTTTTGAGAGCTCCACCTAAACAAGCACAAGCTATTCTGGCTGACTGGGAGCCTGTCAGTATTTGGCTTTTTTTTCTTTTTGGTTAGATGTTTTTTTCCCCTAAAGCTCATCCACACAGTGAAGGTGCAAAAGCAAAAAAGTTTAAAAAACAAAGTGAGTTGTTTTTCTGTTTTCACCTTATTAAGGTTGGTAATGTTTTGGGGGTTTTTTGTTGAAACATTTGACAAAATCTCCAAATATTTTTTGCGGTGTTGATTTAACTGCCCAAAAACCAAATGGCAACTATTTAGCTCAGCCTTTTTTCAGCTTCTCTAATGAGGTAAAATCAAGGATTGGTAGAAACTTCATAAGTATTTATAGCACCAGGAACAAAATCATGTTGTTTGGACATAACACTGACTGCCACTGTAATATTCTTGGCAATTTTTTCTGCTGATCTATAAATAAGCAATGAACAGGTGAACTGCGTCATATCATCAACTTTTACCAACCAAAAATACCAGCTGACTGTATTTTTTTTTTGTTGGCTTCCTCATGGTGTACATAAAAAATTGTTTCTACACTCCAATCAAAAGCCCATTATTTCCCAGGTGGAAATGTTTCGTTTCATACCAACTTCCTGCTGCATAAGATGGAGGAGGAATTATGGGTGGAGTTTGTTGCGTTTTGTGAGCAGAGGTAGTGGCAAGGCGGAACCGAAGCCTATTTTAGTGTAAAGAACCAAATCAGAGGACTGCAAATATGCGTTTGTTACCTCTGTGATTCTACCATGCTGTAAGTACTTTAACACGCACAAGGATTCTGTCCTGAGGCTCACCGTTTTGCTTAGCTTGAAAGTGTAAAACTGAGCAAAAGTGATGGATTTATTTCAAAATCTTTGTGAAAAGGCCTATGGATTTTCATCAGATGGGAAAATGTGTACAATAAGTTGGAGATTAGTGCATCTGTGTTCTGGTGTTCTGCTTTCCTATAGGGACTGATGCTTTTTCAGACTGATTCCATTGTTTATGGCTTTCAGCTAATTCTTTTCCCCAGAAAGCTTGAATATTACATAAGCTCAATAAGATATATTCTGTTTTAATGAGATGCCTCTGCACATGTTGTCTTTTCTCATGAGAAACGCTGCATGCAAGCCACAGTTTTCCCCATTTTCCTGCTTTTATAGTGCCTGTGTGTGTGTGTTTTTCTCTCTAATTACTCAGAACTGTGATGTTAGCGGAGAATAACGCCTCAGACAGTCACATGTTTTCATCCCCTTAGGTGCTGATAAATTCCTTGGTTTGTTTTCATTGTTCTGCCGAGCTTTTGAGGCTCAAGTCATTGAGGAATGAGTGTTATTAAACACATCCACTTCTCTTTTGTGCTGGCTTTCTCTGAATATAAATGGATGCCATGATTACATTTTCTGCTAAGTGTCGCAGATGGGTCATTAGTGTGGGTTGCCGGTATTAGCGCTCACACATTGTACAGACAGAAAGTGTACACCTCGGACAATGAAGCTAGCTGTTATCACATCAGCGCAGCTCAAAAATTATGGCTGCCCGATAAGCCTGTAATCACTGATTATGACACTGATGCATGACGCATTGTGTGTGAAGGCAGGGGATTGTGTGCAGCACAGTGTGGTCAGTGGGCTGCAGAAGGTGTCATAAACCAAAGGACAGAGAAAGCCATCTGTTTGTGTATTACAGACACACACACACACAAAATGGTAGCATGTACAGGCAGGAAAAGACATTAATCATCGGGTTGGAGGAGCTCCCAGGAGCAGCGTGCAACCTGCTGCTAAAAAAGACAAAACACACACACGCCGTCATTGAAGGTAATCAACAGGGTGGAAAATATGCTATTTCACAATCATCACTAAATAGCGAGATGAGATTTCCTCATAGCTGCCCTCCACCGTGCTGCATACGTACATGCAGACCAACAGCTGTTCCGAGGGCTGTTTGCTCGTCACAGTGTGCTCGACAAATTATGGCTTGTAGTTGAAACATCTGCGGAGCCATGCTTAAGATCCAAATCATTAAAAGATCAACAGTTCAGCGGGGAAAAAGATCAAAGTTTGTGGCTGTGTAGAAAGATTCCTTTCTACCCCTTGAAGCAGGATCATATGTGCTGCTCCCTAATGCAGTTTAGATATTGGATGGTGTTATTGTGGAGGTCTATTTTTATCCATTTCCTGTTACTCTTTGCTTTTTTAGAGGGAATCTCCCTTATTTAAGTTCACTCGCTTACAAAGAAAGGAACAGCTTTTAAAATGATGAAAAACACTGAAATATGTGCTCTACAAAAAGCTAATTTACCTGCAAAGATATGAGAATAATTGAATGTGAAACTACCAGGTTCACATCCTCCTCCAGTTGTCATAGTCCAGACCTTGAACCTGACTGGAGGGCCTGGAAATACAAGGTATTCAGTTGTTACTGACATTGCTAAGAAACTTAATGCTCATATGGACCGGTTATAATGAAGGTTTTGGGCCAAAGATTACCTCAAATTTAACTCTCCCTCCTACTGCTAGTTTTTGGAATACATTTTCATCCAAATAGTAGTGCAAAACACATCTGCATCTCTCAGGAGGACGATGGTGTGTAGGGTTAGCTACACGTCTCTGAGCAGCACCTGCAAGGCTCAATCAATTTCCTACATTCCAACCTTTTCACCCTCAGGCAAATTTCAGAAAGTTGTTAAAGAACATTAGGTGCAAGATGATAAGGAGGTCTGTTTTCATACGTCCACTTAAATTGTAAAGGGGCTTATTCTTGGTTCAATACATCACGACTTCAGATTTAGTTGCTCAATTTAGTTTTTGAACACACACTTTTTCCAAAAACAAAGGCAGGCCTATTTTGGCCTTTTTAAATTATTTTTGGAAATAATGTTCAAAAGGACAATTCCTTTACTTCTGGTTCTTAAACAGGGTTTGGTTGATGTGCCAAATAAAACACTTGACATTTTTGCTGATTAAGAAAATCAAATTTAAGGGATCTACTTAATCTAGAATATTCTATTCCACAATTGTCTGTGTTTTGTAGACTTTCACTAACATTAGATCTAGATGCCAAAAAAACTATAAAATGGCCATCATTGCAAAGGAATACCACTTCTCCACTGTTTTGTAGGGATTAGAGATGTTATGAAACTCAGAAAGACCTAATAATTGCAAAAGAACGGTACAAAGATCACAATAGACACTTAAAAATGTGTTGTGCCAGGTAAATGTGCACACACACACTGTTTATAAGTCTGTCGGCAGCAATAAAGTTACCATCTGTTTTCAGCCCGGGCCATTAGTGGAGGAAGAGTGTGAGGTCAGTGAGTGCATCGGAAGGAGGGAGAGGAGTGTGAAAACCCACACTAAGATCGTGATAGATAGCATGTGTGTTTGTGCACAACGTATTCAGGATGAGGTCAGCCAGAGTTCCCTGTCATTAAAATGTGAGGGTTCAGGTTTTTTGTTTCAACTGTGCACGCTACAGGACAAAGCAAGTTGGTCTCCAACCATCTCCTTATTCTACAATGAGCCCTTGTTTCAATCTTTTACAGGAGAATTTTTTTTTTTTTAAACAGACTGTGCGGTTTTGTTTGGAAAACTTTTGTCATCCAGCTTTCCCTTCTGAAATCCATGTCTTTGGTTTCTCCTCACAACATCCCAATTTTTCCACATGAGTAACTGTTGCAGAATGGATTGCCTGAGTGGAGCAGCTATTGACTCCCAGCTACTCATCCAACACCCAATATTGTCAAAGAGAATGAGCTGTTAGCATTATGTGCTGAAATTATTTTCGGAATCGATATGCTCTCTTTCTCTCTCTCAAACTCCTAGTCAGCAGCCAGAGAGAGCTCAGGGAAGGGCCTAAGTGGTAAGATAAACACCGTTTGATTGGGTTACCATAGCCAGTCCTGTTTAGACTGGCTGCCTTCCTTCATTCTAATAATACATCCGCTGATTGCATTGAGGTTTGACTTCGCAGCAACCCCTCCCTCCATTTACTTATAGCAACCGTCTCAGAGTTGATATGAAGGCAAGCAGACGCAAACCCTTGTAACAAAAATACTTCAAGCCGGACAATACGACACCTTCTGTGCATTTCCTTGCTTGTTTTCTTTAAAAGAACTGTGGCAGCCAAAGGGTCAGTGAGTTCACCGCCATCACGTCGGAGTTGCTACAACAGAGCTTGCGGCAACCCTGAAAAGGCTTGCGGGCTTTGTCACAAAGTGACACAGCTCGACATAGATTCACTGTTGAGCTGTGGCGTTTTTTCTATGGCAACAAAGAAAAAAAAAAATCATTCAGCTTAGTCAGGAAAAATAGGCAACGGTGGCAGAAAGTGCAAGTTACCTACTTTGTACTGGGTGTCAAATGTTTGCTGCGTTTCTCAAAATGGCTTTTCAACGATATTAAAGGGGAGTAACTCTTTGACTGTTGTCCAAATGGCAATTATCGCGTTCATTTTATTTAATTATGCGATTGACTTAGTGCTTATTTTGACAGCCTTAAGCATGTCCTTCTATAGCAGGTACAGACTGGTAGATCACGGTTTAGTGTTCTCTGATGTATTGCATTAATGAGGAGTAATAGACTTAATGGGTCTGTAATGACAGCAAATTACATTGCTGAACAAAGGATTTCCATATAATCACACTCTTTTGCACCGTCTTTCATTGTTGCAGGAATATTTAACATAAAGAAAGCTTCAAACTCGTCACAGCTCTGAAGACTTGGAGGCATCTATCTTTAGTTTAACGAGGTTGTCAGCAGTTTTGCTGCATCTTGCTGACAGGACAGACATATTAAAGCATCTCGCTATCTCCTCCCTATCAGACAGTTATGTAGGCCAAGAGACCCATTTGCATTTCACTCTACCCTTGCTTGTACCAAATTTGATTCTGTAAAGACACTGATAAGTCTGAAAAAAAAGGCTAATAAGAGCCTTTTTGAAGCTGTGCCCAAATTTAGGTCACCCCAGAATCGCTAAACAACCATTTCCCCCCTCTGAAGAAGACAGCTGACCGCATATTCCCTCCTTTTGGTGAAAATGGCCAAAAGCTGCTGCATTAAGCCGAACGGGCCATAGAGACTCATTTTGGTAAAAATCTGGCCCGGGGTTCTGCAATACTTGTCCAAATGGGCCGACACTGCAGATGGTTTCGGCTACTCTGTGTTACCAGCCTTATGATTAAATTTGGCAGCTACAAACGTCCATTTAATTTTCATGAAGCCAAAGTCTGCAGTTTGCTTCTGGTAGAGCATACATGAGCTTAAGTCAGATGCATATTTTGATACATTTACCAATTCCACATTAGGGAAACTTATTAAGTGTAATAAAAAACTATTTTGATGCCACATTAAAATGATATTTTTAAACAATCTATTGGTGTTTTTGTTGTAAATATATCTATGTACCATAAGGCTGGCATACAGAAATGGAAAACTCTCAGGTTGAGTCATTTAACTGATCACTGCTCTCAGTCTATATTTCACTTGGCATATTTGCATCAATCTGCATGCATTGTTGCAGTGATGTACATAAATGCACCTCAGTGGACAATTTTGCATCTGTTTTTTAAAGACACTATTTTCAAAATAAATGACACCCCGCCCCTTTGTGCAGCGTTTGTCCAGGTTTGCTTTGGAAAGCACAAACCAAAAGCATTTCTGAACTTTATGGTGCATTCAAGGAACAACTTGTAGATTAGGAAGCATACAACGGTCTAAAAATGGAATCTGCAACTAAGTACATGTCAAAAATTATTGGTGGGGCTGATGTGCCAATTGATTTCCCTTCCTAGTCCAGTATAGGGATTCAAATGAGCGGTAGGGAAATTATTCATACAGCAAAATAACATGAAGGGTTGAATTAGCTAAAAGTAAAAAGTCTTTTAAGTAACTTGCAAAATATGTTAATCAGTGTCAACAGGCAATAGTCCAAACTGTGAAAAACATAAAACTAATTTACACAAAACAATGCAATTGGATTTATCTTACAAGGAGCTCAGCTAAATCTTATATATGAATGTTAATAGATTTCAGTTAGCAAACAGGACTTCAGCTTCTCCTTGTACACCACAACAGAACTGCCATCTTACCCAGCAAACATCAAGAGATCAACAAAACATCATGATAGTAGCAGAAGCTCAAAAAGACAATGACTAACAACATCATTAACAATTAAAAAGAAATCTTAGCAACATTTATCCAGAGCTGCATTAGCAATATTCTAACCAAAGAAACACATGCACTAAATAAAACAGCAGCAACATTCACAACTGACTACCAGCAAACACCAAATGACCAAGTGATAGAAAAAGAGCAGAGTAATTTGATAGCTAAAACAAATAAAACATGCTGAGGAACAGAAGCTGTAGCTTACCGGTCATTTGTAAAATCCTCTGCATTGTCTTGCAAGGTGGAGTAAACTATCCCTAGATTGTTATGATCAAATTTATCACCACTTTCCCTCATTATCTTCTTCTTGATTTTTTTTTATTGGCGGTTGGCAAAAACATCTTATAGTCATTACCGCCACCTACAGGTTTACCCATATATTCCTGGCAAGTGAAAAAATTCAGGGCATCCCAAAGACGAGGATAATTGGTTAAATGTTTTAGTTTTCCCTAGTAACAAAACATGGTTGGCTAATTAGTCAAACTAATTTTGAGAAAAAACAAGAGTATGTAGAAGGAAATTCACTATTAAATGTGAGTTATTGTGTAGGGTTATGTAAATAAATAATTCAGATTACATTTAGGCTCACAGTATAAAGGAAAACTGGCTGCAAATTTTAAATAATGTTTGTAGATCATTTTTGTAAGTCAAGCACTGTGTACCAGTCAAGTACAGAATAAAGATATCAAAGGTTAATAATGTGCTTTAGAAAATCTAAGATTATTAGTGGATAATCCAGTCCAAAGATCACAAATCTAATTACTTTTTATGATTTGTAAAATACATTTTCCAGATATCAGAAAACAGTGCATTAGCCTGTAAGCTCCACACTGTCAAATCAGAAACCACCTTTCAGCTTGTTGGTTGATGATTTGTTCAGCAGATAGATGAGACCCGACCGACTCCTGCCAAAGCCTTTGAAAGTATTTTTTTTTTGCTGTCAAATGTCTAGAATGCTACAAAAACTGCTGCAGAAAATCTGTAGATTTGAGTTTGTAGAAGTGTCAAATTTAAAAATGAAAATTCCACATTGGGTCCCATTCACCTGAACCAATTATGTCCTACAACATGCATCTTACCTGCAAGAGTTTTAAAATACGTCTGCAGAAATTTTATGTCTCTTGAATCGTGCTTTTGTAATATGCCATTTTGAACCAACATTAAAACTCAGCAGTTCCGTCCCTTCTAGTACCAACAGGCTTTTTTAGCTCTTCATTACAGCAGTAGGCCAGCGAGAGGTCATGTGCTCTCTGTGATTTTCCCTCTCATTAATCTGCCACACATCTCTCTTCTCTCTGCCGCTTCATGTCTCTCTTCACTGCCCTCCTCCCGCACAACCAGGAAGCCTCGTCCCGTCTCCCAGCTCGTCTCCCAGCAGCAAGTAACACAGCAGTTTGTTTTACCATCACAGCCCAAAAAGGAAAAGAAGGAGAGGGTCGAGAGAGACAAGAGTGAAAGAGAGCCAGCACCCAAGAAGAACAGCCACAAGAAGATGAGGTAAACAAGTTAATTCTGGTTTTAGGGGTCAGTATGATACTTGCACCAGAACTAAGTGTTAATAAGCACAGGATTATACATTGTTTACGCTTTGGTCCCCCTGTTAGGCCAAGATTAAAAAATATTGACCGGAGCAGCGCCCAGCATCTGGAGGTGACAGTTGGAGACCTCACGGTCATCATAACAGACTTTAAGGAGAAGGCCAAGCCCTCGTCCACATCCACTCCTTCCTCCAGCTCCGCCTCATCGGCCGACCATCACAGCCAAAACGGCTCCGGCTCAGAAAACACGGAAAAGAGCCTCTCCCACTCTTCCCTATCCAGAGGAGAGGGAAGCTCAGTAAACGGGGAGTCCCTCTGATTCCCCCCAACACCTCACAGGAAACCTGCGTCTCCAGGGCCCTCTCCATTGTCACTAGTGGAAAAACATTTTGGGGCAAGGGGCGATGTTTTGAAAATTGTGTTTTTGAAAGGTAAGATTTGTTGTTCAGCCACCCAAAAGATTCTCCACAACATTACAAAGACATGTTTTGCTGCACTGACTAAAGTCTGCTGCTAGAATATGGACTTCCAAAAAGTTTGGTCCTAATGAGGAACTTCTTATTAAAACTTGGGACAAACTTTGGACAGAGCACTCGATCACCTTGAGTTGAGATTTAAAGTTTCCTGTAAGAACTGCACAGTCCTACTGTTATCATCATGGTCAGCAGCTTCTTCTATCCCTACCTGGAGATTTCCTGTTTAAAAACTTAAAGCATGACCTTTCTCTGTCTCACCAGCGACTCTCGAACCCTACAGCGAACCTTTACAGCTGATCTGGAAGCTTCTTTCTACCACTACAGCTTATTGCAAAATTTCTACAGGAGATTTGCATGACTGAACATGTTAAAGTCGTCTGGCTGAAAGTCACACTGATCTGAAAGGTAAAACCTGGAGTTGAACGACGTTGCAACCAATCTGCTTTTTTCCTCTCTACAGAGAGAGGAAGTCAATACAAGGTGTTGGGCGGTGGAATAAAATATTAACCCAGGACTCTCTTCACTAGACACATCAAGACCTAAAGTACATTTGTACTTTTAATCTCAGAGTAGAAACATTCCATCAGGATGCCTGTTATGCTGCCACTTTTGTTTGTTTTTTTTAAACGTTGCTATAGTTCCAGTAAGAAGTCAACATCCACTCACAATCCTGAATATCACATTCATTTTGGGCCTTGTGATTAGAATACAAATAGAGGTTTTAAGCCTGTATAGCTTTTGATTTCAGCAGAAGTCGAAGTATTTAGAGGTAGTCCTTCTTTTGTGCCAGTCCCACTCACAGCAAAACGTAAGCAGAGCTTCAACATAATGCTTCCCCCACCTTTCTTGACAATTGGTACTGTATTTTTCCTCCAAACTTACTTCTTGTCATTATGACTAAAAAGTTTCTTATTTCTCTAGGACTATAAAGCTATCCCAAACACACATCAAACCTCATCTTGGAAAGGTTACCTCGACATTTCTGAATGGTAACCCCAAAGCCTTGACCTCTACCTTAGTAAACATATCTAGATTAAGATTGGACCTCTACAATTCACACTTGCCCTTTGATGAGTGGATGTAAACTTCTCACTGCGGAGCCGGCATAAATCACGGGTCATAGCGAAGGCATTCCCTGATGTCAGCCTCTTTCAGTGCCATGACGGTCCTTGTGAATCTTCTGGGGAATGTGACGAGTGGTCGAGGTGCCGACTCGTTTTTGGCCAGCTGCCTCCACCTTGTTGCACTACACCAGTCTAAAACTTTGTCAACTTTTTCTCTACAAAAGGTAAATAAACTATTAACATTCATAATGATATACCAGGGATCCTACTTGTCAAATTCCCTCAGATGGAGATTTATATTTATAGACATATTCTAAAGGCTGGAGATGTGCAAATATGCAACATTTTTGTGCTTTCCTTGCACTGGAGCTCGTTTCAAACCAGGGCTAGTTAAAAGTCGCTGATTGCACAAGAAGAGGACGATATCTCAGCTAAGTGTAAAAGGTGGTAAAGTGACTGAATGCAGCATAAATGACTCCGGTTTGCTTCTTGCAACCTGCGTGAGCTGCAGAGAGGGCTCAAGTCCTTGTGAAAAAAGCACAAGAACCCAATTTTTACCACTCAGCGCAAGATGCGGGTGAAAAATAAGAGTGGACTTCTCGACATGAACTTTGGCAAAGCGAGGACTTCAGAAACTTTCGAAGACAATAATCTCCAGCAGAACCACCACAGATGAACTCCACCATAACCTCTAAGACCTGTAAAATAGTTGAACAGAGAAAATAGCTTTCTATAATATTCTACTACAATGTTTGGATGTGGTTATATTCATCATATCAGTGTTGTCAAGATTTTTACATTTTAGCTCACAGCCAGAGAAGTGTCACAGCATGATATTATTAAAGTCTTGATATATTGTGGAAAAGGCGGCGTCTCTTAGTTGTTAGGACTGTTTCATGTGTCCGCTGCATTCACCACTCTAGCTGGGACTAGGTGTGTGAACTCAAAGATTCATTTGTGGCAAAAATGGAAAGAAATTGCAACTTTATCACTTATTGGTAGTTTTTTTTATTATTATTATTATTGTCATTCGTCATGCTTTACCATGCTCCTTTGTTTAAACTGTGTTGTTTATGTGTCTAAATAAGAAACTTACCAAATTAAAAACAAGAAAAACTCGTCCTGCTTATTGTACACACACACACCCAGCTATTATTTCAGACGTGCAAGAGCCTGTAGGCCTCAGCTTTCTTTCTTTTTTTCCCCCCTTCTTCTTTCTTTCTTTCTTTCTTTATTTTTTAAAACCTTTGCTACCGGAGTGGGAATAACTTACTGGTTCTGTTTTCCTCACAATACAAGTAATATCAGTTTTCATCAAAACAAGCGTTGCTCAGTCTCAGGGCAGATGAGAGAACAACAAAGCACAGCAAGATCAAGTTCTTGTGTAGTTCCTTATATTTTCATAACTTTTGATCAAAATACCAAAGTGTATTTGATACCCTCCTACTAACCTTATCGATCATCGATGCAATTTCCCCCCCACACTTAATGATAATTCCATTGACCTTCAGGTCTGTCTGTCAAACGTACCCCACTCATTGAGAGCAACTCTCTTAAAGCCAGACTGAATGAGTCCTTTCAGGGAAACCTATTCATTTTTCGCTCCCACCCTTCCCCCTCCGGAGGGTCTCCTCCGCCTGCTGCTTGCTACAGCATCAGGTTGAACACCGCGAGGACAGAAGATCTTCTTCCCTTGTGCCCCTTCAGAATAAAAGCACGTGAGCCACGAGGTGAAGTGAGTCAAAATTAAACTTTTCAAGCCATTCAAAGTTGACCATTCCTGATCACTTTGTTTACTAACCACCAGGAAGAGAATCAAGAGATTGTGACTCTTCGATACATTTTCAGATTTAAGCTTCTTTTTTTTTTTTACTTGCAATAGAAAAACGATGCATTGGAATTAAAACAGACCAGCAAATATCTAACAATTCAAAAGGATGAGCAACAGAGGAAGTACAGTTGCGAGGGTTAGTTAATTGAACATCTGAGATAAAGAAAATTAAAATCTTTAAACATCAGTAATAAACAGAAGAAAATATATAATCATTTACAATGTTTACTAAAATTAATAAAGTAATTAATACAATGTAATGGGTGACATGCTGTGCTTAGTGTTTGTAGATTGTATTATTGTTTTTACGTTTTTGTGATGTAACATCACAAAAACGTAATCGTTGTCTTGTAAATTAGACAACGAGTCTCAAGAGATTTTTTTCCTGTATAAATAAAGAATTATTATAAATAAAATCTACAAATGCAAACAAATAATAAGGTCCACTTAATTCTTCATGAAATAAACGATTAAAGCGGCGTAGCTTAAAATGTTTGTGGCGGTAGTGGTTGGTCTTCAAGGTTACCACCAGAGGGCGACATCGTCTTCGTTCGATTCAGTCAGAAGGGTTTTATTTTCTAAAGCGCAACCGGAAGTGCTTCTACAAGCGGTCCAACTTCACGGCTAGCCAAAATCACAAAACTGTTAGTTTCTGTGTCATGACTTTGGTTCCGAGATGCGTTTTCGGACACCATAATGCGGCGTTACATACGTGCACTGCTGCTGTGCACGGTGTTCGCCGTGTTTTCGGGCCTGTATGTTTACAGCAAGCTGTTTAACACGGACGTCTCGGCCGGAGGACACGGAGCGAGGAGGGCTTTCATCCCGCAGAGAGGCACCGGAGGCAGGCGGGGGTCCGCGGTCAGAGCCGGGCCCCAGAAACCCCACTGGTACAATAGGTAGTTCGGGGTATTATTATTATTATTATTCGGGAATTACGTGGGCTAAATTTAAAAACGTGTTCAAACTGCATGTTTGAAGGCGTCCAAAAGTTCAATCCGAGAGATGTATAGGAATGTGGCAGTGATTAAGCACTGGTATGCAACAGTAAACATCAACTTGATCAATGTCTATAAAAAAAAGACTCTTTTTGTAATATTTACATCTTACATAATGAATGTGTTTCAGACATTTTTACTGCACCCATTATTTTGTGTAAGAACGCTGGTATTATATTGTTGTAGAGGCCTTTAGAGGGCGCTGTTATTGTTCTTTAAGTCATAATTCATTTTGAAATCATTCATTTCTTATGTAATTTATTGATCTTTATTGACAGACCAGTCAAACTACAAAGTGTGGTTTTCAAGTGAAGTCAAACAAAGAGAAATCTGAAAAGTGTGTTTTTTGGGGGACATGTCTCTGCAGATCTAGAGTGAAATTCTTGTCAGTTCTTTTTGGAACATTAGCTGAAATTCAGCCAGGTTGGATGGAGAGCCTCCATGAGATCTAACCCAAACCATGACGCTGCCACCACCGTGTTTCATCATGGGAATGGTGCATTCAGTGGACATATTGGTTTTCAGTCACACGTAGGGATGTTGCATGCCGGCCAAAAAGTTCCATTTCAGTCTCATCGGATGAGGGTTCTTCCTCCATGTCGCCATTGTTTGTTTCTTGACCTTTTTTGTGAACAAGCAAAAAACAAGCAGAAATAATGTAATAGTATAAGTTTAATCTCTTTAGAATACCCCTTTCAGTAATATAAAGCTCAAGTCTTTCCCCTCAGGTATATCATGCGTCAAAGCGGGCAGATAGAAGGTGAGAGGAGCGGCGTTCGAAGGAGGCCTGAGGCCACCATGCACCTGGCCGTGGTGGCCTGCGGGGAGAGGCTGGAGGAGACCCTCACCATGATCAAATCCGCAGTGCTTTTCAGCGTCAAGCGCCTCTACTTGCACGTCTTCGCTGAAGATCAGCTCCACGCCAGCTTCATGGAGACTGTGAGTTACGTTCCGTGTTACTAATCGGGAATTCTCCCTTTCCCACTGATCATCGTCAGCACTTTGTACCCATGCGTTTCAGCTGGAGTCGTGGCCCGATTCGTTCCGCTCGAGGTTCAACTACACCGTGTACTCCATCAGCTTCCCCATCGAGAACGGCGGCGAGTGGAAGAAGCTCTTTAAACCCTGCGCTTCTCAGAGGCTCTTTCTACCCGTGAGTTGCTCAGAGGAGAAACTATACTTGGAGCAGCCTCGAGGCCAACATCTTTGTGATTTGTAATTTTGCAGCTGATCTTAAAGGACATCGACTCGATCGTGTACGTCGACTCCGACATCCTCTTCCTTCAGCCTGTAGATGGCTTATGGGACTTCCTGTCCCAGTTTAGTCCTTCCCAGCTGGCTGCCATGTCCCCTGAACACGAGGAGCCCCGCATCGCCTGGTACAGTCGCTTTGCAAGGCACCCTTTCTACGGCAGGACGGGTATCAACTCTGGGGTCATGCTTATGAACATGACAAGGATAAGAAGCACCTTTTTTAAGGTGAGCTTCCTCCTTTTGACCACAAGAGGGCCCCATTCTCCTGTACCAGATGTCCGTGAAGTTCTAAAAATGCCCGTTTGTGTTGATAGAACGATATGACCCGAGTGGGACTGCGCTGGGAGGAGCTGCTGATGCCTCTCCTTCAGAAATACAAGCTGAATATAACCTGGGGAGACCAGGACCTTCTGAATATTATTTTTCATCATAATCCTGGTAAGCATGCACATTCTTGTGGTACAGATTCTGCACTTTCAGACGATATATTTCAATTAAAAGCTTCAAAATTGAACACATACTTTGGTAATACCATAGATTTAACTAGTGAGCGTTACCTCTTTTTTTCTGTCCATCTGCTCTCAGAGTTTCTGCTGGAGTTTCCATGCAAGTGGAACTATCGCCCTGATCATTGCATATACGGCAGTAACTGTGCCTCAGCTGAGGAGGACGGTGTCTATGTCTTGCACGGAAACCGAGGGGTTTACCACGACTACAAACAACCGGCTTTCAGAGCCGTTTACGAGGCAATAAAGAAGGTTTGACATTGCCAATGCGCAGGTTTTATTTTGCATTTCTGTGTTGATTCTGAAGTTACATTTTACAGTATTTTCCAGCTCAAAGACGTTTTCCCGTGCGCTTCAGATCCCCCAATAGACTCTTTTGCCCGTTTTCATACTTTGTTTCAATTCAGACCACTAGATTTCATATCTCAAGGTATTTACCAACTAACCTCGCATTTCTAGGTTATGTAACATTTATTTAAAAGTTGCTCTAGATAAAACATAGCGAATTCAACAAACGTATTAAAGGAAGTCAAAGAAATATCTTTATAGTGTCAGACGACAGAATTGACAGATATCAAACATATCACCGTACTTGAGGAGGGGTGGATATTTATTGTAGTGTTTATTATTTAGTGTGAAAAATTTCTTATAAAAATTTTGATTCATCATCTCAAATTTCAATTAATGATCATTAAAAAAAACTAAACTGGGAGTTTTATTGCAAATGTAATTTTTACTATTTTCTCCACTGTTTGTGCCACAAGAGAATCAATAAATATCAGTAAATAAAAACATTTTATGTAGTTGGTGTGTGCAGATTAGTGATATAAATCGGACTTCTTTAAGAAGAATCCCATTTCAAATGGAAATGTTTTAGAAGAACTGCATTTTAAAAAGTAGTACTAAATAGTTTTTTAAAATCATAATTTCTATTGTTTTCACAAAGTGTCATGATAAAATTCTAAATACAACTATTATGTGGCTTGCAAACAGTTACTAGAGTGTTTTTCTATTCCAAGTTTGCCTTCCTTCCTTCAGGGAAAAAAAGTCTCCTGGGTACATCAAAGTTTAAAGAGCGGATTTGACAAGGCCGCTCTAAGTCTTGTTGGTTTAATTTAGCTCGACAACTGATGAAAGTTGTCTCCACCCTCGGTGACCCAGCTGCTGTCCTCCGCCACCTCCTGCTTCTCTCTCTGGGATGAGATTTTGGATTGCTGCTGACCCCAAAGAGCAAAAGGGCTTTAGAGTTCGCAATTGCCTTGTGCAGGAAAACACCAATCTTCATCTTTGGCAGGTGCTCGGATTGAAAGCTAATTTGCCCCATGAGGATGTTTATGGGTTGCTTACCCGCTGTTTAATGATATTGAGGACACAAGTGGCATTTACTTAATGAAGCCATCAACACTGCGGGTCTCATTGCTTTCCCATTGAACGTAGATCAAACTGATGGTTTATCCATACCTCACCCATAGCCTGGAGTTAAGACTGTAGCTTTATAGGACGGGATCAATGACACTACTGGACTACTGGCTGTTCACATGCAAATTTTTTCGCCACTCCGAACAATGCTTTTTATAGATTTGTGATCAACTCTGATTTGCCAGGAGGTTCTGAGCAAATTGGTTAATCTTCTGTGTGGTTAAAATGTCTGGACAGACTATTTAATCCATTTCAATCTGTTTAGATGCAGCAGCGCATGATTTTTGTTTCCCACCTCATAATTCATCCGAAAGTGGTGGAAGATCATCATTACAGAGTTCCTGCTCGACAACGGAGAAATATTTCCAAATTTATTCATGTATCCGTCAATATCAACTTTCCTCCCTCCGTCATCGATCTGTAATTCCATCCATCCCAAGTTTGGTCCAAGTTTCCACTGTAACCGTTCAACTATGTTTAGTTTTATCCTATTATCCAATATTATTTACAAATAAGGACACAACAATGCAGTTAATATCACTGGTAGCGTTTCTTAGGTAATTCCAACATTGTGGAATGACAAATGAAAAAGAGTCTTGATTTTCTGTAGCGTGGTATTGTCACTGCTGGCCGACAATCCCTCAGCCAAGTTGTGACACTCATAAATGTCAGCAATAATAATTAAAAAAATATAATAATCATAAAGCCAAAGGTTTAAATAAATAAACTTTAAGACATGCTGATGCACCCCTACTTCTGGTCAGCAACACAGCCCTCCTTCCCTTCCCTTCGTAGCAAAAAGTCTGACAAGCAGCTGTTAATTTTTTTTTACCACTGGCGGTGCATTCGGAGCGTGATTCCAGGCACGGACAGCCACACAAAATCAATAACACCAACTGTAAACGCAACTTTATGAGCAACGGGCCTGTCTGGCTTCGGGCTCGTAAAAATGCCGATCTCTTTGCGACCCAATATCAGGGAACCCAACTGCAAGCAAATGAGCTGGCATAAAAAATGTTAATTCCCCTTTGATTTCCTCGGAGCATTGTAAAGAGCCCTCCATTATTGGGAAATCGTGAAACCTCTACTGCCATCTCTGGTTATTACTGGATACTAAGCCTATAGAATTACCCGGAGACCGACGGTGTAGAGCAGTTTATGTTTAGCCAGGATTACCGGTCACATTTATGGGCCCCAAAGGACACGAGTTTGCCTTAAACCTTACAACAAACGCATACTTTTGTCTTTCCAGTATTCCTTTGGATCAGACCCGGTCCTGTCTTTGTTGGATCCTTTGACGGAGGAACTACTGAAGACGACTCACACCTACTGTGGCAAATCCAATGCACTCTTTACCAAGAGACTAGCACTCAGTCTGGAAAACATAAACAGGAAAACTCCACATGGACGATGATGTCTACGGTAAAGTCGAGTTGTAACGCGCTTTGGTAAACCAGCTGACAGAACTCTCAAATCACACAACTTTGTGATAACAGGCAGTGATGCAGTGAAGATTTGGAGATCCTTGGAGCCCCTAAAGCCAGCTGCGATTGTGTCAAACGGATGACAGGAGCATCTTACTACTTGTGAGTTGCTCTGGATAAAAGTATGGCGTAGAACCACTGAAACCTTCTGCAAACAGTCCTGGACTAACATGTTACAGATGTATAAATACTTGATTAGTTGTCTAATCAAGTATTTGTTTTAGTGGCAGTGTTGGAAAAATTTACATCTCAAAAGCATTTTTTGGTGTAGCAAGCCTCTTCCATGGAGGAAACGGAAATCTTCTTGATGTACTTAGTTCTAAATCTGATTGAAAGTGTAAAAACTACAAAGAAGAAAGGCACTGGAATTTCCATATTGGAGAGTTTATTGAACTAATTTTAAAGGAAGTTGTAACCACTGGAGAAGTGGATAAAGGGTTTTGATATCAGTGTGCAATGGACCACTTTTTGTTTTCTTTTTTATAGCTTTTAGAAATTACTTAAACTAGGAACCTCCTGACTCCAGGACTCAGGATCAATAACTAAGTTTTAGGGTTTTTTTTTTTTTTTCTTTTTCTTGAGCTGATTTGCCCACTATGCTACGTAGACGACTATTCAAGTTGAAGAGCTAGTTGCAGCGGCTGAAACATGAAAATGAAAACTTTTGATACTCAAAGCAAAGCGAAACGTTTTGAAAGTTAGTGAATGTTTTCTGTATGTTCTGTCTATCCTGAGAGATGCTACCATCTGTCATTATCAGAGTAAACATGCTAGCATTAGCCTCTCACTTCAAAATTAATTAGCATTAAAAAATGGAACAAACCATGAATTTATTTTGGACTGTAGTTGTGGAGTCACTTGTATTTCTAAAATATAAATGCTTAAGCTACTCAAACTTCCAGTGGCACAATGTCAGAATATTACAGTAGCTTTCTTAAACTAAGTAATCGATGTCAGAGATGCTTAAGGCCGTCTTGTAAAAACTGACTTGAGGGAAATGAATAAGAGAGACTTCAGTGTCTGGAACACCATTTTACGAGTGAGTTTAGTGCTATGCTGTTGGAAGAATAATGTAAACCAGGTAATACTGGTAAAACTGTTATTTTATTGATTATAAATTGATTTTAATTATGTGTCGGACTGAGTCTAGGGCTGGTATCAGGGACAGATAATCCTGGTCTTGACATGCCAATCTTACATACATGTCCCTTAGAGAATGTCTTAGTAAAAGTGACTGTACGTTGAAAATGTTTAAATATTTAGCAGCTCTTTACTTGTTGGTGTCACATTACCAAATCAGATATTTGATTTGGTAATGTGATTGATTTGGTAAAATATATACATTTTCAGTATATATACTGAAAATGTGGGCAAAGTACCAAAATGGAAATTCTACCCCTTCAAAGTTTTCTTTTCTTTTGCAATGTGATTTTTTTTTTTTCTTTTACAGTTTTAAAAGAAAAAAATATATATTCATAGCTATTGTGTTAATGATGTGTTTTTAAAATAATGTGTTAATTGGCAGTCAGGTGTAAAATAAGAAGACTGTTGAATGTGTGAACGACCCACTTCTGATACCAAAGACTTGCTTCTGTAATGAAAGTTTGTGCACCACTGAATGTATTTCATGTTGTAAGGGGTTAAATGTGTCTTATTCAATGTTGTAGCGTCTCCAATGTGAGGTTTTTGTGATTTCATTAAGGAACATTTCTTTTTAAAAAAAAAAAATATATATATATATATTTCGACAGTACTTTATGTGGCCGCCAGGGGGAAGCATTTTTCAAACGTTTATTAGCGGTCATTATTTGTGCTTTAAGAAATGAAACCTATTATTTTCAGATTAAGTTAAATTAAGAAGGCCTACCGCCCTGCAAAAAAATATTCCTCATTGAAATTTAGTTGTTTCACATTTAATTGAATAAGATCCATGAACTTTAAAGGACTTTATTGAAATGTTATGTGGTAGACCAACATCATGTTTTAGATAATTGTAAGGTGAAAGGAAACTAGACATGCTTTTTTGTTGTTGTTGTTTTTTGTAATTGCATCCATAAAAAGTATAGTATTTAACTCCTTGTTTATTTTCAATATCAATCCAACTATCCTGTGCAAGTTTTGGAGAACAGTGAGAGAACATTAGCACCATGAAGACCAAGGGGAACACAGCCAACCTAAGCTTGCAGGATGGGCAAGAAGGCCATAATCAGAGAAGCAAAATACATGTAGTCCCTCTATAGGAGCTGCAGAGAACCACAGCTCAGGTGGGAGATCTTGATGTTGGGATATCTAAACTGTGGTTGAAAACCAACTCTGAACACGCCATGCTCCCTGTGAAAAGCGGTAGCCGTCTCCATGTTCAGAGTTGGTTGGATGAGGGTTGGAACCAAATACAGGCTGCTGCTGAAGATTGACCTTCCAGCAGTGCAACGATCCTAAACATGCAGCAAAAGCCACAATGGAATGACTTCATTTAGAGATGATGATGATTGATCGCCATTGCCCTTACACATTTGCCTGGTATTGTGCAGCCCTAGGAAAAGCTCAAACTATAATCATGTGCTAGAATGGCTTAAACCCAAATATCATTGAGAATTTTTAGCAAGACAAGAAATTCACTTCACTAATTTCATGACAAATATGTGAGAAAGGCATCTTTTGCATGGCATTATAAATCAAGTGCGTAATTCCAGTTTTAAAGCAAGACTTGAATTTTTTTTTTTGCCTGTTTCATGGTAAAACGACATGTTCTATAAAAGTTCTAGGCTGAAGCCTGATGCCATGTTTCAAACACCATCTGACAGATCAATGACTTCGCCAATAATCTATGACTAGGCCACCCAATTCAACACTCCTTGCACCTCGGCTCCAAGCCGCTCATAAAGTGTAAGTGATGGACCAATAACACAGCCGCCCTATAGGTGCCCTGTCTTTGATATCCCATTGACTACAGCAGATGAGTTTATGCTTACTCCCGTTGTGGCGGGGCATACCGTTGTCTATTTATGGCTTCAGCGTTAGTTTGATTCATTACGCCATAAACGTCCCCCATTCATCACTATATATCTATATGAAAGCTTATCAATTACCTTTATTGACCTGTGCGCTTTACAGCAACGTGTAGCACTCTGGGTCCCTCTGGGTGGGGGAGGGGTTGAACGGAGCCCGATTTTCAATAGCTTCTCTTCCAAGGTTTAATTTCCCTGAAACCACATGTTTCATATTGTGATAAATTACTCAAATTGGATTTCTTTTGTGCCGTCTTTTTTTCCCCACTGCGAGAGAAACTAAAATAAATACGTGACCTCCAGCTCTCGGAGCGGGTCGAGTGGAAGATGCTTGGGAAAAAAACCCCGGCAACATTGTGCAACTGCTGAACGCAGGTGTGTAGGTGCGTGTGTGTGTGTGTGTGTTTGTGAAGGACTAAAGGAAGAAATAATGCGAAGGGGGTGGAATCCAGGTGAGGTTGGCCATTTTTCGGCATTGTCAGTGGAGAGCAAGGATGAGCGAGTAGTGGGAGGACGGAGAAAAGGCTCATGGAGAGCGTTAGTGATGAAAGAAAAAGGCCGTCATAGCCGATACAGCAATTAAGGCGCTTTGTGGCTTCGGAGCTCGATCTTTCGGAGGCTGACTGAAAACAGAGTTGAGCTCTCAAAATTATATCATCAAAAGGAAAAATAGAAACAGGCCTTTCTCTCTCTTTTTTTTTTTTTTTGGTAGGGGGAGCAAACATGTTCTTTGATGGCACGGTGTAAAGCCATCACATGGTCCCACAAAAACAACCACAGAGAAAAGGTCCTTTTAGAGAAACAGACTCTCTCTGCAGTAAATTACAGGTGGATGAGTGCAGCATCATCAGGCTGCTTTAATATTAAGGTGGAAATGTACCCATTACTGCATCAGCGTCAAGTTTTAGCAAAAGGAATACACACTTTCCTTTCAGGTCTAAAGTAAATGGCAATCATTCAGTTCCCCTAACATCATGAGGAAACCATGAGGTTCCCTCATGGTTTCTGATGATCAGTTCAAGAGCTATATATTATCATTTCTACTACTTTTGCTGTCCGGTTGTGTGCAGACCGATAGATCATGGCAGTTGCCTCCATTTTCATGTCAAGAAATCTGTAACCAAAATAAAACAGGTTCTACAAGGCAGTCAAGCTGTTTGAAATCCTTTTAAATAACTAATATGTAGCACAATTGTCAATTCCATATGCATAAACTTTCCTATAAATGAATGCTCTTAGACTAATGATGCAATGATACAATTAAATCAAAAAACATTCTCAATGTTTCTAGAAAGACAAAAAAAAAAAAAATACTGACTGGTCTCCATGGTTTCATCACACTGTCATTATTTGATAAAAATAATATTAATTAGAACAATAGCAGCTCTGCCAGAGATCCAATTGTTCCTCGAACTCAAATAAGGTTTTAATGACTCACTTCTGGCCTATAAGACAATAAATTACGAATCAAACCGCGTTGAAACGATTTCACTCAGCGAACTCAGTGTCTAAGCAGTATTTGTAATGTTTGTTTTTTTTCCATGTGCACTTTCATGTTTCCCATAAGAAAAAGAAAGAAAGAAAGAAAAACATGACAGCACAACAAGCCTCATACAGGCTCAGGTAAAGGACACACAACTCACACACAACTCTGCAAAAGCGAGCATGTTTGTCACACTGTACCTCTAGATCGCACAGCAGGGGGCCGGGGGGGAGGAGGAGTTATTTACATGCTGTAATAGGGTCTGCATGTCACAAAGCTGCAGGAGATGAGAGGCCCAAACAGCCCCTCCTCACCTCCAACAAGCAGGATGCCATGTTCTGCACTCGTTTTATACATGTTTGCACCTCTGGGGGAAAGTTTGATGCCCAGAGAGACGAAAAGCGCGACTTTGCTCCAACTGAAACTGAATTTGCTGCAGCGTTGTTGTTGGTTTTTTTTCCTTCTCACAGCGCAAAAACAGACAGAGGAATTGACTGTCGTCAATAAAGCAGATTGCTTTGTTTACCTCCGCTGACTGTTTACTGTCCATGTTTGACAGGCTCTCTCCACTGCAAATGCCACGAGGAGCCGTGCCAGGCGATGCCCGTCCAGCTCCGGAAGAAGATCTAATTTCTGCTTTAGTCTCTGACCCAGTTTCTCATCTTGATCTGCAGTAGAACTTTTCCATGCCACTCCAAACACACTCGCACACAAATAAAACCCTACTATGCACCTTGATCAGAGAGTATTTGGGGATCTTGACTTGGATAAACACAGCGTTTTCAAACAAGGCCGATTCTCATCACGTTTGCGACAATTGCTGACGTCAAGGACTCAAGCCGCTCTGCAAGCCGTTCGTGTTCGGAAATCAGGTTGTTCCAATGCGACAAACATTTCCAAGCACATGGGAGCACAAAGTTAAGTACTTTCGAGGATGTCGTTTTGCAGAGATGCAGCGTGCAACAAAATTAAGGTTAGAAAAGGTCAGGTGTGTTTTGAGGGGCCGTATTTGATAAACAGGAAATCATGCAAGTGGGGAAAAAGAACAGACTTTCCTTCATGTTAACTTCAGGCTGTGAGTGTTCTACTGATACATGTGATGCTTCCCCACAATTTGGCCTAAGGATCTTAAAGCAACACAACAGCAACATTAAACTCAATCTTATTTCTGTAAAACACGTCTGGCACTCTGAAGTTTGCATAGGGGACCGCTGTGACTTAGAATAAGTAGCTGTCAAGATTAGACATGCCAATCCTAATTTTGTTTTTCTTTCTACAGCACACACTAAAAATACTGCAGATAGAGATCGCTTTTAAATCCAACAGAAATTTAAGATACTTGTAAATAACCTTGCTCTCAGTTTCATTGAGCTCAAAAAGCGAATCAGAGTACAAAGTGCATCGTTTTGGTTCACGTGTTTATCGAACCAGAACGCTAGAAATTCTATAGTTTTAATGTTTTTTTTAATGCAAATTTTTGTATTGTTTTATCCATTGGACTTTGAAAAATTGAAGGTAGAGTCATGAGCCTTAAAAACCAGATACTTATGAAAGAGCTCTTTGAAAACAACAAAACCTCTTAAAATCAGGAAGCAGGTACCATGAATTGATTATGTGTTGTCTACAGATTCTCATGGACTATAGTTTTCTTGAATAGAAATATGTTAACTGCACAGCCACAATTCCCCCAGAGACTAAAGTAAGCTGATAGTTTTTTTTTTATTTTATTTTTTACATTTTATTATTTTACTACCCTAGTTCAAAGCTCCGTTATATCTCCAAGACCTTCTGTGTTATCTAACACTATTCTTGACCAGTGGGATTATTTGAGGCTCCAAGAATTGATTTTAAAAAAAAAGAAGAGGAATTTAACAGGGGACAAAGCTTTTTCCCTAACAAGCCATTTTCCTGTAAAACCAGCCCCCAGATCGGGTTTAATAGCCAAAAGTCCACTTTGCTCATAAAACTTTACCTTCTGATGAAACTTAAACTTACATCTCACCTGGGGGACCATTGTGGTGCTGTTGGCCCTTAGTGACAGGATTTACAATCGTACATCCCCCCTGAATTCTTCTCATCCGCACTCTGTGCGCCGTATGTCATTATCTTTCTGCGTCTCTCATCCAGAGTTTGTTTTTTTGTCTCTCCATGTACCTTTCTGAAGATATTTCTGTTTCCGAGTTGTATTTTTCCAAGACTCGGTGCCAGCTTGACGGCATGCCAGGATTCTTTTTCTTTGTTGCCGTCTGTCTCTCTCTTGCCGTTTCCCCCCCCCCGTCTTTTCCTGTCGCCGTACCCTCAGCGGTTGAGGCGGATGGCCCCCCCTCATTGAGTTTACTTCTCTTGGCAACTTCCTAAAGAGTTTTTGTTTCCTCCTCCTTTTCCGTCAAGGGAAACATTCTGTCTTCTTTTGTAGGCCTCATTTTTATTGATAAATTAATTTCGTACTCAGAGAAAATTTTTTATTTTTTAAAAAATGTGCCATTCTTTTAGAATAGTTTTCATTCTGATGAGACGTGAAGCTAAACTCTACAAGATGTGACCCGTTTGTGTCCGACAAGATATGCATTTTACATGATTTTCACTTTCATCTTCATCAATTCTATTCAGCAGTTCTAAAAAATAAAAAATAAAAACTCTGAAGACCGTCTTAGAATTAAACCAGCATGGAAAAAATACAACACATAAACAGCATTGTCATTGATTACAGATGCTTTTAAAAATGCTATTTGCGATTTGTTAAAGTTTTAATCATAAAATGGGTAAAAAAAAGAAAGAAAAAAGGAATTTTTTGCTCTTCCCAATATTATTGCCAAAATCTAGTTTTGTTCTTGTAAGCCTGATATTCTGTATCTTCTCCTGAGCTGAATGTGTTATTTCACCTCTTCCAAACCAGACCTTTAAAATTCACACTACAGGTTCACAGCATTCCAAATGACATCATTCCTCGAATCGTCCCTTAACTCAACTCCATGCTCTCCCTCTGACCTCTCTGTGACCCCTTGCATCTGTACCTGAAGCTGGACTAAACAATCGGTTTTTAGTGAAGCATTTTCTTCTCTTATGTCACTTAGAGTGCAATGTCAACATTAAAAATGCTTTTTTTGTTTTTGTTTCTTTTTTGTTTTAGATTGATCTGGTGGTCATGCCCACCCCCCTTTTTAATGCCACCCTGGGCAGCTGCCCATGCTGCTCATATAAAACAGCACCACTAATCCCCTACTTAAGCCACACCTTTCAGCCAAACAGTGACAGTTGGCTTGTCATTACAGAGCTACGGAGGGAGCTTAGCGTTCATGATGATAGGGTTAGGGCAGGGGTGTCAAACTCCAGTCCTCAAGGGCCGCTGTCCTGCAACTTTTAGATGTGCCTCTGCTGCACCACACCTGAATAGAATAATTAGGTCATTAGCAAGGCTCTGGAGAACTGATCTACACAAGGAGGAGGTGATTAAGCCATTTCATTCCAGCGTTTTGTACCTGTGGCACATCTAAAAACTGCAGGACAGCGGCCCTTGAGGACTGGAGTTTGACACCTGTGGGTTAGGGCTTCCAACTCAGAAACAACATGATGCAACTGAACAGAAAGTTGAAGCAAAGAGCAGAACTTTCCAGCCGTCTATATTCTGTGTGTCATTATAGACAAGTGGCTAGCTCAGGTGTAAATTGGCATGCATGTGTCTTTCAAATGCGAAGGAATACACACGCACACACACGCCCTCTGCTCTGCAGATGTGAAAGAAACTTGAAGTCAAAGCAAAGAGGCTGCTGAGATGGGAGAATCTGCCATCAGAAGTGAGCGAACCTGCCGCTTTGATATTTCTGCCTCTCCGGACCCCTCCTCTACTTCCTCTCCTCCCCCCGCCCTCCCCGTTTCCTTTTCTTTTTTTAAAAATCCTCATAGCACAACAATAGATTCCCCGTTACGGCCCTCGCCGTCCGCTCCGGAGATATTGGCCCGCGGAGTGAAACGACTTCGAAAAGATGTCAGGCTCCCGGCGTGTGTGTGTGTATGTGCGTGGTAGGGTGCGTATTTATCCATTTGTGCAAACAAATGTCATAGAAAGCAGATGTGCTTTCATAGTCAAGTGAAGTGTGTGTGTGTGTGTGTGTGTGTGTGTGTGCGCGCAAGGGGACGACTGGGAGGCTTTATTGTAAACGTATCTTCTCCTTTCCCCACTTTTTACGCTCTTCTCAACACACCTTTTTTCTCTCCATCTCTCTCACACACACACACACACACCCACTCTCCCTTCCCTTGTGGGCTTTCCAATTAGGTAATTACAGTGGCAGTGAATAGAGCCTGTCTGGACACTGGCGCTCCACTGTAGAGGCACCTGTCCCCCCGCAGACAGCAATTACCTGCCAGGCTGGAGGGGAGTTGGAGGCTATTGTCTGTGTGCGTTCGTTCGTGTGTGTTTGCAAGTGTGTCGCTTTTCGTGACCCGTATGTATTTGCGTCAACACACAGGTCTGTTTTGTGCTCACACATGTTTAGGCTCTAAAGACTCCAGTGTGCGTTTGCCCAAGACGCTTTCCATATTTATATCCGGCAATAAAGGAAGTTTGGGGGATGTAATTTTATCTGAGCTCATGCTTACCCAGGCAACCATCAGCTTTATCTTTAATTATAAATATTCCAAAACACCAGCGAGACTTTGGGCGGTATGTGATCAGAGAGCTGCGGGAGGTCAGCTGCCATTTTTTTTTTTTTTTATTGCCTGCCGGGCAAGCCGCTCACATAAAGCTACCACCTACGAGCAACACATTAAAAAAGCGCTATTAAACATTTTGTTAATATTTTTGGCAATTTAGCGAGTTTTCTTCCAATGTAGCAGCAATTAAATGCAAAAAAAAAAAATCCATTAAGAGAGACTGTCGAGTTATTAGGCACGGGGCTTGAGAAGGAGCAACAGCTTGAACTCAAATTTACATCCAGAGTAGCTCCGACATGATTCTGCAGTATACCAGCCAATAGACCACTAAACTAAAAGCAAAAGTCAGCTTTTTGTACATGTGGTGCTGTGGAAAACAAAGCAAACCTGCCAAACAAATTTCTTCTGCTTTTGCTTTTTCAAAATAGAAAGTTTAATATGAAAGTTCATATTAAGCTTAGTGGGTAGCTAACAACCGGCTGTGCCGCCATCGGCAGCAACGTCTGCCATCAAGTGTTTGGTGTAGCAGAATGTACCTAAAAATGTTAGATACTTTTAGTAATTGTTCTGTTGTGGAAATTAAAATAAACTATTATATTAAAAAACTGAAATACTGCTAAAACCAGCTTTTTTGTTTGTTTGTTACATATACATTCAATAGCATAAGTTGGTTCATGTTAGCTAAAGCTAAAAATGTGAAGCGAAACTCACAGTAGCATCCCTGGATGTTTTAAAGGTTTTTTGTTTTTTTTACTAAAGTCCTATTTAGGCTTGAATCTTCATGATAATCTGTTAGTTTTATAACTCTCCTCAAAATCATAAAAACAACAACAACAAAAAAAAACAACAATCGTTTGAATCTTTTTACCACTTTCACACAAGCAGGAGTCATAATTGTAACACCATGAGAGTCCATGCATAATTCCCCAACAGTTGACTTCCTTGTTTAAAATAAGAAGTACATTAGCGTTTGTTCAGGCAGCTGACCAGCAGGGTGCAACAACAGATTGGGGAGAGGAGTTTCATTGTGCTACTCTGCTCTCACATCATCGGAGTGGCCTTCATCTTCCTCGGTGGTGACACGCTGTCAAGAGCGGAAATGAGGACGGCTGTAGATGTTAGCTTTTGCGATAGCGCTAAGATGGTTTACACTGTTTACATTAATTCATATTAAGGTATTAATATCAAGTGTTTTCAGATGTAGAATTTGTGGATTTGAGCTTTTAGCTATTCACCGATTACTGTGAACGGCTAAGATAGTTAATCCCAGTGAACACCGGGGGGGTCCACTGTATATAAAATATGCTTAAATACTGCTTTGAAAACGCTTTCCAACACACACACACAAAAAAAACATGTATTAAATTACACCACTAACTACTTGTCTACTCATGCAGCAGCAGCAGCACTCGGGCAGCAGAAGTGTGTTTGTCCAAATTACACCCCGATGGATCTTGCGCTGCTGTGTTGCTCTCCAGTGTGTTAATTCACACTTGGGTTCGTTTTATAGTGAGCGCCTATTGATCTGCCTGGCCCACACATGTAAGCCCGTCCAGCTCTGCTGAAGCAAAGCAAAAAATATCTACATTCAAAAAACGCGACGGAAGGCCAGCGGTGTGATTCTCTGTCACTTCAGAGCTCAGAACCCATCAGCATTTCCCCAATGCCCCGCTGTCACCAAATGAAGGCTTTGAAATGTTCATTATGTGAACAGGTTGTGAGCGTTTTTCATTAGTTCATGCTCATAGCACACATGAGCGCGTCGCATTTTAACGACGCGTCTCTGTAAAAAGCCGTTTGCAGCCAGAGTTAAATGTTGTTGAATGACATTGATGAGAACACTGGAAAAAAAACCAACAACTCCTGGCTGGGTTCCAAGCTACGGCAGCCCGGTGGGTGCTTATCAGGGTTGTTTATCGAGCTTTTGCTCTCCCTGTTGTTCCGAGTGGAGGAAGCGAGGCAGGATATGAGGCTGACGGTTCGGATCAGTCACCAATAAGCATCGCGCCGGACTAACGACGCTTCCTAACGAAAGGAAATCTGACAAGGCATATAATTAGAAAAATCATAATCATGTCCCTCAAAGATGGATTCCTGTTGTGTGAAGGTGGAGGGGAGGGAAAGGGAGAAGTGAAATATAAGGTCATGTATCTTGCCAGCCCAAAATGTTCTTTGTTTTTTTTTTGCCTTTAAAGCTTATGTTGGCAAGTCTCCAACAGACTGCTTGATTTTTATTTTCCACATTAGTTTGAAGTTGTCCGCCATCGCCCCTGGACTTCTGCGCTTCAGCATACTCAACTTTGTTTTTATCCTCCGCTCCAAAGTCACTGCTAGCATCAAGTCCTCCTAGCACCTATCAGTCTTCACTAGGATAGTCCTCCCTGGATGGAATTTGCTCCACCATCCTTTCGGCCTTCCTATCCCAGGCTTCTGGTGACCACTGCAAAATAAGATGCAACTGATCGCAGCCGTTACCTCCGTCAGAGGTTTAATTTATTGCTTCTTCCAACAGCAAAGTGGAGTTATTCTTTAAGGCGTTTGAAGAAATCAGCAAGATTAGGACAGTGATTTTTGCACAGACCATTTACCTTTCATGATCAATTAATTACTATGTGTAAGATTAAGTGTTTGCCCCAGATTTGATGCGTTGCTGGCACTTCTATTTCTTTAGACTGTTTTAATTTGCTCTTGGTCAGACGGGGGGTGGGACTCTGCGCCCGCTTATTCACTCCACATGGCCTGAGTATTCCGCTCTCTTAGGACCTGCGGATAATTTGACCCGAAGATTCACTGCAGCGCATTATGAACATCTGGTAATAAATTGGCTTCCGCTTGTTTGACCTGCCAGCGTTGAACCCATTAGACGCCGAAAACACGTCGACAAATTTTAAAGCGGCTGGTATCACTCACGGAAGCGGCTTTGCTCCGCAGTGACAGCCTCGTCTCAGGGCCGAGACTGCGCGTCAGCCGTTATCAAAATTTAAGGTTTTAATCAGCGCCGGCTATCATAACTGGATGACGGCTGAAATAGGGCTCCCACTCGCGGAGAGAGGCTGTTTTATTTTTTCCTTTTTTTCTTTTAATGGCGACACTCAATCAATGAAACACTTTGAAAGCACAACTTTACCGTCACTGACCTTAGGGGGAGTTTCGATTGGAAGTCGCCAACATCATCTACGTTAAATAGTGTTTGTTTTTACGTTCTCCTTTGGGGGGGGGGAAAAAAGCACATAAATATATTTATAAATGTAATTTCCATTATTATTATTATTAGGCTTTGACAATCTACTGCTGGCCGTGCGTCATTTATGATCGTCTCCAAGTTTCCATTGTTTTGGCCGACGACTTCGTTGAAAACGGCTCAGTCCAGAGAGTCTTTTCGAAATTTTAATTAAATCATAAATTGAATCTCAGCAAAGAAGAAAATGAAATTCCCTGAAAAAGTGGGCGGTGAGGGGTGGGGAGTCTCCATCTATCTTGAGGAACATTAGGCTAATGGCTGAACCCTGTCCAACCCTGTAACACACATTTTATTGGAGGGTTTTGCAGTGGATGTTCAATCAATTTAGCATTTCGAGTTATTAACCTCCTAATTAATGAATCCTTCTGAACACGGGATCCTCTCATTGGACAGCCAGAGAACGGAGGGTGCTGCTGCAGCTGCGGTACCATGGAGACATTAAGACGTCGGCATTCACGATGACCTTGAGGACGTTCACACAGACTGGTTTTTGCTGAGATTCCTCACGGTCCACCATCGAACCTCAGTTGTGACGTTCATGTGACAGTTTTGTCCTTCTGTCTCGGCGTGTAACCATGTCTCAATTGCTGTTGACAATGTGAGCAACTTCTCTTCTCCACATCCTGGTGAACTAATTCCCAGCTCACGAGGTTTCTATACAGACTGGAAAAGTATGGGATTTGATTTCAGCTTTCCCCCAAAGTCTGGATAAGTCTGGGAACATGAGACTAAAAACATTTCCGGAGTTTACTCTCCATATCATTGTTCTAATGTGTCCTCCTTGTTCCTCCCTTGGTCCCTTCTCGCACACGTCCTACTTTGTATCCGTAGTTCATTTTGGTTTTTTTATTCCTTTCCTTCTTCGTTCCTAGAGCCATTCATCCTTCTCTTTTCTGCTTTCATTGTGTGCGTTTTTCATACACTCATCCCCTTGCGTCATGCAACTCTTCCTTCTGCTCTCCTACCCCCTCGTCTCCTTATTTTGGTCCTTTCCATCTCCTTCTTCCGTTCTCTGTGCCTTACATCCCTTCCTTGTATTATCCTACCTCGCCATCTGCACTGCAGGTTCCACATTTAAAGCTTGTCCACCGTGGAAAGATCTACGGTGCAGTGAACTCAAATAACCTTAAAATCAAAGTCACCCAGGCAAACAGCTTATAATAATTCTGCAGGGAGCTGCACATAGCTACTATGCAAGTTTATTAAAACCTTCATTTGTAAATTGTATCCCAACTCAGGTTGCAATCAAGATACAAAAAGAAACAAATTTGTAGTGACAGGAAAATATTAAAATATATCTGACCATCATTTGGCTTATATACAGATTTGGACATAATTTGGTGGATGTTTAGACCAGTTATGGGAAAATATTTCATTTTGGCAAGGTGCTGCAACGTCTGGATTATTAACCGTTGTGACGGCATCACGAGTGTCTGACGGACGCTGCAGGCAGTTTCCTGAGCATCTGACGGCATGTCATAGCGGCGCGTGAAGCGGCAAAAATCAAAAGACATCTTGGATGTTTTACAGTGAATTACCAGACTTTGACAGTCTGGCAGGGATTACAGTCTTTGCCTTGTTATGTTTTGTGTGTCTGAATGTATTTTTGTACTTGTACATTTAAAAGAAATAAAAAAAACAACACTGCAATCGGCATCCAAAGGCGTCACCAGTCCCTTCCTTGTGTGCTTCGAGCAGACACTCAGATATAGATTGTTTAGATCTACAGCTCTACAGAGAAGTAATTACAGCTTCTAATTGCATCAACTCGGAGCTCTCCTGGGAGCAAAACAGCTCCAAAACAAAGACAAGATTAATAATGAAATGATGAGACATGAACCATCAGAGGATGATGCTCTGGGAGGGGAAGCAGCAAATTTAAAGATGTGGACAAGCGAGGCCTTAATCACTTTATCTGATTGGTATTTGGAGTCATGAATCTCAATTAGCAGGCCTTTAGGATCTTTCCTTGGCAGCTACGCCGAGTCCACCTCCATGATTGGACGTTCGCCGCTCGTCAGGCGGAGTTATTGTGATGCATTAATGGATACGCTGTTAAGACAGCAGAAGACGGCAAGCGATGCGAGTGGACAAACTTTAACCGTAGATCTGTGAAAAACAAACATCCGCGTCTTCATGTTTTCGCATCGTCTCATTAGACTCAGTTCCTCTTTTTCTCAGGCTGCCGTTTTAACCTCAAAACCGACGACGTGCTTTTGTCTCCACATGCTCACCGACGTCGCCAGGTCTTTGTCTACCATAATTACTGCCGAGTAGGAGAAATTGGGCTTTTTTACCAACACCTCCTTCTCTCAGCAAACCATATCTTTCATCTTTATTCACGCAGCTTTACAAAACGGTCGCCTTCGTACCTGCTCGGGCTATTTTTAATTGCTAAGAAACCAAACGGTTATCCAGGTTATCTGTGAACAGGCAGTTTAACTCTCTCATTTAAGTTTTCTTCACGAGTTTTGTTAGAATGTGGTTTGAGCATGTATGATGAAGCAATTTCATGTCAAAAGTATTCATAGTCACTCAACATTTTTCAAAGTCATGAATAAATACAAACATAACATAACATAGTTTGCCACAAACCATGCAGGAGTTAAAATGAACTTGTGCAACAAGATGCTCTTCAGAGATTGGACCGAAGTTGAATTTTACACTACTTGCAAAAAAGTTGCAAGCAGTCATGCTGAGGGAACGCGTTTACTCAGCAGGAACACAGCAGCCGCTCAGAGTTCACAGGAAGACGGATGGAGGTAAATAGAGGGCAATACTCGAAGAAAAGCAGCTACACTCCAAAAATAAAAAAATGATGAAGGATAGCAACCATAAAGATGGAACCAGAGATGCAATGGAATAATTTAATTTCATCTGATTGAACTTTAAAAAAAAAAAAGGAAGATGTCAGTCTTTAGACACACCCCAACAGGACTGTAGTTACAAAGTATGAATCTGGAGTCTTGGCACACTTTCCAGATTTCTATTCGCAAATAAATCTTTTAACCTCATCCAGCTTAATTATCCACCCATCTGTTTTGGTCAATAGCATAAAATCCTCAGCAAAGATATTACATTTTGTGATTGTATCACGATGTCAAAATGTTCAACTGGTATGAATAACTTAGCCAGTATCTACCGTCACTAAGCAGGCAATGCAGGGAATAACAGAACTGATTTTATTATTATTTCCATTCTAGTCCCGCTTTTTTCGCTCTCTAGATGAAATAAATTGCAGGCAACTCATTGCACAGCGCCTCCCTGACATCACCTGGGGTAATTCTGAGGGAATGCTAATCTGCGATTCAGTTTGATAATATGCCTATGAAATATTCACACCTCTCTGCTTCTCTCAGCATTGATTTTAGCATCCTGTGAGCGGCTTCTTTGTGGAACGCGTGTCTGATATTGGCGGAGGCTCCGCGGAGGAGTGTGTGTGTGTAGGCGTGGGCGTGCACAGGGGTGTGTGTGTGTGTGTGTGTGTGTGACATGTGGGAATCACTTAGACGAGTATCCTACTTGACAGTTGCTCTCCACCATCCAATGCCTCTCACCTAAGGCACAGGCGCTGACATCCTTCAAAACCGGTCTGCCTGTCGTTCGCCGCTAATTGATTTGTCCTTGGATAGAGGTGTCTGCAGAACACTTTTGGGAGGATATGCTTTTTGACAAACGTGCTGCGAAAAACCATGTACTGAACAGCAACAACAACAAAAAAAACGTGGGGCGGAACCTCAACAACACGATGCTTTCGGTGCCTTGAGGTGAATTATTAGCTTTGTGATGTGTCGGATTGTTCCATCGAGCTCCTTCATAAAGCGGAATGGGAGCAACTTAATAGCGAATCTGGTTGTTATGAATCGCACACTCAATATGTTGCAGGCAATGAGTTGCCTGCAATATGTTCCTTAAATTCACGCTGATGTTCCAGTTTAGTTCAGCTTCATTTGAAATGTGCATGTCAGCTTTAGAGGGAGGATATTGCACGTCATGTAGTAAAGCTGCCAAGCAAAAACAACAAAAAGTTGACATGAGTTCTAAAAACACTGTGGTGGTGAAAGTTTGCAGCCTAATGAAATTGTAAATTAAACGAGACCAGAATACGTCTAACAAATATCTCTAACATTAAAAAAAATGAACATTTGAATTTGATGTGTTTGTTCTGAAAGGTTACCATGATGTTTGGAACTTCTTCACTTTTTTTCTTCCATCTTTCTACTTTTTGCTGTGATTGAAATTCAGTAAAAAAAACCTTTGTGGGTTTTATCTTTACTCAAAATTAGTTATGCTAAAAAAAATAATTAAGCCGCTTAATAAAACAAACTGGATGTAATTTCAGGTATGTGACCTCTGCTAAACATGTCAAGACAGACCGCACCACCATTAAAAAAATGTTAATTTTAGGAAGGTGCAAAATGGTGTAAAAAACAACCAGCAGCATGTTGTTGTTATTATTACAAATGGCCGCCATTTTAAAAAAGCATTACTAAATTCCGCCAATCATACATTTGTTTATAGAGCTACTAGCATTAGCTGATATGTGCTGGTAAGCTCTCTCGCCACTGGGTTGATTCTCTACAATAATTCAGAATATAAAAGATAACCCACTGTTTACTGTATACATTTATAGTTAAGCACAAATGCAGTGCAGATTGGCTCACTTGCGGAAAGACCAAAAAAAAAAAAAAAAAAGATTCTGCAATAGCACTTAGTTAAGCTCTGGGACTGATGTGGCGGAAATTCACGCAAGACCGGGAAAAGAAAAGGCAACCACAGGTGGAAGAGACCTCTATGACCTGTGAATACGGATTCAGAAACAGCTACTGTCCGTAGCAGCCAACAGGCCTGAAGCACCGACATGAATACATCGTCTTTTCTGAGACCGAAAGTGTCGCGTTTCTTTGGGAGCACGACCGCGGAGGATACAATGAATGCAGAAATCGGGCAATTATTCAAAAAAGACGACGCACGAAGCCTCGAGCTGAATTGTTGTAGCCTCTTGTGCTCAAGTTCACTCATCACAGGGGGATTGCTTAAGAGATTCATCTCTCACTGAATAATAACTGCATACCTTATGGACCCCACTTCCAACAAAAGAAAGAAAAAAGAACGCTTTAATATCATTCAGTTCTCTCTCGTGTTATGAAGCCCAGTCAGACGGCTCATTTAGCTTTCCGTCTTGTCGTCCGCTTTACGCCGCATGATCCGTCATCGTCAGAGCACATCTGAAAACACTTTTCTATTCAATATTTATGTGTCAGCTTTCAGCGTGAAAAAGAGGATATTTAAGGCACTAATAAAACAAAAGTTGACCTCTAAATATGAGAAGCATCTCGATACAAGAGCCATAAAAATGCAACATTCTGCTCTGCTTATTACCATGTACGGTCGCTCCCAGTGTGATATACTCTTTTCTCTCCCCCAGCTGTCTGGGGAGGCAGAGGAGGCTTCACACAGGACCAGTAATTGGTGTGGCCTCCATTCTCCGGTGTTTACGCCGAACAAGGAGGGCGGCTCATGCATCGGTGTCGGAAAAGGCCACCTACGCTGGCATTAAAATGTAATTAACGTGGAAAGAAAAAATGAAAACGTATCGCATCTCGAGCTAAGATATATATATATTTTTAATATTCCACTACTCCGATAACGACAGAGATCATTACAAGACACACTCTCTGACACTGGGTTCCGTTTCAAATAATGCTTTCTGCACAAAATCACTGCATCCCGGAGCGTGGGTCTACGTGGAAACGAAGCAAACATTACTCTCGGGCACATGCCCGATAAAAGATGCAAGTTTAATTATTTGATTGTAGTTAAGCTGAGTTTCTTGCACACCTGATAACAGAATGAATGTCTGTTGTTGAATGTCTGATTCCTGTGAAGCTTTGGGCTAGAGGGGCTGATTAGCCATTTGCATTTAAATTATGTGTCGACACATGATGCCGACACATGGCTCAGGTGATTCTGAGGTAAAGGGGGAAGCCAAGATGGAAGGAGAGACCAGTAAATATAGACGGTACAGCTTTAAAAAGCAAAAAAAATGTTAATCCCCCACCTCTTCTTACCATGGGGACTCCTCTCCCCCCTCCATCACCAATGAAGGATCGAAAGATTAAAGGTCTTAGCTCAACTGTACTTTATTGGCTTGTTAACAGGGAATCAGCACCCTGAGGAAAATTCTGAGGTTATTGTAAAGGAGATTTATGAAGGTGAATGAGTGGATTACCTCATAATGGAGGACCCAACAGGGCAGGAATGTGTTACCAGACAACAAATAAGGAATAACTTCAAATAAGTGGAGTTATTTTATTATTTTATAATGTATTGTTTTAAGCTGCATCAACTTGTATTGATTTTTTTTTTTCTTCACAAGACTTTACAATTTCATAATTCATTTGTAACTTTGCTCAGAGTCAACTCTTTGCTTAACTCTGATTAATTATCAGAGTTAAAAAATATGCCAACTAAAAAAAAGAAGCATTAAAAATAAAAAAATAAAAAATCACATCAGGCCATTAAAATCAAAGAACAACTTGTGACTCAACAAAATGCTTTTGAATCTCTCTCAGTTTATGTTGTGTCAAAGCAGTTGATAAGAAATTGCGCAGATATTTTGTACTGTGGTTCATCCGTGTTGTTTTTAAAAGCACAACAGTTTGTTAAAAAGAAGCAGGTAGATGACGGGAAACCCAGGATGCAGGCTGGGAAGGTTTGAGCTGCCTTTGGAGACTTTAGGATGATTTAAGCCAATAATGTTGCAACATTTTCTGTCATAATGATTGTTATGAAGGGCCCCAATTCAGGAAAAGAGGAGCTTGGAATGTGAAAACTCCTCTATGGGAAGAGGCAAAGCAAACAAACAAACAAAAAATAAAACAAAGAGAGAAACTCAAAAGGCACTAATGGCAACATGAAGAGCTAAGAAGAAGCAAAGGAAGCTGGAACCTCAGGACATATTAAACAAAATCAGGACATTTAGAAGCCGAGTTACTTAGAGCATAAGGGCCTTTGACGTGTCAGGAAAACAGGCTGCGATAGACAGCCAATCAGATTTCTCATTGCCTTGATAAACCTTTAAGTGCAGATAAGTCATTTTAAAATACACATCCTTTTAACACAAAAAGAAGTTTCTGCATCATGTCTCCTAAAACCGGAGGAAACATCATGATGATGATGATGATGATGTTACATCATCAGGATGATGATGTAAACATTTAGTGTGTAAACTAAATGTTGTCCTTGGAATGATGTCTAAGACCGCTACACAACACAAACGTATAACAAAGGTAAAAGTACATGATCACTATATTGCTGGCTAGTCATTCTAAAACTATTCTGGTGTTGCAGTTTGTGGGAGCAGAGATTGTTCAAAAGGTAAAGTTCACTCAACTTTACTTTTCCCAACTGACAGCAACTTTTAAGACGACTCCCACTGCGAATTATACTGCTTGTTCCAGCAATAAGCAAAATGTGAGTGTTACAGCAAATCACAACTGTTTTATTGATTAGTGGCACGATGAGAGCCCAAAGCAAAACATAAGAGTGCACAGATTTGGTCTGTATTGACTGTATTCAGAAAGCTCGGCTGTCTGATGTAGTTAATTAGCCGAATCATTTCCAAAGCACACAGTTCTCTGTCATGTTGTCAAACAGCCTACTACGGCTTTCTGTGGTTTCCACAAGCATATTTTATTGATTATTTTCCTCTTGCTCTTCAATATATCGTATCTTCCTCTCTGCCAAGTTCGACTGTTGTCTTGAACTGTGCACTCTGCTGGCTAATCAGACGGAGGGGCGGTGAAACCAAACCGATTCGCGCCACTGAGAAAAAGTGATCAGTCTTCGCTCAGAGTGACCCGTTTGCAAAAGCGTTTTCTTGCTTTCCTTTCAGAGAGCGCAGACGCTTCAGCTGCCGTGTCTCCGGCCGACAGACGTACTCCGAGAAGACTTTTCCCGATTTGTGTCCCTCTTCCCCAGTGGTAGATGCTTTCTGCGCCCAGCCCGGCTCTGTTGGCCATCATTATTTCTGCTTTCTGTTGCTAACCTGTCCCTTTCTGCAGCTCTGGGATCATTACGAGCCTGCTCCTTCACTTGTCAGACTGCCAAAAAGAAAAAAACAAAAAACCCCGTCTTGGACGTTTTGAGCTACTGCAGCCTGCCAGGCTCAATGGCTTTGAAGTATAAAGGCCCATCATTAGCGAACACCTTCCCTGTCCTGAGTTTGGACCTAACCTTTTATCTGCAACACAGAGCTCAAGGGTTCCCTACCTATAGACTAGATGTATTTCAGAACATTTGGCTTTCATCTCTTTCTGCAGACCTACAGACCCTGACAAAGATCCATGTGTGAAAAGATACAGAACTATGCAAGGTACCAAATTTAACTGGTTGGAAAACCGAGTTTTATTTATAAGTAATGCATAAAGTATCTGTTTCCCCAGTGTCAACAACTGAATGTATATTATTGGTAAATAACTCTTAGTTCACATAACTATAGCGGATCCAATTCCACAAAAAAACAAAGGACTTAAACCAGCTATTGTAATGAGATTTACAAACAGGAAACACAAAAATGAACTCTTAAAACAAGGAAGGAAATTAAAGGGAACCAATGTTTATATAAATGAGCATCTAACCAAACTAAACGCAGATATAGCAAGACAAGCACGTTTTCTCAGGAAACAAAAGAAAATACAATCAACATGGACCTCAAACTGCAGAGTCTATATCAAATTGAACGGTTCACCGGAAGAAGCTAAGATACTGTTCATCAGAAAAATTGAAGAGTTGGACAAATATCAGTGAAACATGATAACCGGGTAACCATGATCAACTTTCTGAAAACCAGTGATGATAAGAAAATATATATATGAACATAGACACAGATATTGACCCCGACAACAATTTTCTTGATTATTTGAATGACAACTGCCATTACTATACTGATGAGAACTATAGCCAATGCTATAATTCGGATCAAGAAATGTCAATTATTCACTTCAATAGCCGTAGCCTTTATGCAAATTATGACAAAATAAAAGAATATTTACATCAACTAAAAAGGTCATTTAGCGTTATAGCAATAACAGAAACCTGGCTCACCTCTGAGAAGGGAGTAGATTTCCCACTGGAGGGGTATGAGTTCAATTACGTTAACAGAAAGAATAAAAAAGGTGGAGGTGTTGCTTTGTACATTAAGAATGATCTAAAATATAAGATGCTAGAAAAAATGTCAATGCCAATTGATGAAGTTATGGAATGTATTACTATTGAAATCCAATTTGAAAAGCAGAAAAATATAATGGTCAGCTGTGTGTACAGAGCACCGGCATCTGATACTGACATCTTTACAAATTACATGGAAACATTGTTTGCTAAGATGCATCAAAAGGTAATTTTCATCTGTGGAGACTTTAATATTGATATGCTGAATCCACATATGGTTAAAAGTACATCTAACTTTATTGATTCTATACATAGTTTAGGTTTATATCCACTAATTACTAAACCAAGCAGAATAACAACACAGAGTTCAACCCTGATTGACAATATATTTACTAATTATATGGAAAGTGAATTGAGAAGTGGACTTCTTATAAATGATATCAGTGACCATCTACCAGTGTTTGTTATACTTGAAGATGTTTGCAGAAAAATAAACAAGGTCACAAACATCACTTACAAAAGAATAATATCAGAGGACTCAATAAGAGCATTAAGAAAAGATCTTCAATCACAGAACTGGAAAGTGTTGTATGAAGAAAGAAATATTGATAAGGCTTTTGACATATTCACCGAAATATTTAAAGCATTTTATGATAAAAACTGTCCAATCGTAACTTGTAATTACAGGCAAAAAAACAAACATAAGCCTTGGATTACAAAAGGCATACATAAGGCATGTAAGAAAAAGAATAATCTATATAAACAATTTATAAAATATAAAACGGTTGAAGCAGAACAAAAATATAAATCTTATAAAAATAAATTAACTATTATTATGAGAAAATGCAAAACAGATTATTATTCTAAAATATTAGAAAATAATAAACTAAACATTAAAGGAATTTGGAAAACTTTACATAGCTTGATAAGAAAAAATTCTTCTAATACTACTCACCCTAAATATATTATTTATAATGATAAAACCCTGAATGAAAAAGTTGGGATAGTAAATGGATTTAATGAATATTTTGTAAATGTAGGGTCTACGTTAGCAGAACAAATAAATAAATCAAACCCACTGGATGGGGATTCATCGGAAATATGTATTAAGCAAAATACATCAGCTATGTACCTGAAACCAGTAGACAAAATTGAAATTAAGGAAATAGTTAATCAATGTAACAATAAAAAATCAATGGACTGGAAGGACATTAACATGTCACTTATAAAACAGATAATTGATGATGTGGCAGATCCTCTAACTTACATCTGCAACCTGTCATTCATTTCTGGAACATTTCCAAATGCAATGAAAATAGCGAAGGTTATTCCTCTATTTAAATCTGGAGATAAGAATATAATTAGCAACTATAGACCAGTGTCACTTCTCTGTCAATTTTCAAAAATACTAGAAAAAGTTTTTAGTAAAAGGTTGGATAATTTCATTGAAAAGCAAAACATTCTGACTGATTGTCAGTATGGTTTTAGAGAAAAAAGATCAACTTCGATGGCACTGATGGCATTAACAGAAGAAATTATAGACAATATGGATAAAAAGAAATGTGCAATTGGTGTATTTCTGGATCTCAAAAAAGCTTTTGATACCATTAATCATGACATGTTATTAAAAAAACTGGAAAGGTATGGCATTAGAGGGGTGCCATTAAACTGGATTAGGAGCTACATTGGAGATAGGAAACAATTTGTAGAATTAGATGGTCAGAAATCAGATGTACTCAACATAACCTGTGGAGTTCCGCAGGGATCAGTTTTGGGACCCAAATTGTTCATTTTGTATATAAATGACATAGTTAAAATATCAAATCTTATAAAATATATTATATTTGCAGATGATACAAGTATCTTCTGTACCGGAGAAAACATTCAACAACTCTCTAAAGTGATCAACACAGAAATAGAAAAATTACAGCATTGGCTCAAAAACAATAAATTATTTGTAAATTTAGATAAAACCAAATTTATGATATTCGGAAACAATAAAAAACAGGAAAATAATCCAATTAAGATATCAATTGACAGTGTTAATTTAGAAGAAGTACATGAAATAAAATTCTTGGGTGTCACATTAGATAATAAATTCAGCTGGAAACCACACATCGGACAAGTAAAATCTAAAATAGCCAAGAGTGTTGCTGTTATAAGAAGAATTAACTTCGTACTAGACTATAAATCTTTGTTTATTCTATATAATACACTCATTGCACCACACCTGACATATTGTGTGGAAGTCTGGGGGATTACATACAAAACAAATTTACAGCAATTATACCTCTTACAAAAACAATCCATCCGAATATTACATAAAGTGGGATACTGGGAACACACAAACCAGTTATTTATTAAATCAAATATACTGAAATTCTGGGACCTGGTAACATTTAAAACGACACAATTCATGTTTAAGGTCAGACATCAAAAACTTCCACACAGTATACAGGAAATGTTTGCTGACAGAGAGGGTGGGTATTATCTAAGAGGTGAAGGATATTTTAAAAAACAACATATTAGAACAACAAGGAAGAGTTTTTGTTTATCTGTGTGTGGAGTAAATGTCTGGAATGGATTGAATGATGAGTTAAAACAAATTACAAATGTAAACCAATTTAAAAAGCTGATTAAAGCAGAGCTCATTTCAAAATATGCTGTATAAGATGTTTAATATCCAATAGGCTATAATGTAATTGATGATATAAATAGTACTTAAAATAATTTTGTATAGTTATACATGATGGAAAAATGGAAAAAATTTTCTTTTTGATGTTATGACAGTTCATTGTAAATACATTGACAAGTAGGAAAGGGGCAGGACATTATAAGATGTATCTTCTACCTGCTCCTTTTCGAACAGAAAAATTTTGCATGTCACATGGGCATAATAATTTGTTTCATATTTTATTTCTTAAGTTGTTTCATTCCATTTTATTTTATTTTCTTTTTGATTGTTTTAAAGTCTGTTCGAAATAAATAAATAAATAAATAAAGTATCTGTTTCCCCAGTGTCAACAACTGAATGTATATTATTGGTAAATAACTCTTAGTTCACATAACTATAGCGGATGAGGCTGATGGAACAATAATTATTTGACTGGCAACAAACCAATCGCATCTCGACTTGTTCAGAAGCACTTTATGTCATTTATAGTTCTTGAAAAGTCAAATTGAGCTTTTCAAAAACAAACATCGCGCCCAATGTCCAGCACAGTGGATAATCTGTGGTGCTGTGGGCCCGTTTCTCTTCCAAGCATCCTGCAAAAAGTTGTCTGCGGACACGACATAATCAGGGCTTTAAAATAAATTGACATCCGAGGTAAGTTATGGGAACGTCCGGCAGAAAATAGGTTGATAAACGTCTAGGAGACACGGTCAAAGCAACGCAGTATGAAACGAGACTCCATTTTTAGGAATTCAAAAAGTGGCGGCAGATATAACTTTAATGAAAACGGTGAGCCAAATCAGGAGAATCAAAACACTTGTTTTTCTGTGGACACATTATCTTTAAAATTGATTGTTTATGTATCTGGAACCACAAAGAACACAAATAACTGCACTGAAACCACTTTATTTTTTTCTTCTCAGTTCTTCAATCCATGAATCTAAGTGGCTTATATGAATAATACAAGATCCTGTTAGAAAAATGGGGCTCCTGTATGAAAGCGTTACAAATTGGGCCGCGAAAAAATGCTTCATCTGTGTGTGTTTTTATATAGTTGCTTTTTAACATGGAACTGTTTTCCTTTTCCCCCCCCCTCAATGAATAGATCTACTTCAATTAGACGCTGAATTTTCTCAATTTTTCTAAACAAGCCTGTTTCCTCATCTCTACTAGCTGGAGCCGATAACGGTGGAGAATAACCAGAGATAAGCTTCTCTGGGCGGATCTTGAGCTCTATTAGGACCATCAGGAAATCTACAAGATAAGCTTCTCATTATGCAGACAGCAGCAGATCAGATCTCAGTGCTTTAATTGTGTAATAGGACTGGAGTTGCAAAGGAGAAATTTCTGGAAGCTTAGATGAACCCTTATTCTTTTATAAGGTCTCGACCTTTTGGAGTTGCAAGATTTCAGGACTTCCACACCTAAATATTGTTTTCCGACGGATTTCTGTTCTGTTTTCTACCTGCCCCTTACAATCGCGTATACACACACACACACACACACATATGTCCAACAGATATTGCCAAAATCACTATAATTAGTTCAATCATGCTAACAAAACAAGTTTTCATCTCAGTCACATCATTTTGATTTTCAACAGCAGAGTAAGATTGAATGTGGTCAATCCAACTTCTACAGTTTTTTTTTTATTTTTATCTAAGTCCAAACTCAGCACTAGCACTGAAGTTATATAAATTCACAATATTGACGGAATGACTTGAACAAAGCTACTTTTAACTAAATCTTTCCCCAGACATAAACCGACTCTCTTTCACTCCCGGTGTGATTTAACCACTTGGGTCTGCAGCTTCTTGTAAATCTGTAGCAACTGTTTCCAGTTTCTGGACTGATTGGTTTTAATTTACCGAGTTCTTCCTTCTTCACTGCTTCAAAGGGGCTGTGAAAGACGGAAGCACCATCTGCGCCCTGTTGTCCAGTCATACAAAATGTATTAACAAAAATAATATAAACATGTCTTCTCAACGGCTAAGGTAATCTCATGGAGACACTTCTCATTCTGAAAATCAATTTGCTTTCACCAAGTCTAATGGCTCTTGGTTAAGGGGATCCACTTGGAGGGAGCCAGCCGTTATTTTTGTAGCAATAAACTTTTCAAAAACACCTCAGCGTCTAGGGAAACGTGCTGAAATAATCAAAAGAGCTCTTTCTAAATGCCAGCGCTTTTACTTGGGCGCCATGTTTATTTACTTCGACTCGCACCTTTTTGGATTTACGGCTGTGTCGTCTTGTAATTTCGCCAAGAAGTTGCACCTCGCCGCAACATTTTCGGAGCTTTCCTGCCTTTCAGTGCATCACAATTGGATTCCTGCAAGTGTAACTCTACATAAATACGACGTTGCATCGGCTAATTAGAGTCAGGTACAAGTCAGCAGGGTGAATCGTGGCACTCGGTCCTCGCAGACTTCGAGGAGGACTGCTGTGGATCCAGTGCTGTAGTGGCACAACTTTGCGCAAGCTTTCAGAATGTTCCTCTCAACATGCAAAGTTACTGGACTTAATTATCCCGTAAATGACATCGTGACAGGCCTAAAACACAATGCAAGGGATTGGAAAGCATTACCTGTCATTACATCACAATTTCTTCCCTGAGCTGAACATTGATTTTTTTTTCTTCTTTTTTTCTTGCATCTCCTTCCTCAAAACCTCAGCAGTCAGTCGCTGGTGGAGCTGAACACCAGTTCATACTTCAGTTTAAAACAAAAACTATTGATTAATAAAGCTACGTTGATAAAGTTTATTGGTCTCAAGAAAAAAAAAAAAAATCGATATTAAAGCTGGATTATCTTTACCGGGGAGCTGGATTACACAATTAAACAACGTGAGAAATCTGTTTCTGAAGAAATATCTATTTTAAATATACCAGTGTTGATACTTTCTGTTCAAATTGAATCCTTTCTTGGAGTTACTGTAGATCCCAATACAAATGAGAATTACTAACATCTGTTTTTTTTTTTATGACTAAGGAAAGATTTAAAGTAAAAAGGAGGGAGACCGCTAATATCCAAAGATTACAAGCAGCCTGACATAAATTGAGTCATGTGCTATTTCTTATCCTCAAGTGTCACAGCTGTAATAGATGCAATAGGAATGAAAGAGGTAGAAAAATATAATAAAAAGGACATGAGAAAACTAACCTGCTTTCTGGAAAACGTTCTTAAAGTTGAAACAGAGCCTCAGCTTCCTCCTGCTAGAAAGGAGTTGAGCGACTGCCACTGTTGTTGTCGTCGTTCTTCTTATTTCTCTCAGTCCTGTAATAACAACAACATGTTGCTTCAAGAGTTTCAAACTTAACCAACCTGGTTACCGTCTTTGTGCAACAAAAGGCAATTCGAAGACGTGTTTTGCTTATGTGCTTCAAAATAAGCAATTATTTGGTAAGACTTTCATTTTGGTCGTTACATTTATATTTTAACGGGATTGTTAGACGACCAAACCCAAAGCTGTGCTTTCAGAGTAGCATCTCCTAATGGCACTTTACAGTTGGGCTTCTATTCTTTTCTTTGCCTATTTTTTGTTTATATAACTTTATTGGGCTTTTTCCTTTTTCTAAAATAAAAAGGGTTTTCTGATGTTTGCTGCCAAAAGAGCAACAGAGAAAAGCGAATGGAGAAAAAAAACAAAACACAAAAAAACCCCCAGCTTTCTTAACGTCTCCGCTCAGAGTGCACCGAACTCTCCAAGCGGAGCAGAGCCGGTATTCTCAGCAAAGCACTCTAAACCGGCGAGCCCGTAATGATGCTTTCAGTGAACCAGTGAGATCAGACGCAGTCAGCTGGATCAATAGTTGAGCACATCACTGTTCAATCAAAACCTTCGCCCCACAGGATAAACCAGGCCTCAGATCCCCTGGGTAACGAAAGCACGTGGACGCTCTATTGTCACTACCCTGAGACAAAAAAAACAAAAAAAAAGAGTCGTCTTTAAACAAACACTTAACAGAGTGTTTTAGATTTGCTTCTTATACTGCATTGTAGTGCGAACGGGTAAAAGGGAAGCAGGATGTTGCACAGGAAAACCCCCCAACATCTCTCTCCACCATCCCATGAAAGGATAGTTGGTCTTTTTTTTTGCCTCCTGCTCTTTCTCTGTATTCTGTCCCAATTATCTCAAGTGTTAAATCTGCAGTGTTGCTGGGCCTCTGAATATTTTATAAGTCTCGTTAGGCAGAGGTTGAGCCACATTTATTGAGAAGCTTACAACTCTGCATGACTTTGCGCTTGGAAAGAAGAAGAAGAAGAAAAAACAGCTATCAGTGCTTCCTGGTATGTCTCAATCGGTGGCTGATCGGGTTAACTCTTTAAAGTTTGTCACAAGGAATGATAGACAAGTCCAACTGTTTAACAGTCATTACTCCTGTGTCATCATAAATACATTATTGTAAGACAAATACATTTGTTTGTTGCATATTCCCAACAAAAGGGCAGATTTGCCACCGTTTGCGCCAACAGATTTTATGCTACCCTTTTATCGCATCCACTCTTTGTGGCAGTTCTCAATGTGCGATACAAGTAGTAACCCTGGGAAGCATTAGAAAAGGGGATTGTACAAGTACAAAATAAAAGACGGCTTCCACCACTGGAACCAATTAAGAAAAAAACACTTCTACTTTGAAACTCAAAAGAAAGGTTAGAAATGTTGAAAAGCTTAAACTTAACTTTGTTTGGGAGGCAGAGCTCTACAAAAAAAAAATGTGTTTCCAAAATCATACAGAGCTTCACTTTTTACATATTTTCTTATATCACACTCTTATCCTAAATTGTATTAATCTCACCAAAATACTACAAATCAGGGCAAACAGTCTGTTACCTGAGGAGAGTCCTGTTTGTCTTACCAAGCTGTGATTCGATGAGCTGATGAGAAACTGGTGAGCTTGCAGGTTAAGCCCGTTAGTAGGCGGAGTCAGCTGGTGCAAGTGCAACGTTCAAAGACGCACTTCTGATGCTCTGCAAATAAACATGTTTTATTGTTGCTAAATGAATTTAGGTCGTTGGTGGGGTTTTTTTTTTTAAGTCGCTCATCACTATGAAGAACTACACCAGGAGTTAGCGTTCAGTGAAACATTTCGTCAACCAAAACAAACATTTAAAGCATTTAATAAGACTGAGCAACAGAGATACATATAAATAGCGACTTCATGACAACGAGACAGCTAAGAAAATCTGCCCGCTGTTAATTAGAACTCTGAATCAGTCATTAGTGTGTAATTGGGGCCATGAATAGAAGTTTAATGAATGGAAAATTAACTGTCATTAACAAGCTCTAATCAGTCGTTTATTCTAGACGGAGGCACAAATCCTGATTGTGTTGCACAGAGAACAATGCGCAATGGACGTCGTCGTCGCTGCGCTGTCAAAACAGTAACAGACAGTATTTAAATGCGCATGTCTTTCCAAATCTCATACAGCCTATTTTGTAAACAGGAGACATCTTTTTTTCTTCCACCTTAACGGGTTGTAATGAAGTCCATCGCCTGGCCACAGCGCATTTAAAGTACAAGTCAGTTTACCTGTAACAGCAGCCACGCAACGTTGACCATAATGCTAATTCAAATCATTTGCATTTGTTTAAATTAATAGTAGCATTATGCATTTACCTGTTTTTGACCAGTCATGACTGCTGTCAAACCAGTTTTACATGTTTGATGACATTTGACGTGATTTCTGGCGTTATTATTTCTTCTTTTTCTTGTCTGACAATGTTTGTTATTTCTTCTCACTCTGTTTTTTTTTTTTTCAGGATTTAGTGGAACTACAGGGTAGAAATCTGCATAACTTTTCACTTTTACAAAACTAGAATAAAAGTAAAATACACATTGGTTTACTTTGTGGACAGATAACAAAAGCTAAGCAAATTAGAACTTAGCATATCTATTTTGTCAGACATGCCTTTGTACTTAATATTATGGAAGTTTCTTTACTGTTGTATGACTGATTTAAAGAAGACAGTTTGTGTTTGAAGGTATATTTCTCGTTCCTTTAAAAAACTATTTAATATTTTAACAAGATAAAGAAGGAAAACATAAAAGTAAAAAAACATTTTGTCGTGGTGTGTAGTGGCTGAGTTGGACCCGAATGCGTAAAAGCAGATGCAGCAAGGAGATGAAGAATGTTTCGTAAACAATGGTGAAGAAAACTTACAAAAATCACCAGGAGCCAGAGCAAAAACAAAAACAGGAATTCAGAGAAAAGTGATAGTAGGGAAATAACAGGATACAACAAAAGGAACCAGCAAGGAGTGACTGAGAATGAGTGGTACATTTAGTGGGGAACCAGACAGAAGGAACCCAACACAACCAAAGTAACCAAAGGACTGAACCAAGGCAAAACAGAGACAAAGCAGATCTAATCAAAGAATAGACACCAAAATAAAATAAAACTAAAATCAATAAAAACAGAACCCCGAAACAACCCAGGGCCTGACACATTTATCTCTGTCCCCGTTTTCTGTCCTGTTTTAATCGTCTTTGGTCTTTGATTTCGCTGCGTTGAACAATCAAATAGATATGGCACATTTTGATAATGTCCTTTTTTCATTATACTGCGGCTTCAGTCCACTACCTCCACATTTAAACACCATATGATCACCTTCAGGGACCCGCAGTCTTACACAAAGCGTCACCTGGTTCTCATCACAACGTCTAAGCTTTCGTCTCAACAGAACGCCCGACTTTGTTCTGGTTCCCCTGCTAAACTTCAAAGCCATCGTTAGATTAAAGACGGTGGGCTTGTTTTCTCTATCTCTGCTGCCTTCACTGCTCCACTTTTAACTACTGGGATCTGAATTAGGCGGATTCAGATGAGGAGAAACGATTCACAAATCTCGGCAACAAACGTTTTATTCAGTTAATTCGACCGATGTGCAGAAGGTGAGGTGAATGCGTCTTTTTTTTTTTTTGTTTTGTTATAAATTAAATCAACATTTAAAAGCCACATTTTTGGTTTCACCCTGGTTGTCTTTGCTCATCTGAAACGTTTAAGAGGGACAAAAACACAAACAGATTAAATCTGCAAGGTGGTAAATCCTCTTTCACATCATCTCTGTACTTCGTTGGGTCTTAATAAAGAATCGAGAATATAATTGAACTGAGGCCATCTCATCATTTTCTTAAACCCTCTTATAATTCTGACTTCATTTTCGTATTCATCATGATTTCATAATCAAAACTGCGCAATGCCTTTTTCATGATTAAGCTTATCTGACAATTATACACCTGCAAATTGTAACTAAACAGTGTAAAAGCATAGTAAAAAAAAAACAAAAAAAAAAGCCAAAATCTCTGTACTCAGGAATGAGAGGCTGTATCTCTTATAGATTCTGACCAATCTTTATTTTTGTTTTTATACTTTATTTATCAATTTTCACAGCATATTCATTACAGCATTCAGGTTTTATACAACGCTGTCCTTCTTAACATACATAACCCTTACACAAAACTTTGTAGATCTAGCAGCATGGTATAGATCTTTTTAATCGCCCCCCTTTGATGGATGTTTATACCTACGATTTTATCCAGAGCTGTTTCTTCAGGCAGTTCAGGAAATGTGGGATATCCATTTTTCACAAAATGCCGCAGTTGTAAACAGCGGGAAAAGTGTGTATGTGGAATATTAAACTGTTCCATGAGTTGTGTAAACGAAGAAAAAATCCCATCAATGAAAAGGTGTTTAACTTTACTTGGTCCATTTCTTTCCCAAATTTTAAAGGCAGAATCAGACATAGAAGGTGGGAACATATGATTTGAACAGATAGGAGTTTTAATCGACATAAAATGTTGTCCCAATTTTTTCCTACACTGCACCCAGATTCTCAGGGAATTATAGAGCAGAGGGTTGCATTTATATGTACATATCTCTAAAGGGAGAGCAGAGGTCAACAAAGCAGGTAGACTAGTCTGGCCACAATTAGACGACTCAATCTGAAGCCAAGATGGGGTTTCTGTAGAAAAATCACTAATCCAATATAGCATGTTTTGTATATTTGCTGCCCAGTAAAAAGACTGGAAAGTTGGCAAAGCCAATCCACCCGTAGGTCTAGGTCTCTGCATAAAATCTTTACGAATTCTGGGGGATTTACCATTCCAAATAAAAGCAGAAACTTGTTTATCTAGTGTCACAAAGAATTCCTTTGGGGTGTAACATGGAATGCACTGAAATAAATAAAGGAACTTAGGCAATATGTTCATTTTTATAGAATTGACACGGCCCATTAATGATAGTGGCAGGTTATTCCGCCTCTGAAAATCTAATTTAGTATTTTCAAGAAGTGGTACAAAATTATTTTTAAAGAGATCTTTATATTTGCGAGTAACTTTGACCCCCAAGTAAGTCACGTAATCTGATTTGACTTTAAAAGGAAACTTTATAAATGAAATCTTCCTGGCTTTAGAGTTTATACTAAATAATTCACTTTTATGCAAATTTAATTTGTAACCCGAAATAGTGACGAATTGTTCAAATATGGTAAGAGCATGGGGAAGAGAGCCCAAAGGGTCTGAGATATACAGCAGGAGGTCATCAGCGTATAAAGATAATTTGTCCTCCTGATCCGCTCTGTAGATACCCTTAACTTTATCTTCTGCTCGCAGCTTAATCGCCAACGGTTCAATTGCTAACGCAAATAAAAGAGGGGACAAAGGACACCACTGTCTTGTCCCGCGTTGAAGTGGGAAGTAACAGGAATATAATGAATTTGTTCGAACACACGCCATAGGTGAGGAGTAAAGTACCCGAACCCAAGAAGTGAATTTAGGGCCAAGTCCAAATTTATTTAATATGTAAAACAAATAGTCCCACTCCACCCGATCAAAGGCCTTTTCAGCGTCAAGTGACAGGGCGACTTCAGGGGTTGCAGTTGACTCCGTGTATAATATGTTAACAAATCTACGCAAGTTGAAAAAGCCATGCCTTCCCTTTACAAATCCTGTTTGATCAGAAGAAATAATATGAGGTAAACATCGTTCTAGTCTGTGAGCCAAGATCTTAGACAATGTTTTTAAATCCACGTTTAACAGCGATATTGGATGATATGATGAACATTCAAGCGGATCCTTATTTGGCTTTAATAACAAAGAAATAGTGGCTTGACGAAGCGTTGGGGGAAGGCATTGCCAGTTAAATGATTCAACAAACATATTTCGTAATAATGGAGACAAACTATCTTTAAAGGTCTTGAAAAATTCAACTGGGTAGCCACCTGGTCCCGGAGATTTTGCGTTCTGCATTGAGCAAATTGCAAATTTAATTTCTTCTACAGTAACCTGTTCCTCCAGTTGATCCCTAAGTGCAGAGTCTAAAGTTGGGATTGTCATCTTTTCAAAAAATGTACCAAACAATCCAGGCATTTTTAAAGATTCTGATTCATAAAGGTTAGAGTAAAACATTTTAAAACTCTCATTTATTTTTTGTGGATCAGTAGTTACGGAGCCCTCTAGGGGACATGGGGAATTTTTTTTCTTTTGCGTTCCCTCGCAATACTGTACTGGTCAGTTATGCAGCATAATTGAACACTGCAAGCCTTTCTTATGGTGGGTGCCGTATTTTATGCTTTAATATAAGGTTATGTGAGGTTTTTCCATGAATGTTAATATCTTTCTGTGAAATATCTGAAGTCTTATATCTTTCTTTAGGATAGAAAGGCGCCACAAACCTACGATATAAACAGAAACTTTCCGTAAGTAGGAAAAAAATAAAAATACATCCTAATTTGGACTATTTCTGAGTTATTATCGCGGGTAATAAATCATCTGACAGTTTTGATTGTGTCTCTGTTGTGTTCGTAACCTGAATGGTTTAAAGAGCTGCTTTCAGTTCCATCTTAGCCTTAACAGACATAAACATGCAGTAAAATATAAATCAATTTTCAATCAATGTTTTGCACCAAACAGTTTTTATTATTAACAAGTTTTATTATTAAAAACACGACAAACTAATGATGGTAAAGGACCGCACTGGGTTAACTCGGGGAATCTCATCTGTCCGTGTATCAATCAAGTCCAGATCATTTCTTTGTTCTGTCACAATTATCGATTTATTCCATTTTGATGATTATGCTCCAAACATTGCAAGGACTGACCGCCCCGCTCACCGCTTCCTAATACACACAAAGCCAGTATCCTTCCCATTCATACCTGGTGACGTCACTCCCACGTCAACACACCTAAGTGTCAAAGCCGCTGCTCCTGTCATATCAATAATTACTTATTTCATTCATATGGCTCTTACAGAGCCTCAGTGAAAACTTGTTTATTATTATTAACTGTTTGGTGCAAAACACTGATTGAAAATCGATTCATTTTTTTACTGCATGTTTATGTCTGATAAGGCTAAGATGGAACTGAAAGCAGCTCTTTAAACCATTCAGGTTACGAACACAACAGAGACACAATCAAAACTGTCAGATGATTTATTACCCACGATAATAACTCAGAAATAGTCCAAATTATAATGTGTTTTTATTTGTTTCCTACTTACGGAAAGTTTCTGTTTATATCGTAGGTTTGTGGCGCCTTTCTATCCTAAAGAAAGATATAAAACTTCAGATATTTCACAAAAAGCTATTAACATTCATGGAAAAACCTCACATAACCTTATATTAAAGCATAAAATACGGCGCCCACCATAAGAAAGGCTTACAGTGTTCAATTATGCTGCATAACTGACCAGTACAGTTTTGCGAGGGAACGCAAAAGAAAAAAAAATCCCCATGTCCCCTACAGCAGTGGGTCTCAAACTTTTTTCAGTGATGTACCCCCTTAAAAATATATTTTTACTCAAGTACCCCCTGACACGGGCAAAGCATTTTTGGAATAAAAAAGAGGTACAGTGCTGTAAATACCCTGTAAATACTGAATATAAAATTCAGTGCATGAACACACATTTATATTTTATTGAACTTTTTACAAAATAATTTTTCCCAAGACTTATTATGAGGAGCCTACTGATTTTTTAAAGATATTTTGAAAAGCTTCACGTACCCCCTGCAGTACCTCCACGTACCCCCAGGGGTACGCGTACCCCCATTTGAGAACCACTGCCCTACAGGGCTCCGTAATAAATCACCCATTTACCCCAAAGCGTGTTGAAGAAAGTCACATCAAACATTGTATGTAGTTTTTCTTTTAAAACAAGAGCGAACTCCTATAAAAACTAAGATAACATAACATAAGGTGTGTATTGGTGCCCAATCTACCAACACTACCACCAGAAACACAAACAAACGTACCATCAGTCTGCATCCGTCTGCAGATGCAGGAGAGTCTCTCAGTTTTTCAGATGAATCCTGTATCCTGCTCACTCAGAGAGGAGAGGGCACCGAACTTGGATCCAATAAAGGTTTTCGCTGACTCGGGGGAATCAAACAATTTTTTTGTTTCGCCATTCATGGAGATCCGAAAACGAGCAGGATCGATAAGACCGCAGCGAACTGCGTCTTTTTTTCTGCAGTAGCTTCTTGAAGGCGGCCCGGGGTCTGGACAGGTCGATGCTGTAGTCGGGAAAGATAAAAAATCTGCTCCCCTCGAAACTCCAACTTGCCAGCTGTTGTATCCGCTCCTTCTCCTGGTAGTAATGGATCCGCACGATAAAGGCCCGCGGGCCTTTTCCTTTCGGAGGCACCGGCGCTGCCGCTCGATGGGCCCTGTCCAGACCGTCCGGACCACCCAGTATGTCGAATAACATGTCTGCAATGAATCTGGCAGGTTCCCCTGCTCCATTCCTTCAGGAATTCCCAGTATGTCAGTTACGACGCCTTCCCCTATTTTCCAAGTCGTCTGTTTTCGCCAATAACTTATTATATTGGTCGTTTAGGTCCGCACAGCAGGTTTCCGCAACTTCCAAGCGCTTGTCCAAATTTTGCAGGCCTTCTTCATAGTCACCGAGTTTCTAATCACCGAGTTTCTTTGTGAATTCGTCAGCAGCAGCTTTTATTGGGTGAAATGGCTTCGGCGATGTCCTCTTTAATTTCACCTCGTAGGTTTTTCGTCTCCAATAACTTCTGGCCTGGTCTGTAGCCGCTTTGCTAGCAGCCTGCGGGTTGTTAGCTCGCGCTTCTTTAGCAGATGGTTTTGATCCATTTTGTTCGACGAAAGACGGGAGTACGCAAAATAACGTCGACTTTACAGTTTCAATTCAGAATATCCAAGAGTTGGGCTGCTTTGGGCGATTTTTTAAAACTATTTTAACCAAAAATGTTGAGACCTCGTGGTTCGCAGGTCTACTCCATAAGGCGCCCCTAGTGGTCAGAATGTAGTCATTTTTAATTATGATAATAGTTATAATTTCTAATAATAACTTCTTCTAAGGCAGGGCTACATCATAACTCATCATTGCAGCATCAGTTGGAGCATTAATAACATTGCAATATTTCCGACTCTAAGAATTAATAGATGCTAAAGGATACAGGGTCAAAAACAATCACATTCTAATCCACATTTCTATAATCAATATGCGGCAGGCAAACAAAAACATGGTTCTCTCTAAGGATAATATAGTTAAGTCATGTACAGGGCATCACCGTCTCAGAGGCCCCTTCCCGACTCAGAGGCCTGTCCCGACTCAGATCGGGATGAGTCCTGACTCAGATCCTGGTCCAGACTCGGAAGTCGGTCCAGACTCAGAGGCAGGTCCCCCCGACTCAGATCCCGGTCCAGACTCAGATCCTGGTCCTGACTCAAATCCTGGTCATGACTCAGATCCCGGTCCAGACTCAGAGGCCCGTCCGGTCTCAGGGGCAGGTCCCGACTCAGAGGCCGGTACCGACTCAGAGGCCAGTACCGACTCAGAGGCCGGTCTGGCCTCTGAGGCCTGTCCGGTCTCAGGGGCAAGTCCCGTCTCAGGGGCCGGTACCGTCTCAGAGACCGGTACCGTCTCAGAGGCCGGTCCGGGATCTGAGGCTGGTCCGGACTCAGAGGGCTGTCTGGACTCAGATTCCTGTCCGGACTCAGAGGCCTGTCTGGACTCAGAGGACGGTACCGTATCAGAGGCCGGTACCGTCTCAGAGGCCGGTCCGGGATCTGAGACTGGTCCGGACTCAGAGGGCTGCCTGGACTCAGAGGCCTGTCCGGACTCAGAGGACGGTCCCGACTCTGAGGCCGTTCCCGTCTCAGAGGCCGTTCCCGTCTCAGAGGCCGGTCCGGTCTCAGAGGCCGGTCCCGTCTCAGAGGCCGGTCCCGTCTCAGAGGCCGGTCCCGTCTCAGACGCCTGTCCCGTCTCAGAGGCCGGTACCGTCTCAGAGGCTGGTCCGGACTCAGAGGCCTGTCCGGACTCAGGGGCCGGTCCCGACTCTGAGGCCGTTCCCGTCTCAGAGGCCGATCCCGTCTCAGACGCCTGTCCCGTCTCAGAGGCCGGTACCGTCTCAGAGGCTGGTCCCGACTCAGAGGCCTGTCCGGACCCAGAGGCCGGTCCAATCTCAGAGGCCGGTACCAACTCAGATCAGGACCGAGTCCTGACTCAGACCCTGGTCCTGACTCAGAGGTCCATCCTGACTCAGATCCCGGGCCTGAATCAGAGGTCCATTCTGACTCAGAATCCAGTCCTGACTCAGAGGTCCATTCTGACTCAGAACCCGGTACTGATTTGGAGGTCGGTCCCGAGTCGGAGGTCGGACCTGACTCGGAGATCGGTACCGACCCGGAGGCTGGCTCAACGTCTGGTCCACAGTTAAAGGGTCCTTGAGTCCGAACAATGTCCGAGTCGTCTCCACAGCAGGCAGCATGTTGGATCCACCTCCAAGCCTTTCTAAGATTGTCCTTCCGAAGGTGAATTTTCCTGGGTCGGGTCAGGGTTCTTCTGAAACTCTCTATAAGCTTGTAAAAAACTATCGGATTGTCACTTTTGACAATCTGAAACAGCAATTCTCTCACTATATTATCATTGCCACAGAGAAGCTGAACGATGTCTTTGCAGAGTTTTCTGTCCATATCGTCAAAAAATACAAAATCTATATCCTTAAGTTCTTTCCAGAGTTTTGGGGCAAGTTTTTGGTGGACTGGGTCGATGTTCTTCATTTTGTATCTAGATCTACGACTGGACTTGGAAATCAAACGCCAAAGAATATTTTCCACCATATCTCTCCTGTCCTCTTCAGTTCCTCGTTTGAATCCCATTTTGTTGGCATCCCTCAAAAATTGTTCAGGCTCCATATCTGCCTGAGTGTAAGCCTCACTCAGGCAATTTTCTTCTGAATATATGTCCTCTTTAGGAAAAATAATCTTTCTAATCTTTGTTTTTGCACATGTGAACATTTTCTTTGTAGGAACAGGATTCTCCAGGTGATGTTTGATTTTTTTTACAATAACTGAGTGTCCATCTGGGTAATCAAGGAGGGCAATTATGTTCATTCCAGAAGCGAAGCTGAACTCATCTTTAGCGAGACTTTGGAAAACCCTTTCGCTAAGTTCCTCTGAAATGTCTGACAGCACATCCACGTTTAATTCTCCTGTTTCGCTCATCAGTAAACGCAAAACTTTCTGGTGTTGCTCGCAGAAGGTTTCTTTGACCAGATGCAGAGTTGGGCCATCTGCCACCTTTTCAATAATTTGCCACAGAAGTTGACTGAGAAAATTTCTCTTTTGATAGTCAGGGGTTGTTTGACCTGGATGCACTTTGTTTGAGCAGGTCTTCCTGATCATTTTCCAAAATGAGACCTTCGGTCTCACAAAAACGTCACGCTGGGAGCTCTCGTCCGTCATCTTCATTGTGCTGTCCAAAATATCCAAATGAATTCTGTGTTGACTGACCAGAGAATTAACTGATCAGTTGGTCACGGACGTTATGACATCACAGAGGCATCCTTAGAAGGGCCTCACAACACTGACATCCGCATGGCAACTGTTGTTAGGGTTCTAATAGCTCACAGTGAGCATGCTCTATGGAAAAAAAAAAAAAAAATCTGTGAGCACTAAATACATTTTTCCCACAAGTCTGAACTGGAAGTGCAGGTTCGCCAGAACAGGGGGGCCAGGGAACCATTGGACCCTCCATTTTACCGCCCTGTACATTTTTGCATTCACACTATTGAGTTCCACTTCTCTGGTAAATTTCGCCGAGCTTCTTCTCCTGCATACTTTGTGCTATTTTCACCATTCAACTTTTATGCTACTTGGCTTGCTCTCCTAATGCAGGCTGTATCTCTTGGTATTCATAACCTTCATACTTTTGATAATATTCAGTTTTTTATGAATTTTTCACCCCATGGGGAAACGGCTTCATCATCCTGTGGCAGAATTGAGAATTACGATATAAAATGCCCGTTGTGTTTCACAGTTCATGTCTCAGGTCGGCTTCAAACGCTTTTGCCATTTTCACCAAAAGCATTGAGCATTCAGCATTCACACTTGCATTTTCATAGGAAATGCACACTTTCTAGTTTTTAGTTATTTTTTAGATTCATTTAGAACCAGTGATCCGCCTTTCAATAACAGTCATAGTTAGCCATGTGGCCTTTGGGGAAAGTTAATTTCTCATCCCTTGCTTAGAGACTCCCAAATCTCTAAATGCTGTTAAAATATTAATCTCGCTTCTGTAACTCACTTATGAGAAAAAAACAGACATTTTTAGACAACGGCAATCAAATTCAAACAAATCTGATCAAATCCAGACCGAGTCATTCTGATAACTCTTACAGTTTAGCTGGAATAATAAACTCGTAGGTAGACAGATGTAAACAAGTCCAGGAGAAGGACCTAAAGAAATGCACCCTGAATATCCATGCAGGGCATTGTAGCTGCTTCATCAATTGCATTGCTGTGGATGGAAAGTTGAGGTAAAATATTATTTATTTTGGTATTGATTTGTCAGCTTTTATTTTTGCAAATCACTGAGAACTCATTGATTGTGTGTTTTATTATTTCGGAGAAGCAGGTTTCTGTTGGGACTGAAGGAGCAGGATCTCAACCCTGCTCTCAGCAGGCCAGTTAATCCAGCTGAACCACAACATGGACCGAGAGGTTTTGTGCTTCATGGGCTTTTTTATTGACTAAGTGGAAAGTGCAGATATACTTTTTAGATTGGATTTTAGCCTTGCTTGTTTGCTAGCTGACGATAAATGATCCCGTGATTGCAGGATTAATCCTGTTGCACTTTGGGTGCATGTTTAATCCACCAACTTCGTCTGAGTAAAGGTTCAGCAGTGCAACAGGTGGACATGGCCAGATATGTTCTAGCTTCACAGGGACAAGTAGGTGTTTGGTTATTGAAAAGGACAAAAAGAATAAACGTAACCAGTTATTCATAAATACAACTCATTACAGAAGCTGCCTTAGACTGTTGCTATCGTACCAAACGTTGCCAATAATTCTACAGCCTCACTGCAGTGAAAAAGCCGATAGACCATCAATTTGTAATGGCAGGAGTCCAGTCTGGATTCAGACTAAAGAGCAAGTTATTTTGGACCCGATCCACACCTTTTTTTGTTTAGGTTAGCTGAGGCTTTTATAGCTGACAGCCATGTGGGACAAACCTGTGTATTTTTCTGTGCAACAGACAGCAGTAGGCATCATTAATAACAACGTTCAAAGAAAAATGCAAATTTTACGAAACAAGAAAATTTGGAGATTTCTTCCACAGATAAATGTGTCGCAGTGGCCATAATATATTGTGTCATTACATTGATATAAAACATACGGCTCCAGTGATTTTCATTTTCTTGCAGAGGACACAAGGATTTTTATTTAAATTATCAAGATGACCTGGGTCCTAATCCAGCCCTATTTTTCTTATATGATTTTGGTTGTTTTATATATATATATATATATATATATATATATATACTTTTATTTAATTATTCCTCTGTGGTTTAGAGTGGTAGCTGGTATTTCCAATTGTAATCAAAGTAATTAAATATAGCTTTTGTTAGATTTTTTTTAGAACATAATTGTTTCATTTCTGGAAATTTGCCTATTTTATGTTGGACAAAGTGCTGTATAAATAACAATGTCATCTGCATAGCATGAAACTAACTGGGTTTCATGCCATTCATTTATCATTTACTTATCACACTTATTTCCTGTTGTGTGATTATCTTTCCTGAAGTGAACACAACAGGGTGATATTTTATGTAATACAGGCCTCCAGAGTTGTTAAGTGTAAGTTATTTTTATAGCTTAAAACATTTTTATTGTTTGAAATTTGAAATTTACGTGCGTTTGTCCCTGTATGTCGACACGCGGCCCATTTATCCAAAGCGACTCACAGGTGAGGAATTTTACAAGTGTAATTAGAGGCATTGAAATTTCACACTGATAATTATAGCTCAACGCAAACTACCGAGACGTGATTGTCCCTCAAAATTCTGTTCTTATGTAAAGCATCTAATCTCCATACGGTTTTGAGGTGGGTGTGTGAGGTTTCTGTCTGTCTTTCACCCAGACAGACAACTCTGGTCTTTATTTGCATGGGAAAGATGCAGAGTTTGGGTCCTGTCTGCACGGGAAAGTGGCTTTTTCGACACCTTTAGCTCTTGTTATCGGGCTGAGGGACCTGGAGAACATAGCCGCCGCTGGGAGATAAGAAAGCTACTGCTGAAGGTGGAGGAGGGTGAGACGGAGTTGGGGAAAGAACTGATGGCCCTCCAAGCATTAGCTGGTCCAACCGTTTTTTTTTTGTTGTTTGTTTTTTTCCAGCTCATAGAACAAAATCCGTTTGCAACGCTCCTGCATGTAGATTCCTGCTGCAGTTTGAGTTTTGTAAACTGTTGCGTCTGAATAGCTTCACAGGATTCAGTTCAGACTGTTGGATTTTGCATAAAATGAAGCTGTGCTGTGTTGCATTTCATGTCAGGCTCTAAACATTAGATTTGTTTATATTGTGTGCATCTCAATGGTAACTACGTTTTATGCTAACGATTTGTCTGATAGTTTTTGTCCAACAATGGATAAAATGTGTAATAGACTGGGAGTGGCATCTTTTTTTTCTCTCAGATTCTGACCAATCTTATTAACATTATTTCTGTCTTTTTTCCTTTAGCTCTCCTACCAGCATGTGTGCACTCATCTTGTTTAGCTGCGTTTTTAATAACATCAAAGTAAAGCCAGTCTCATTTTAACCAAATAGCTGCAACGTGTCAGAACTGTGGATATTTTGGACATGTTAATGTATTCACCAACCAACAGTGCTATCTGCAAGTGGATTTGTCAGTCCTTCATCCACAAACAACAGAATGTCATCATATGTAGATAAAAAAAATTTTAAAAAAGGACCGACATCCACACTCTCAACTCACCTTTCAACTATTTTCTGATTTTGTTTTATTTATTATTCCCAATGCCTAAGTCTGCAAAAAAAGTAATAAAACTTTTATGCTGTTTTTTTTTTTTTTTTTTAGATGTTGATTTTCTGAGACACCTACTGCCATAAAACATTTAAGAAAAGTTGTGATACTATGAAGCTTATTCTAAAGCATTGCAGCCTCAAAACCACTGATATTTTTGCTATTATGGATGAAAACGTAACCCAGGATTAGGATACAACAGAACATTAAAATACACCCAATTATTTTTCCTTTGCACCTTAGAAACTGATTGCAATGTTTTTTCTTAGCACCTCCCCCACTTCTTGCCACACAGATACAGTGCCCTGGATATAATATGGAGAAGGCAGGCTGGTTTTGAGGGAGGTGGATGTGTTGCTTACCTGATTTAATATTATGCATAAAGGCCCCGGTGATGAGGATGCCAGTCTGACGTGCCTCATTAATTCCTCAGCTCACTGGGCTGTGGACAGGGGCAACAGAGACTTCACCGGTGTCTCTTTAATGCGCTGAAATGGGAGGATAGTTTAGCTTTAATTCTATTACAGCACAGCCATGCTATTTATTGCTCCTCACATGCACACGTCCCAACTTTCCACACTGTCAGTCATGTCCAATATGAATACATGAATACAGTAAAAGGCAGCAACAGGGTGAATCACCATTCATGCCTTTAGGCCATATGACTAAATCTTGTGCCTTCATCCAGGACTCGCAGGCTTTGATTGCTTGCGAGTCCTGGAATAAAATTTCAGTTGTTTGATGTGGCAAATGAGGCTGAAGATTTATATTAATCATAATAATTTGAACTATTCCCCACATCATGTTTGGAGCACACCTTACAACAAAATAACATACACCAACAAAACATGCAGGTCGGACAGGGGACAATTTAAAACTTTAAATCGTCTTTAAATCATCAGTCCTAAATGTCTATATCCAAATCAGTAATACTAGTTTAAACATTTGTTGCTGCACATTGAAACATGAAGTGAATAATTACAATTATGTATACTAGTTCATTTCACAGTGATGGCTGATGGCGCTAGTGGAGTTAGAAGATTGCCTATTGATAGCTGCTTTTAACAAGCACAGGTAAAAAAAACAAAAAACAACAACATGATACATATACACAAGGTTAAAAACTTTGGACAAGAGGACAATGCTTTTTGCTGCTTTCTTTATTCAGTTTTACAAACATTATCAACAATTACTCAATTTGAGGCCTCGTTAGCAGTAAAAACAGCAGAGCTGAAAGGCTGAAAATATGATACAAAGTCTTCTCAGCGCATTGAAAAACGTTGCTTTCCTCAGGACGCCCCACATTAAGAGAGTCGGGGTTGACGATTAACTTAATTTACAATAAATACAATTAGCAAGTAAACAATATAAATTAAACTAAAAATGATTTAAACATAACTCACAGGTTCGTACTTTAAAGTATCAGGCAATGATTTCGTTAGCAAAGCATTGAATTTCTTGATAGTTCAGTTTTAACTGTAAGCTGAGGTAAAATTGTTTCAAAGAACCCTTCTAACTCACGTCTAAAATGTCTCTTTGACAGCATATTGACATTTTTAGTGACGTAAACCGACAACCCTGACACTGACACAGTTGCGATGTAAAGGAGTCGTCTGCAGGGTTTTTCTTTTGAGATTTCTTACTTCCTGTTTTGCTGGTCTGGCGTAAAGCGTTAGCTATAGTACAATCAAATAGTCGCACCTCGACAGTGGCGGGTTTGGTGATACAAATATAAATAGGAAATTATGATAATTGTTTACAATACATTGACATTCTGCATTAAAAAAAAAAAAATCTTACAAAATTTGAGATTACAAAGTGTAAAAAATACTGCAATCTTCCCCATATAAAAGGCCAGCTCGAATGAGGCAAGTAAAATTGCTTCATATATTATGAAACATAAAAATGACAGATATTAAGACACAAAGCAGAGTATACAAAACGTTGCCGGTTCGTTCGCGTTTTATGAACTGATTGAACCGACATGCTACTAGGCACCACCTTATCACCAAAAAAATAAAACGTTGGTCCTGTTTAAAAGCATCTTGCGTCGTGTTTTAAATGACTGACGTGTGGTACTGAATGCTGAACAATCTTCAACTGTTAGCAAAGACGTTGCTCAGGGAATGCTGCAGAGTTTCTCCATGTACAGTGGTTTTCACAGCGTGACGACTTCCAAAACAAAGCAACGGTGCACCTGATTTTAAAAAATATGCCTGCATCAAATATTTAGACACGTCTCTTAAACAGTGGTGACAGAAAGAAAGGCATTATGAACAGTAGACCCCTCTGGGACTCTTGCCCCATGGCTCATCAGCTCTTGGATGGTCATCCAGTTGTCCAGAATTTTTTTGTTCCGCTTCTTCATCATCTTTTTGTGACTGAGCTCCAAGATGTTGATCTCCTTTTTGCCCTCGGCTCCGCTCGCAGGTCCCTCCTTTAGGCATTCGAGGCGGCTTTTCTGCATGAACTCCCTCCTCTTCCTTTGCTCCCTGGCTCTTGCCAAATGCTGCTTCCTCTCCTCCTTGCTCCAGTAGCGGCCCATCTTCATCTCACTCATCGCATCGTCGTCTGTAGTCATGCCTCCGCTCCTCTCTTCTCTGATTCTAAGTGCCCGCTCCCTAAGTATGCGGTCGCGAGCAGGTCTCCTGGCGACGTAGCGAGTCCCATCTGCGCGGACTTTGACTTTCCACTCGAGGCGAGGTTCCCCCCCATGACCGTTGCGGTGCATGGGATCTCGACACACGCTAAGGAGACTCAGCTGGCTCTGTGAATACTCCAGGGATGAGTGCTGCTGGAGCAGCTGCATATAGCTCTGCAATAGAGATGATGTTCGCCACAAAGTTATTCAGAAGTGCTTTATCTAGACGTGCGCTACATAGATAAGTTTTCATAATACAAACCTGAAGTTGTTTGGATCCTCCCTGGCCGTGATAGGTGCCCGTCTGATATGAAGCACCATAAGGAAGAGCTCTTCTCGAGTCTCTGCTCCTTCCCTTTTTGTCGCATCTTTCGTCGTCCGCTGGTAGGGCTGGGTCCGACTCAGACCGTGAAGGATTGCTCTGGTCGGGGCTGCTGGAGATAACTGGACCGTGATCGGCTGGCCTGCAAGGCCTATGTGTGCCTTGAGGCTTTGGGATAGGAATGGGATTGGATGGCACAGAAGAGGCAAGTCTGAGGTTTTTCTGGTTGGTAATGCTGATTTGTCTCTGCAGCGAATGATCAGAGGATCTCTCCATGCCTAGAGGCGTTGACCGGGCACTCTCCGCTGTGTTGTAGGCACTGGAGCTGTCCTTCTCACGAACTCGATCGCTGTCAGACCTCTCGGGGTACTCATGAATGTCAGCCAGCCTCCCGTGCCGCTTTTGTCCATTTTTGTGGTTCATTCCTGGTGAGCAGGGTGCAGACTGTGATTGCTCGAGCTGCTGGGACTTGCGTAGTTGATGGGCTTGCATGATGCTCTGGCACTCCAACTCAATGCTGCGCAGCTCTTCATTCAGCATCTTCAACTCCTGCTCTACCCCTCCCCCTGCACCAACATCACCGTCACTATCTCCATCCCCTCCACCTTGCCCAGTGAGACTACATTCTATACTGTGTCTAATGGAGTACACCCCGCATTCGCCCCCATTTCGTATTTGGCACTTGAGCTCTAAAAGTTGCTGGAAGCAGTTCTCTAAACCTCGGACTCCGCATCCACTATTACGAATACTCACTACACTTTCGTTGCCTTGGCTCGTTAAATGGGATTTTGTGCTTTGGGCGTCTTGTGGTACAACAGTCCCTCGCCTGTTGAGTGGATGTTCTGACTGCCATCGATCCCTCAGGCACTTTGCGGGGCTCGTCTTGTAAAGTCTTGCCAATAAGGGCTGGTGCTCGGTACTGTCTGTGCTGCGCCCAAATCCACTGTCTTGATTGTTGGAAGAACAGGTGGCCGTGTCTGTTGTGACGTCCTCATCGCCTTGGAGCTTTAAATGAAGAAACACAACACTCTTTACTCTGCTTACAAGAGCTAAGGCATCATTTCGGAGATGGCCAAAAATAAAATATATTTTATTAGCAAGTAAACATCCTTGGTAAGAACGACGCTGTGGTCGCATACATCAACTGTAGTGTCGCCATTCTTTCTCCGCCGTCTCTTTTTTTGGACGTTTTTTTTTGTCTCTTATTTTGATCCGTTTTACTCACCCTATCTGCCATCTCAAAGCTCTGTTCTCTCTGCTTCCTCTTCTCCTCCAGAATCTCCATCTTCAGCTCCTCGACGAGCCGCTGTTGCTCGTCATCCAGCCACACAGCCTCCTCTTCCAGCTGCAATCACAAGATCTTGTCAGAGTCCTCTCTGAGGTTTCGCACCTATGACTGTGTGCGTTTGTGAGCGCGCGCGCGCACGTGCAGGGACTCTAAACAATCACCTTGACAGGAAAGAAAACCGAAAGGCTCTCAAGCAGGAGTCGCTTTTATCTGACATGACACAGGTTGTCAAAGACGGGGCAGGAGGGCTGCGTGGGTGTGTGTGTGTGCGCGTGTTTACCTGGATCTCTGGCCTTGTCACCAGGAGTCTGATGCTCTTTGCTTCTTCGCTTGACAACAAGGCAACAGCTTTCTCCCGGTCTTGCACTTCAAAGCCATTTATCTGCACACCAAAGACCGACATTGCGTATGAGAAGGAAAATTTGCATAACATACACATGTCCTTTAAATTATACGCAATTAAGCTGCAAGAGAAGATGGGTTAGGCTTTATTTGTGTGGCTCATTGATCTTTCTTGACTCTGAGCCCCTTTACTTTCTTTCTTCCCCCATCCATATATTTTCACTCTCCATTAGTCTTCGTTTCCACACACTTCTTTTTTAATTTCTCTGCATGTCTCATCTGCCGTCCGCCTTCCTTCCTCTCCGCTGCCACTCGCTCCTAATATGAATACACAAGAGAGGCTACACACTCTGGAGAGGGGAGTCAATAGTGGAACTCTGCTCTCACCAGACCATCCAGACATACAATTAACTGTTCTTTGACAGGTGGCGTTCATCTTTTCCACACTAGAGTAATGGGGCTGTCAGAGGAAGATAATAGGGCCAGGAGCATAGCAGGCCGTATCCCACCCAATCATTCATAGGACAAGGAAACAAACAACACACTGCGAGAAGGGAGATACTCAGAGGTCAATATACAATTAATAAAGAGGATTCAAAGTCTTCTACTTGGACTGAAAGCTACTTAAAGTGTCACTTTACCGAGATAAGCAAGGGATCTGACTTAAACAACCATCAGTAAAAGGAAATTCCTAGACACTAGGTAACACTTTTTTGTAGGAGTACAGCTTTGATATTTATGATACACAAATCTGGTTTTTAATAATGATCTCCTTTGCTTCCCAAATTAAAACATCTATTTTAATAATAACCCTAAAGTGAAATCAATGCAAATCCAGTTCCACATCATCTGAAGACACGTTTGTTTTCCGGTATCAGAGACCACGGGACTTTTAAGAGTGACGATTTTGAAATGGACCAAGATATTGGCCAGTGGCCGGAATCTGTCGATTTTTAGTTTACAGGACCAAAAGTGATTTTTCTTTTAATATCAATGAGAACACTGTAAGACAAACTGAAAGATTTAAGTAATTGTCATCAATATTGTCTGGCCAATATCTTGCTTTTCCCCCCCCAATCAGTGACAACACATCTTTGCGTTAAAACATTTTTTGAAGCTCAACTCTTTGGCGTCAAAGTTCTTGCTCAAGGATGAAAGCTAATTTTTATTTTATTTTTCCAGAATAGCAGGAGGCAAACATTCAGCTAAAGAAAATAAAACAAGCTGAAAGCTGTCAGGCCATGAAAAGAGTGAGTCACTTATAGGCAAGTCCGGGGTCAGGGGGTCATTCATTTTCAAGTTTGTTACGCCAGTGTTTTAGCGCAAGAACAACAAACGCAAAAACAATCTGGTAAAATGTGTTTTAAAAAAAAAAAAAAAAAAAAGCTTTATATTCATGGACATGATTATAGATCTGCTTCAGACTAGATATCAAAACTGAGATAACCTTTTTTGTTTTAAACGGCAATTATCTGTCCACGTTTCGCAGCATTTCTGTTCGAGTCAGATTTACAAAGAACGACCTTTTGTTAAAACTGAAGCTGTTCGCAGTAGCTTACCCCATGGAAGGTTTGCATAATGAGGGACAGAGCCAGAAAGAGTTCTCACAGATGATGTAGTGCCTGCGAAACTGCAACTAAGGACTTTAATTTCCCTGATAAAACGAGGCGATTAAATATACATATCCTTGCCCAGACTCGAGACACCAGCAGCTCCGTTATTCTCTTACAAGAATGTCATATAAGGGTAAAGAAGCTATCGAGAGGTATTTTTCCTCCTAGACTGCCTTTTCTTTTTGTTAATTAAAAGGGTAGCGGTTATTTGAGGAGTACTGGGGGAAAAAAACATGATATTTCTGAGACTATGACATAACCTGATCTTAGTGGATCGTTGTCACTGAAAGTAAATAATTCACCTGCAGAATGCGGTCTCCTTCCTTAATTCGTCCGTCTCTCGCTGCTATGCTGTTCGGCTCCACCTGCACAAAAGAACGCAGAAATCAATGCCGACAGCTAGTCATTGAGCATGTCTGTATTCTCCGAAATGCAGCTTGCGACGTCTCGCGCTCTAACTGCACTTTGATGTTTGCCGTTTGCAGAAAACACTGTTTTTTTCCCCCACAAAGGAGAGATACATTTTTTTTAACCTCACTCTCAAGCCTGTATTTTTCCTATGTTAAAGAGGGGCTTGTGCAGACTGAGTCGGTGCTGACGTCGATTCATGTCCAAGTTTCAGAAGACGGTTACGAGCAACAGCAGGTTTAACATATTTCTTTATACGTACGAAGAGAGCGTCACTCGTGTTGGAGATGCAACAAAAAAAAAAAGTGGGGGGACTGAGAAAAAAAAAAAAAGAAAGCTTAAACAAAATCTTGCAAATTTTAGGCTGAATAGCTTAATTTATCCTCTTCTTCAAAAGTGTCCCGGTGGATATGCACGCCAGCGCTGCACAATCATAAACTTTGTTGTTTCCCCCGCGTGCAAGATCAAAAGTCTTAGTAAGGTGTGCAAAACATTAAAAAAAACAAGTCAAAATAAGATCACGTATTTCCCGAAAGTTGCATCAGTGCTATCCATACATGCATTTTAATGAGAGAGACCCTGCATAGCAAATACACAGACACAAATATGTGTGTTCTGTTGGTGGAAGGCAGTTTCCACAGTCTGCTTTCAATAGTTTTTGAGCTTTTTGTCAGGTTCAAGGGAAACAACTGAAAAAGCAGAACAGCAGGAAGACATGGTGCTTTACAAAAGTATTCATTCCTCTTTCAACTTTTGCATGAAATAATAAAAAAAATCTCCAATCCCCTTTCACTGCAATGATGCTGCTCTATGCCTCACAGCAGAGATGATGTATCCAAGTTGATGTGTGTTTAGACTGGACTAAAAAGTAACATTTTGGTTTTATGTCACCAGAGCACCGTCCTCTACAGGTTTGCTGTGTCGAATCCATGATTTGTGGCAAACTTGTGGCAGGAATTCTCATGACGTTCTACAAAAATGGCCTTCTGCCTGCCAGTCTTCCAGGAAGGACGTATTTATGGTGTGTATAACTAACAGCTGACCTGTCAGCAAGTTTACTGCCTGATTAGAATAGCAGCTGTACTTTTTTTGTTTCCTGAAGACACTACCTCAGACTGTCAGGTCAACACTCAGCGGTGCGTTTAAATCTCAAGGACAAGGGACTCTCTTCAGAACACAAAAATTGACAAATTTGAGAGAGGGAATCGAGATGATTTGAAAGAGAAGTAGAATACGTAATCTAAGTGAATCATGAAACACCAACATTAAAGGGAGTCTAACAACAGACAGAATTAAGTTTGTAACCTAACGATCCTATTGGCGTGATGATTCTGACTCCAATTTAAAGCCCTGGTACGGTTAAATGGACGATTATGATTAGAACTGAACAAGGTGTTTGGATAATAAGTTCAATGTCTTCTGTTTAAATGTCAATTCTGAGAATCTACACTTTGACCAGTTAGAAAATGTTTCCAGTTTCAGTTGGGGTCTCTACAGCTCCTTCTCATTACTATCTCCTCATGTTTCATCAAAATTCTCCTTTTCCACTCTGTCAGTGTAGGTGGATGGCCCTGTACTAAACCCTTTTCATTTTCAGATAACAGATTAAACACTTCTATTTGATAAGTTCAACACTTGGATTATTGTTATTATTACATGATTAGCAGAGCAGAACATCTATTTTTAAGTTGCAATGGAGTTTACTTACAGTAATGTTTGTGGTTGTAATTTGACAAAATGGGTCAAATTTCGATATACCTTTTGCAGGAAACTACACAGCAAGCATGTAACTGATTCAAGCTAAATTGACTGCTGTAATTCTGCCATCTGTGCAGGAAAGCTAATCCTCATTGCAGCTCTTACTTTTCCTTTCAGCCTGTCTTTGTCTTCACAACAGGATTGAAACTGCACCTGCAGTCAGACTGAATGATTTCCTAATTTATTTCCCGTCGCCCAAGTTCCTCCGAATTCATTTGGTTTTCTCTTGAATAGCTCAATAATTAGTTTTCCTTCCATCTTATCAACACTTTTGCAATAGGGGATCTTTTTTTTTTTTTTTCTGAGCTGACAATCATGTGAATTAGGAGAATCTCTGTAATATATTCCTGTCTGGCTTTGCATGTTTGGTATTTAGGTGAGTGGCAGTAAATGGCAGAAGAAGTAATTTCAAACTACAGGAAGAAAAGGAAGAGAGAGCCACCGCCGCTGTGAGCTAATTAAAAGGATAACATTCTAAAAGGTGAAAAATGAGGAGGGAAGGAAGTGAATCACATTTCAAACATGACTTCCTTTTAGGCCATGCATATCTCATTCCCTGTTGATGTTTGGCTGCAAAACATTTTTCTTTTCCGTCTTCCTCCATAATTCGGTTCAACTCACTCTCTGCTTTAGAACGTAGATACGGGAATGGGTCTGGGCTTTCATAAACTCCTTGTAATAACTTCTCGCTCCAAAAGGACTAATAATGAGTCCCAAAAATAAGACAGAGTTTCTGTGTGACTTTTAAAATGTCTACTGAAATAAAACCAAACAGGAAATAGTTTTACGTTGCACAAAGCTGTAGCAGTGGTTTCTAAGTACCTGACTGACGTAAATACCGGTGTCCTCCTCGTCGTCGGTCCGGTAGCATAATGTCAGACCGAGCTTATCCTCTCTGTTCAGACGACACAGCTCCACTTCCTGTTAAACGCAAGCAAAACAAATATTATTTTTTTAAAAACACTGAAGAGACAGCTGGTGACTGAATAGTGAAAATGAAAAAGAAACACATCTGTTAATATCAAACTCAGTTGAAAGTTGGCCAGGGTTACCTTGCCTGACTTATTATTGGTGTGGCAAAAAAATTTTAATGAGTCATGCAGACTAAAAGAGCTCAACTTTTATGACATATTTCAAGCTTACATAAAGATAATCCATTAGCTTTAGGTTTGCAAAAATGACAAAAACAATCAAATAAAAACATGCAAGGAGCTTCGTGTGAAAGAGCTTTAGTTGTTCTCTAAACAGGCTGCCTGTGTGCTTTTACAGAGTCACTGCTTTCCTTGAGAACATCATTTTAATGACGTTTCAACCGCCTGTTGGTTTGAGGTTGCAGGTAAAAAAAAAAATCCCAGGTAGCCAATTCAGTGTCGCTATAAAATTTGCACTGTGCAACCGAACACTTTCAATCCAAGCCTAAACCTCCTCTCACTGCTTAATATATTACACAGCTTTTACCCCACTCAGGTGGTAAAAGACATACTGCACGTAAAGTGTCAAATTCCATTGTTTTATCATGTAAAAAATACGACAGAGATAAACCAGGCTTCACAAGGGCATCTGTTATGGCAATAAGAAACGGGTTATAGACGTCTATATGCTGTAAAACTTCTTTTTACTGAAGGAGAAGTGCCCAGTCCCTGAAACACAACCCAGCGTCATAGTTGTCCCTCCACCAAACTATATATTCAGCAGAATGCAATCAGCACATAGTGTGATCCTGGCAACTACCAAACCTGACTGGATTGGACGGCGTGGTGGGATAAGTATCATTTGTTGCCGTCAAGAACGCGTCTCCAATGCTCTACAGCTGAGTGGTGCTGTGCTTTAATCACACTGCATTTGACACTTTTCATCGTACTTGGAATTGTAAGGCAACTGCGTGGCCGTAGAAACCCAAAACAGGACCGTCTCTGTTTTCTAGACTTCAGCTAGGCTGAAAGCCAGATAAAGTTTACAGGTATGTAGCAACGGAATCTACATACCTGCAGAAGTTGCAGACTTCTGCAGGCTGCTTTATGATATTACATGGTCTCCCATCAAAAACTGAAATGGAGGGACAAAATGGCAATGAATACATATGAATGAGGTCACAATTAAGGCACAATTTGACAGAGTGACGACTGTAACATCGCAATTCAATAGAGGTTGTCTGAATACTTTCGACAATGTAATTTGCCTGTTCTTCTGGACATAAAACAATTTTTTTATTTTTTATTATTATTCGTTAAGTCAAGAGTGGTTTTTAAAATTCCCTTTGACTAAATAATAAATGTTTCATCGATATTGACTTTGGGGTGGATATATATTTGGGCATTCTGCTATGGGTGGGTATGAGAATGCTCCAGCTTCTCGTTCACAACAGGACTGTTTTTCATAGATTATAAAGTTTTTCTCTTTCAAGAAGCTTTCCCCCTTTGCTTGTGCTGACTGTTCAGGTCTTTTACTAAACTTTGACGGAACAGATGCACAACAACAAACTGGGTCTGTGCACAGGTGGATGAATACATGTTTGTATGGAAAAGTCTCCTACATTTCTATGTCGCTAATAAAAACAAAATAGAGAAATAGAAGTTGAAGTAGAGGCAGCCTTAATTTGCATATTGTTGCAGTCCAAGCTCCATCTTGGGACGTGAATATTAATTAAGTCAAGGGATACAAAACTCAAACTAAGCCAATACGGTAGAGCCATGCAGGCCGGGTCTTTCATGTCTATGCATAGCCCCCCCTCCAGGACATTTCCCCAAATTTAGTCCTACTCACCGCTGGTTCTTTTTGATCTCTGCTGTGTATTAAAGTAATCACATAACGATAACTCTGGGGGTAATCTTTATTAACCTCACACTGCCAAATCCATTTCACCTCTGTGATGAAATGAAGGAAGGGTTGTGGGAAAGAATGACGAGTAAAGAGAGGGAGCTGCTGGGGATGGTGGAGGGGAGGCAGGAATTAAACCCCTGTCCCGTGTTTCTACTGTCAGGGGAAACAACGGTAGCGGAGATTGACAGGGGAAGAAATTAATTTCTGTGGCATTTAACCCCCTGTGCAAACAGCCCTGACCTTCAAGGGTTGGGTTGTGGAAGGAGTTTATGATTTTGTAACACAACACACTGCTTCGCACCAGGCACACTCCTCACCAGCATGATGAACTGGTTGATTTGTGCCCTGATATTGCCTGCAATGAGATTAAACATGTAATCTCTTAGAACATTGGATGGCGTCAAAGGCTACAAGAGATTACTTAATAATTACAGAAGGATTATGATTTATTCTGATTAGTAGTTTAACTTTAAATGTTCACAACACTACAGAAAATCATGGTTTTTGATACCTTTGTTGTGAGAAAATATGTTAAGAATATTGAGATTGGACTGACAATATTAAACATCTGGAAGATGTTTAATATTAAGCGAATGCCCATTTCGATCGGGCATTCACTTAACCACCACCTCATGTTTCATTCAGTTGTAATTAGTGCCAAGCACAACGTTCACTGACTTATTGTTTCCTCATTTCAGCGGATGACAGCCGTTCAGCTGTAAGCAGCTTTAAGCATAAGAAAGATAATTCGGCTGATCGGGGTTCTAAATTTGTTTTACCTCCTGCTAATCCGTTGTGACACAGTTACACCAAGCCTTTAATCTACATAAAGGTAAAAGGTGGTGGGGGTGGGAGGAAGAAAGAATATTTATTTTGCAGAATATGCAAAGGTATTCATACCCCGTGGTCAAGTCCACAGGTGAGTAATCGTACCTGGTTTGACTAGTAAAATTTACTCAAAAAGTGGGATGAAACCAATTGCTATACTTTTAGTTTTGACGCCTGTGAAGCGTTTTGTTTTATACTTGGCTGAATGTACAAGTATAAGCATGGTGAATGTGTGTGAAGTAGCATTATTTAACATTTCTTCAAACTTACTTGATGTGATATATTAAAAATAGGTTTGCCTGAAATCATTTTTTTCCTCATTTGTGGTTTTCAGCATTAGAAAGTGGCGCCTGCGACAAACCAAATTAAGATTTAATAATTTGGCAAACAGAAAACTGACTTCTGTACACCCCACTGATTCCACTTTATTAATTGCATGGTGCAAGCAATGAAATTCTGTCATTATTAAAATATTTCTTGCCTCCAAGGCCTTGGTATATAAATGTGTTGGAAACAAATTAATTCCGAATCGATTCCTGTTTGATCTGTCAAATTCATAACCCTGAAACTCGGCAGGTGCCTGGTAATGTTATGGTGTGCTAGATTTGGCAGAACCACCAGGTGTATCATGACAGCTGTACCCAGGTGGGCAATCAGTTTGAAGTGAAGCAAAACCTGTCAGTTAGAAGTCATTTTTTTCCCTTGGAATGGCAGCCATGTTCTGTTTCCTGCAAGGGGAAAGCTATTCTTGTTTCAGTTAGATACACATGGCTGGACTGGGGAAAGTGAGGACAGCTGATTTGGTGTGTGCAACGTCTGGCAGGTGGGGGTGGAAGGGTGTGTGATTAAATGGGCGAACGCTGTACGGTCCAAGTTGTTCTGATAGCACTGCTATTACCAAACAAAACCAGTCCGTCACCGTCCCACCGCCGACCCGAACTGGGGGAGGGGAGGTTGCTAAAAGGCCACAGCTACCAGCAAAGGGATCCTATTAACCAAGGAAACTGTGCACTGAACCAGGAAGGGCCTATTAAGTTACACCGGAAAACAGACAAAGCAAATAATACCCATCACTTTCAACCTGGGAGAACCTCAAGGTGGCATCATCTAAACAGCACAATGCATCTGCTAAACTCTGTGCAAAAGGTCAACTTTCTCCTCGAAGAGATACATTTTTTAAAATAAATAATTTATCTGCACCACTGTAGCCCATGCAGCTTGGGTTATAATTTTAGAACCAGAGGACTTTAGACTAGCCCACTATTTTAATCAATTGTAAGAGTAGCACTAAATCAATATTTCTACCCAAGTAGAAGTTAAAGGTGATCATGCAAATAATTATTTAAATGTAAAGAAATTTGGTAAAAAGTCTACCTAAGAATTAAGTACTTGTGCAAAACATTTTAATCTTATTTTGTCAAAATGATGTCATCATACAGAGAAAATTGAATGATGTGTAAATAAATAAGTCACATCACTACAAAATACCAAATTCAGAGAAGAAAAATATCCCACAAATTCCCATAAAATAACTTAAAAGTTACTGATTGTAATACGACAAAATGCAAAAAATGATGATGAGAGACCCTACCTCGTACTCGTACTCTTCAGGCCTTTCCACTTCTCCTGGAGTATTGGACATGTACTCTGGACATTCATAAAAGTCGTGTTCCATGGTGTGTATGGATTGACAGCTAAAGCAAAGAAAATGAGCCATGATAAAGATCATTTACATAATTTTGTGTTCCCATATCAAAGCGTGTCATTCTGTGGAATAAATTAGATGGACATCTGTTTATGTAACTGTTAATATAAGACACCTTGTACATATTTCATGAACCAGACTTTACCAGCAGTTACCATTTTTCCATACCCAAAGTCTTTATACTTTGTCTCATTTTGTGACAAAGACATAAACAATTTCCCCCATTAAAGCCACGAACTCTGAAAATTGTCCCTGTGACTGCCTCACTGTAATTACTGACCAAGCCTGTAAGATTTTCAGTTTTGTGAGGCAAAATGAATTCATTTCCTGTCCAGCAAAGCTCTATAAACAGTATCAGAATGGGTGCCGTGTCAGGCCGCCTACTATATCAGTCCATTGGATTTTAATCGCCTAGCAAAAGCCTTCATTAAGGAAAATGGATGTAGCACACCGAAGCAATTACTGTTTGCCAGTTCGCCTGTGCATAATCATATCACAGTGCTTGGCTTTGCTTGGGGTTTCCACTCTGACAGAGCTGCTTAATAGCTATTATAAAAGGAATTCAATAAGTGTTTTCCCTCACCTGTCGGAGAGCAAGAACGGACAGATGTCTGGGACTGGCGGGGTTGCGGGCCGGAGCTTGGCCAGCGCCATGATGTGCTCGAATGTGATGTCTGTTTGTGTGCAAACGTCGACCACACACACATCCTGTGCTGAGTCGCAGTTCTTTTGCACAACGGTGGCTCTGGCGGGGGTTCGCCGGAGAACCTGGACAACGATGGGGTCTCGCCTGATGGCCTCCACCACTGATTCGTCATGTTCAACCTTGGAGAAGTCACGCCCGTTCACCTTGGGTGAGAAAAAAACCCGAAAAGGTCTCATGAGGCAAATCTCACTCTGAGTGAGAGCAGCTGAAAAACTTTGAATTGGCTTCACGTTGGAAAAAAATTAAAAAAACAACTATTCATGTTGGAGATGTTTTGCTCATCGGAGGTTTCTTGTTTAACCCTTTAAGATATTATTTAACCAGAAATAATCCATCATTTGATTGAGCCACCCAGCAGCATCCAGATGTACATCAAATATTTGCATTTTTTTATATAGTACCTGCACAATCCCCCAAAGTCTGGCACCAAACAGCATCCATTAAAGTACGCCCTAGATCAAAACTACAAAATGTAAATTTGATATATCTTTTCACTTCACAGTATTTTTCCCAGTAGGCTGTGAGATTGTAACTGCTCACCAGCTGACTTTATGTTTTTCAGTTCCATGTAAGTTCAGAAATATATTTTTCTATAGAGCACATTTGATCTCTTTCTAATTCAAATGCAAGTCTACCCTGTTCTTACGCCAATCCATCTAAGCGAGATGCATTATTTATGCTGAAATTTTACTATTAAGCCCATTAAGTGCATAATAGCAATGCTGATTGAGACAAATGAGCAATAAAATGGAAACAAGCACCATCGAGTACACCATGTATCATCAGAGACACAAGTTTTAGCGAACATTGCATTTATAATTCAGATAATCAGCCACAGTTGTGCAACACTGGGATGGGTAGAGGACAAGCTATTTGTGTAACACGTCGCAGCGACTGCTTTTGAAAACATGCATATTGATCTGCACATTTATTCAAACAGCTTATTTGTTCTGATCTGGAGGATATGCAAATATCAGTTTGCTTGAAAAAGCTTTAATGGACATGCGTGTCGATCCTGAGCATCGCTATTACTCAAACACGACTGCACAACTGTCAACAACATCCAAGTTGTCTTTATTCTTGTGATACTTTGTTGTTGGACGGAGAGATCAATCTTTACAGTGTTACAATGAATTTGCGTTAAAATGTTTATCTTTTTACAGTGGCAATCCCCGTTATCCTATAGAATGGATTTTTCTGTCACAAAGCAAACATAAATAAATTCAAAATAAAGCCAAGCAAAGTTCAAAACAACTTAAAAGTTTTACTGAGTAGTAGAAGGATATATTAATCAAGGCATTAGCTGGAAGGTAATTGTTGCCCGACAGATGAGACAATGACAGCTTAATGGCTTTGAGCAGGTTTGTCTATGCGAGCAGCAGATGTTTCTGTGCATCATGTACTGCATCAAATTATACACACCGTGGCATTGGCAACAAGTAAAAACCAGAAAAGAAAGGTATTTTTGGCTGAATTTAGATTTTGCTATTAAACTGAATTAGAAAACCCTGCCCCATCAATTTATATATAAAACAATATTCATGTTTGGTTTTTTTGCTAAAAATGTACATTTTCAAGCAAACATTTTACAGTTTAGCCTACATTACACATTTAGACTCCCAATAGCTACAATAATGAAATTAGCATCAGCTAAAAGACAGATTGAAGTGTTCAGTGTAGATTCCCACATTTCGCTCCATTTATTTCTTGTTCTTTTGTTCCTGTTCCCTTCACATTGGGGGTGCCCAAAGTCGGCCCTCGAGAGCCGTTTTAGTTCTCATCCTGGTGGTAGTAACAACCTTTTCAGCATGTCAGTTTTCTTCTTAGGCCTTCTAACGATTTATCATTAGATCCAGGTGCGTTAAACCAGGGAGAGAATTAAACCACGCAGGATGCCGGCCCTCGAGGACCGACTTTGGACAACCCTGCCGGCTTCACCTGCTGTGTTGATTCTGTGTCATTTGGCCATTTTTCCTCAGCTCCACCAGTCATGCACCCCACACAGTTCCAGCACATTCAGTTAATTACACTCTCATCTTCTTTGTTCCAAATCCACCCTCATGTTTACCTGGTTATCTGTCAGGTTCATCTGCTTCCTCCAAATGGTTCTCTTCTCTTTTTTGTTGCCTTTTTTTCTGGGTTAGACACAGTTCTCTGATTTTCCTTGGTTTATTATTAAACATCAACTTGAGCCATCATGTAGAATACCAGGCCTATAAAATTTAAGCAGTAATTTTCAAGTTCTCATTGCCTACAATATTAATCGGTTTCAATTCTTCTAAATAAGTCAAACTTTTAAATTGGATATTTCTACTCTAAATTTTTCAACCACTCAAATGCTAGGTAAAGTAACTCTGCCACTTTCTCTGAAGTTTCACTACAGTCACAACCTTATATAACTACTCTGTCGCCTTGAAAGATCTCAGTTCTGGTCCTCTGGTCCCCCCCGCCCGCCTGCCTTGCATATGTTTTAAGCGTTTTCCCTTCTGCCACACACCTGGCATGAATCTGTGGGTGACTAACAGGCATCTGCGGCGCTCGATGGCCGCAGAAGAGGTCAAGCAATCATTTGAGAGAGGCGTTCTGGAACAAAAGCACATCTAATACATGAAGGGTGGGGAGAGGGGATGAGGATGGGAATTGAGAAACACTTGCTGCTGGGACCTCCCATTACAATGTCTCTGAAGTCTATCTGACTTGCTTTCTAGCCGGACAAAAGAAAGAAAGAAAGAAAGAAAAAAAAACACAGCAGTCTGCTACTTGCATATGTACACTTGACAACCAATTCAGTTGGTTTGCTATTATATATATTTATGTAAATGACTGTGATATGCTGATTCTTCTTTTGGGGGGGAGTGATGTCAATATTTAGATGACAGGACACTTTGTGACTGATTATTAACTCGCTAATAATTGGGTCCCAGCTTTCCGCAACCAGGAGCCAACTGTTGGATTTGTTGAAACGGCTGCCGTTCCATCACCGCTTCGCCTGAAGCTTTCAACATACACAAAGCATATCGCACATGTCAGCCTTTAAACGTGACAGGGTTTCTATCAACTTGTCACTTCAGATGGTTTAATGTTATTTCCAGTCCTCAATACAAACAGCGTCTGATAACAAAATCACTGAGATAAGGGCTGCATGTGTGTGCGTGTAAGTGCACGTGCACTCGTGAATGGATGTGTTTGCTGAACTGAGATAAGAGCGAAAGCACTCAACCTCACAGCTAAACCTGACAGATATGGTGTCATTGCGAACAAATGGAAGCAAACACAGAATGCACAGAAAGTTTTCATGCACAATTTAAGCATTATATCATCCCCTAGAAAGATTTGAAGCATCTATACGTTTGCATTTACGATGTCGGACTGAATAACTCCTGTCTCACGCCGAAAAGGGTTACAATGAACTATGAAACAATGAGCTGCCCTCGTCCATTTAGTGTTGACCTCGTCTTCCCCTGCAGCAGTCGAAGCCCTCGGCACAATCTTTCGTTTTACCCCTACATTTTGATTTCTGTAAACTTCCGCTCCGCTCACAAAAAGGCCGTTTTCATATTCATGGAGGCGCGATGTCACGAGGAGGCAGGAAACGCAGGTGGCATGCCGCTTTAATCTTCCAAATCTCATTTCTTTTCCCTCTACTGACTGCATTGTGAGGATTCAGAAGGGCTCACTGTTCATAAATGTCTCATTTCAATAATAAAAGTGTCTTATGGACAATATCATCCTGTGCAACAATGGGAAAAAATTATCATGTTTTCGCACGTTCGAGTGACAGGTGGTGTGGTTATACGATCGGTCAATTGAATCAGGCCCGACATGCGATCAGGATACTGTGGGGATATTGACATGCGTCTTACATGCGATCGGGGAGAAAAAATATGAAAACCAGAGAGAGCTGAAATGAATGTTTGATTTATTCATTGTTGTTTAGAGATGTGCTTCCAAAGAAATCTAATATTTGTAATATGCCGGGTAAGAGACATTGTGGTCTCCGAAGAAAATTACAGTATATCATTTAGCTACTTTGATCATCTTTGGGTTATCTTATTGTAACCTTGTATTCCCGACTATATGATATAATAAAATAAAAAGTTATTGGAAAAGGGGATAACTTTTTTTTTCTTGGTAGATGGAAAGTATACCTCTTTTATTGTATTTTGGCACCAGCCCTTTTAAGTTTCCTCAAAGTGCCTTGAGAGATTGAAAATTATGCATGGCAAAATATTAAAAAAGGTGTGCCATGTGTTTGCACTGAGAACCCTTTACTTTTGATACCCCTATTAAATAGAGAGCAACTAAGTCCCTTCAGAAGTTTCTCTATTAGAGAATACGATCCATCTGGAATTCATTTAATCTTATTTTAACTCCAATTGTTCTATGAAGGCCTAAGAGATTTGTTAGAGAACATTATGGAACAGACAATATCATGAAGACCGAGGTACACGCTTGACATGTAAGGGAAAAAGTTGCGGAGATGCTCAGCAAACAGGTGGAAGAAGGTGCTCAGGTCAATTGAGATCAAAATTCAACTATTTAGGCTGCACACAACATGCCATGTGTGGTTAGAAAACTGTTACTTCACATACGGTAGTGGCAGCATTAGACTATGATGGTGCTTAGTGAAGGGAACGTTGTTGGAGTTGCTGGGATACAGATAACTCTAGGGAACTATGGGAAGAAACCTGTTGAAGGTTACAAAAGACGTGAGCCTGGTGCGGCGGCTCACCTTCCAGCACAGAGCTACAATAGAATGCTTTGGGTCAATATAGTCGATACATAGTGGGTATTCCACATCATGACTCCGAAGAAAAGCTAATTCAATTTAAGGGGCCTAAAAGTGGTCTGAAATCATTTCTGAAATCGGTTTCTCCAGTTCATAATTACAATCTCTTATGATTTGGTTTTACAGCACAAAATCCCATCGCCTCAAATATAAAACTCAACAACACTCTTGCAGCAATATCCTTTGATTTCGCACTTTTCTTGATGTTTAAGTTTTTGGTTCTTTTCAGGAGAAGGAAACCGAGAACATAAACAAACGACCAACCCCTGATCACAGATTTTAAAACTTTTACTACCTAAGGGCCACAAAAAAAACAAAAAAACCCTGACTCAAATGTATTTACTTTGTTTATCCTTAATTACATGAGTAACATTTCACCCTGATTTGCATTTTTTTAGGGCAGGCTTGATCATCTTTTTCAATCAGCAACCGCTCGCCGCGCCTCATGGTGCTCTGCTGTTTTACATTTCTGTATCACACCAATTAATCAAAGTGACAAGGTATTTAATGAGAGGCAATTAGAGTGTTAACCAAAATGCAAATCAGACAAGGACAGAGAGAAAGTACTGGTGGGGTGGGGAGGGAGAGATTTTGTGTTGCGAGCTCAGCGTGTTGGCATGTATGGACGTTTGTGATTAGCTATGGCAACAGGTTGAAGGAAATTTCACTCAGGGCTCTAACTGAGTGAAATTTAGTCCACTTCTTTCCACCTGTGCTCCTCCACACCCCTGATATCATCTATGTGCATGCATGTGAATGTGTGCACAAGTTGCTACGAGTGTCCTTGAGTTGTGTGTGGGTTTTTTTTTTAAGCAGACAGCGTCTCCGGCCCAACAGGCGAAAACAACCAATTAGTTCCGCATGAGAAAGTCAGCATGACAAGATGAAACATGGACTTAACAGCTGCTGTCGAGACGGATGTTAAGTACCGCGCTTAGGTCAGTCTCTTCTACATCACACGGTATCTGTGTGCAGCAGATTAGAGCATGCTTCCTCCAGGAATGGCTCTCCGTAGAGCCGCCTGGCTTCAGATGTTAGATCAGGCAGTCAGAAGGAGCCTAAAGATAAGGCCGTACCTTTTAGTTAAACACTGGCAGACGTCAAGGAGTTTCACAGCTACGGATGGCCTGCAAGTCCCATATGTTCATGTTCAGTGATACTTGCTAAAAGTAGCATACTTGTGTATCGTCCCTCAACTGGTTATTCTGTATTCAAAATTCCCATCATGAAACATAAGTGACACATAAGTGTCCTTTAATCTGATTGATTTTGCTTCTCTGCAGCTGATGCTTCACCATCTCTGGAAACTGGTGTTTGACACATACTTCTGAGCACTTGGGAGTTCTATTCTTAAAACTACGCGACAATGTAAAAGATAAGCCACATTTTCACAATTCACAACTGTTATGTTTACATTTTTGGATATGCGTAGCTGCTCAGATTTTATTTAGAGATTGAGAAAGATACAAGCAACCTGGTAGAAAACTTGTAAAAATCTACAGAATACTCGAGTCTGTGCCAGAGGTTCACCTTCCAGCAAGACAACAATAGCAAACATACTGCCAGTGCTACAAAGCCTTGGTTTAGATAGAAGCATATTTAGTGTTGGAATGGCCCAGACAAAGTCTCAATGTTAATCCAGATAAAAATCCCCGTGTAGTTCGCAGATCCTTTCTACCCTGAGCTTGAGGTGTTTTACAGAAGAATCAGTTGCTAGAATTTCAAACTGTAATTACTGTGAAATTTTGTCCCACAAAGTATTGAATCAGTATAAAAATCCATTGTGTGATTTTTAACTGGGATAGTGAAAAACTCAGAGGGTAAGTGATTCAATTTTTTTTTCTCTGGATAACCCTAAGCCAACATGAAGTATGTTTATTCAAGAGTAATGTTCTTAGTTTTGTTTTATAATAAAAATGGCTCATATGCCTGTATTTTAAAGTGGCATATCATATTTTGTGCTAGCAAAGGGCCTCTTTATGGTCTCACCAGTAAATTCCATGTTTTGTGTTATAAGGAACCCTCCCCCGTTCTTTTCCTGCCACTCTCATCATTTGTCAACTCATTTGAACCAGTTCGAATATTGTGTAGTATGTTGCCAAAGAAGTCCATAAACAAGACATTTCTTCTTCATATGTCTGTGGCATTACACAGGTAGTTCAGGCAAGCACACCGGCGTCAGAAACCGTTGACTTGTGATTGTCATTCCAAGCAGCTATTTCTGATGCAAGCGAAGGGAAATCAAAGGTTATCTGTCAGTGAATGCATTAGGAACCCTCTTATTTCCTCCTCTTTGTCCCACTTCTTTATGCAAGACAGCCTTCCTTTCAATTAGGCTTCATGAATACAGATACATCTCACTGTTTTACTCCTGCAAAGAAACACATTTTGTCTTGCTGTCCCTTTCCTTTTTTTTTGAGAACAAGATGCATTGATTAGTTCAAGGTGAAAACAACTTCGTCTCAGGACTACAAATCTCTTGACAACATTCAAGAGGTCTTCAACAGATTCAGTAATGTAACCCTCAATCTGTTTTGCTTTATGTGAATTGTATCTTAGTTTTCTTAATTTACTCTCATAAATGAGCAATGCTTTCTTCTTTGTGCGCCCATATATTATGCGCTGTCATTTAACTAATAGGCTGTGTGTCTTTGAGCAGCCATGGATGCCACGGGTTATGACAGACTGCATCAGCAAGACATTCATTACCCTCACCATCCTAGCAACCAAATCACAATAACTGCAATCCAAATGTGGGCACCCAGCCTCGCTGCCACACACTCCTTATTTCTTGTCACCGACGCATAAATTAGCCTCCCTTTTGTCACATCAGGAGACTGGCAGGTTGAGAATTGGCTCAGTTTGTTTTCCTCCTTGTGACACGTGGAGCATTAATGTTGGGATGGGAGCAAAAAAACCCAAAAAACTCTTCATTGAGAAATCAATAAATGCCGCTTTGATTCCCGCATTTGTACATATGCAGGTATTTTGTGTCTGAGGAATGTCTGAATGTGTTTTATTAACATTTCAACCACATATAATTGGATGATTTCTCGCTGATGCAGATAGTTGCCTTGACTGACTAATGTAATTGGCCCGTGCTGCAGCAGGACTATATTGTTGCGCCGTGTCCTCCCCAAACTCATTATATCACCATTAATCTCTCATCTGCCATTAGAGCAACAGCCAGTGAGCCGAGCGTAACAACAGAGTGTCCCGTCTTTGAGCCCCACAACCAATACTGGCAATGAGTTTGAATTAGGCTCTCTGGGGTCACCGATTAGTCCCTCTTAATTCATCCAGATGGCTGAGTTCACAAAGAGGCTATATTTTACTCCCCTATTTGAAAGCTGAGTAACACAAAATCTCAATTTAATTACATCAGTTACTTCTCTATTTTGGTATCAACTTTTCTTTCTCTTAAGGTGGATATTTTTTGTCAGGATTTATTTTGATTTGATACATAAACAAAGAAAAAAGGTTTCAAAAATATAGATACTTTACGACACAAAGAGGGATAACTCAAGCCAGAAGAGATGAACTGTCAACCAGCTGTTGTTTGTGAGCATAAAGTTAAATTTAAAAACGCTTTTTAAAAAGAAATTTAAATTTAAATGCTAGCAGATTACATTTAATAAAAGACCTCTCCAAACATTTTTCCTATATATTTAGCCAGATTAATTCTCTGGAAAGGCTTTTTTTTCTTGTTACTGAGCAAGATGAATGAGAGATTGTTTAACTTTGAACCCCAAATTAATTTGACTTCTTATCTCAATTTTGTTGCCAATAAACTTACTGATAATAGGATTTTCTTATGCTAATTGAGTTCTTAAATGTTACAAAAAAGCAGTAGTTTTCAGAAATTGTGCTAGTCATGCCTTGTCTTGTTTTGCATTTTAACTGAACTGGGAAGCAAGTTTAGCAACTTTTGTCATTTCCTTGCTTCCCTGCTACTTTCTACTTTTTAAACTGAAGGAATAAAATCCAGCGTGTGCATCAGCGGCGCACTAAAAGCTGAGGAACAACTGGATATCATGCATACTTTTAATACAGATAATCTTAGAGACAGTGATGTTAAAGGCTAGCTGTAAAATCGAGACATTAAAATACTAAGAGAATGTTTCAATTTCCATATTTTACATAAAAAAGCAATAGACATCAATATTAAAGCACCTTATTCCCTTCACAATAAAAACTGTGGACCCAAACTAACTTGCAACCTTAGAAGTAAGGAAATAGAGGCATCACAAAAGGTCAAAGGAACCTAAAAATTTCAGCTACTTTTAACTCATATCTGACATTCAGGATGCTCATTAGTACCCCATTTATTTCAGCTTACTTAGATCATCATTGCACACAGTCATATTATTCCTCTTCATACGAGCCCAAAAATGGCTAAAGGCAAAAAGTCAACTCTAAATGCAATCGGGAGCATAATTAGCAGAAAAGTAGCAGCCTGGGAAGTGAAAAACCTCACTAAAGAGCGGGAAAATTAAAGATTTATGTGCTGCTTTTTGCATAAATATAAATCTTCTTATTTTCCAGAAAAGCCTAGAGTGTGTGAAGTTTTCTCTCCTCACATCAAACTTTACCCTTTTTTCTAGTGATGCGTGTTTATGTTCACTGGAAGCACCTAACACATTAGCATTATTCATAGCGTGAAGTTTCCTCAGTCTGCCCTTTGGTGGAGAAGAGAAACGACTTTACACTTCATTTACACTTCACACTAGATGTGAGCAGGAGAGCTGTGCCTGTAAAGAAAAATGCCTTCATCTAAACAGACACCTGGTTGCTTAAATGAGAGATTTGCCATTGTCTAATTCAACCAGATTCAGTCGAGATTTAACAATATTTCAGTGTGACTGCAAATCTTTAAATCTGGCCACGCAAATTTGTGAGTTTGCAAGTGACAAAGTTGTCTGCAAATTCAGATAAAGCTTTTTTGTTATTTTCTACAACCAAACACTGCCGCAAAGCAGCACTATGTAACTTTTATAAAAACAAACAAAAAAGTTTTTAAAGTATTTTTTTTACTAATACAGCATTCATATTATAAGACAGATAATCTGTGAAAAAAATTGAGGTCCTCTACCTTCTGGCAGTACTCCTCCTATTGCCATCTGAAAAAATACAGTCCTCAGCCATAAACAACCAATCAAAGCCAGGAGGAAGGTCTTAGCGCTGTCAGTCATGCTTGTGAACACACTCCCCTCCCAAGCCCTCTCTGCTATGATACAGCTCCTTCACCACAAAGGAGAAAACCATGAATGCTCAGGCTAGTTAGCATAGCCGCTGATGACAACAGATAAATGGTTTTCCTATTATGGTAAATTGTTTCTATTAGTAAATTGAGCAGCGCTTACAAATTCTGGCTATTTTCATTCGGAAAAGATCCGAATTCAGACCGTCATGAAAAAGTCTGATATGGGTCACATATGGGCAAAAAAAATGGATTTGGGTCACAACTGCCTGCTGTGTGAACATAGCCTAAGTACCATTATTATTATTAGGTCGCTGGTACAACATTTGCAGGGCATTTGCATACATTTCTTAGCAATACTTTTCTCACTGGCACATTTGTGCAATATGTATTGTGTCTCAAAAAACATACTAGACCTAGAAAAGCTATGCTTTTCTATCAAATGAGCTTTATGATAGCTTTATGATAGCTTTTCTATCATAAAGCTGCGCATCTATGCCACAGAAATGCAAGGAAAAACACAAAACAGCGTGGCAGGGCTGCTCCTCATTAAAAGTGTGTCACATGTTTCCACGTAGAACCAAGCAGGGCTTCAACCGTTCTCCACCCTCAGGACATTTCCCATATCAGCATAAGGCTTACGGTTACACCTCCCACTAAATGTAATCACCCCCCTGCTATGCAGATGGTTTAGTGTTATTCTATCTGTAACTGGACTCGAAGCCAGACTCTGAGTGGGCCTAATGACTTCTAAACCCAAGCTGGTTAAGCGAGAAAGCAACACTGCCTCTCTGGTGCAACCTGATCTCCCTTTGGACCACCTGGTCCCAGGGTGTACACAGAAGCTACAAAACACACTCGACAGTGATGTACAAATATTTCAATGCTTTTAAGCACGTTTGTAACATTTCACATGTAGAATTGTTTGGCTTTGAAAACAGGCTATAGCGAATATGCCAGAGCTTCGAAATTCAAGCAATCTGCTGTGAATCTGTATGAAATACAAAATAAACCTATTATTCATGTTCGTCGCCCCAAACGATTGCACATAATAGAGATGTTCTTGGCAAAAAAACAACTCCAAAACAAACAAACAAAAAAAAAAGTAGAGATTTCACCTGTTTCATCTGATCTAACAATTGGTCTTAGAAGAAAAAAAAAGTCAAAGATCTGATCTCCAGATCCAACTGGAAGAAATATGTAAACATGGAGAGTGCTGGAGGTTCTCAACATCTTCAAAATTATGCTTCAGTATCTCCCTCCAGTCCTCTAACTGCTCCACGTCGAGGGGATTCTTTGTGCATATTTCATGTGTATGTGTGCTCTTCCGTTGCAAGCAAATGCCTCCACTGCATCCATAACTGCTCCAGATGGTTTATCTTAGCATCTGTCTAACCTGACAAAACATAGCCTGCAGCATGTGGCCATAAGGTGTGTTATTTGGTTATTCTGGCAGAAGGTTGACTTCAAGCTGTATAATAGTAATGGTCTGAAAGCGGAGTGTAACAATAGACAAAAATTACTACATTTCCGGGCAGGTTGGACACTTCTATGACTTCAATTGATATCTTTTTTTCCTGCAGGGTCATTCTATCAAAGCAAATCTGTGGCACCGCGGAAGCAGAGGTTGTGCCCAACTATTTTAATGAGTGGAAGAGAGGAGAAGAAACGACAGACTGGGGAAGTGAGATGGAACAGACCTGATGCTGTCTGATGACTGATAGGCAGTCAACCTATCTGTTTTGAAAAGGTTTAGAAGAAAATGTGAGGATTTAACAGAATTACTGGTGGTATGCAACTCATCTTTCAGAGCTTCCATTGACTTATTTTAAACTTTAAACTCCATACAAATCTCTTGGGACATTTTCCCCTCATTTCGTGACCATGATGTGCTTTGGAAAAAGTAGTTGTACCCCTACAAAATTCAAGTCATTTTCTGTAGATTTGATCTGAATTTATCAATACAAAGTAAGTCGTACCTATTAATAGGAAGAAGAACACATAGCTCTCAAAATGTTTAACCACTAACATGAAAATTGTAGCTGTGATTTTTATTTGTACTTTGTAGAATCTCCGATCATTGCAATAACAACTGCAAATCTTTTGAGTATGTTTCCATCATGTTTGTACAGTTAGAGACTGAATATTTTGCCAGTTTTGTATATCTCTTCCTTATACAAAAACATATATGTACGTCTCAGTCGTATTCCTTTTATGTGACTCTTGTCACAGATTTTGAACTGCTCGTGGGTCTAGACTTTGACTGGGCCATTCTCATACATTAACAATTTGACTTCCCCTTCGTCAACATTGACCAGATCCGCTTTCCCTGATAAAGAGTCACATGCCCACCACCATGGTTAATGAGGATGGTGCATCCAGGTGGTTCAGTGTCAAAGTAAAGGAGTCTGAATATACATTTGGACCACACTTTTTCTGAATTTTGTAATTATCTGCTGCTTTATCTTAGCCTTTTATTCAAAATCTCAATGAAATACATTGAACATTGTGGCTATAAAATTCCAATACGTTGTAGAAAATTCCCAGCCTTCCTAACATCTCATTGATCTTTGACATAATTCATAATCACCGACAGGTTAAAAAGTGTTGATCAATCTTTGAATTGCATTTTTACACCGTCCAAATAACGGAAAAAGGCAGTAAAACTGATGGATGGATGCCCTGACCCTTTGCAATTATCATTCTGTGTGATAAATCGAAAGTGCAAATATGCATATCTGCTTTTGTATTGTTCAGTGGATTCCACAGGCATCACATGTTCATCCTTTGCCTCGTCTGAAAGGAGTTAGAGAAGAGGCGGCGAGGAGAGTGACTGTGCCCAGGGAAAGGGCTTTTATCCCAGGCTTATCAGAGCCAGCGCAGAGGGAGATTGTTGGCCAGTGGAGCAAGACGCTGATTGTTGTTGCCTTCGCCTGCCCCCTTTCCCCCAATCAACCCTGGACATCCCTTTCTCCCCCCACTAACACATGGAGGAACAAAGTGTATGTTTGCTCACGGGTAGGCAGACTGGAAGATAAAGAAACATCACATAAACACTGGGCAGAAGCATTTAGTGATCATTCTGTCACTTTCTCTCAGTTTTTCATAACTCAAGTAAAAAGTCTTAGTTTACATAGGATGTACTTCTATACATCCTTGTGTTACTGGCAATGGATATTCACCCTTTTGCTCTTCCCAGTTCTTGGCGAGCAACCAGAAGACATTCTACCCACGGTGCCAGCGACGAGGACATATGCACCTCTAAATCATGTGGTATTATCACCAGGCTGAGCTCCAATGAGCAGCTATAAACATGATGGAAGACACCAGATGATCAGTGTTAAGCAGCAGAAATCATTTCCATTGTGTGTCATTAATTCTTGTATTTCTTATGAACAGAAAATATTTTACCTAGGTAAATCTAACAGTTTGGTAAAAACAAAGATTGAAAATGTTTTGTAAAAAAACCCAAAAAATAAACGTTCAGGGCATGCAAGACTGTCGAGACGATTTACGGTGATAGGTAAAAAGGTCACCCTCGCTGACCCACGTCGACAGGCGGACAGCGTACTTGTTGGGATGAAAAACGCAAGAAAGATGGAGAGGTCAGCACAACGAATGGCTCAAAACCCCATCAGAAAGATTGAAAAAGACAAACAAAAGAAGAGTGCTACTTTGATTTGTAGTACGTTTTACAACCTCAACATATGAGATCACTTATATTATGCTGTACCTTTATGTAAAAAAAAAAAAAAAAGAGCCATAGCCTCTCTGGCGAGTAACTACACTTCCCAACAAATAAAGTTCAGCTTCAGGTCCAGTTTGGGCATATGGATGTGCCGGCTGTGCGGGTCTGACCCCAGCCTCCCCTGCTCTGTGTGGCACTTGCAGGACACCTCGGGTGATGGCGAGGCGAGGGGCTGGTTGTCTAGCCTCCTCTGTTCTGTCTAACAGGCTGGACATGAGGCACGGCATCTGTCTCTAGAGGAAATGCTCACACCAGAGATTGGCCTGGTTCGCAACAAGAGCAGACCGGTATACATAAGGTATCCAACGGGGGGAAGGTGGATATTTTCAGAAAAGGACCTGCAATAGTAATGTAGGACATGTGTGTTATACACGGTTAAAAAAAATCAGTTTGTAATCACTTCCCTTTCTGCTCACTGACCTGATGAAGCAACATTGCAAACCAAATAATTCCCTCAAAAAAATAAAGCAAGGCATGGGCCGCTTATACTTAGTTCACATGCCAAGATTTTCAAGCCGATTTTTGTCCTGTTTTCCCCATTCCTACAGTCGTAAGGACACCCCGATTATTTCGACGACTTCGAAGATAATCTTAGGAGATATTCCTGCCGTTTGTGGTGCACTAAGGGAAATCTGGTTCGCTCAGAAGGATGTCGGGACTGCTCAGGTCTAAAATCAAGGATATTACTCTGAACTCACATTTGGGTTCGGGGGGTTCTGGGAAATTTTCTATCTGACATTTGACTTGTTGGTGAGCGAAATCAACAACCAGAAGTGTAAATTACTTTCCTCTTTTGATTGGATACTACAAAAAGTCCCAGAGTACCACATTGTCACTGGGTTTATGGTGCATTAAAGTGATTTGACAACATATTTTTGGACAAGGTATTCTTTTCAATCGTCACTTTTTAAAATATATTAAAATGCTATAAAATCACAACTGGATGCTGGTCATGTAGATAATAGACAACAGAATAACATAAAATAATGTACATTTCCCCCATGTACTGATAAGCTGGTTGGCGTAATTAATATTTTTTCTTAGGTCTAAATGAGTATAATAATTAATATATGGCATATATAACATTGTTATATTGCTGTAATATTTTTTGCACTACAGTTTTAGATAAAAGCAATTAGATTATGCAAACTGATTTTATTTTATATGCCAATAACAATATAGGGAAGCTGGTATCATAGTTATACCGTGGGAATCTCAACCCTGTTACACTCGTACAATTTGCCGTCTTCTGCGCTTTTGTCTGACACAATAGTGCTGATTTTGGTCAAACTAAAGCACAAAACATATGGGCCCAGTGAGACACTAAAGGCCAGAGGCTGTGGGACAATTTAACACAGCCATGAGCAAAATACATGGAATAGCATTTGCTACACCCTGAATGGAGCCCCGCAGAGTGAGTTTGCAGAGAAACACGCGCGCGCACGCACCCACACACCAGGCCATGCACGCCATCACAAATGCAATGTTGAATGTAAATGGTCTGACGAGAGTTATAAATCTCTCAGTGGCCGCTGGGCAGCTGGGGTCGAGCACCCAGCGCTCCTGTCAGAATAGTGCAGCTGTGTGTGCAAAGATAGTTGGTAGTGTGGAGAACAGGCCTGCAGGGTGAAAACTCAAATTGGTCTCTGAAAAGCTCAGTTACTTTTTCTAACAGTTAGAGGTCTGTTTACAATATTACATGTCAGTTACAGAGGGAAAACCAATACCCTAACTCCAAATGGCTGCCATTTCAGCTGCCATTGTTTCAGCCTCTAAATATATTTTACATCCTTGAAAAGAAACTCTCCCAAAGGGTTTTTATCAAGCTAGAAACTCGAATTGTATAATTCATCTGTACTGGTGTAAAACATTTAGCTGTATGAGAGTTTAGCTTTCCAGTGTCGACCCACAGGGAGAGTTTATGAACTGCAACTGGCAGGCTAAATGCTGACACTGTCAAGAAAGAAAGCAGCTGTTTCAGCACTTTCGTCCCTGGCTAATAAATGTCTTTAATTAATTAAATGAAGTGCTGTCCTGAGAGCAATACTCTTGAGATGAGAACTGATACAATAACACAGAGACATTAAACAAACTACATTTGCTGCAAAATGCAGATTGGTTGAAGGATAGTTTGTGTTCATTCTGTCATAGTCTGTGGCTCCTACCAGTACAATTTTTTTTTATTAAAGAGGGCCATTATGTTGACTTTTAATTATTTTAGATTTTCTTTTCCTTTGAGCCAGTCACAAATGAGTTCCTGGTGTGCTTTGAAACACTGTCCTACGTATACATATGATTACGCGAGATCCACCTAATGAACGTTCTGGTAAAGAACAGGATTCATGGTTTCATAAATGACAAGTCGTCATGTTGAAACAACAAAGTTACTGCAGACAATCACCATGTTTGTCTAGCAGACTGTCTGTTCTCCACTTTCCAAGTTTCCTTCATCTGTGGAGAATTGCTCTAAATCTACTGTAGTTTGCCGTCCGTCCAAACTCTTAGAAACGTCTTCAAAAACACATCCAGACTGATAAATGTCGGTTACGCAGATCAGAACAAAATGTGCTGTCTTTTTAAGATATTTCAGCTAACTTCAAGTTGCAGGTTCTATCTGAGCAATAATTTGATTTTACAGGTGTGGTAGTGTTTGAAAGTGGCAATGGCTCATGAAATTTAGCTTGATTTAAAAAAAAAATATTGTTGTGTACTCATTCACTCAATAATAACAAAAAAGTCAACAATTTAAAAATATTTGGCAAATATAAACCCGAAACCTCAGCTAATGTGTGTTTTTGTTTTTAAAACTAGACCATAATTTTTTCTGCTAAGCTCTCAAAGCAACCCTTTCAAACAGATAGCCTACCGCCAATACACAACAGAAGGAGACTCTTCAACAAAATTTCACGTTGCTAAAAGCCACAGGCCATAATATGATGAGGTAAGCCACACACAACAGATGAGCCTCTAGACAAGTGTTAATAGGACACCCTTTGCACCTGTCCTCACCTGGCTTTTGGGGATATTATCAGCTTTCCGGATTAGTTCACAAGCATAATTAGCTAAGAGTGTTCCGCTGTATTTCTGTGTTGAGTGTAAAATATGGGAAACACATTTATTGTGTGTCTGCTGAAACTGAATTGAGAGACAGCAGAAAGTGAACACTGAAATGGAAAGGAGAGCAAAATTAATGAAGGTTATAGAGAAGGAGAATTACGTAAAAAAAGGAAGGAGGAAAAAATGACGAAAGTAAAATGAGACGGAGGGATCGTTGGGGAGTCTCCCTGGATTTGCAGAATCCCCCTTAGCCTCAAGTTTCAGGCCAAAGTCACACTGACACACTTGCAGCCTGATGAGCGATTTTTTTTTCTTCCTCTTTCTTCAACACTAAAAATGAGAACTGTTGGTGTCCTCTGGCAGTCACAAAGAACATTTGACTGTAGTGTGGCGACTTGTACACAGACAAGTAATACTCTCTAGGACATTTGCCAAGTGTAATTAGGGATTAAAATGCATCATTATGACCATTTTAGTGTTTGTTTCAGCCAATCTTGATGTGAACCCAATGTTTTATGGTTCATCTGCTGTTATTTTACACCATAAAAACTGCAAAAGGCTCTTCTGTTGCTTTGGCTCTTTTTGAGTACCCCATAAAATCTAGTTTACTTGTAGAAGCTCATTGAACACAGGCACCACAAAAAATGCCACTTGTTTTACATGCAACTTCTTACTGTGAGTGTTATTAGTAACCTGTTACTGACAGGGTGAAATAATAATAGCTTCAAGTTTATTTCCCGCAAATAACCTTACAGGTCTAATGTAGGACTCAGAGAATTTTGTTGCCTCTTCTCTTTGCCTGCCCGCCTCGCCCTGAGTTTACCCTAAAATTTGAGTTGTTTGCGTTGTCGTAACTGTGACTTAAGTCTCTTGCACGAAAGCTCTTTTCGCTGTCTCGATATTTTTTTGTCATTTTTATAAGACAAAAATGACACAAAACACAAAAACTCACCTAAAAAAGTTAGTTTTTAAAAACATAGCGGCCAAGCAAAGACCAACTTGTCATCAAAGACATTAACTTACTTAGTTTGACTGGCTCCCCAAGCAGCAGGCCTAACTAACCAGTCTATGAGCTTGTTAGGCTCCCAGTGTTGTAGAAAGAGAAATAAGAACAAGCACATTTGTTTAAAAATCAGCACTAAGTCAAGCAGGTGTGTATATTACCTTTTTTTTTTTACTTTGGTTTATGCATTTAAACCAAAATAATAAAGGATAAGCCTGTAAAATACAACAACTGCAACCGTAAATCTTTTTGAATATTTGCTGCTTTTCCATTTCAAATACAATTCATGAAAGACTCAAGGGCGTCGTACAGTGAGAATCAAATACCAGTTAATGTCAAGTCAGGACACAAAGACAGTTTTGTGATGTACAGTATATCGTTATGCCATTGTTTGTTTGTTTGAGAAAGTGTTTATTTACAAATAAATTAGAGCTGTATGCACAGCAGGAAATATAAAAAAAATTTAATATTCATGTGCACATGGCTTATACCCCATGGTTGTTGCTTGTATAGACGTTTAGGTGATATATAAGGGTTTTTGTGGAAATGTGATATAATTTTGCTTTGAACCTTATAATCCTTATAAGGATGCTTTTGTTCAGTTTACTGTATGTTTAAACAGCTTAAGAGGCTTAGATTTCACAGCTGGTCACATAATGCACCTTCTGCTTTTGGTTACGCGAGTAAATTCCCTTTTACATCAACAACAAAAAGGAGCCATGACCTCCTAGAGTTTCCTATAATTGGCATGGCTTACTTGCTTGTCTGCTTCAGAGGCATCCAACATAAACAGCACAATCCAATTAGTGCATGGGGTAATAATAAACATAAAAATTACATGATGTTCAGATTGCAGGTTTCTGAATTACATTCATTAGTTTAAGCTTTTCAACACTAATGGAAGATCATAGAATTTATAACATTTTTATTACTTTAGACAGAGAGAGAGAAAAAAGAAACCATTAAGATATTCACCATAAACATACTTCATATCAGCAGCTAAGAGCACATTCTGATGTACTTGTATCCATAGCTATGTGAACGCACCGGCACGGTTTGTAATTTGATGCCTCAGATTGTGCCCTACTGAGTTTCCCCGCTGTCTGTAACAGTGCAAGATACTAAATGATGAATGAAAGCTGGCCCTGATGTTACAATCAGAAGAAGAAAAGCATGTACTTCGCCAACAATCTGTCCATTTATCCCACATCAACACAGTCCAGCTATCAGCAGAGCAAAAGTAAGAAATGTGGCACCTTCGCGCTTAACTGAATCATGATTAACGTTTCCAAACAAATCAGTCTCGATGATCAACTTGACCTTTCTGTCAAGCAAGATTTCAGAATTACGTGTAATTCTCAGCATTAGACTTAAATAGAATCAGCACTTAGTGTACCCAGGACATCAATCGAAATAAAAAAAATAAAAAATGGTTGAGAGCAAATTATAAATGTGATCCAAAATAAAATTAAATATAAAGCACCTTAATACCTACTGCTTAATATCTATGGTATGTTTGTTAATTAAGCAATAGAAACATGCAAAGAAATATGCTACACGAATGAAACTGAAAGTGAAACTGATATCATAGCCTACATGCTAAGCATCTAATAATTATCTAATAATATGTTTTGGAACATATTAATCTAATCAGCAGATGGTCAGTTAATAGATAAAAACGAGTTGTCACTACAAAAGTAATGTGATACTGTAGAACAATGTGAATTCCACACCTTTAATTCCAATATACATGAACTATTCAGAATAGAATGCATAATAAGTTGCAATATAAAATGTGCTTTATTTCTTTATGTTTAGACCTACATAGCACACAATTATGAATGAATTTAAAGCAAAATGGCTTTAAATTCATTAGGAGTTTATAGTTTTATCAGAATTTAAAAGAAAATGTTTTTACAGCTTATATTTTTGGAATATTGGAATGCTCTCTGGAGGTATAGCAGCTTGTTTTGACCACATCTAATGTCTGATGAGGAAGTTTTGAGAGAAACCTCAAGAAGCAGTACTTTCAATGCACAATAAATTCTGGAAGAGTGAAATTGTGTTTGTATGAAGTATATGGTTACTAGAACAAACTAAAATCCATACAAGGCAACAAAAGGAACCTTTTGGTAAAATGTAGAAATAAATCCCAATAGGGTTTTCAAACCAGTAGCAAAACAAAGCCGATTTTACAACAGGCCAGTAACCCCCCCCCTCCTGAAAAAAATTATAAAAAGAACCAGCAAGACCTATTTGGAACTGCACTGCTTCTGCTTCTGTAGAGTCATGGGCAGAGGAGATGTGTTGATTTCCCCTGGAGCCAGTGCAGGAAGAAGAGCTGAACTTGTCCTCACATCTTCTGCTGCTAAGAAGAGATAACTAGCTCCATTCACTTTGAAGGAGAACGAAAACACGCATGCTCTCAAACTCTGCCTGCCTGTTCCAAAGTGACTAATTTCTCTCCACTTTCCTGCATATTCCGCTCACTTCCCAGCACTCACTTTTGGGAAATCCATTTCTCTCCGAATACCCAATTATTTCGACCAGGGAGGGTCCACGTCACCTCACAGCGCTGTCATCCTTCGTTCTGCGCCTGGTCTAACTTACCTGTGCAATCTCGTAGAGCAGTTTGTAGTGTTCCTCTCGTTTCTGCAAGGTGCACAAATTGCAGCCCATCCTAGTTGTCAGGGAAACGGTGCCGAGTGCCCGCCGGATTGTGTGCGCTTGTCTGCGGCGTGTGCGAGCTCCCCCCAGGGCGATCCACACTCGGGCTCCTCTTCTTCGTCTCCCTCACTCTTCCTTCTCATCCGTGTATCCTCAGAGATCCCTCCCTCTCTCTTTCTCTCTCACACACATTTATGCTACCCAAATTTGAGAGTTTTTCTTCTTTGTATTCCTAATGAGTATATAAGTCTCTAATTAACTCAGTAAAATGCACCTGGCTTCCCTTTCCCTCTTGCCTGTCCCTTCCTCTCCCGGCTCTCACTTGCATGCCTCCATACACTCTTCTCTCCGCCACCTCCTCTCTCAGTGTGAGCGTACTCTCTTCTATGCACACACTCTTGGCTCACAGAGACACACCTCCTCCTGTGGCAAGCTGCCTACACATGCCTGCTCCCACTTTCAGTTCATGAATAGACAGCATCCTTATTGGCTGTTTAAGGAAAGGAGGGTGGCTGGCTGAGGGCGGACAGCAGGGGAGTGTTAAAGGGAGTGGACCCGTCTCAACTTGTGAAGACTCAGTGATTGACCATTGGTTTGAAAAAGCACCCGTCCGCCACCTCCGGATCCCCCTGTTTCCAAAAGCTCGAACCAGCAGCTAAAACGCAATCTCCGCAGTTCATCAATTTGGCAAGAGGGCTATTAGTCAGCACGCACATTTAACAAATGGATCTGGCATGGAAATCAATCTCATTTGGATGCAGTTGGATAGCCTTTTGCACTCGGCTCCGTGTTTTCCACGAGTGGTGTTCAGTGGCTGCCATAGATTTACAGTCAGCGCGCGATGCTTCCTCCGGCATATGCTTCCTCTCTCCGCCCGCAGTTAGACAAGGGCACCGAACCGGGCTGACACACAGGAAGAAACACAGACTAATATTGATTGGCTTCAAATTAGCTTCCAGCACTGCTGGTTCATCTCTTCAGAGTAGGGGGAGACCGAATGAAGAGGAGGAGGAAGGAGGATGGATGATATAGAATTGCAGCTATGATTAATTAAAATGGCAGTGATGGCATTTATCAAATCCCGGTTCTTTTTACGCTTACAACTAAGAAATCTGCACCCAAGCACCAAATGTGCTACTAATAAGCTGAAAAATCCCTGACTGCGTGTAAAATTATTTGCAAGTATAAGATATTTAAATAGGCATGTATTCTTATTTTTAACTACTGTTTAGCTTAAAACTCAAAATATTCTGGAAATAACCGTAAGTTGTTGTCTGAGCAGAGTATCTTGGGAGCTTAACAAACTGGCACCCTATTGAGGGTCAGTGCATTTCCAAATCAACTTGTCTGCTTCACAAATTGTAATCCATGTAATTTATCATCAGAAAATCCATTGTTTATGCAAAATGTTTCCATTAAAACATTCTGGTTTTTCTTAAACTATTTTTTACCCAAGTCATTTTTACCCCTTCTATTATCATCTCATCAGATTTGTGTTGTTGTTGTTTGCCCTTCAAGCCGTTGTTGGATAGTCAAAGACACAAGATGATAACTGCAATATACAGAAGCTGGTTGAGAAAATTTGCACATTTTTAAATAATTCTTCAACTAAAAAAATCTAAAGTCAATCCAGTAGGGCTATATGACCTCTGGTCATATGAGGGATAATCATCATCATCATCTTCCATATACTGTGAACCCAGGCTGTGTGATAGGATGCAACAAAGAACAGTTTTAGCATCTTGTTGGCTTTTATACAAACATGGTAACGTAAAAAAGAAATGCAAAACATTGTAAGTACAGTCAACAGTTTACCCTTATTTATCTTTACATGAAATGACCGCTGTGCACTGGAGAACTACTTTAGCTCTGGAAGCAGGCAAACTGCGTCTCCAAGACAAATCGTTGCAATGGCTAATGAGCAGAGAGCAAAGATGCACCATCCTTCTTATCGCCACCTAAACAGGAATAAGGCCTATAAAGGAGCAGTCAAGGGTGTCCAGGCAGATCCAGATATAGGTTCCCAGATAAAACCCGACCCTTTGTCTAAACGCACTCTCAAGCCAAGGCGCACGGTGATGAGGTCACTGCTCTTTTCACTGACCTTTGCTAAACAGTTGACGTCACCAACTAATCTCAGAGTTTGTTTTTTTTCATTGGATCTTCTGCTCAATGTTACTTTCTTGAAAGTGGTGCAGTTTGGAATGTGGAAATGGATTACCAATATGAACAGACTGCACTTTCATAGGGTCTTGATATATTGTCTTATTGTTTAGCCGTTGCAATTAGGTGAACCTCTAAAGCTGTTTATGGAAGAGGTAATATGCATGGAATCATGTAAAAAATCTAAAGGCTTCTTTCTCTCTGGATGTACTAACCACGAAGAATATTTTCACTAACATACTGTGGGTAAAGGTGTTGTCACAAAAGTTTGACACCAGGTAGGATATCAGCGCAGACATTAAAAAGCAAATGTCAGTTATAAGAGATATACCAAAGGTAATTTTTTATTTTAAAATGTCAAAATAAAAATAAAAGAAAACATACAAACAAGGAATCGCATAAATCTTTAGAAAAGGTGACATCATCATGGTAGACCTTTTTTGTTGTTCGTGTCAGTCTCTTTTCATCATACCCTGAAATGGGCTCCCTCTCAAATTTCATCATCCTGCCTTCTTACTCAGGCGTAAACGAGACACTGGACAGGCTTGTGCTCCCTTAACATTTTGAATTGACTTGTGTAACTTTGACAGCCGTGGAATTTGGAACCTGTCGAAGAGAAATTGCGGGGTACCAAAAAAAAAAAAAAGGCACTTCATCTTTGATGTCTCGGAGCAGGACTGGCAATAACGACAGCAAAGTGGTGTCATACATGTAAGGTCTCGTGCTCAATAAATTCTCTGACAGGTAGTTAACTTTTGGGGCGAAGAGGGTAAGGCGGTTTCAACTATTTGCACCAACTATTTTATATTTCATGGTGAAGTCTGTCGTTTGGATCTGCTGGTCTGTCAAAGGTTAACCAAAAATAGCTTGTTAGTGTTGGAAAGTGTGTCACTTCAAAGGAAGCCTTTACCACCACATTAGCATAATGTGCTGTGTGTTTGACAATGATGGAAAATGTGCCACTTAGCTCAGTTTTGTGAGCTCTGAATCATACAGACGCGTGTCCAGTTTATGAAGAAATTAAAGAGGTTAGGCTGACTGAACTTTGGGGTGATGTTCAAAGGATCCCAATAGCAAATCTGATAATGTCTTCATTCCATTTGTAAAAAGCCTTCTAGAAAACCAGTGACCTGTGAAAAGTCTGTGTCTCCAACGAGGCTAGCTCTAAGCACATTTTGTAAACAGAAAACTGAGACACTGTAAAGACATATCAATTATCCAACCTAGACAGAAAAGAGTTCTGCTCCATTCAAAACTACTTTATTTATGCCGTAATATCATCCAAGTATCCTCAAAGAGTTGTTGTGGCAGGAAGGATCCCTGCAACAGATCTGAAAACGCCTCTGACTGAGTTTCAGTTGCTGTATGAGAGTCTCATTCATGACTGTCGTGATATGCTGCTAACTCAATATCCAGGCAGTAGAGATGATATTCTCCAAAGACTTCCAGGTGGTATCCTGATCAGATAACCACCTTGACTGACTCCTTTTAAAGCCAAGGAGCAGCACTGGATTTACTCCAGGCTTCCTCCTGAATGATAGAGTGGATGATGGATGATGATGGATCCTATTTCCAAGGTAGAGTTCCAGGAAAGAAGCCAATTTGAGACAGTTTTAGTCAGGATTCATTTCTTTTGGTGATGGTTAACAAAGATAAACCAAGAAATCACAAGAATTTATAAAGAGCTTATCAACTCAGCTTTTTATCCTCTACAATCGACTGCAATAAGCCATCTAGCCATTCACTTTACGTCGCTCATGATCACAAGATTCTTGAACTTTTCTGTTTGAGCAAAAGACCTCCAGTTTTGGAGAGCAAGCTACCTTTTTCGACAAAAGTCGACATATAGTCGTCAAAATGAAAACATCAGACCTTGAGATTCTCAAACCTGACACCTACCTCGACATGATTACGTCTGAGATCCTCTCCATGAACGCCACACGCAGGATCGTGGCAAAGGGCAGGGAACACGTTAGGAAATCCTGATCAAGGATTGCCCTGTCAATATTTTAGTTTTCTGTCTTAACTGTCAAACATATAACCAACTCTCAACTACCTGAAGTAATGAAGTTTGTTGTTTCACCAACTTATTGACATCACTGCGAATATGGAAAGATCAATACAAAACAGCTAAGCATCTCAAAATCAGCGGTGTGGGAAGAGCCTAAGGGTGACACACGCAGTCCTCTCACCGGCCATAACCCATTCATTATTTAACTGTCTAAACCATTTGTCTACATGAAAACACAATTAGAGTGCTACTCACATTATGAATCTAAAGGGCGAGGAGAAATAATGGTACATTATGGTAATTGAAAAGCAACCGTCCAATCCGATTTCTTTCTTTTTTTTGACGTTCTGGTAATTACATTTTAACTATTAATAATTGTTTAATTACTCTGCAGAAGGCCAATGCTGAGTTCCAACATTCATGATGATTGTCTTTTCTCCACTGCATTGTCTTCTGACTCTGACCATTGAAGCAAAATGTCTGACTTCGCAAAATAAAAAGAACGAGGGATCCCAGCCAGTTAATTGTAAAGTGAAGACAATCACAGCGCAAACAAAAGGCTGACGAATCACAAAACAGAGAAGATAAAGCAGCTAAACTGGGATGAATTTTGGAACAAATTGTTTTAAATGTGAAAACAAATGTGCAGTTGTATAAAAAAAAGAAAAAAAGATGAAATCACTGTTATTTATCTCAACATTGAAGCGTAAGTATGGTCTCTCTGAGCGCCATGTACACACACAGAGATAGTCAAATACTATTTTGATAAAGTCATTTTGCAAAGAACAAATAAAATCAGCTATTTAACGAGACATGGTTCTGTTTAAAAAAAGAAAAAGCTAAGACAGACAAATGGTTGAATTTTATGCTGGTTTTTGAAACAATGTGATAAGGAAGGCAAACGTTTAGCACAAAACGGAGGGCTTCTTATAAATATATGAAGCAACAAACAACCAGAGGTGGGACATCACTGGGGGGAATTTGGGATCCTGTGTTTTTGAGAAGCCAAGAGTCAAACTGTCATCTGAACAACTGACCTCACGACGGGGTCAAGTAATCCATAAGAATGGATTTGTCCTCCAGCAGTGGAAAACAGGTTCAGATCTCCTTAAGCAGTTTCCCTTTGACTATTGAACAGTGGGGATAAAAGGAAAAAAAAAAGACTCTAAATTAACCTTTAACACAGAGACTTTTTTGCCACTTACAGCTGACTTGTTACCAAATGCCAATTTGAATGACTGTTAAATCTCAGACTTTTCAAAAAGATATAAATACACTTTTTTTTAAGCTGATAAATATCACCCACTCAATTCTTTTTCAGATCTTTTGAATCTCATTCAGGGTTTGATGAGCTGCCTATCTCTGTAGGTAGTAAGTTATTTAGAGCTACAGCTGAGGGTCTAAATAACAACACATGGTGCCACAGCAGAAGTTTACAAATCCCTCTGCTGGACCACTTAAGTGACAAGGGTAATATTTTTGGGACAGCGGTTAATTTCTTAGTTAAGAATTTTGATGGTGTCCAAATATCACTTGTAACCTGAATCAGTTTTTATATTTTTCCATCAAGATTTCCCTTTTATCTTAATATATGAACATGTAATTTAAATCTTAAGTATTTAGAAAATGAGATCCAGACCTCAAAATTTAGTCCACCCATCTAAAATGAGATAATAACCAGTATTTCAGAGTTACCTAAACTCAAGTATCGGAACAAAATCACATAAATACTGGTGAGATGTTAAAGTGCTGAAGGAGTCTGACACAAATTCCCCAATAAACTGAGTTTCTGACGCATACATTGGACAAATTTTAAACTAAAAAATGTGTAATGTACAAAGAAATCAAACAATTAGACAAAGATAACATCGCATTCATTTATGGTACAATTTTCTTGAGTTCTCATGTGCACACCCGCAAAAAACGAGATCGTGCTGCTTTGTTATACTTTGGTTGTATTCTGAGCACATTTACACCAATCAGAGCTCATGTGTCACCCAAATGAGACCCAATAACCAATGAAAGAGGAGACAGAAAGAAACAACTATCTGTCCTTTTGCCCTGGGGTTTGAGCATACATAGATCTACCCCGTGTGCTCACAACCTCACATTTACGCTGTAGTGCCGCCGGGCTCTGGGCTTGACCTCGTTGTGTTAACCCAATAGCACGGCTCCAATAAAACTGATTAGAGAAGTCTTCCCCTGCTGCTTCCAGGCCTCACTCCCGGACTAATGGCACAATCGGGCCCCTTAAACTTTCCACAACATCTGTGCCAGTATTGAACTGCGAGGACAAATGCAGTAACATGACCAGCGGAGAGCCATTGTTGACCCGAGGGAGAAAGGCACGAAAACATACAGGAGACAGGGAGACAAATAGACAGAGGGACACAGTAGATGGGTAGAAAATAAATCTGGAGATAATTAGATTAGTCCATTGTATTGATGCTCCAAGGTTTCTATTCTTATTTCTTCATCTGAATGCAGCACACAGCATCCTCTCCTCAGCTTCATGCTCCAAAGTGCAGGAAGGCCAAACCAGCTGTTCACTTATTGTTCAGGTGCTTAACAGGATTACAGAGGGGCACAAGGCCAATCTTCTCTATGCACACATGAACGCGAAGGGGTGTTCATACTCTGACTTGACCTGAATATTCAGAGACAGGTCGAGAAGCACCTCTGACTATTGTCCCCCAGCTTTTATTGATAAGGAGTGGAGTTCAGCTGAGCCCCTTTTACTCTGTTACCTGTAAATAAGGGTGTTCTATGAAGGGCCACAGGGCCAGATCAGACAAAGTTGTGGAGAAGTTTAATGTAGGGTTATGTTTTAAACCAATATTCCAAGCTCTAAAGGTAATACAGATCGCTGGTCAGTCCATTATAAAATTTGAAAAGTGCTTGGCAAAATTCCAAACCCAACAATACACAAAGAGAGTCATTTTAAAAGAAAATTAAAGACACTCCTAGTCTCTATGTTGTTTTTTTCTCTTCAGCTTTTTTCATTTGTACCACTAGTTCAACCTGAGTTTAAAAAAATAAAATAAAGTCCTTTCTTAGGGTTACACCAGATTTCGGCAATTAAAATAAACATCAAACTTTTCGTTTCATAAAGGTTAAAAAAAAAAGATAAAAATTTTGTTCAAAACGTTGAACAAAATTTTCATAGCTGAAACTTAAACATGTGGGAAATACAATACATTTAGGCTTTCTCATCATTTTGCCCATCACTAGGGTACTTAAGAAGATTCATTGGAAAATGTATTTCAAAAGAAGCTCACTCTCCTCTGATTCAACATCTTTCCATGCGCATAGACTCTCCTCTAGAATAAGGGTATTCGTATTTTGAGCACACAGACTCTGTTTAAAAAGACTTCCCTGTTGGGAATTAATGTGTTCTTAATCTGGCTCCCCGCACATGGTGATAAAATAATGTATGTTCAGGAGACTTAAGATTAGTCACACACCGCTGAACTCAAAGTGTGGTTCTTGCTGCCGTGTTCTGTCCAACTTCCTGCTTCCAGCTGCTGGTGACACCTTTTCTGTTTAATCCTGACTGAAGGACAAGCCGTTGTCTGTCAGACAGATAAGGAAGAGGCCTTTGTCTCCGTGATCCTCCTTATGCGTGTGTGTTGGGTCGCTGTTCGAGTCTGAATGCCAAGCAGAGGTGCGGCCAAAGGCAAAAAGCTCTGGAAACAATGACTTTTGGCCAGAATAGGCACAAAAAGAGCAGATGCTGAGATGACACCCTACCTTCAATTCACAGAAATCCCTTGCTGCTTGCTGTTCACACTGACATTGTAACTAAAAGTAGCATTGATTCAGAAACTATCACTGTCTAAGGCGCTCTCACAGTGCCTGGTTGAAATATTCTATATCCAATAATATTTATAGAATACTTGTGTATCCATTTGAAATATTCTTTGCACAATAAACGCATGTGACTGATTGCTTAATTGACTCGCTCATTCTGCAATGTACGGTGTTGACTTGATAATAAATTCAAGGGTAAAAACAGCAAAACAAAAACATCTAACCTCAACAGATGTGACAAAGGATCGGACTAAGAACCAGAAACATGCAAATTAAACAACACCACTACCAAAATAAAAATTCAACCAAAGTCCATCGACAACAACATACTAAATGTTGGATAAAGCAGCCTGGTTATGTTTTACATCATAAAGAATATGTTTTTTATTGAAATAAAGCTAATTTCACAGATAGCAAATTGAAGAAAACCAGGTTGTAGCATTTACAAAAAGCCAGAACACAGGTCCATTGTGACCACAGAGGTCAAAGTGGTAGAAGAATCAGATTACCTCAACTCTTCCAATGCTAATCAGCATTGGTTGGTCAGGCCTTTCTTTCCTTTTTTTGTTATAAATGGTAGCTAGCACAAAGTATTTTTCTCCACCCTCAACTGAATGGCCATTTTTCCATCGATAACATTCATTCACTGGCCTTAAATCTAATTTGAATCTGAAATCAATTCTAATTGAGGACTTTCTGCTCAGCGAGCCAAGGCCCATTATGCACCAACAGTTTTGAAAGAGGAGATTCAGATTTCCACTCAAATGTTATGTGTTAAGCTGCCATTCATAGACACTAAAAAAGGTTTAGGGTTTAACTTATTACCAGCTAAGATTTACAACTAACATCAAATTACTGAAAATTCCTATGAGAACATCAGAATCACAAGTCTTACCTTGTGATTTCGTTTTAATCATTATTCCAATAGGAGATGTTTTAGGTAGATTTCTATGATGGAAACCTAATCCCTGATGACTGATATTTGGACGTGGACGTGATGTGGACTGGCTCGTCTTAGTTTGCAGAGGAAGTGGAGGCTTTGCTGAGGCTTTCTGGCCAGTGGTGTGGTGCCGATGCTCCAAGTGAGATCCTCAGTAAAATGCACACCCAGAAACTCAATGCTGCTCACTCTCTCCACAGAAGCACCGCTGGCGACCAGTGCTGGGTGCTGGGTTGCAGCTCTCTGGAAATCGACAAGAATCTCTGTTGTCTTTCACATAATTAGGAGAGAGATTGTTGCCACTGCGCCACATGGCCATCTGGCTCACCTCATCGATATAGCTTGACTCATCGTTAATGAGTAATCAGTGGTGTTGTCTGAAAATTTGATAAAGACGAACTTATATGTTGCTATTCAGCTTTGGCTCAGCAGGACAGAAAGTAGGAGGCTCAGAATGCATCCCTGAGGGGCCACTGTGGTCAGAATGATGGTCCTGGATGCACGGACCGACTCTGTCTATTGGTACAGCTCTCTCTTCACCACAGCAGACTGGTACTGCATCACTGCAGTTGCAGCACCGATCCTTCTATCAATCTCCCACTCCATATTTTTCCTCATTCCCTCACCCCAAGAACCCTTGTAAAAGATGAAATACAACTAAACCTAAATGGATCGCCAATGAGTTAGAAGAGGCAGTAACTGCCACCTAAACACAATATATAAAGATGATGCAGTCACTGAAAAGGGAAGTTCCTTCTTTTACTTATAACTAGCAGCCTGCAGGCCAACAAGCCACTTTTTGAACCTCAATCAAATGCACCAAGCAAGAATTAACGTTATGTTAACTTCTCAATACGGCCTCAACAAACGTTCTATGTCCCTTTCAGCACTGGACAGCTCCTGCAAAAAATCCTCCCCACCAAAACAGACACAATCACAACAGGAGACAGGACAGGTACAGAGCCACGCGCTTTCTCAACCGCACCAACACTGTCTGCAGAAAACAATTTCATCACATTCATGGTATGGTTTTAACATATTGATGTGTCACTGATGGCTCTGAGAGGTGCAACAATGTAATCTGTCACATCTATGAACACCTGGGATGTGAGGAAAATCCAGCTTAACTCCCAATTTCAATTGTCTACTTGTTCCGGATGATGCTTGTACTTAATATTTATTTCTCCGCCTTAACAGGGACTACCTGGGTTATCAGTTGGACCTTTTTGAATTAAAAAAAACTATTACTACTGACACATTGATTGTGAGTTACTAAGCTAATTTTTTTTATGTCTCTACCAGTCTGTGCTGAGATAAAGCAGCATAACGCTGCCACCACAATGCTTCACAGAGTTATAACGTTTTCAGGACGATGCCCAGGCTAGTTCCTACGCATGTGACTTTTGAAGTAATTTTTTTTGCATCTGATTTTTTTAATAGTATCATGAAAGTCAAATGCTTCACACAAAAGACAAACAGAAAAAATGTAATCACCCGTTCCTTTTCTTTCATTTCATAATTACACACTATTGTATGCAGGTTTGTACCAATAAATTACATCGAACTTTTTTATTCATGTAAGGCTCTATATACATGTGCATTACTTTTGACATTTATCACATATGGTGGATCGCAGTCTTAAGCTCACTTTTTACCTGGCAAAGTTGTTTCTTTTAGCATCAGCCTTGACAGTAATTTATGAGCCAATATAGAGCCATGTCTTTTTTTACAACCGGACTGCATGGGAACAAAATAAAAAATGGAAGAAAAAAAAAAAGCACAGAAGGTCAGACGGTAGATTTTGTTTTATTGGTACATGGCAACAAAGACAGCCATATTGCTGTCAGGAGCTTTTTACAGCATTGTTTCCCGGTTGTTAAAAAGACAAAATCCACCCATCAGAAATTATTGGACTTTCCTCATTTCATAATAATAATAATATATATATATATTTTAATTATCTCTCTTGCATTATCTCCTCGCGTGCCACGTGTTTAAAATCAGAAACTGATGAAGTAGGGTGCGGCGGGATAAGACCCCCCCCCCTTTTTTTAACCTGCTTTTCTCAAAATCATGCTGGGGTTGTCATGGCAACGAGGCAATATGACAGAGCTGATGACAGAGGAGCGCTAAGCAGAGATCTGTCACTGAAATAGCCTCATATGGTGGAGCCACGCTATAATGATGTGTACACCTGTGAGTGTGTGTGAGAGCGTGCTCAGACGGATCTTCTGCTGCGTCTACGAAAAAAGAAAAAAATTATATATATATATCTGTCTAATTTGACCTGGGAGCTCCCTTCTCCCCAGAAACATAACAAAGCGGCTGTGTCGAGTGGGTCTGACCGGAGCGCCATAGTAGCAAAAGAATGAGCACAGTTTTTCTTGTTTTGGTGCTCTCACCGACACTTAAGGTTGCCGGCGGCAGATTAAGCTCCTCAATCAAACTGTCTTCATGCAACGCAGAGACAAATTCGTCTTTGTTCCAACATTTTAGCAAGCGCGAGTGGGCAGAAGGTCAAACTTGATACGCAAACGGATGAATGAAATCTTCAGTTTGGGCGTGCTGAATGAGATTCACTGAAGTTTCCTAAAAGAAAAATGATTCTTTGATTGAAATTGTTGCATGGCACAGTCATCGCCAGTGTTTTTGCACAATAATGTATAAGATTTGTTTGCAAAGAGGTTTTGGCTGAAACGGTTTGTGATGGAAAAAAAGGTATGAGGCACATTTATGAGAGAATCTGCATCACCGCTTGTGTTTTCAGTTCTACTGCTTGTACAGTCACATTAACTACTCATGAATATTGCCTGTGAAACATAACTCGCTAATGCTTTTCATGTTTTCTTGCAGCTACAACAGCTTAATCTTAATGTGCATATAATATACAGTACAGACCAAAAGTTTGGACACACCTTTTAATTCAATGAGTTTCCTTTATTTTCATGACTATTGACATTGTAGATTCACACTGAAGGCATCAAAACTATGAATAACACATGTGGAAATATGCACTAAACAAAAAAGTGTAAAACAACTGAAAATACCCCTTATATTCTAGTTTCTTCAAAGTAGCAACCTTTTGCTGTGATTACTGCTTTGCACACACTCTGCATTTTTTTGATGAGCTTCAAGAGGTCATCACCTGAAATGGTTTTCACTTCATAGGTCAACCTGCCCTGTCAGGTTAATAAGTGGGATTTCTTGCCTTATAAATAGTCATGAAGATAAAGAAAACCCATTGAATTAGAAAGGTGTGTCCAAACCTTTGGTCTGTACTGTATGTAAGAAACGTGACCACAAAATGGTGTCCTTCCATAAAAAAAAGAATGAATTCGCATGGCAAACAGTTCAAGAACAGCAATGTATGAGCACAAAAAATAAAAACATAATATGCCTTCCCTTTCTGCTGTTTTTTGTTGTATAAATCAAGTGAACAAAAAAACACAAGTGTAAGACATCTAATGTCACTTTACATTGTTAAACCATAACAGGATAAGAATGGATGAAACAGAAAAGATTAAGAGAACTCACGCAAAACATGAGTTTCATTAGCTTCCACCTGCGATCATTCGTAGAAACATCGTGGGGTTTAGACTGGCACAAATTCAAGACGCTACAAAACAACACGTCACAATTTGCATGCAAATGGAATAAAGAGATTACAACAATAAAAGATCAGATTAGAGAGAGTGATGTGTAAAAAAGAAACTGATTTCAATGCCATCATCAAATCAGTCACAAACTAATGTGATACTGCTTTATTCAAGAATTCATAAAGCGTACTTTGTTCAGTAATAGGCTGACTGGTCATACATTTTCTCTGTATAGTTTATTATAATGTTTAAAATATTGAAACTATGCACAGTGTTAATTTGTGCTCCGAAAGACATTAGGAATTCTGTGCAGACCTAAAAAAAAAAAAAAGAAAATTGATTCAAACTGAATTAATGAATTTTCTTGAGTACATTTCCTTCATCTTCATTTGAAAAATAACGCATTCATGCTCAAGTCTGGAGATTTCCCCAGAAATGTAGTTCATCTATTACTTTGGTAATAACTCAAACATGCACTACACATTATGAAAGCACTCCATGTTCTTTTCAGCAGTAGCTGCTTCACAAAAAAGGAAAAAAAATAAATAAAAATCTACTTTGTTTTTTTTTTTTCTCCACAACCTCACATTTGTGCATAATTTAAATTAAACGTAAAACTGACAGCGCTGAAGGTTACGGCTTCTTTTCGCCAAACGAAATGTTAATTATTTGACTAATTTAAGGCTTCCAGCGACAAATCTGCCGCACCTGATAAAGATTTGTGCCAATTGTTGTTTTGAGACATCTTTGTAGCGAGGACCTGTTGACCCGTCTGTTCGGCTACTGATTATCTTTTCAATGGCGGAGGAAAAATATGTTGCTCATTAGAAGTAGTGGAGATTGATCGTGGCCTCTTTGCCTCGGCACGGTGTGTCTGATTGGGCTGCAGCAGAGATAATTGCAAGTCTTGTTGTCTGATCAACCGGATCTCATTGCAGTCTTTTCTCTTGCTGCTGCCTGCACCGGAACCCGGCGCTTACATCAGTCAGGGGGTCACCGCTTTATTCTTTAGCATTTATGCAAATATCTTCCTGATGACAGTTCCTTCCATCTTTTGCAGAAGCTCAGATCTCAGGCTCGTTATGGAGTATGCGACAGATGAAAAGTTTTGAGCCTCTTGCTCCCGATTGTCTAATCTATGCAATCTTCCTCTTATATGAATCTTGGCATTTTAAAAAAAAATAGCTGAACAAAGAGATTATAAAGCTGATTTAAGCAAAATAAGATGCATAAAAGAGTTCTGTGTCTCACTGAAAGCCGCGATAAAGTTATTTTGTTGTATTTTCCATCTTTTAAACACCGCCATCTTTGTTAGTACAAGTGGCAGCTTGCAGCAACATACAGCTTCTTCATAGTTTTTTTCCCCATTGGTTTGGCTAATCTAAAAACTGAACATGTGTTTAGATCATAGAAAATGTAGGTGTTGAAATGATCGCAAACCTAAACTTAGAATTAAATCCAAACAAAAATGTACTAAAACGCTTAAAATTGATGCAAAAAACCCCAAAAAAACAACAATGTGCAAAGTTGGAAAATACCGTTAAAAACTTCCATCTGTCATAGCAGCTAATGGTGATTCATCAAACTATTGGTCTTTTTAGGATCCTGAATATAAACATTTCAGATATCTACTTATACAAAATGTTGAAAACTACCCATTTGTTCCCTTCCTCTTCAATTATACATCGTTATGTGACGGTATGTCACAGACAACCTTGATAAAAATACATGGAGTTTTAGGGTTTTAATATGACAAATTGTTCAAAGATTTAATAATAAAATACTTGTGTTCCTGAAACGTCTCTCCTAACATGTTACAAGAAAGAGTCCCATATTTTCTTTTTTATTACTCCTGCTAATGAGCATAATGAGTCATCATTATAATAGATGCACTTTGGTCTCTGATGAAATTGGGGTCATATTTACAGCCACGCGCCACGTTGTGATGCCCAGCTTTGTCGTAATTTCATACCACAAAGCTTTCCTGTATATTTAACAAACCATAATTTATGAACTTGAAGTAACTTGAAATGTGATTAGAAACAAGTAGCTCACTTCAGCTGCTGCTTGTAACCAGTTTTTTGTAATTTTATAATTACAAAAAATAATAAAGAGACTTGAGCGTCATTGATTCAGACACAAACGATATCCACAAGTCAAAAAAAAAAAAAAAAAGAAATAATAAACTTAACCCTCATTGGTTTCCATTAAAGTTATTTGCATTAGGAGTACAGTAATGTATCACTGCCTGACCTTATTAACCCAAAGACCTTGTTCTCTGACCTTTAACCTTTTGATGTTCTCTGGCATTGGGGGTCACGCCTTTCACTATTTACAATTAACACTGCTCTAACCTTTAGCACAGAATTAAAGCTACTCGCTGCTCATCACAGGAGGTCAGACAAGCCCAGCTTATTGTAATTTGCATTTATTTAGCTTTTCTGTCTTATTTAAACAGATCTCTTCCCTTTGGTCCCCTAAATCATTGGTGCCGATTGGAACGTTGAACATCGAGAAGCCGCCTAGTCTAGTTTTTGGAAAAGGAAGGAAATTGGTTTCGAAATCGCACCTGACAAAAAGGACAGTCAGAAGTCGATGGGTAAGATCTAGCCGCTCAAAGAGGTTAATGGCTTTTTGAGGCAGTAGATTGGACTTGTCTGCTTCTTCAGAATGACTTTGCTCATGTTGGATCACACAGAACAAGGAACACCAGAGAAGGGAAGAATATGCCACAAGAACCCAATTCAAAATTAGGTTATTAGATATATTTTCTTATCTTTTCCCAAAGAACATAGTAAGTAACTTATGCATCAAAACAGACGTGTTTTTGTTTCACCACATGCCAATTTGACAATTGCAGGTATTTGAGCCTGGAAGTGTTCAAATTTATCAACACTTATTCTAAACATGCACTTTCATTTGTCAGCACCACCTGTTTGTTTTTGTTTTTTTTCTCCAATTTTTTGGTCCATTTTTTATGAATGCAGTACTGACTCCTATCTTCTATGTATGCATTGGCATGGTGGTAAATTTGGCAACAAGTACCCTTCTCAGAAATAAAACCGATGATCAACATTTTTATTCTTCCAAATTAAGACGGCTTATGACAGATTGGCAGTTTTGCTCAGAAGGGGATATCAGGTGTATTTGCAGATGTGGTGGAGAATTTTCCAAGAGAATCACAAGCGCCACTATTCGACAAGTTTATAAGTCAGGCAGACAGAAGTGCCAAAAGTAAAGGATCAAAACTATTCGGTCAGAGTCCAAAAAATATATAACCAGGCAGAAGCGGGTAAAGAGCATGGGTTCAGATAGTAGAAAAAGTGTCACGTTCATAGTAAATTGGTTTGGTTTGGCTTAATCTGCATGAAGCTTCTGATAATCAATAATCTGACATTTGTGCTGTGACTGGGAGAGGCTTATATCCTGAACAGAACAGGTGAAGATCATTACACTGGCATAGGTGAGCAAGATTAAGTGATTAGGCAATCAAGAGTAATGGATGAGGCGAGAAATGGAAAATGGTTTAAAAAAAATAAATTAAAAAATCATGGCATGACAAGAACAGCCCAGAAACATGAATCATGACATTGTATTTTTTTCAGTTTGATTAAGAAAAAGCATGAAAGAAAAAAAAATCTAGAATCTTAATCTGAAAAAAAATCGTTGTTGGCACCACAGTTCTCAACCTATTTTGTAATCACTGACAAGCTTTTTACAAGACATGTTTCCACTGATATTTTTGGAAATGTATGTGTTGTGATAAATTTTATTTTGCAAGTTAAATAAATAAGGCCTCCTTGCCATAACTGAAACTTTTATTTCCCTCCACAGATTCATGTTTGGACTACAGCTGCGGTTCCAAAACATTAATGTTGCTTTCAGTCAGAAATCTTAGTCAAATTAGAACGTTACTCTCCACAGAAATCTGACAGGGGTTTGCACAAAATATGGTGTATTTATATATGAAAATATATATTTGCCTGGTGGAGGACGTTATAAATAGGAATGCTGAACAGATTAACAAATAAAAAATCTCTAAAACTTAAATTACTGAAGGGACGCAAATGCCACTATTACGTTTAAAAGGGCTATGAAAGACTTGATCAAAAAGAAAAGAAAATTAAATTACTTCCAAAATAAAACTGCTTTTCTGTCTTAGGAAAACCACTGTTACAATTTTGGAAATTAAATAAATAAATACCTGAAAGACCTTCCTTTTTTCTCTCTCTCTCTCTCTCCAACAGGAGACCAAAGAGACTAAATTTGCTTGTGTTGTTGCTCTTTGTATTCAGCAGCCTCATGAAAGTGCATTGTTGAATTTAACCAAACAATTATTGTCAGCCCTGAGAAAAGCATAGAAAAAATTTTTAAGTAAATTCCTACTTTATTGCCGCATTGTACTCTCACCCTGAAAATCGTCAATGAATCAAACATTTATTTGGCAGTGGGGAAAATCACATTTCGCACAGATATTTATTTGCACCCTTTCTGACAGTTCTTATACCTGATTTCTGGAACTCAAGCCTGACACAAACAGAGAGAGGGACTTTCGACTATATTCTTCTTTACAAAATTTCTCCAGATGTGTTTAAAGAACAAATGAGTCACACTTTGAGAATTTTATTCAAGATTTCCTTGTATTTCAAAGAGCTAATGATGGCATGCTTTCTAAAAAGTGCCTTTGGAAGAGAGAAAACACGTCACAGATCCTCCATGGTATTTAACAGGTGGAACGAGTTGCTTTCCAACATATTCATCTCTAGTTCCCAGCAGTGTTTCACAAAATTCTACGTATCTGTACTCGTGATGGACTGAAACACCTTTCATCCTCGCATAACCCTCAAACAAACAGATGTGCATTTAAATGCACTTGTGGAAACGTGGACCTGAAGTGGGGCTTTCACTGTTGGGAATCGACTTGTTATTGATCCCAATATCCTTTAAAGTGAACAGTTTGGGCTGAATATTGGTGCAAGCAGAGGTAGATGGAAACTGATTAGCTTACTTGTATAAAGAGGCTAAAGTTTTGATGTGATAAAAAAAAAAGAAGAAACAAAATGACAGTCAATCCTTTTGGAGAATCTTTGACTAAATCATAATTTTTTTTTTAAATCAAACCTCCATTTAAACCCAAGAACTGAAGTAGAAAAAGAAACTTTTTATCTTTAGTCTTTTTTATTTAAGCTGAAAAATCTAACAGTAAAACTTCATCACTCTGCAAAGAAATAGCTTTATAAAGGCTTATTCCTTCAAACACATGATGTAAGTAACTAATCTACTCTCACAGGGGAGCTCTGGTCACATCAGCGGGGAGCGAGCTGTTGGACTCGGCTAATTTGCGTAATGTTCACGAACAATGGAAGCTTCACTACGCCATCCATCAGTGGCTGACACGGGACTGCGGGAGCAACGAGGATTGACCGAACATGTTGCCTATTGTCTGGGAGGTGTTGCTTGCAATATGCTGAGGCTGAGCGGCTGCGTGTGCATGTCACATTAATCAAACCTATATCATTTTTCATGATCCTTTATCGAGGTCAGGCTGTAAAATGGCTAATAGAGAATTCTAAGAACTGCGCACAAACGCAAAATGCGTCGACGGAGCTTGTTAAACTGTCTTTTTTTTTTTTTGACGGGGTGATGTTGACGTGTCTTATATGTGACTGGAAACATTGTTTATGAATGTGGAAGAAACATCACTGGATAATCTTTTACTCAAATAAAAAAATAAAATTACGGAATATTATGGAAAATATTTATATTCCTTGAAATTTTTTTGTTTGTTGTTTGTGTCACATCACAACGTTTAATGTATTTCATTGACATTTTATGTAATAAACCAACTCGTGTTATGTTGAAAGACAATCGTACATGGTTTCACAAAAAACTACAAAATCTACTGAGTGCGGTATTTAGCCCCATGATGCATCACTTTCTGGATGTATATTTTGCTTCTATTAATGTTTTAAGTCTTTATACATATAGCGATGGAAGTTTTTGACCTTTGTTCTTTGCTCAATAGTTCAGAACTGATGTTCTCTGTACATCTGGGAACATCAGTTTTCAAGTCTTGAAAATAGTTCCTCAACTGGATCGAAGTCTGGATTTTGGGACATTTTAAACACATGAATATGCTTTCATCTGAACTATTCTGATAAACATCTCGAGGTACGTTTAGGGTTGCCAGCTGTGTACTCAGCACGGCTTGAGACAAACCGGAAAGGCTTTCTTTCAACAATGACATGGCAATAAGCAATGCTTGTTTTGTTGACTTTCTCCACCTGAATTCTGCCAACAAGTCCAAAGAAGCTTTCTAGCTGTCTCTCTTAGTCATGCTTTCTTCACTCCATCTATTGGTAGGTTTCCAGTTGTACCAAATTGCTTGGATTGGTCAGTACTCTGTTAGATATCCAAAGCTTCACATGTTTTATAACCAGGGAGGGAATGTCTACAATCATCTGGTTGCACTGGGAACTACTTAAGTGTATAGGAATAATGATAGAAGGCAAATATATGCGTACATATTCATTTGTGATTTCTGTAATTCTGTATTGATCGATTTCATAAATTTCCAATAAACTACATTGAAGTTTGTGGTTATAATGTGAAAACATCTTTAGCGAACATCAATATTTTCCCAGACGCCATCAGTGTCCTGACTTTTTCTCTGTGATGCACGTCTTCCAACGTGCATCACACGGCAAACACAGGCAAACACAGATGTTTTTTCCACTCATTTTGCCATGATGTCATTAATTAAGTGACATTACTACAAGACAAGACTGCTGTGTTGCCCCATGGGAAATGAAGTTGGCAGGTTCTTGTTGAGACGGGATAGGTTTTTAGCAAGTTCCCAAACATCTGCCAAGTCGTTCATTTTAGCACCCAACTAAGGCGCAGTCTGTAGCCTCCCTCGAGATTGTGACAATTGACAGATGGCTGCAAAAGAAAACAATCCATGTTCATCTCTGTTTATGTATCCATCTGCCTGTATGTTTATGCAAGTTTGCCTCTACATTGCATATGAGCAGTCGTCGGGTTTTTCGGCAGGCCAGTCATCCATGTAACGACAATGTGCCCGCCTTTTGAAATCGACTTGGTTCTTTCCAGGTGTGTTGGTCTTGGTGCAACCCTGAGGGGAGCATGCAGAACTGAAACATCCAGATGAATACCGCTGACCCGACATGGAAAGCAGATGTTTCATAGGATGCAAATATTAGCACGGGCTATAAGCTGATAAGGTTACAAAACCGATAAACAGGATGATTAAAACATTCTCATTTTTTGGTTGATTGTACTCTGTTGAGTTCAACTACAGACAGCTACTTTGCTTTGAAAATACAGAAGTAAAGATTAATCAAAAGTACATTTAAAAACGGCTAAGTTTTGTCTTTGAGTTGCCGCCAGAGGCAGTTGTATGGCCATTAGCATTTATCACCTATTTTGCATAATTTGATGCCTCTCTTGCTTTGAGCCAGGACGAGTCATTAAAAATGCACCCGTCTCAATTAAGAATACCACTAACTCATTCTCACACAAAGCCTGTCACTTATTGCTTTTACTTGTATTTAAGAGGGTAATCACTGGAGAGCAGGTACACGATGATGTACCTTAATTTTAGTAATGTGCTTATTAGATTTAGTAGCGCTGTAGAGCGAATTACCTTAAGTTAGAGTGGTATTTTGTCAATTGTTGATGTCAATACAAATTTACAAGACATTGGAAGTACTTCTGGAACACAAATGTGTTTCTGAAAAGATCTGTGTCCACATGCTCTCTAGACTAAAACATAAACATTTTTTTTTTTATTTTATTTTACATTGTTTACCCTTTAATCTTACACATAAACTTCAACTTATATTTGAATTTTATCAGAGCCACAGTCAGGAGAAAACTAGAGGAAAGCATGTACTAAGTTTGGATGGTGAAATACACTGGTCACACAGTCAAGTTATGATTTAACAAATGGAGGTGATGACTTTTTCACACAACACTATGTTGGTTAAATGAAATCACTATTTACAAACTTGCGTGTGACAAAAAAGCAAATACAAGCGAAATCTGTAAGGGGGTGCAAGTATTTTTCAGAGCCATGTATTTACATTCTAGAAGTAGACAAAAAAAGGTTATAGTGCTTAATATACAGTACAGACCAAAAGTTTGGACACACCTTTCTAATTCAATGGGTTTTCTTTATTTTCACGACTATTTATAAGGCAAGAAATCCCACTTATTAACCTGACAGGGCAGGTTGACCTATGAAGTGAAAACCATTTCAGGTGACGACCTCTTGAAGCTCATCAAGAAAATGCAGAGTGTGTGCAAAGCAGTAATCACAGCTAAAGGTTGCTACTTTGAAGAAACTAGAATATAAGGGCTATTTTCAGTTGTTTTACACTTTTTTGTTTAGTGCATATTTCCACATGTGTTATTCATAGTTTTGATGCCTTCAGTGTGAATCTACAATGTCAATAGTCATGAAAATAAAGGAAACTCATTGAATTAAAAGGTGTGTCCAAACTTTTGTTCTGTACTGTATTTCAGTCAACATTGCTCCCACTCGCTTTTGCTTGAGTTCTAACCCTTACTGCTTACTCCAACATATTCTGACTAACAAGAGTTCAATTGAAATTCCCAACCGAGAAAACTCTCCAAAAAGCAAAAGAACGGCTCAAATTTGGATCCTGAATGCAGCCCTTCCTTTGTATTTTCTTGCTGTCTTGGCAGTACCTTGACATGCCAAGCACAAGCTTTTCCCCCATAAAGCGTGCCCTTCTATGACCTCACAATTCATACTTCTTGGGTGTCCAGAAGAGCAAGGTAAGTGGAGAATTTTGGAATTTTAACAGGCAGCTTTGCCTCAATTGTTGGGGGTTTTCAGACACCAGCGCCATGTCCTGTGCATTTAGTCCATCAGCTCCAGCAGGGCATTATGGACATTTACAACTGATGTCACCTGCACAAATAAAGAAGGGGGACCCATTGTTGAAGCTGACAATGCAACACGTTTGCTGCCATTTGGGCCCGCACAGGAGACTCATCATTCACAGGGAGTGACGTTTTTACTGCTCTTTTCCTGTGGAGATAAAGTTTTACGGCTGACAGAGGACAACAATTCTCACTAAAGGGGGGAAAGTAGCGGCTAATGCGAGCGAGTGCGCGCGATGCAAGAAAACAGAAGATAGACTTTCACCTAATGCAGTTCCACTAATGATTCTCAATATAACGAGTGCGTCAACAACCAGAGATCATTCGAGACTGAACCTGAGCCAACAATGCCTGATGCAATCCAACATCCACGCTGACAACAGTCCGAGATAATGCTTACTCCAACATATTCTGACTGTGTGTTGACAAGGGTTTCTCCTGAGTTGCTGTCGGGGAATAAAAATGCTAAATACACTACAGAGACGGCTTTTAAGTGGAGACAAAGAACGTACAGATGCCTAAACCTGACACACATCCTAACAGAGACACCGCTGAGTCTCAGTCTTTCTGTGCATCTGCTCCCACTTCAGATTTTCATGAAGACGTTTTCACCTTTTGAAGTTGACATTTTCGTCATGATAGATCCGTCATAGGAGAAAAGAAACTATAAAGGGAATATTTGGGAAATCTGCCATCTTGAGTTCCCGCTAAACTTTAATTGGATGTCTACTTTGATGTCACCTCATCCTTGTGGGGAAAATAAAATAAAAAATCTACCAAAATATGACTGTGAAGTTAACACTATTAGTAAATGCAGTACTGCTAATATGTGCTGGTGTTGCCGTTAGTCTAAATAGACCTAGAAATGAAAAATCTACAGCCATGTCCTTATATGGAATCTTTTTAAACGCATGTTATCTTCCGCCATTTGTTTTCTCATTATCAGAGGATTCCAACATGCTCTCAGACTCAAAGACGTATGCATTTTATCTGAGGACAATGGCGTTGGCGCTTATAGATAGCAATGTGGAGATGCTGCACACAGCGCTGCCATGCGCAGTCACTCAGGCGGAGGCAATGTAGATGCTCTCATTGGCTATAATGGCTGCATTCTTACTACAGAGGCCATTCTGTGAAGAGACAAACTATGTAAATTGGAGGTCAAGGTGTTTCCATTGCTCACATTTTTCCTTCCTGACCTGACATTCATCCTTTGTCAAGCTAACAGAGTACATTTACTTCATGGCCTACTGCCTGGCAGATAAATATTGGAATCTCAGAGTTTGAGCCAGCAGATGAGATTTTTCTGTTTGAAGAGCTCTGCTTTTTCACTTCCATCAAACAAAAGACCTTTTACAACTGGACATTCTAAATTGATTGTGATTTCAAGTTTTCTTGGTTGTCTTAGTTAAATTTGTAATTTACCTACTCAGCAAACAATGGAATATTGGAAGCACCATTGTGACGTTGGTTCAAATTGCAGAACATTTGCAAATAACACGGTGCGAGATTGTTGACATGTTAATATTAGAGTGGTTGGAGTACATTTCAGCTTAAGTTGCAAATGGTTTTCATGTTCACCATTATTACACTGCCATCTCTTTTGACAGGAAACTATTTTAGTTATTTTTTTTTTGGAACCTAATGCTCATTTAGAGATAAACGGTGACTCAAACATAAAATTGTATCCAAAATATTACTGCTGTTGATTTAAGCTGTGGTCTTCTGGAGTTTGCATAACAATCCTGTGCTTGCACAAACCGAGTACTCTGGTTTCCTTCCACATTTTGCATGCAAAGTCTTTCATCTTATGTGCTTGTGTTAGGCCTGTGATCGACTGCCAACCTGTTCACAGTTTACCCCTCCTTTCACACTTTGCTGCCAAGATAAACTCCAGTTCCACAGCAATCACGGGCAGGACAAAAACGAGCAAAGAAAATGAGTCCCAAGAAATTTTCCTTGGCTTTGAGAACAATACCTGGCAAAGATTACTGAAAAATATTCAATTGTCAACTACTCGTGTCATATTTTTACATATATGGATTTAAAAAAAAACAACAAAAAAAAAAACCATGTAAAGCACGTCTTGATTCATCATATGTCAGTGACTGGTTAAAAAAAAACAATATAAAGAGCAAATGAATAATCAGTTTTCAACAGCTGAAGCCACAGCTTATCCGAATAAAGGTGAAGGTACAAAACAGTTCAATTAATATATTTGGAAGACATATTTGTAGGCATGTTATTATTGTAACAGAAATAAAGAAATATGATTAAACTGGAAAGCAGGAGCTTCAAAAATACAACTTACCACATACATTTATTTATTGTACAGGAAGTTACTGACAATCAATCTTCCAACAGTGTTGCTGTCAGTAAATAACCTGACTAAAATGCTTATGCTAATTATATTGTTAATATTCTGAAAACCCAAGCAATGGTCTGACAAAACCCAGATAATTCAATTTGTAATTGCCATTCCTCACACAGTAAACCAGGTCATAAACTCTCTGCAGAAGAGGCAATTACTTACTTATCTGACACCTCAGCCTATTTCTGTCACAGAACTAGCTAAGGAACCAGAGAACATGGTCCTCAAGGCTGCTAACCAGGTTAGCAGCATTATTAACACAACCCAGCACCACACTGCAAGATTTGTCAGGAAGATTTAGTGGGGGGTGCCTCCAAACCCCAGGAGCCATCTGAAGAGACTTCTTGCTCTGCTCTGTGGGACTCAAATCTTCTGGGGCTTCTTGGGTTTGAGATATCTAGTGAGTTAGCTGGGGGGGTCTGGGCAAAGATGTGATTCATGGCTCATGCCGATTACTTTGCATATGCCCTGGTTTTTGCATTTTTCCTGGCACTATTATAAAGACCTGCTGCTGTTTAATGAAAAGTAGTGGTTTATTAACTTACATTTATATCTTGCTCAACTACAGAGGATGCACCATGTGGATATGGGGCTAATTCAGAGTAAGGAAATCTGGGGCTAAAAGGACTTGATAATTATGCGACGAGGGTATAGAAACCACAAGCAAGCACACTTTGAGCAATAAGGGCTTCAACTTGATTACAAAATCCATCTTTGTGCTCCCACCATCACAGGTTTAATGTGGCAATCAGAGCCTACCTGATCAAATGGAGGATATCTAATATGTAAATAACTGGGTGTATACTACCACAACAAGGGAGCTTATTTACTCTATCAAACATCTGAGACTGGTATTTGGTAATATTTTTGGTGTCTGCTAAAACATGGTAGTTAGAAAACCAGCGGTGTAGGACGAAGTTCTTCCTGTGTCCTCTCTAGTGCTCTGTTTCTATCAAGTCCCGGTTCTGGGTCCCTATTGCACCCGGTAAAGAAATATTTTCAGTTTCATTACAGTCCATTATTCTGTTTAGATGAAACATGTTCACATTAGCCTATTCTTTGACAAGATTTCAGTGACGTATAAAAGAGAGACAAGTCCACAGGATCACTGATACCCCACTCTACTCAACATATGGACTGCAGGGCTTTTCTGCACCTGGTGTCCTTTGCCACCATCGCATGAACAGTTTGTTTCTGAGATTTTCTAAAAAGGTGCAGTAAGCACAATGTGATAGATTAGCAAAAAACAAAATTATAGATATGGGTTCATACTAGCCTGCCCATTGCCTTCCTGTGCAATTCTACTTGAAAAACTTTCTCGCTTCCAGCACAGTCCGATCTTTCTCCCGTTGACTCTGAAAGTCTCCGATCAATTTTTGACCAGGCCAATCAGAAAACAGAAGAAGTTGTGAACGATTACATCAATTTTCTGCATTGTTTTATAATTATGCCTGTAGTTTTAGCAATGGCAGTGGAGGAACTGAATGACGCCGTTCGTCGACAACGATTGTTTCGATTACGATTAACCCAAATTTTTCTAGATATTTCTGCTCTTATCCTACATCGGAATGTCCCCCTTTCTCTTTGTGTACATTAAAATCCCACTCACTTAAATGAGTAAGGTTGGCAAAACTCCAAACTTCTCCAATGACTAATTCAACAGTCTATTTTGTCCTGAAACATCAATGCTGCCTACAAAAGTACAATGACTGACGGAGTACTGATTTATTTTACTTTTCCACAGTTATGATCAGAGCTCAATTACAATTGTACACTGCATTTGCTAATTCGAGCTGAATGTCTACTTTTTATAGTCAAGAAAGTCGTGCTCAAACATTTGCCTCATAAAAATAACCACCAGCTTAGAGATAGATAAGTGTGATGTTCATATGTTAATGTACACAGTCCCATACTGAAGGGAATGTGCAAAAATTAGGTTTGAATTGAAAACTCAGTGTGAAGAAGAGGCAAACAAATACTAAGCAAACAAATTGCTGTTTTCTACATCAAACAAACAATGTATTCAAAAGAAGAACCAGACTGAGGATGTTAATAAAACCCAAAGGAGATATCACAACAGGGTTGTTTAATATACTTCCCTGAAGGAAGAATACCTCCCCCTTGCCGTGGAAGGACTCACCTTTGTGTGACTGCTGTGGTTGTTTGTAAATGATAGCAAGATTGATTTTTCTTTTTGCTGCTTGCGGGATTTTTCTCGGGCGGAGTAATTTGTTTATCAGGAAGGAGGTAAAATAGGAGGAAGAAACAGGTAATAGACGTGGGAAAGATAAAAGCCACTCAGAGAGAGAGAGAGAGAGATGTTTTTCTAAGAGCAGCTGCAGATATTACAGACATGCCATTTTGAAAATAAAAGGAAAATTGGAAATGCAAGATAAGATTTCCAGATGGCAGGAGTACATAAAAAAAAAGAAAAAGACAAAAGTGACAATGTGTTATCTTGCAATAAAATGGGCGTGCCTCTGCTCAAGTAGAGAAAATTTTTTTTCTGAGATTGGAATGAAATGTACCTGAGGCAACGGTTAATGTCATGTGGGTACACTGCCATCTGGTGACTGAATTTCTACTTCATTTCATTTCTAGATTTTATGATTTTTATTTTATTTTATTGAAAATTCTTCAAATTCACACATCTTCAAAAAACTCCACACTAAATGTAGCATTCTTAAAATTTTGCTGAACTGCATAATTTGGTGATTTTTAAAAATTATCTGTAAACATATTCCCGTCTTTACTGGTTTCCTCAGCCTCTCTCTTACAATATCTTACCACTACTCACCTGTGTGTTGTTCAGCTAATTAGTGCCGAGTTGCTTTTCCTTTGTTACTATATTTTGAATACTCAACTCCAGGAGAGCAACTATAATACAACTTTTACACGTGTCCCTTCTCCAACACACCTGTATCAAATGGCTAATTTCCCTCATTAGCAGTCATTCTGCTCTGCAAAAGGTCTGGAAACAGGCCATTTGTTATTTCATTCAGGTGTGGAGGCAGGGGCTGCCGCCAGTAATCTTGGCAAAAAATTAAATTGGGGCCCCCCCTTCGAAGCTGCTGTTACAATTTCTTGAGTCTATCTGACCAATCAAAACCGTAACAGTTTTAAAGGCTTGAATCTGCCTTGCTTTCGTTGGTCCAATACTGATAACTAGCACAATATTCACATGCACCTATTTACTTACTACTTAAGCAACCTATTTACTGCATGCAAATAGGTTGCTTAATTTTTTTTATTAGTTTTAGCTCATTGAAATGTCTCCCACCAGCAACAGTCCCACGCAACGTGCAAAAGATACATGAAGCAATCCAGACTTGTCAAAAAAATGCAATGTAGTTGCATTTTTTTTTTGAGTTGCAGCATATTATTAAAAAATATGTTTTTTTCCACATTTGTTAAAGCTGTCACCATGTCGTGATAGTTTGTTATGAAACAGATCATCTGTGAATAGATCAATCTCTCCCACCTCCTCCCTGAGCTGCTACTGCTGTGTAAAGAAATGCGCCAGTCTGACCAAAAACAATCAATCAGAACCAGGAGAATATTCTTAATTAATCTCATTCACTCACTGCTAAGTGTGCTAAAGGAAGATTTTATAAAGATCGTTTGAATTTCTGTTTAAAAAGAGTAGAGACAAGAAAAATAAACATAGATTGAACACAGTGTTGCTCACCTTTTTCACTGGGACAGGGAGGAGTTATGCAGGTACCTGGGTTAGAGCTGCTGCTGACTGACTCATCTGTTGTTAGGTGTGGTAAGAGGTACAAGTTAAACATATGAATATGTTGTTAAATTCTTTCCTTCATTCATTACATACTCGTGAAATTGAGGCAAACAATAGCCTGTAGCTACTATGGTAAGCTAAGCTAACTATGCTAAATAGTTGACAATCTCGCGCAGTCTACCCACCTCTCGGAGAAAAACTGGGCTATAAATTGACACTCTTGTCATTTTTCTCCTTCTCCTTTTGAAAACCTGATTTTATAATTTTTCTTGGCAGCACAGTAACTGCCACAGTCGTTCTCGTCTTCCACCAACTGCTGCTGAACACCGTCGCCGTCAAGCGGGCTAAGCAGAAACGAACCATTTCATGAAGATCCCGGGGGGGTTCAGAGAAAATACGGATGTCTGCATTTTGGTCTGGGAGTGGTAACATTTCATTTTTACTGCTAAAATAATTTTTAAAACAGTATATGATTAATTTTGTAATCGACAGGGCCCCCAATTTTTTTTTATTTCTATAAAACAAAACAAAAAATGTGGGAGGCCCCCCTGTCGGTCAGGGGCCTTTGGAATTGTCCTAACTTGTGGAGGAGAGAGGCCGCTTCTTAGAGTTGCTTTCAGGGACTGGAGTTGTGCAACCAAGGCCTAAATATTAAAAATGTACCTGTATGAAAATATAATTTCACAAATGTGCTTCCACTGTTTGCTAATCTGTTAAATACTTGCTTCATTTTGGCATAAAACAAATAAAATACCTGAGATCTAACCTGACATCTTGAGGTGAGCACAGAATATCATAAAATAACATCAAGACTGTTGAAATCTGTTTAATAGTTTTCCAGCTTTACATAAAGGAAAGTGGCGTTACGATACATATATAGCTGTACATCAGTCAAACTCCCTATACATGGCTTTAATGTTGTAATATGTACAAAAAACTGCTGGGTTTATGCTGTTTGGACAGAAAGCGTTAAACACTTTGTCAAATATTGTGACCCAAAAGTTGGGTTGCAGAGAGAGGGAAACGTGTTGTTCTTCTCAGTCCACCATTTTGGACCCTACAAAGACCTGATCAGTGAATCAGAAATGAAAAGGTTGAAAATGATGCTGTATAATAATGTAAATGTCAGTGGGTTGGTCAAATAGCTTTAGTTCACACTAGAGAAAAAAGTATGTCTTCCTAAGACAATGCTGACCCTTAAAATTCTAAGGAGATATAAGTACAAGCTATTGCTCACTACAGTTGCTACTCCAATGCCAACTCCTCAATAAGAAAAGCAGTTATTGGCTGTTACTAGAAAACAATTTTCATTTAGAGAAGCAGCTTGGCTCTGACTGCAGCTGAGAGGGACTGTTCCATGAGAACTAGTCCGCCAGTGAATGGTTTGGAAGTGGCCATTGTAGCAACCACAGGTTGTTCATAAAAGTAAAATTAAAGTGATTTAACTCAATAGTCTTAAAAGAAAACATTGGCAGATTTGTTGCGTGTTTTTCCACTGGAGCTGTCTGAAAACTTGTTAAACACAGAGAAAATGTCTCCAAGTTGGTTAAACTCTGTGATGTTTGCATGTCTTCCCTGTGTATGTGTGGCTTTTCTATCTTCAGACTTACCCCTAAAACTTTTCCATATTCAATGCAGTACTTGGTTAGAAAAATATGCCAAATTAGATTGTTTGTATCCCAGCAGTTTTTAAAATATATCAACAATACCAGCATGGATTGTGTTCTGCTCGTGAATAACTCAGACCACATTTTAGAAAATATCTAACGGATTTTTTTCAACAAAGGCAAATAAATAAATAAAATGTACATATAAAAGTTGATTGTGTTTTATAAAAAGCAAAACAAATTAATCAAATCACTTTGTACATAAAAATCTTTGTTTTCTAATATCAGTGATTGTTCTTGTAATCTACGAATGGTTCGTAATGTTTTGAGTGCAAGCTCCGTTTCAACAGTTTCGAAAAAAAAAACCCACAATAAACTAAGTAAAAGGATCACAAGAACAAGTATATTTTGTGCAGCATAGTGGTCTTTCTATACATTTATTTCATTCTAAATAGTGTTTTAAATATAGGCCCCAGGAGTCGTCATTTGTCTTTATTTACGATGAAAAGCGTCTCTGCGTTTTAAACATTTTTGATCTTGTGTTTCCAAAAAAACTCCAGCTATGTTGTTGTTTTTGTACAGTACATTGTCCAGAATAAGTGCTGACAACCCATTTTAATTTGGGAATCAAAAATCTTCAGTGTATTGTCACAAATACTGTAAAAGCAGATACTAGTTACTGAACTACCATGTAAAGATTTCTCATGACAACTCAATCATCTGCTAGGTCCTATTATTTTCCTTCCAAAGTCCATTATATACAATATATTTGCTTCACACCTAAATTTACAAACCTGTAATACACAGCGCCAGCAGCAACAAGGATAAGAAACTGATTGTTGGTGTGGTCAGAGATGCTTTACCTGGAAAAAAAACCATCAAAAAAGTTAATAATAAAAACAACTAGAAGTTTATTTAATAACCCACTATTATCTTAATTCTTACCCTTAATACTTATCATCCTGACTGGGCCATCTCCCCCTTCATAGCGACCACGAACCATCAGTTCATAGTCTCCAAGCTGAGGCATTGGGAAGTCCATAAAGTGCCAGCCAGTGATGTAGACCTTCCCGTAGATGTACCCCGTCTTTCTAAACATGACCTGACAAAGAAATAAACCCCAATAGACTGTAAAAATTCCTAACAGCCATAAAACCTGAAGGCATAGAGGTGAAACAACACTAAATGCTCCCACCTTGTAGTACAGGGGGAAAGAAACATTCCCAAACCAGTCATACTGGATATGATCCCACCACACGTACAACCATTGTCCGGTCCAGGTGACGTAGCGCCACATTCTGGGAGGCTCAGAGGGTGCTGCGGAGAAACAGTTTACTTATTTAAAAAGTTTCCGTACGCATTTTTACAGATCTCGTTGTCCGTTTTCATGTTGCCCTTACGTGGCCTCTTTGTGAACATCTCGCAGTGTTCACCGGGCGGTCCAAGACCTGCTCCGTTGAACGCCCGGACCTCAATGAGGTAGTGCGAATCTGGCAGCATGTTCTCCAGCCGGGTCTGATTGACTGTAGCTGGAACGAATATGCGATTTGCCCCGGGCTCTGGATCGTCATACTTTCTCCAGTATTTGATCTATGTAGTAGGATACATTTTTGTAAGACTTTTACTTTTTTAGTGTATAGCATGGAAGATACAGGTCACAACTTGGCAAATACCGATAAAGTGAAGATAGGTACAAATTTAGATGCAAGTGTGTATGGTAGTGTTAACATAGGCTGACATTGATGTAAAGGGCAAACCAAACATCTTGAAGAACAAATTCATTTGAGTTTGCATTTATTTTATCACATGCTATATGAAAAAAATCAAATATGGCTACAGTTATTAAAAAAGATGATCATGAGACTAAAACTACCTATATTTTCTACATATACTGCAGTCTAAACAATTACATTTTTAAAAAATCACGTGGAACCAAAATCAACAGAAAAAAATCTTGTATAGTAGCTTTAATGTACATCTGTAATTTGGGAAAATCAAACTGTCAAGATCGGTAACAATGTAATTTCCATACCTACATGACATCTCATGATAAGACATTTATTTGAATAAACTCCATGTAAAGCAGTATAAATTTTAAGATTTATTTTGAAGAGTTGTATAGGTTTGTACGTTGAAGGAAAATAACCATCCTGTTATTCAGGATATTCCTCTTGTTCACAGAGCATCAAATTCATATTGAACATTTTGATCTCCTATCAGGTCATTAATCATAGTCTTTATTCCGTTATGCAACATTGCAAATTTGACTGTTGGGGTCTGTAAATATGATTTATTTTTAAAACAAATTCAAACAATTTCTGACATGTTATTTTTAGCTGATCTAGTTTAAAAAAATGAGAGGAAAACCTCCATACCTGGTACCCCTCAATGTACTGCTGCAGGCCAGTTCCAGTATCAACTATAGGCAGCCACCAAACCACAGCTTCAGTGGAAGACACGGGTCTGGCATAGACATCTGTGGGAGGTTCTATTGGAACTGAGTGACCAGGAAAAAAAACATATATATATTAATTTACAAAACTTCTAAAATTATAGTGTGCACCAAAAATTGAGATTAAATGTGATTAGAAATTGATAAGGCGCATAATTAAAAACAAATTCTCACCATCTCTTGGATAATAGATGACCTTGGTGAGGCTGTACGGTCCATCTCCTTTAACATTAACTGACTTTATCTTCACCTGGAACTCCCGCACCAGGAAGTCGTCGTCGGTCGGAATGAAGTAGGAGTCTCTGTGAACATGTCGTCTTGTCTCAGGGTCCGAGATGGTTTCATAAAACCAGTCGTAGGCATTGTGAGGCTTTAACGCGACAATATACCCAAATTTCTTGCCATAGAAATACCAGGGCTGAACAGGCTGACGATTGCCAAATAAAAAGAAATCCATGTACATTAGAAACGTAGAGGAGACATGAATTTAACTCGTGAATTTGGAAGCTTACGTTCCACGTGATGACGATCTCGCCATTTCTACCTCCATATCCTGCCACGTCTGTGGGAGAAACGACTGGAGCTGGACAAAGAAGGCAGCCTTTTGTTAGATTTTTGCTAAAAATCTGCCTCATGGCACAATCATAAATAAAACAATTCTCAATGAACTTACGGGCATCCCAGGTTTTGATCTTAAGGGAAGGTATACTGGCCTCCCCGGATCCATACTCATTGGTGGCGATGATTCTAAACTGGTACTCCATCCACGGGTATAAGTCTGTGACGTCTGCTTTCTCCAGAGTCCCATCGAGAAAGGTTGGAGCTGAGGGACACAATTAAGGACTGCTTAAAATTTGATTGAACTACAGCTTGTCCTGGAATTGCATTCATTGCTGTTGGTCGTCTTTGGAGCAAGATGGCCCTCTGCTGGCCCAAATCAGGACTCACATGTGCTGGCATTCCTCCAGTCGTCTTCATTCAAAGCCCAGAAGTGTCTGGTCTGAACAGTGTAGTACAGGATGGGGCTGTTGTGCTCAGCTGGTTTGGACCACAAAAGTTTCACCCAGGTGTCGCCAATCTCCTCGATCCGGAGCACACCGGGAGGCCCGGGAACACCTGGAGGTTTCACGTGCAATCGATTTAAAACACTAGTGCAAACGACAGATAGTAGTCTCGGTTATTATTTTCATGCACCGACTTACCTACGACTTTCAGGTCAGCATAAGCGGTGTCGTCATCCACCACGGTTTGAGCGGTGCAAGTGTAGCGACCTTCATGCCAAATCTGTGCATTTTTTATCCTCAAGTCACCGACTCCATCTTCACTCTGATCAACACAGAAAATAATGGTTCTCAGGAAAGTTCCAATTGTGAAACATGTTTTCAGTAATTACATGCAAATTATTAAAAAATTATAGTAATAATAATGCTTTTCAAGGTTAGAAAATGATTAAAATGTTGACTTACCATTACTCGCTCATAGTGTTGCCACTCAGCATTGAAGTCAATGACTCTGAAGTCAATGGCCCAGATGAAAGTGATGTCCAGCATGGGGTCGTATGAAGCAGCACAGTGAAGAATCACCTCGTCTCCAACTCTAACTTCAGAGTCTTCAGGTGCTGCAGTTATACTTGTTGCCTCTAACAATAACAACAACAAAAAAACTGATCCCACGTCCAAATCATTATGAACAACAATAAGAAGGAATTAAAGTATTGTAAGTGAATGTAAACATATATTTTGTCTTTATCTTTTGCCTTTTTTATATTAAATTAAATATTTATTTTCAGTTTAATGCTAGGACTCATCAAGTTTTGTTTTTTTTTTACCAAAAATCTTCTTGTTTGTAGTAATTCCTTGGAAGAGAATTATGCTCATTGCAACATACAGTATATTCTTCCTTATACATTGTAGTGGGCAATGAGGAATTTTACAAAGTATTTATTCTGTCTTTTATACCAGATACACCTGAAAGTGTGTGTTTTTTAATAGCTCAAACTTATCTCTGGTTTTGGGGTATTAACACACTTCTGATTAACTTAAATAGCAAGAATTTAAGTGGTTAAATTAAATTCGTGCAAGAATTTAAGTGGCTAAATTTTCTTTCCCAATTTAGCTTATTCTTCAATAAAGCCAGGAATTAATTATTTATTGTTCCTAGATAAGCTAATCAGTTAAAAAGTGAAGCATGAATTTTAAAGTGTCTCCGTTCCGTTTATTTTACTTGAATGGTTGGCGATGCCAGCAAATGTCACACATGTAAATTTAAGTAAATAAGAAAAGCATTTTTTTTTTCTAAATGTGGAATGTTTTTCATGAATGAATAAATTTACATTTAAAAAAAGCAACCTCCAAAGGACTTCAAAACTTTTAAAAGAAACAATCAGACATGACATCACAAATTTCAACTTTTTTAGACAACAGAACTGGAGACAGTAAGCTATCATAACATTTTGTATAAAACAAGACATATTTTGACAGGCAGTGTACTGTACATGCCGATGTGAAGGTGACTTTACATTATTTCCTTTTAACCGTCTGCAAAACTAAAAAAAAAAAGATCTTAGAAAAGTTCTGACTAAAGTTATTCTAAGTTTCGAGGTTTTATGTTTTTGATTAAAAACTAGTTAGTTTTAAAGGCAGTAATTGTACTAAAAAAACGACAAAAAGCGGAGAAGATCTGGGTGTATGAATGCTGCTACTATGATGCAGCTAACCTGTGATGGTAAGATATCCTGAACTGTCGGCCTTCCCTCTGTCATTCTCAGCAAAGCAGGTGTAAAGGCCTTCGTCGTTTTTGGTGGCGTTGCGGATCTCCAGGCTCCCATCGAACATGACAGAAACACTGTTAGCAAGCAGAATCAAGTCAATTCATTAGAAAGTTGTTTGTGACTTCTCACAAATGGAAAGTGCTTCTGCTGACCGTGAACTGTTGAAGAGGACCTCTTTGCCCTTTGTCCAGGTGAATCGAGGTTTGGGAGCGGCTCTCGGCTTACACTCTATTACCACGCGTCTGTCTCTAGCTCCAAGAAGATGCTTCTTTACTGGGTTGCGCTCGAATGTTGGAGCCCAGGCTGGTGGGAGATAGTAGATGGGGATTTCAGTTTAAAGAACTGTTATCAAAAAAAAAAAAGAAAGAAAGAATTGCTACCTACCAACAACTCGCAGCTCAGCGTTGGCATATTTGATGCCCCAGTAATTCTCAGCAATGCACTGGTACATCCCCGAGTCATCAAAAGTTAAACTGGAAAACTTCAGCTCGCCTTTGCCATACTAGAAAAACCACATGCCAGAGAGGAGTGCAGTTTTGTGGAAAACGACGACAGTTCAGATTACACACATTCTTTAAGAAAAAGCTTACAAAGAGATTTTTACCATATATCCATCTTTGTACCAACGGATGAAAGGGAAAGGTTTTCCTGAAGCCACGCAGCGCATTGTGTGCTCTGATCCAATGTCCACTTGAGTGTTGTTGATTGTTTCTGCCCATTCAGGTGCAGCTACATGAAGATAATAACAATTATTATTATTATTATTATTTCATACAAAAAAATTGGTAAGCATTTAACTTGACTTACACTCCACATAAAGCCAGTTTTTATGCCAGTCCTTTCCTTTGGTGTTGATGGCTTCGCATTCGTATGATCCAACGTCCTCATACTGAACATTGTACAGATGAAGCACAGCGCCTGACTCACTGATCTCATGATTTGCAGGGAGGTCAGTGGCGTCCACCTTCCTCCACACAATATGTGGGATGGGACTGAGTGAGCATAGCGATAAACAGAGACAGGAACTCGATACTTAGAGAACGGTATTCACTTTTATCACATTGCAAATGCATTTACAGCATTTAACTTTCTTTACTATTAAGTCAACAATAATTTTTGCAACATTTTTTGTGGTTTTAGAGCATGTGTTGTCTTTTTCAAAAACTACAGTCTAGTCTAGATCTATAGACTAGACTAAGTGTTTTGTGTCTAATTTATTTGCAAGTGCTCTGCTAATTTTTATTATGTCACAAAAGTTTACCAAGAAAGCTTTAAAAACATACTTTCCAAGAGCAAAGCACTCCAACGTAATATTGGAGGCCAGCATTGCAGTAGTGTCTGGAAACTTCACCCTAATGTCAGCTGGGTATTTTCTCTCTTCACCTGGACAAAAAAAAAAAACCCTGACAAATATAAATGATGCTAAACATTAAACTTTTTTTTATTTCAGCCAGCCACAGATTATGACTAACCGTCTTCTGGAGGTAAAGGGATGAGTGGGATGTACTTGGAGTAGACGCTCTTTCCTATGATAGGACTGGAGACGAAGCAGGAGTAGTTTCCAGCATCCTGAGCTTCAACCTTTGCGATGTACAAGTTCCCTGTCTTCTGGGAGACGAACCGACGGCGGTCTGTGGGCAGGAATACTGGGAACTCGTTGAAGATCCAGCGATAGCTTACTTCCTCTGAAAATAAAAACATAGACGAGTGGGTAAAGTGAAATTTGAACATCTAAACACACGTTTTTGAGTTAAACAATCACAAATCCTAAATTTTTAGACCGATGAAGAGTGTATACATACGTGGCCAGGCCTTTGGTGGGACACACAGCAGAACTGCTCCCTGGCCTTCTTTGACATACACTGGTTCCCTCTCTTCATCAGGAAACTCCTCAATATCTACATGAGAAAATGAAACAAACAAAATAAATAATAATGATGAAATTAGCTGCTAGACAAGCTTTGAATTGGTTTCACCATCTTTCAAAGCCAAGTTAATAACATACAGTAGATTATTAGTTATATAATTCATGTCTGCGCTCACATCCAAACTTGATTCGGGCCTCCTTGCTGAGAACAGTGCCGTAGATATTACGGGCCACACACGTGTACGTCCCAGCGTGTTTCTTCTGGATCGGGTTAGTGATAACCAGGTTTCCTCCAACCAGGCTGTAGTGTTCATCGGGTTGTTCCATCAGCTTGATCTCCCAGTTATCCCGGCGCCACCTGTGCAGGAAAATACCACGCCTGTTTGGCGTGCGGACCAGAGATGCTGTGCACAAAGAAATATCCTCCTTACCTGTACGTAGCTGGAGGATTTGCACGGGCCCTGCAGTTCATGGAGATCCTCTTATCGGGTGAGTCATCGGTGTAGACCACATCCATAGGCTCTTCTTCAAAAATGGGACCATAACCTGTGGCGTCCTCTGAGACAATATAAGAAAATGTGTTAGTTTGTGTTTCAAAACCTCACTAAATAAGCCTTGGTGTTTTAAACTCACCTCCATATATTCTGGGTTCACCAAATAAGACCGCCACTAATCAGGAAGAAACAACAAAACATTATCATGATCCCTGACGATGAGAACGCATTGAGTATACACTTGTCTGCAGTCTGTTTTATCAATGTAGTTTTAGTCTTACATGTGACGGACACAGAGGAGAAGAGGCCCAGTAGTAATAAAGGTGTGGAAGCCATGATGGTGAGCAAGGAGAGTCTGTGCAACCGAGCAAGTTAGATGGATGGAAAGACGGGGGCAAGGAAGAAGGAGAGAAGGAGGAGGATGGACAGGGCGTGAACTGGAGTGGGCTGAGAGAGACCAAAACAGAAGACATTTGCATTCACTTGAGCATGGCATCTAAAACATGTGATTTTGTCCAGAGAGATGGGTACAGTGAATATTCAGTTTGATCTCCCTGACTGGTGACTGGCTGTTTGACATCTTAAATCGGATCTATTTTGAGTCAGTAAATGCATCATACCTAAGGGCTACGAGGTGTGGAAGATGAAGACTCCAAGGTATTTCTATTTCTTTCTTGTAAGAAAGAAAAATATTAGTAAAGAGGAAGAAATTGAATTCAGGCAGCGCGCAGAGGTGTACAAAGCTTTTTAAATTCTATTTTCATTCGCATGGTCAAAACACGTCTGAGGTTTGTTCAGGTTTTATAAAGAGCAAAACTGTAAGCAGATAACAGTAAGGCTGAATACATTTTTTTTTTATCATTTCCAGCATTTATTCTCTGTGTATTATGTAACATGTTGGATTTGGAAATTTCAAAAATTAAGGTTTCTGTGGGAAAGACAGATTTAGCAATGTAACTTGCTCTACTTATGATAGTAGAAGATACTAAAACTAAATTAGAATTTGGACTTATTTTGTCTTTGTTTAAAAATAATAGTAAAGCCTTTTTTTGCACAAACTAATCTCTTACACACAAGACATTGCCTCATGTCTAAGTGTAAGTATTCAATGTCTGCATTATAGCAGGAACACTGAGGAAAATGTTTAGATTTTTATTTTTCTTGTCAAGAAACCAGAATTAACAACATGCAACAACTGGTAAAATGTAACAAAAATCAGAAACCATCAACAGATTTCTGATTATTGCATCTCTAATTTTGTCCCATTGTGGTTGACTGTGTAATCAGCCTACTTGTATGAACCTGGACATGTGTCAGCAGGGCAATATGCGAGACTTTCCAGAACAGAAATGCTCCAAGCTAACCTATCTATCTGCAGTCCTCCTAATAAGTATAAACGATTCAGGACGTCAGTGACTCAGCAGAAAAAAAAAAATGCTTGCCTGAATCGCAACAATAAATCCCCATATGAGCAAAATGGAAAGAATCTCTGCAGTATGCAATGTGTCTTGTGTAATCACACAATAAGGAAGAATCAGACAGGCTGAGTTAGAGGTTTAAGATTAAAACAGATACAGAGGGGAGCTGCTATATATAGCAGAATGCAGAGAGTACTGGGAGAGTAACCTTCTGTGTGCAGACTCAAACATTAAGCTGGAAAATTACACAGCTAAATATACAGAAGGTAAACTGGGAACCTTTGCATCCACATCCCCTCGAATCTTCAAAAGAAAATGTACAAACTACACTTCTGATTAAAATGGATATCAAATCAAGTAAGTTTTTTTGTTTGTCTGCTTCTTTTTTGTCTGCCAGGTAACAAGAGATGTTTTGGGCTCTTCTGTGTAAAAATCTGAATCCTTGCTTGAATGATTAAGCATTTAATATAAAAGGAAAACATAGCAAGGATGGGAACAGATACACCATGTGTAGAAGGACACCTGGTGTACAGTGCCTGTATAAAAGTATTTGCCTTCTGAGTACTTGTGTGTGTGGGCGTGTGTGTGTGATTTTTTTTGTCACATTCAGACTATCAAATAAGAATATCAGGCAATGTACAGAAAATGTAGTTTTCAAATTACTTAAGTGAAAACGGCAATAAATCAGCTTAGGTCAATGTGAAAAAGTAATGGCCACCTAAACCTAAAAGCAACAAGTACAGATAACTGGCAATGAGTTCTACTTTTATCTCATCAGTACTCAAAATACTTTCACAAAGGTGTTGGTGATCTTCACAATGTTGTTTGGTAAATGTGAGTTTTTGCTAATTTAAGTAATTCTAGCCACTGAGCTCTCCCATGAATGCAACATTGTCTTTAATCTATAAAAATTGCTGTGGATCGCTGTGGCGCTATTAGATGGTGAAATTTCTCCCTCTTGTTTGGGCACCTTTTCCTACCACAAATTTTCCCTCCACTTAACTTCCCATTTTTATGCATGGTTACAGCAATGACATTTGTTTTGTGGCCAACTTTCCTTGTGAGGTGTGCTAATAACTCTCCTATTAAAATTTTAACTCATCTAAATGCACCTGTAATTCTTAACATCCGAATTGGCTAAAATTAGTATCAACAGGTTAAAAGGTTACAAAACTTAGACATCTTAAACGGTCCATAAAATTTAGATCTGTGTACCTGCAATTAAGATCTTCAGAATGAGAGCAAAAGTCCTGTTCAAGGAAAAGCAAAAAAGCGCAATTTTCTATGTAAGAGATCTTCATACAGATATCAAATACAAGGAGTATCAAAATTTTGGACAATTTAATTTCTAGTTAGCAGCCACAAATAACTATGAAAGAGAAACAACATTGACATAATGTTAATGATGATTTAGCATAGTTTAGAGGTAGTGCAACCCAATACATAGGAGAGACCGCAGCTCTGGGTCCGGAGGCAGTTCTGATGACTCAACACTAACATTGCTTCAGCACACAGCACTCGGCTGCATGTGTTGTGCCACTGCAAGTCAATATGCCCTCTGTCTATCTTCGGGACAGAGAGAAAGCATGAAACAGCAACGTCTCTTCTATCAGATCTCCTAAATGACCATATAGTGTCGCAAGACATGTCTCAATGACGCAAAAACATTTAAATATCGTTTTATAGTTTATCTATCCCATTCTAGGTCTATCTGCTACATTTTTTTTAGAGTGTTTTCAAGCTTTTCCCTCTATTGGTAATCCCATCACAGATCCTCTTTGGATTTTCTGCCATGAAATTTAGGTCACACGTATTAACCCAAGCCTACTGTTTCAGCCACTGGCTGAACGGTGATGTCTGCTCTGGCTTTGTGGATTCAGAGAATCACAGTCAGAACAATGTCTGAATTAAAAAAAAAAAAAGAAGAGATTGTCCTCTGTAATTCTATATGTATAAATCCTGATTTAAATGTAGGATTTGGATATTAAAAAACCCTAAAAATAATATACTAACTGCATTGTGTCAAATGCTGAAGAACTTCCAGCGTTTTCCTGTCACAAGCAAATGGTTTCTGCCAATATGCTGAGAAATCACAGACTTTAACTGCAGAATTTCACCCCCCCAAAAAAGTTTTTATAAAGCTAACTCAAAAGAAAAATCAACTATTTCGACCTTGTGTGCATCTAGATTGATGACGAGGCAGAAGAATCAGATCAATATCAATATCAGATGGTACTATTTGTAAACGATCATTAAAAAAAATTGGCCAGTGCTTTACCCTCTCTTTTTTTTGTCGCAATTCATGGGGGAAAAATAGGAAATGATTACAGAAAGTAGTAAAATGCAGCATAACATAAATGGGCAATTCTAAAGCGAGAGGTTGAATTTCTATATAAATACTGAGGGAGTGACCATTTAATCCTTGGATGCAGCTCCCTTCGCCCTTGCCGTATCTGCCACTTTCACCTTGCGTTTCCTCCCTACCTTTACTTTCTAGCTGTTGTGTGTTTATTGAGAAGTCTACGACTCCGACTACAGAATGACTGATTTTTCTTTTTCCTAATAGTGCCGACTCCAACGAGGCCGTCCGGAAAGCGCCTCAAAAAGTAGCTGCGCAGCTCCTTCCATCGCCTCACCCTAATGACGCCGGAGCGGCACCGGTAATTCGTAGCTCTGCATTGCGGTACTCCAGAGCCGGTCCACTTCAGCACCACGGCGAGCCCAAAACAGTCCACGGAAATTAAGAGGCACGAAAGGGCGAAGCGCGGTCGGTCTTACCTTCGAGATAGAAGGACTGAGAAGAAAAAACAACAAAAAAAAAAAAGAGGAAAAATCAGTAGTCGGTCTTCATGGAACACATGCACCCGAACCGCATCGCGCCCAGAAACAAGCCCACCCGCCGGAGCGTCCCGTTCAGGGTGAACTTTTCTATTGGCTGAGAGCGGCGCGTCAGGAGGGCGGCGACGCCGTGGCTGTGATTGGTCCATGAGCAGGAGAAGATGGGAGGGATGCGGGAGAGACGCAGCTGCGCATCCCAGACAGGCAAAGGCGTCATGGAAATGATGAAAACAGTATTTGCCCACCTGCGGATTTTTTTTGTTTTGTTTTCATTTTATGTCTCTCTCTGCTTTTACTTTGAGGTGTGGATGCAAGACTTTAAAGTTTAAGATCATAAAAGGAAATGTCAATATCACCCAAGGATAATATACATAAATAGGACTATTTCTCCTCTTTATTTTCTAACATTTAGAGCATGAATATTCTTTATTATGATCATCTTTTTATTATTATTTATTTACTTTAAGTTCTTAAAATGATCTGAAGACCCAATACATGCTGATTTAAGATCCCATCCCAACCACTGTTATAATGGACGGGTTCATGAACTCTGAAATAGCACAGCCACCGCATATTAAATACAAACCTGAATGACAATTGTTTCTTAATGGATCATTATCGATGCGAAGATCACTCGTGTTTTCATTCTTAAAAGAATATAAGTGAACATCTCTCAAAATACTGCTCAACATATCACCTAAAGGTGAAGTTCGGCAAGTTTGTAAACTTACTCAAACATGGCTGCCTTAAAGAATAAGGAAGGAACGCATTAATAAGTAAAGAAGGCCAACTGTAATTCTGAAAATGCTGCAGAGACACGAAGTTTAAGTAGAACAATCTGTGAACACAACATCGATTGTTTATGCAGTCGATAAATCTTGGCTTTATGGAAGCGGAAACGCATAGCAGTTGTGGAGGAAAACACACTGGATGCAAAAGACATCAGTCTAAAGGTGACGTTCACATTCCACCAGGAGAACAACATTAACTACACAGCCTGAGCTACAATGAAAGAGGTTTAAATCACACTGTATTAACTATATTGACAATGGTCCAATCAAAGTCCAGCCCTGATTCTACAAATTGAAAAGAAACGTTCAAACGTTTAGAGATTGAATAGATACACTAGGTGGAGCCAAATCTCTCACTTTAACATGTTGCACTGCAGCAAGGATACAAAAATAAACTGATTTGAAATCCCGAAACCAACATTTATTCGTTCTTTTTTTGTACTTCATTTAAAATACAAAATATTTTGCAGTAGTATATTGTGAAGTAAACCATTCAACAGTCTTTCATGCTTCTCATGTAGCTTCAACATTTACCAGAATGTTATAATTATATACTGTTTCAGCCAGCAACATTGTTTCCAGGGTATTCACACTGAAATGCACCAGTTATTGTGTCCATGCCATCCTATTGTATTCTCCAAATTAGTAGTATATTTTTCATTTTCCAGTGCACAATCCTAAAAAAGGGGATCTATTTAGGACAATCTGGTTGTCCTAAATTAGGTGTGCATTTTGAAATAATAGTCCACTTAATGTTTTTTTTGTAATATTTATATATATTAAATATAAAAAGGCAGAAAATGTGCATGAACTGCCAGAAATAGAAACAATACAGGTGTCACAAGAGCTCAGTCACAAGTGAAATCATCAGAGGTGATACCCGATACTGTAGGCTAAACATGTTTACCTGACGATAATATAAAAAAACCCAAAAACAAACAGAAGTTCACAATAAATCAAAGAGTGAAAACTAGAAGCCGTCTAATTCCTCACAGTCTAACTTCCTTACGCCATGCCAACTCTGATCTTAACACGTCTACGCTCAAATCAAACCGTTATTTACAATAAACAGAAAATATATATATCTACACGCGGTGTTCTGGCATGTTGAAACCTAAAAACTTGATGCAAGTTATGATAAGACATGAAAATGCTTTAAAAAAAACAAACAAAAAAACAAAAAAGAATCTCCTATGTCCAGAAGGAGCAAACTACAGGATACACATTGGAACAATAGAAAGCAGTGTGCACTTCACGCATGCACACACACGCTCGTGAACTCAGACATTCACACCTGTACTTCATTGGCAAAAACATGAAACCTGCACTCAGACTGTAATAACATATACTGCAGAAGGTAAGCATAAATGCATAAATCAAAGTCACCAGTGCAATCACTCCTTGAAATGAAACAAGCAGTATTTTCATTCACATAAAAGGATACACTTGTATCCACATTCAGTATTATTATTTCCCCCTGCCCCCACTTATTTTTCCCAATGGTGATGGTTACAATAGGACGAGACAAGATGGTGAAGCTGGTTCACACTGGCAGTTATCTGGTGAGCAGTTTGGCAGTAGTTTAGTTTGGGTTTTTGATGAATGAGTTGAGAAAGGGAACGTTTGACATGAACGCGCGGTCTAGAGATTCCCATCACATGCCCGTTTTAGAGTTGCTTAACTCTCAGCAAGATGCTTTCTTTGTAGAAGAGGATGGAAGCTGAATAACATGATTGTCGACAAAGCTACAACCATCGAGAGTTAAAGTAGGTTCCTTCCACTTACTGCCACTTTTGAAATCTTTTTCCAGCCTTGTGTAGGAACCCGGACCCCTAAGAAAATATGGATTCATTAACATTTTTTTCAGATACTGTAAAAGAAGTCGAGGAGGTAATCTGAGTCTCACATCAGCTAACATCCATTCGATCTTTCAGACCTTCCAACCACAGGAAACAAACAAGGGCACCTTTGAAGAAACTCTAAAAAACACAACCACGGAGGGGGGTTTCCAATCACGTCAAAGAATATCAGTTCAATTTGTTAATTTGTTCTTTATAGCTTACAAAATGGTCAAATCTGTCATATTTTCTGGCAAAATAAAGGTCATTATCAGCTTTATATTAAGGACTATTTGAAACAACAAACTTTTTTTTAAAAACTCTTTTTTTCATGAGGCGCCTTCTATGAAGCTTTGAACATCCACCTTGTTTTTAAAATTGTGGTTTGCATAAATTGGCATTGAACTGTGGACCTACAGTAAGTAACTGCTTTCTACCAAGGCACTGGAAACCATGCTGACAGCTTTGTGATTACCAACACGTCGCTAAATACCGCCAATATTCTTAGCAAACTTGTACGATTAGAATATTTCTGTAAGTACGTGTACATAAAATGAAGGTGGAGGATTAATGCCAGTGAAATTAATGTTAAGATGGAAGAGTGTTGACAGGGTTTGCACTGCAGGTGGAAGCAATAGACAGCGACACTGGATCAGTCATTAATGTTGAGCAACAAGGGCACAATGCAACAACAATAGAATATAATTTAAATGATGGTAGAAACTATGAGGCTACAAGCAGATTGTTTGGGACCACTGTGGCTTGGAAATGTGTTGATACTTTTACTTTTTTATTGGCTTTTGCTACATTACAACCTTAGCTTCAATGTATTTTTTTAATAGCCAACATAAAAGTTGCATGACTGTAAAATGGAAGGATAAGGATTTATGGTAACCAACATTTTTCCAATTGTAAAATAGGAAAAGGGTGGCGTTCATTTGTGCTCTGCTCCTTTTACGCCTTGATTTATCTAAACAAAATCCAACCATTTTTCTACATCTGCCTGTTAATCGGAGGGTTTGCCTTTAACTTTTGAACATCGGACATCAGAGGGCATGCAGACACTCACAGAGGCCAGATATATGGCATGCATGTTTTTCAGTTGAGGGGGAAAAAAATCAAAGAACCTGGAAAGAACCCATGCATTGTATGAACAGAAAAGCCCCCTGCTAAAACTTTAACCAAGGAAACTCAAAAGTTTCCAACTATCAGCACTTGCCTTTAAAAATCACCAAGGAGGAAATACATTGGGGGATGTTGAATCTTTGCATAAACGCTTATGTTTTGTCCAAGTCTTAGAGTTTGGTTAGAGAAAATCAGTGAACAAACCGTATCATGACGACTTTCATTAACCACAAATGGAAAGAGTATGACACAATTTGCAGAACAAAACGAGTCTAACTTAAGCTTCTTTGCCAACATGCAAAACGAAAAAATGTGGTGGAAATATAACACAAGAAAGGGGAAAAGTTCCGGTTTCTAGATTTGGAAAGCTGGTAGAAACATACCCCAAATAATTTTCACCCGCGAAGACAAGCTTACTGTGTTTCAGCAAAGTACAAATGCACGCCACTTTCTTAGATTTTCATAATGAAAAATATTTTGAGGAGTCTATGTGTCAATTATGAATCACCTTGTGTTGGTCTCTCCTGTAAAATCCCAATAAAATTCATTAAAATATAAGGTTGCAATGTGAGAAAATGTGAAAACATTTAGTTTAGCACTGCACTGCTAGCGTGCGACACCAGGCTGGCTCTCCAGGCTTTTCAGGCACTACGACCGGACACACCTGACCTGGAAATATAGCTCCCATTCTTTCTCTAGCACACACGCACAAACAGTCCACCTGTAATAAAATAAAGAAAGGTAGTTAAATAAAAACACCTACTAGTTTCTACTTTGAGTCACTCTTTTCGCAGCTGGAACCACAATACCACTGCTGCCATTTTTTTCTTCTATATGTCAAACACCATATAACACTTTTCTGCAAGTAAGAAAATAACACCCTGGCTCATAGCCGTGCACCAAATACAGCGTAAGATGCAGCATACTTCTGCAAAAAAATAAAAAAATTTAAAAAAAAGACAAGAGGAAAATAAAATGCCTAACAGACACACGATTTGCTCCATGCAGTTGCTTATGAATGTGATTCATTTATATTAGCCTGCCTGCGGATCATATGCCGTACTTCCATCAAATATATATATATTCGCTATATTTATTCATGTTTGTAAAGAGATCACTAACACGCACACGTACACTTGGCCACACTCATGTTTCAGTCTGAGCGGTGAAATCCTCTCTGGCACATTTTGTCTGCTTTTCAGCATTGCCCGCTGTCTCTGTTCTTCTTTTAATGGTTGTGGGGGATTCGTAAGTGTGTGTTCACTGGTAGGTCACAGTGCGACTTGGGTCGACGGGGTGTGGAGATGAGGACATGTCAGCAGTCTTGGTGTAAAGGTAGCCTTGACCACCAGAGTGACGGCAACCACAGGGTAAAAGTAGGTGCCCACGACGGCTGTTGCCTTAGCAACTGTCACCACCGGGATGATCACATTTGCCAGGGTGACGCGGGGACAGCCGTAGCAACCGCTGCAGCCAGGAGGCGGCCGCATTAGACAAACGAGTTCATGGCGTTGACAGGCGACGGCGCCTCCGAACTCTCATTGCCCTCATGCGTGTCCTTCTCCTTCTTGCCGCTGTACTGGCCGATGAAGGAGCCGTCCTCGTTGAACTGTCCATCCCCGCCCTCCCCGTAGTCCACTAAACTGTCGTCGCTCTCGTCGCGCCGCACCGTCCCGTTGGATGGTGTCCGGCTGCCCTTCAGTGGCTTGTGGTCCTCGGTGTCACTGTTAGAGGGCGGGAAGGTAAAGCAGCGCAGAATCACTGAGAAATTATTCATACTGTTGATCGAAATTCAGACAGGCTCTTTAAACACATCCACATTCTACAGCTTTTCCACTGCACAAGTGTTACAAGAACAATGCCATGGTGGCATTTCTTGATGCCAAATTTAAGTCTACAACAATTAGGCATGGGTCAAGTCATGGTAAACAATGACTTTCTAGAACCTTCCATTATATTATTTTTGTGGCATAAGGTAGTCGCTGCAGACTGAGAGTAGGCAGAGGGAAAGAAATTTCCATGAACTTTCATCTATTGTTTATGGAATGTAATTTTTCACTATTTTTAGCACAATATTTTTAATAAATACTGACAACATGCAAAAGTTGGAAAGTTTGTTTAATTAAACAGCCTACCGAAGGCAAGATACAAATGGAGAAAGGATTCTATCACCAAACATCATCTGATTTCAATACTCTCTACTATCTATCTATTATACCAGCTCATGCCTAATTACAAGTACACAAATTAATTATGTCAACATTTACTGCACAAAAAAACAAACTGTAAGTTGTTTATATTACATTTTATGTTCCTGTACTTGTACAGTGGAGCAGCTCAGCTACATAAAAGTATCATGTATAGCGTTAGTGCTTTAATGCTGGAAGCCTGTGCACTAATGGAGGAAGTCTGCGAAGTGCGTGCTGTTTGACTTGTTGCAGTGCACCGGAATAAGAACTATTTTAGTCAATATGCCAGCAGGTAACATGCAGCAATCCAAAATGCAATCAGAATGTCTATTTTGATGCTGCATTTCAGTAAGAACTCCTTAATCTAGTCCTTTTTTATTGCAAGCTTTTCAAGGATAATATCAACACAGCCTTTAGATTTTTTTTTCTTTACCGACTGTCTATTTACAATCAATAAAGCAGTATTTATTTGTTAAAATTATGAAGGTAGAGTAAATAAAAGCAACTCTTTTTGTGTTAGACCATTTACTCAGGTAATACAGACCCAGTTACACATGGTATTGACTGAAAGGGATAACTGGTAAGTATCTTTTTAAAACTGTAGAGAAGTTGATAACTGATTATTGACACAACATTACAGATGGTTTGAAATAAAGTTGGAAATATAACGCTCTTCTGTGCCACACTAAAACAAGTAACAAAAAATTCTGCACATACGAAACTTAGACCGCTCTCTTCAAATTTAGGCAAGTAAACATTTTACAATTAACGAGGATCCAATGGCATAATAGCTTGTCTTTCCCATTTTGAAGAGTGACACTAGGTGATTGTAACATCAGATATACGCATCAGGGTGACATTATAGAACTACATAAAATAGATACATTTATGTTAAAGCTTTTTTTTAACAGAGCTACACATGAGCTGCCAATAAAAAGTAGCCATGTCTGCATAGACAGTGAACAAAATGAGATGAGTTACGGTGAGCTCCATTTACGACTTTTGGACAACTGTAAGCACAGAAATTTTTTTTTTATCCATTGCATGAAAACAAAAACTACTAACAAGGAGACTAAGACAGCTTTAAAAGACAACAATGTCTGATTTCCTGAGACTATTGTTCAAGTTATTAAATGTTATTAAATGAACAAGACTGTCACCTTAATGCCAGGTGTAAACAGGGTCTGTGTTGATGCTGCTTGTCCCCACAAATTAATCCACTAAAGTTAGAAAGCGCTTGAAAAGCAACCGAGGGCTGCATTAGGTGCATGCTGGTTTTATCGCATGTCTTACCTCTCCATTGACCTAAATCCCACAGAGGAGAAAGATAAAAATGCAAATTTACATAAACAGCACTTTATGGATAATTCATTAGTTTTTGGCCACAGAAAATGTATATATCTCACAAAGAATGAAAACTTACAAGGATGCTAGTTTCCATTTGCATCTTTGTAAACCAAGCATGCAAATGGAAAGTAGAAAATAAACAAACAAACAAAGCTCCTTTAATAGTTAAACCAAAGAAACTAAATTATTTCAATACTATATCTCTAAATTCCAAAATACACCTTGACCAAATAATGTCAACATTATGTCAAGGTTCTTAATTACATCTGCTAAATCAGATGATCTCATTGAAAAAAACTAATAATGAATTTGTTTCAACATTTTAGAATTAGTTAGTGTACATGACTAGATACAGCTTAAAGCTAAAGTACTGCGGATTAATCAAAACTTTTTCTGGATTACAGGGTCAATTAGACGGCCAATGAAAAGGTGAGTTGGTAAACAAAGCATGTTTTGAATTTTGCCTTGCCTCAATGGAGCGTTTGAAAATGGAGCCAGGTGAAGGGGAGTGTCTCTGTAACCTGATGGCAAGTTTTACATACATAAAGTAAATAAAAAACACACATGTATTTCTTACTATACACTCTATTGTAGAGAGTGTTTTCTCTCACCTGTACTCCCCGAATGTTCCATCGTCCTCCTTCATAGGTTGGATCTCTGGGTCTTGATGAGCGTCTTCTTTCTCTTTCACTGCAGTAACACAATGAGAGCCCTTTAAACATGCACTCTTTAAACATGCACTCTTTAAACATGCACTCTTTAAACATGCACTCTTTAAACATGCACTCTTCCATTCCCCGCAGGCCCCAGTTAGGTCTTTTACTGTTGCCAGCTGTGCTTTACCTGGATATTTGCCACCTTTGTTTCTCTTGATGAAGCATATGATGAGAAGCACCAAGATCAGGAGAGCGATGGCGCACATCAGTCCGATAAACCAGCCCTGCGTGGCGATGTCTACCTGCCGGTTGGGGACAGCTGGAGGACAAGACGGAGAGAGACAGGAAGGGAAAAAGAACAAACGGAAAGTGTGAGAACAACTGACTGAGTACATTTGAAGAGATGCACCAATAAATGGGCGGGAGATCTGAAAATGGCTGACTTAGCTTGACTGACCCAATGGCCAGCGACTGTCTGGTTAGAACATTGAAAGTATGAAATCTTTCCTATTGGCACATTAGGAAACAAGGTGCACTGCAAGCACTCTTCGATGTGGAAGCTGTTACCTACCAAACTCAAAACGTAGCTATTTTCTGTAGCAGTGAGGTGTTTAAAATTAAGTCTGAAAAAGCACAAAAAGAGAAGTTGTTGAGAAGAGACTGTTTTCACATAAAAAAATATCCTTAGCTCATCCAAGTAGCTATAAATAAAAGGGAAGCAACTGTTCTTCTGTCTTATCCTTCTGAGGTTTTGACTCTCTGTTATGGAACCTAGTGGATTTATAAAAGCTGGAAGTTAACCTAACGATCCATAATTTCCATTAACATACAAATAAAGAAAATTGTTAAGGTTAGTAATCCCACCCACTCACATAGTGGCCACTCTTACAAATATTCATTGACTGCTCACACTGCGAAAATGGAACAAAACAAACAAACAAAAAAACATTAAGTGCTGTTTTAGGTTTGATCAAACTGGAGATCTGAAATCTGCCACAAAACTTAGTGCATCTCTTTACATTAATAGTGAAACTTAAATGTTTGGGTGGTTCTTGTCATGGAGTCCAAAACTAAAGTTGACAGAGACTTCAAACTTTGAAATAAAAATACTAATATGGATCAACATGCAGTTTTTTTGAGACATTAAGTAAAATGACAGAGTGAATAGAACACAAATAACAGAAAATATGGATATTAGAGTAATTATTAATGTCACATGCATTTATTTTGCTTTGTTCTTTTTTTCTTGAAGTTTATTTCTTAATTTATTATAATTTCATACGTAACATGTCATGTCTTTCATAATCCTTTTATTAAGTAAAAAAAATAGTTTTTCTTTTCTGAATATTATTTGAGTCCAGAGAGAAGATTTAAGGATTTGAAAACTGCACAGTTAAAATCCCCTCACGTGTCGCTGTTCTTGTCTTTAAAGATTTGAGTTTATTCCTGTAAGAGTTGCTTTTGGATTACATGCATCACAACTATTGAGCAAAACACCACCAAAAGGGAGGTCCAATTTGGGCACAAACTCCTCCCAATTTTTCAATAAAATCTTTCTGACAAACAGATCTTTTCAAGAAACCCACTATTTTAGGAAAAAAAGAACAAAATTTGAAATATGGCATAAGGAGCACACACGAAATGAAAATGACCTGAAGTAAATGACGACAGCTACAAAACGACTACGTTTACGGCCGACTGTAACAGTCGACGCCGGGTGACTGAAAATAACAGAAAACTGACTTAAATCAAACAGAAAAGACAGTCTGCACCCTGAGGCACGCCGCCTCACCTGGCACTGTAACCGACACTTCTTTGGTCTTGTGGACCGCCGGGCCGGCGCCGTCTCTAGCTACCACGCGCACAGAATAGGACGTCCCCGGCTTTAGGCCTTTTATAGTATGCGAATGTGTACCATTTACTGACTCCCTTTTCCAGTCATCATCACCTGGAAGTGGTGCAGCGCATGGAGAGGGATTAGAATCGGACAACATTTGGAATAGCTGCATGCGCAGGGCATTCTGAAGATGGAGGAAGCAAGGAAATGCCTTACTGTTCTCTACAACATATTCCACAAATAAAATCTTATTGTGTCCAAAGTATTCCCAACTGATCACTGGGCCTTCCTCTGACACAGATGCGTTAACTGTTCCGAACACAGGCCCAGCAGAAGGCACTGGGCAAACAAAAGAAAAAACAGACGTTCTTATTTAAATATGAAACAGAAATTTCAGCTTAGAATGTTTTTCAATATAATCAAGTTACTGTATACTTTTTAAAAATAACTACAAAACATTTTCAATTGCTACTAAAGAGTCAAAAGTCAGTGCATTCATGAACATGAAGTTCATAGAATCATTTTTCGCATTTTGGTTACATAAATAATTTCAAAATTAAGCCAAGACGAGAAAACAGTACTATATTTATATAAGTTGCAAATGTCCTTGTTTTTTCTTGTTTCTGTGACATAGCACGAAATAAATAAGGTAGTTGCTGCAAAAACCTCAATTCCTTGTAAAAACTATGTTACCCTGGAGTATAAATCATACAAGGGAACTAAAGTAAAAATGCCTTCATTCCTACATAGTTCAATACCACATCATTTAGAAACCACGCTAAAATTTGTCATTTATTCGTTGATAAGTTATTTGGTAAAAAAAAAAAAAAAGTCAGAATATATGTCCAGAAATGAAAGTTGATCATCAAAGGTTAGTTTCTCCAATGTATGATATCTAAAAAAAACCCCATCTTTCTTCAATAAATAAATGACTCAATAGGTTCTTTTCGGGGTCTACTTTTAAGGGAAACCATCTTTGCAGCACTCAGTGTAAGCCAGGGTAGACGTTTGGATGTGCAGTTAGGGGCATGGGAAGTGCTTGTACCCTTGTGAAGCGGGGGATGTAGAGACAGAGTGATGGGGGAGGTTGGGTGAGGGGGCTCTGTGGGGCCTGAAAGGACACGGAAAGAGTAAAACAACACACATACAGTGCACGTGACAAAAGGCAACATACAGCACTGAGATAAGATATTCTGTACTACCTCTGAGCTTTGTCATTTAGAACGCGTTCAAACACTGAATTGATCGTTGTATCCAGACCAAAATAAGCCAGATCTGAATTACAACAAGGCAGGCATGCACACTAACTGGGCTTGATTAAAATCTCTTATGTAGCAGATCAAAGACAACAGGTAGCAGAAGGTAACAAGGCGAAGGAAATAGAGTAAGGTTAAGCAGATAGAGATTGCAAGCATAGCAACAAGGCAGTGTGCATAAAGGTGAGATACAACTGAAAGCAGATATTCACATAAAGCTCATGAACACACATAACCGTATTTTTTCTCAATGTGACATTAAATCAGATTTGAATGTTTCCTGTTCCAGCTCGTCAAGGATTACCAAAATCCTTACAGATTGTTTCTTTGTCTTTCTTCAAAGTCAAAAATTAACATACACTATAATTACTACACCATTAATCTTTTTGAGGAAGCTCAAATGATGATGTCATGGCATTGTAAGCTTCTGAAAGGTTAATATACGAGCTAATTAGAGGCGGAGTAGGTATGTTGCATTGCTTCCTTGTTGGATATTATAGAGAAATGACAAGAAATCAGCAAAGGTGTCAGGAAGAGATTTGCGAACCTCCGTAAGTCTGATTTATCCTTGGGTACGTCTTCCAAATGTCTGTAGGAGCCAAATGCCTCCAAAATATTATCTATAAGGATAAACGACCATACAAGTTGTTGATATTTAGCAAATAATTGTAGTAATTGTAAATGACCTAAAACAGGAAAATTTTTGCCTGATTTTAAGTCACATAATGAAAAAAAAGGTTACATGTCAATTTAATTTGTAAATATCTAAGATTAACTCTAAATATAGTTATAAAATATGACATCCTAGGGATTGTTTTGGTTTTCTAATGGAAAAAATATCATGCAAACATGTTTGAGGCACACATGTTACCTTTGCCTGGCTGTATAGTGGGCTGAATAAGAGCTTAAAAGAGAAAAGGAAAGACAAAGACAGGGCCGTAAGACATTAAATGGGGGATAAAGAAGAGCCTCCTCATGGTTGTCCGTTTTAAAGGAATCTTTAACCCAACTTTAGTTCATAACCCTCAGTAATGTTGCTGATGTAAGATACTGACCTTTTCTGTCAATCAGAATTTCGGTGTGAATCACCTCAAGCTAAAAACCGAAAACACACCAGGCCTTACCTGTATCCATGGCTGTAGACGCCTCTTCTGTGATTTCCGGGCCAGGGCCTTTTCTTGTCCGAGCCTTCAAGTAAAACTTATAGAGCATGCTTGCGTTCAGGCTGGTCAGTGTGATGGTAGTCACGTTGGCTGGAAAGGTCACTTCCTTGACTGGTCCCAGTTCACTTGTGGTATTAACTGTTGAGGAAGCAGAAAGAGGTCAGTGACGGGAAATGAACGACTACATAAAAGTAGAAGAGAAAACAAGTTATTCGGTGTCCGGTTACCCCTACCAGCGTGGTATTTGAGCGTGTATCCTGTAAGGCGTCCATTGTTGCTCAAAGGTGGGCCCCATTTTACCGTAAGAGTGTCCAAACCGTGGTCAGTCACGCTCAGAAAAGAAGGAAGATCCGGTACTGAAATACAAAGTTAAGCCACAGTCAGGACTTATTATGTATTAGAAATCTCTGGAATTGGTATGAAAAAGGGTGTATGAAAGCCAACTGTTCAGAGGAAAACGCTAAACCTTATATACGCACCTCCTTCGGGGGTTTCAAAGGTCTTTTTGGGGCTAGGAGGTCCTTCTCCTTTGTTATTGAACACCTTGACGAAAAGGTCGTAGACACTGTAAGGCTGAAGCCCCGGCAGCATTCCCTCACTGCGGTTACCACTGAAAGTTAAAATCTGCTCCTGCTCGTCTGCTTCTTCCTGTTGGTCTTGCTGGCCTCGCACCCGACGGTAGTACACCTACATAAAAGACACAAAGACATAAGCGCTATTTTGAAGCCTGGTCACCAAATGTCCTGGTTTATTTGAGTAACTGAAGTCATGATTGCACATTGATCCAAGAAAAACCAAAAACTAACAAGTTTTTGTGGATGAAAAAACAAATACCCTGTATCCTTGCAGTTCACCTCGGACAGAGGGATTTGATACCGGCTCCCACTGAACTTCTGCCAGCGTGCTGTTAGGAACGGTGACCTGGACGCTACCAGGAGCAGACAAAGGCTCTACCAAGTGGAGATACACCAGTGTTAGTCATCAGCATGGAAAATGATACTGTGCTACTGTGTCTGAGGCAACTACACAAAAAAAACAAAAACACAAGGACACGTGTTGAAAAAGTTCAACATTTTAAACTTGCTCAAACCTTTTTCTTTTAAACCTATCTGGTCAAAAACAAAAAACAGAATTCATGGAAACATCCGCAAAATTCACTCACTGTCTTCTCCCGAGTATCCAGTCACAACTGTGGGCTCAGGTGCGTTGCCGTAGTTATTAAAGGCCTGAACTTTAATTTCGTAGGCCACATAGGTTGGTGTTCCAGAAACAATGAGCTGGGAATCGTTGACAACATTCTTCGAGGCCCAGTCGTCTTCCACATCCTTTTGTCTCCACTGCACCTTGTACTGCAGTCCCGGACCATTTGACTGAAATCCTGTGAGGGGCTACGCAAGACAAATGTTAAAGAGTCTATTGACTAAAAAGCTGAGGAAAACAGTTTTAAATCTCACTAAACTAAATCAAATCCTTCTTACCTTCCAAGAGATGACCAAGTTGTCGGACTCGGTTCCTGCTCCTTCCACATTTGTTGGATTTTCATCCGGAGCTGAGGAAAATCAAATAATAATGCACGGCTCACTCTGTACATCTGGGAACCTTAAACGTGAACGACTTGTTAAGTAATTTATGAAAAGTCTTTACTACCTGAAGGGTTGGTCCTGTACTGCGCCGAGGGGTTACTGGGGTCGCTGTAGCCGACGCCATTCTGAGCCAGCACTCTGAACGTATAGTAGATGTATGGAGAGAGCTCTAGCTGGGCCGTGGTGGTGGTACCAGAAACTTCTGTGAGGTTGACCCAAACGCCTGGCTGGTGGAGTAGATCCATGTATTCAATCAAAAAGTCTGGAAAAGAAAAATGCACAATGTTACTGAGACCATATAGATGGGAAAGTAAGGATCTTGATTCTAAAATGCCAATTTGACTACTGAGTTTCTGCACTGGCATAGGAATAATGATGCTGGCATCCCCTTTCTCTGCATTTTATACTGTAGCCAATGAGATCATCACAACCTGGGGTATCATAATATGAGTAAATTTCTTCATGGTTTGACTCATGCAAAAAATATTTTATAGAAGTGGCAGCATAGGAAACAGTGTAAAGAGAGGTTCACACAGGGAATTTACGTTTTTTCATTTGTTACCAGTTCAAATCTGACATCAAAGTGCAAAACTGAATGAATGAATGAATCAGTCAATCAATATTTCGTACTCTGTATTGGACTGTTGTTTTCATCTCCGGGGATCCAGGTGAGCTGAACACTTCTCTCCATCTGGTCGGTCAGCTCCAGGTCTGTCGGAGGGTCCGGCTTTTCTGCAAGACCGGTCAGAGTAAAGCTAGTACTCGACATCGTGCCGGTGGGCTTTTTATTGTTACACAGTAAAGGGAGCATGTTTGAGTTTATGAAGACATATTTAATGCACCATTATGACGACAAAAGCAAATCGTTAAAATTCAGCATGAGCCTTTTGGTGGAATGTATGTTTTGTTTTGGTTTTTTTCTACATTCATTTCATGATGACTTGCGAATCCCTAACACGTTTGCGTAAGTTTGCTAAGTTTTCGGTGAAATTTTACTGTGCAGCAATTGTATATCTCCTACACAGGTTTTTCACTTTTAGCTCATTAGATCTAAATGCTGAACTGGATGTAGGGGGGAAAAAAATCAATCAATGATGCTTATACACACACCCACAGTTCTGACAGGAGAGAATGTGAAAACGGCTGCATCGACGAACTGTGGGCATGGAGAAGAAACTAAAGTGCCAAAAATGTAAACATAAATAATGCAGGACATGACAAAACGAACCGGATGGACTGAATGAAAGCTCTAAGTTTACCTAACACAATTGGTGGAGGAGGAGTTGCCTCTGATAGCAAGAAAAATAGAGGAAAGTGAAAAAGGAAGATAAGCTGTTAGTAGAAGACATTTTTGAAATGCAAGAAAAGGCAGGAAAAACACGACTGAAACATTAGGTTATCACAGAATCAGCAAAGATAAAAGAAGAGGACAGTCATTTGAATTCATGGAGTTTAAAGATAGATTCTGATGTACAATAAGTGATTGTTCTTGCTTGAATGAAGTGCTGGGCTATGATGCAGTGGTTAGCCCAGTCCAAATTGACACAACATGTGAGCAATAAATCAGATTACATGTGATTTCCCTCCACCTACCTTCCCCACCCCCCCCAGGTGCTTGAGTCACCCTCAAGGCGCTGCTGCCCTGGGTGGTCAGCCATATTGCGCGTATCACCGACCGTCAATGTTTGCAATGTTTTTTAACTCATGTAACGTAACGAATGCGTCAGAGAATAACACGTTTAAAGCAAAAATGTGTCAACGCACCAACAACAGTCAGTGTAGCGCTTGCAGAGTCCTGATCCAGAATGGTGTTTGCGACGCAGGTGTAAGTGCCTGCGTCATCATCTGTCACATCTCTGATGATCAGACTCTCATCGTCCACCTCAAACCTGCATGGATTACCAATGAAGAGGTTTTAGTATCATTATTATCGCTGTTGTGTTTTCATCTGAAGGTCTGCTGTACCTCTGATCGTCTGGTAGTTCTCCGTTATCTTTCAGCCATGTCATGGTGGGCATGAGGGTTTTGTCGTGTTTGACTTTACACTCAAACAGAGCACTCATTCCTCTCTGCACCTTTTTGTATGTCGGCTGGGTGAGGATGCGAGTGGGTTCTGGAGCACAGCGTTAATAGTAATTCATATTTACAGCTAGAACATAAATAGAATCATTAAAGCAAATTTTTTATCTCTTACTGACCTTTAACTTCCAGGAAGACATCATTCTCTTTAAATCCTAGGTTATTGGTGGCGGTGCAGGTGTACTTCCCACTGTGTAAAGGCTGAGCCACGTTGATTTCCAGCGTGCCGTTCTCATGGATCACATAGGAGTCGCCGTTCCTTATGCTGGTCTGACCGTCTTTAAACCTGTATTGAAAAATTGAAAAGGACACTTTCGTTATTGTGGTTTTGGGAAACACAAGAAACTGGAAGACTTCTGGTCAAGTTTGTTCATAATGTCTACGAATGGAACCAGAAACAGTCGATGCAGTCCCCCCTCGAGCAGTTTAACAGAAAGGCTGTCTGACAGACACAAACAACAAGCCAGGAAACAGCTATTCAGTTTGCCAACACTGAGTCTCAGTCACGGCTCTCCTTTACATATGAGAAACTGAATCAAAAATTTTTCGACACTGAGCAACCCTCAGTTTTGTGCCTGGAAGAAAACGGCAAAATGGAACAGTGACCGACTTGGTTTCGGTTCCAACTCCTACCATGCGATGGTTGGTATCGGTGAGCCAAAGGAGGCGCAGTCGAGCAGCGCCGGGTGGTTCATGATGACTCGGTACACTTGGTTTGGCAGAGTGAGAACTCTTGGCGCTTCGGCTGTTGAACGCACAGACAAACATTGTTGCTGGATTTCACTGCTCACGTGCATGTCTGCGTATTTGAAGATACGCTAACAGCTAGGTAACTTTAAAGCTTACCCAGCACATTCACAAACGCATTAGCCATCAAGTAACCAAACTCATTGGATGCATTGCACTGGAAGACGGCACTGCTTCCCGACTGTACATTGCTGAGAATCACGGTGTCCTCCTCTATCTTTGGGCCATTTTCTTCATAAACATCTAGGACAAATAAAAAAGGAGATATTTTTGTCTTTCTGACACACAGTTTTCTGGCACTTCAGTTAACTGCAATGCAGCATTTGATCGAATTCGTCTGTATCTTGTTTTACCGTAGTGTATATTGCAGTGAACAGATACTAGTCTGTTTGTTTTTTTACCCTGTATTGGACGTCCATTGACAAACCAATTAATTTTTGGCTTGGGATTTCCATTAACACGGCAGGTTAGGATGCCGGTCTCATTCGGAGCCAGTATCAGGTTTCTGGGAGCACTGATCCAGAAAGGAGCAGCTGGGGAGGGAGAATAAAAACACACAATGAGATTACTGAGAACATGACTCCAATCCTTTAAATATGCTTGTCTTTATATATGTCTATACAATGACGTTAGGGGAAGCTGACGAGCCAAATGCATTTTTTTTTTACAGTGTACTCCATTGCAATTAAAAGTATGTAATCAGCAGATTTTGGTGAATTTATTTGGATTGTACATTTTACTTAAATCAAGCACAGTAGCACATTAAACGATACTCAAAAAAATCTTTATAACCAAGATGTTTTTGCTTTTTTCCTCAAACTTAAATGTTGCAGATAACTAAACAAACTTAACAAGAGTAAATACAACAAGATTTTATATTCACACCTGGTTTGGGTAATTTTCTCCCCAAATAAATTATTAAGTATTATTAAGTCATTCAAAATTGATGAAGAGACAACAGTAAGTAAAAATCTTTGCCGATCTTCAGACCTTTAACGGTGACTTTAATTAGGTGATGTGCAGAGCCCAGCTTGTTGGTCGCTGTGCAGCGGTATTCGCCAGCATCGTCTTCATTCACGTCAGAAATCTTCAGCGTTTTGTTGAAGTTGGAAAAGAAGGCCCTGCCACTCGGCAGCTTCCCTGCATCCTTCTGCCATGAAATTTCAGGAGTGGGTCTTTTCACAGAAAACACAAAGATCAACTTCATGAGACCGTTTTGTTTTTTGTGTGTTTTTTTTGCAATTTGTGTTGCATGCACCACTTTGTGTCGGTTCATCATATAAAATCCCAACAAAACATGCTGAATTTAGTGGTTTTAATGTGACAAAATGTTGGGAGAAGTTCAAAACATGTATTTAAAAAAAAAAAAGCCAACTTACAATCCCTCAGCGATGCATTCCAGCTCCAGAGTCTCTCCTCTCAGAACCATCTTGTTGCTCGTACTGCCGCTGGGCAACTTGAAACCGGGGCGACGCTCCCCCTCTGGATTGCCTGATCACAGGAGGAAACAAGTGGGAATCTGAGTCAAGCCAAAGCAGCAGCTAGCTTAGACGTTGGTCTCACCACAACATTTACAAGAGAAGCTTAGTATGTGGAGATGTGAAGTCAGGAAGGGATATTTACGACAATTAGTTAGAGGCACTACCAAGTCAAACTGTTTTCTAAATGTGATAAGATGGGACAGAAAATAATTTATGGTACCAGAATAAAAGAAAGACACGTTTTATACATATTTATTCTTTAATATACTCTTCAATTTGAGAAACGGAAGACTTGTGTTAATGTAACTACACAGGTAGTGTGTTGAGGCCAAGTTAAAAGGAGCATGTTTATGCCAGGGGGTAAACACAGGGCAGGGTTCACACTGGGAATACACCAACAGCACTCACCACTATAGAAATCAGTCATATTATAAGCAGCCAAAGTCTCATTCATTGTTTCCACTGGAATATGACAAAAGAAACATGATAACCATGCAATACCAGGAAGTATAAAGTTGATGTTTACTTTCCCTTCAATAACATTTTCTAAGTGTTGCGTTGGGACCATCGTGACACCGAAAGATGTGCACTGCGTTATCTAAAACATACATGCAGAGTATGTATGCAAAAGAAGTGCTGTACATTCTCTTTTCAACTTTTACACATTTCCCCACTTTTAAATAAACGTCATGGTATTTTATTGTAATGCTATGTATCTTATGTAAGCTGATTATGAAATAAAACTTTCAAAAGTGTACTGTGTTCATATATTCGGCTCTCTGACTTTGATACATCCAACAAGCTTCTCTCAGAGGCTAACTAATTTGATAATACAGTCAACCGATTTCATTGCATTGCATGAAATCCGTTGAAGTTTGTGATAGTAACATGACAAATTGCTGACAAGTTCAAGGTGTATAAACGCTTGTTGCAAAGGCACTGTATTAAACAGAAACAGTGGCAGCCACATTTCGACTTACACAGACAAAACAAACTTTCACTGCCTGGACTTACTGTTGAGCACCACAACAGAGATGGGTTGTTTCTGCTGGATGGTCTGCGTGTATGGAAAACGAGCGTAGCAGATGTAATCGCTCCGGGTGTCTTCTGGGAGAACGTTGGAAAAGTATAGGTCACCGTTCAGGGCCTGGGACACGCGCTTATTCAGTGGCAGCTTCTGGAAGTCTGAGGAAGGACACAGCATGTCAGGTGTGATTAATGTGTGGGTATTCTTTTACAAGAACGCAGCAAAGTTTGCATTCAAACGACTCACTGTTATCCATCCAAAAAATGACAGGAGGAGGCAGGCCTGCCGGGGGTCGACATGGAAGCACGAGAGAAACCCCCTTCTGCACCAAAATCGCCTCATTTTTCTCCTTTGACCACAAGGGGGACCCTGCGAGTCACAATAACCAAACGAGGGTGTCTTAAAAACACAGACATTTCGGAATAACTGAATATTATTTATTGAGGTGTCTTACTGGACTGCCTGATCATAATGGTGTTGGACAGAGCTTTGCCATGCTCATTGCTAGCTGTACACTGGTATGTTCCCTCGTAGGCATCAGCCTTTTCTCCACTGATATCAATGACCAGCGTTCCTGAACCGGGCTTCATCAGGATTTTGGAGTCCTTCTCCACATCAAAGTTGGTGCCGTTCCTTGTCCATGAAAAGCTACAGATAACAAGAGTAAATAATGTAGCTTAGCAGGAACATAAGCAAAAAAAAAAACCAAAAACATGAAATAATGCAGGTCATTTATAAAATACGTAAAACGACTAATGTTTGGACATCAGCTTTGGAGCTTTGCGAAGAACGAATTGTTTTTGTCCAACTTTTAGTGTTAGTCATTTCAAAAACATCTTAATTTTAATTGTATAAAAATATTTGTTTTTATTGCTCGCCAATGGTACAATAAAACTCTTATTCATGCAGAATCTCTGATCATTTTCATCCATCTTCAAATACACTCTGACCAGCTTTTCCGTCCCTGCTGAAGAATAACTTTCCTACAATATGATGCTTCAAGAACCATGTTTAAGCGTGAGGATGGTTGTGTTGAGCGTGATGTGCTGTAATAGTGTTCTGCCTCACAAAAAGGTGTTTTATATTTTGAGTGAAAAGTTCCGTTTTGGACTCGTATCAGCAGAACATCTTCATATATTCTCGCTGTGTTCCCTACAAAGTTTGTAACCAACATTAAAGGGGGTTTCTTCTAGCATTTTTGACGATTGATTTTTTTTTCTTGCCAGTCTTCCATGATCCCCAGACTGGTTAACTGCATGTTAAATAAACGTTCTGTCAACAGATACTCCCGCATAAGCTGTGGATGTCTGCTTCCAATTTATGCTCTCCTTGCCCAACCAGTCAAGTTTAGGTGGACAGCCGTGCATTGGTAAATTAATAAAATGTTGATGGGATTTGTCATGTTTCAAATTCAGTACAGGTTTTGATTCAATTTGCCTGATTCTAACATATTTGATCCAATGACTGGTGGCAAATCAGAGCAGCAGCTAATCCACCCTTCCGGGTGTGTTTCTTAACCGCCAGATCTCCAAGACGACAGTTGCTATGGCAATTTATCTTCTCCACTTGCCTCCAGGTTAAGTTGCCCTCGGAAGCGGGGCTGTAATTTAGCGGAGAGGGAGCACAGCAGCGGCATTAAATCATTCAATAAGTGTTTTGGAGTTGCCGTCTCACCTGGGATGAGGCTTCCCTTTGGCCTCGCAGTGAATGACGATGTTCTCCCGCGGATCAAAGATATAATCCTTTGGGGATTGCAGAGTTATGGTGGGGGGTTGAGGCACTGGAGACACATCCGTAGAAGAATGTTTCATACACACGTCAGCACTGAATTCGATGTAGAGACGCGTTGTATAAACGAGGAGATGAACTATTCAAGCAACAAGCATGCTTAGCCAAACTTGTCAGACAGGATTTGTGGAGCAAACAAAGACATAAGCAGCAATCTCTCTCCTGAGTAGATGACTTACCATTGTTTAACTTCAAAATTACACTTCAAGCAACACTCCAAAGCCAAGCAAGGTGCTCAGTAGAGTTATGCGGTTGGGCGAAAAGGCAAACAAACGAACAAAAAAAACAAAAAACACTCCATGCACATTGTTACCCAAGTCACACAAAGAGGAAATCAATACATTCGAAAGGCAAAAATTGCACACAATAAGCCAAGGCTATTTTTAGGCAACTTACATCCTTCCAGTACTTTAGCTTTTTGTCCCCCATGACATGCCATACAACGGTAATAGAATATTGAGGAGAAGTGTTAGAGTTTCTTCGGATGTCTTGCAAGGAACAAGCAGCAGATTAAGTTGAAAGACAATTTATTTTTTTAGAGTTTGATAGAGCCAGCGTAATCAGCTTTCCCATGTGTAGCTTGCATTTTTTGTGGAAGAAGGTGGAATAAATGCAAGAAGAGGCTTTTCACAAACACTGGAGTCACAGATATCAGTTTACAGAAGAGAAACACCACGCAGCATCGGTTGCAAATTATATGTTATCGTGAGTGATACTTACGATCAAGAGGCACTTCAAGCCCTGCGGTCATGTGACTCAGCAGTATCAATAGTACAGCTTCAAGACCTGGAGTCCATTTTTGTTTCTTGTCCATGTTTGTGTAAGTCAGACCCCGAATGATGATCTTCCCTCCAGGGTTAACAGTAGCAGAAGAGTGACCAGCTGGTGAAGAAGAATCGACTCTACAAAGATATAAACACATAAATTAGTAAAAATGAACTTTATTTAACATATATTTTCTTTGTTTCATTTTAGGTAGTAAAGAAATTGCTATATCAACTCACGGCCTGAAGTTTAAATTAACATTTTGATGCAGCTATAACAATTTTTTTGGAGCATTATTGTCATTTCCATCATCACAAGTATAGCCAGTGTGAAAAATACTTCACTATACAGTAAATCTAGAGATGGCGACGATCCGATCCAATACCAATATTGAGATCCGTACTGAACATGGGAGACCATCAATCTACAGTGAGTTCAGTGCACCTTGCTTCTGGTTAATTCAATTATATTATTAGAAGTGATTTAATGGTTTTTCAATTCATTAAAAAAAAAAGAAAAAAAGAAGCAAAGTTCGAAGCATCAGCATCAGTTTTGGTAAAGACTCTTGAGCCACCCTCAACTCAATCTTAAGACAGTCTACAGTTTGAATTTATCCTTTCTACAGCTGAAAAAAATGCAAATTAAGACACTAAAAGGATTATTCTAATATTTATAACGTAATCATGAATCTTGTGAATAGAAATACAATTGACCATGTGGACAAAAGTTACAGCAGCATAGCCATCAGTGCCTTTGTGGTTTACACATAATATAACACATGACCAAAAATAACAGAGTTTTAATATAAAAGGATTCCGGTGTGCACGTAGATGCCTTGGTAGAGTCTAAATCAAACAGACAGTGCTTCTATAAACACAGACTGATCTTAAAACATCTATAAACATTTACTCTCTAATATTAACACAATTCATTTACAACTTTTTTTTTGATAAATTCCAACGTAACACGCCGTAAGACAAGCACTTTCAACTGGCCAGTCTTGTGGTTATCCAATAATTCTGCCAGTGTAGAGGCTCTGGCAGAAGGAGCCGTCAAAACAAACTTGATTCAGGATTCGCTTTCCTAAACAACCCTGTCCGTGGGTCTGTCCCCGTCCCCATTATCCAACAAATTGAGAAACAGTCACTTGAGTGTTTTACCATCCAGGTTGATTAGTTTTCTCAAACTTCCACCAGTTAATTGAGCATTAGCCTCCAAACGGGCAACCACTCGTCCATACAATGTGCACAGCTGAGACGCCCCACATGCTTAGAGAAGACATGTACAAACATTCAGCTGGGCAAAAAAACAGAACAAACAATGCTGCTCCAGATACAGCTGCATGCATACTGGCTCATGCATGCACAAAAAAAAAAAAAAAAACTCCACATCACCAGAACCATCCTGGGAAGCGTGTCAGATGAGCTCTCGTTTCTCATATCACCAACGGATATGAGCTGATGCGTCACAAACGTAGCGTAATCATGCTAGCTTATTCACTATTGCTTGCGCTTCACAAACTATGCTTTAGTAGACCTTAATTTATGAGCAGACTTAAATGGTTACAGTGACTGACATATATACATGTCTGCTAAGCAAAAATGACTACAGACTTTAATCCTCTTGAGTCAATAGGCATGTTAAAATGTCCGATCAATATTCACTTTATCGGATAGGCTATTTAATTTATTGACTGAGAATCAAAGAATAAAACGTAGAAATTTATCATAATTCCCATGTTCCTCTTCTATTTCTACTTCCTGTTCCCTTCCAGCTCATGCTCTCTTGCAACCTGGGCAGCATACATAATCAAACTGAGACAGACCTCTTTTACTCTTTCTGTGTCACAAATATTTTTCTCACTAGCTAAAAAACAACAAACAAAAAAACATCCAAAAAATTGTCCACTTTGGAGATCATTTAGCAGATAAGCAAAGGACATTTGCTTGGTTTGATTTTCAAGAAGCCAGCACATTTAGCATTTGCATCAGGGCGCATTAAAAGGCATCATCAGGTATGTGGATGCCTGCAGACCGTTGGTCGATGTAATGCAATTGCCTGGCATGTGGGTTGTAAGAATGTCACAGCGGCTCAACGGTGGAACAAATGGGTACATCAGAGCATATCTGTTGTAAAGCATCCAGTTGCCAAACGCAGACCATGACTGCCAGCAAGCGTTACATAGTCAAGAGTTCAGCGCCTACCATCTGGATAAGAGTAATGGACTCTTTACAATACTAAGTATCATCCTGCACCCTGTCTCAAAGACCGCCATTAATCAGACTAACAGTTAACTGCCCCGTGCGCAGCCTGCCATAAACACCAGAGCAGATGGTTTCATTTAGAGTGCAGACGTAGTTGGGAGGTATAAACCGATGACAAGAGGCAACATCGTCTTTTCTAAAGAGGATTTTGTTCTTCATTAGTCCCTTACTAAAAGTTTTGTGCATGTATATTGGCACCACGGGGAGAGGTCCAGTTGGGCAAATGTTGCAAAGAGGGACAGTTGCATTACTCCTGGTGTGGCACCGGAAGCCATGGGATAGAAACTTTAAGGAGCTCTGAAAGCACAGCTCAATGTCAGTGATGTAGTGCTCTCACCTTCAAAAGGAGAGAACAAAAACAGTGTATAAACCAAGCAATCTACACCTAAATTCTCTGACATAGAACGCCAAAGACGAGGTCTTGCTGTTTTCTCTAACAAATGACTCTCTAAATGAACCTTAAAAAGCACAAAATCAAAAAAATGTATAGCATCAGTAATAAAATGGATGAGATTATGCGAGTGTAAAGCCAGTGTTAGAGTAATAAAGTAGACAAACTGAAGAGGCAAGTCATTCATGCAATCAGAATATGATAGGGGCTCAGGATACTGAAGCCTTCAAAAGCATCTGAAGGTGAAATGATTGTAACACATGATTAAACCCAGGTCAGTTACTGCTCTGTAGGGCAGAGGCATTGAGAGAGAGAGAGTGAGGTTATGAATACACACAGAGGTTTTATCCTACTGAAGCTAGGCAGTGAGTGCGAGCTAACACAACCCCAGGACACAGCTAATTACGCCGACACGTCCTATTGAGTATTACTCTCACCGGGGGGGATGAAAAGCAGGCATAAAGAGGGTAACATCACTGAATACATTACAGACAGTTCATGGATGCTAAAGCTCTTAATCTCTTTGTTAACAAAAAAAAAAGGGAGAGAAAAAAACACATTGCAATATGATTACATAAATGTAGCATCTTATGTTCAGATTAATTACAGTAACGCCCCATGCAGCTGCAGCAGACACAATCCTGCAACATCAGCAGCAGTTACACTGAGCTCTGCTGAGCTTTGCAACACACCGAAAAAGAAAACAAGAGTAGAAGAAATGCAATACTTTAAAAAAAAAATAAGCCTCCTAAATATAAAATGAATTCCAGTTTTGGTTCTTTCAAAAGACAAAATGTGTAAACAATCATCCAATAGCATTCATTCTCAATAGGACATACTGTAGCTCTGAATTTTGATGGGAGGATTCTAACAATCAACAAATGAATATGCTTTGATTACAAACTACGTTTTGTAGCTCTGAATGTTTGGGATTATTTTCTCTCTGGAAGGTGAGCCTCCACACCAACCTCAAGTTGCTGGTGCATTTTTTCTTCAAGTGCTGCCATGTGTTTAGATCTACAGTATATTTAACTCAATTCATCTCAACATAAGAACTGAGGAAAAACAAGCCCACAGCATTGTGCTACCAAAAAACACAAATAAAATACATAAAAATGTGTCAGTGTAACCTCACAAAATGTAAAACAGTTCGAGATGTTATATAATTTTGCAAACCAATGTTCATCTGTGGTACGTTTAGATGTATAAATATAGCAAACATGAACTTTTTACCCTCTTACAAAAACAATACTCCTTCACTTGTTTTGTTTTTCGTTCTCAGCAGAATTGACAATATTAATGTGTTTATGTGGCCTGCTGAGTGAACTTCTCAGAGTTAAAGGGTAAGAACCATGAAGGCTGTGCTGCATAGTGTGGTGGAAGACATTATTCACACAATTACACAAACGTGCACAACATTCGTCCTATTGGTAAAAGGAGAATTCCTGGATGAACATTTTCTTAGAAGCTGCAAGGAAAAAGCAGCTGTGATAATAACAGCCGACTCACTGAATCAGTGGGATGACTTCAGCGAGCGGGAAGGTCATCGCTCTTCATCCTTTATCCTTTTACCAACTCTGAGGTCAGAAAAACCACGAAGCTCTCCCTTTAAGTTGTAATTGATTTACTTCACTGGATGCTTTGTCGTGACTTTTTTCTTTTGGCTTTCCTTTCCAAAAACTAACCCATTAGCATGATAGTTTACTGTCATGATAACAATGGCTACGTTCTTTCAAGTTTAAACTTGCACAATGGATACTATTGGTCCTATAAAGTTATATAAAGACATACTGATCAGCTCTCCAGCCTAAAGAATAGTGCAACAGAAAGTGGGTACATCCAGATTACATGAAGCTCAAACTGGTGTCTAAGACATAATAAAGTGAATGCTGACGAAATGTTTTGTCTGTTTTTGATCAACCCTGTGTGTCATTTGTACCTGCCCACTAACGTATGCTAGGAGGTCTCTGCAGATATTCATATACTGCCCAGATTTTTGTGCAAACACTGGCTGTGCACTGGATGCGCCAACAAAAACCATAATACTCTCATATAGACAGTTGTGCCAAACACACAGCAGGTGAAAAAAGTTTACATAATGAGCAGCAAAGCGTATTTCAAAGTATTACAGAGTAGAGAGCTGCTGCCCCCCCAAATGAGGATATGTTATCTCTTCGGACAAGGATTTAAAAACTTCATTGCTATAAATCATGTTATTCCTTCTTTTCAGTTCTTTTCTTCAGCTCCTTATTTGAGCAGACGAAACCATTATCGCCCCCTAAGAGGTTGTAGTAAAATATGTATATCTCTAACTGGAGTGAAGTTGCTTAGCAGAGCTAAAAATAGTACGAATAGACGCTCGTTCTTGTTCACAAGGTCCTTCTGGCTTGTTTACACTGACATAAGGTGGTATGTTCTTTAAGTGGTGATGTCAGGCAAACCTGCAAATCTCAACTAAAATCCTTTAAAGGACCGTAGCAATAATTAGGCGATCTAATTATTGCTTAGACAAGCAATAGTTACGACCAGAAGACAGTACTCTCTTCGTTCAAAATAAGCAACGTCTCTTAAAGCCGTCAAATGTACTGCCGAGAACTACTAAGCCCCTCAGTTTGTAAAGGCTAAAGCAAGCTACTATGTTGGTCACTCCTCAGCCCTCAGTCACTAACAGATACTGAAAGATTGCAGGCGGATATGACAGATGAAGGAGGAGAAAAAGGGAGGCAGGAAGAGGATTGCAGGGAGGGATGGAAAACAATTATTTGCAGTCACGTTAAATCACAGCGACACAGATATTTATGTGACAGTGTACTGACTCAGACTCTGTTCAGCAGGATTAGACCAAAAGTTCAGAACATGCTTAGCTATCTACTTGCATGGAGTTGATCTCTCAAAAACAAAACTTGTATTCTTCCCCCGCCTCCCTCTTATTCTTCTTCAAATACACTCTGAACCACTGAAAACATAATCCATCAGCTACTCCTGTAGCGTCTGAGAAACTCCCACCAAACAGCATTTATTTAAGAAATTACAGTCACAGCAAGAGGCTAAACCAAAACAATGAAATGAAAACTATAAGAAAGGGAGCACAGCCTGGAAGAACTTCAAAACTAAATCTATGAATGCCTGAATGAAGAATCTTAACTTGGAGTTAAATTACTTTAATATATATATAATATACATATTTGCTGTTTTTATAAATATCAGTAGTGATTTAAGGTGCCACAGCAAGGGTAAACATTTGTCTCCTATCATTTCCTCAAAGGTATACCTCAGGGAAGATTAATTAGATCCTTTCCTTTTTCCAAATACCATTTGATTATTTATGAAAAGCTCTCACTAGTTTCTAGGATAACATTTCCTGCATAATAAGTGACAGTCGGATCAATGACATTATTGATTTTGCTTAATCTCTGCTCTGTACACAAGGCAATCTATGCCTAAGCAATTTTGTTATTTGGTTTTAACTCCTGAAACCCGGCAACAGCTGTTAGCAAAGGCGAGTTATTCTTTGCCTTCAATAAAATAAAACAATGCACTGCAAATATCAAAGGAAAACCAATATTTAATATTTATTATGGCAACCACACAGATTATAAACTTCTGGACGAGTTCATTCATGGTCCATTTTATGGATTTAAGACGCAATTTCAGAATTTCTTACTGTCCCAAAGCTGCCGAATGACACTAAGGATAAGGGTCATACACTTTTATGTTGATTCTACTTTTAGCTTTACTTTCAACTTGCAATGCTGCCAAAATACACAAGACATTAACAAATTTAGACCAATATTGAAGGTCTTTGTGATTCCCTACAAAAATGCAAACAGAGGACCGTGACTGTTTATTTTTCTTGTAATATAAATGATGGTCGGGCAGTTGTATTCTGGAACATGTTTTGCAGCTGTGATTCATCAACAGATGAAGACGATGTAGAAGATCTCAGTGTTGTAAGCGTCAACCTACCACTAACTGGTCTTTGCAGACTGATCGACATTTCATGTGTCGATGTATCCTGATAACTGTCCTGCTGTTTTGTTGGTAATTTGTTGAAAACAATAAATATATATCTTTTTAAAAAAAAGAAAGAAAAAAAAATACAGTTGTTTGTTCCTCTGTCAACCAATTTATCTCCATATGATCCAGATCTTGTTTCGCCTTTTCCTGTCAACTTGGCAAACTCACTCCAGCCAACAGACATGTTGCAAGTGTTAGATTTAAAAAAAAAACTCTTAGGGGTAAAACATTGCCTTGACTGTCAAGAAAAATAACAGGTGGCATTTTTCTACTAATCTGCCTCGACAGGGGACACTTTTCATGCAAAATGTATCTTTTTACGTTAGTATTATTTACTTAGTACATAATATGCATCATGTAGTTTGGATTATGATGCTTTCTATCTAGGCTATGAAGGAAAGCAATGAAAATCCTGTATTCATTCTCAAATTTAAGGGAAGCCAGGCAAGATATTAAATAACAGAGTTAAACATGAGACTGAGGATTTTCACTACAGCAAAGACAAATGGATGTGAATAGATTTTAAAACTAAACTGATGGCTGTCTCCAGGAAAATGCATAAATGTTCAAATAACAGATTCAGCAACCGAGTTCATCTATTTTATGCATTTTTAAGGCAGGAGATAGTTTGTAAGCTTATCTTTGTTGTTTTGCAAAAATAAATAAGTCAAAACGCACTTAAATCTAAAAGACCCCTCTGACTTATAAGTGACATCTTTTTTTGTTTTGTTGCCCTGAGCCGGTGGTTTCAAATGTTGGCACCAAAAGGATTCATCTGCTGACTTCATCTAAAGCCATCACCTTTGTTGGATATTATGTAGCTTTTGCTTCACCAACATCATCTCTTCCCGACAAAAAAAAAGAAAGACTGACATAACTGGCAGGTCTCTTTGTCGCCCACAGCTCCACAACCGGATCACACTGAGCCACCTAATCAAAACAAACTATCTCAGCTTCTTTTACATGTGCAAACACACACTCACACACACACACACACACAGGACCTTGGTTTTTCGGGTCAGTTTTTCCAGCAGCATCCACAGAAATCCCCCCCACCCGGTGCCTGCTTTTCTCTGAGGCTTTGTGATGTGCTGATGGTCAGCATGCCCCCATGCCCTGACGGCCCCCACCCGCTCCTCTGACGCTGACCCATGGGGGCTTTTGTCCTTCTGCGTTGTTTACCACTGCAATAATGCTGAAACGGCAGGGGTCTCCCAGGGTACAAAGTGACACCTCTGGGCAATAACATAAGAGACCACAGCTCCATCATACTGTATATACTTAATATCTGATGCCTGTAATAAGGCATGGCACATCATTTCATTTGTAAAAGAAAAAGAAATAAAACTGCAGATTTTATTGCATAATGGCAATAGTGTAACGCCGACTGCAATTGAAAAAGAATAAACTGTGTTACCTTTGACTTAAATGGCGAAGCATGCATAAAATGAGACGTATACATTTGTAAGGGAGCAAAAACCTTTCCACAGCACTTCATGTCCATTTATTAGTAAGTCCGCGTGTGGATTCATTTTTGACCTTGTGAGCTTTTAAAAGAAGCGAACAGCAAGACATCTATTGATCTCTCTCTGGGGCGTCCAAACGCCAAACGTGGCCAAATGTCAACTTCGGGGCAATATTGACCCGCGAAGGCATTAAGATTTAAACAGTTAAGCACCCATCATGTGGACATGCACAGCAGGTGGTTGAGAGACAGAAATATATGTTTGAAAACAATATGATTGTGTTTTTGCATATACGGTATGTATACCATAGCACCCTGATGATTGGAGCTAAATCCAACAGATTGATTAGGAATCTGATTTGTTTTTACAAGCAGAAAACAAAAACGGAGGACTTTTTCTTTCATTGGCGATACCAATAATGAGTTTAAAAGTCAATCTTCTGTGATCCTGTGTACAACGTCTACAGCTGCCATTAAGGCCATTTTAATAGAGCAAGGCAAGGCAGGAAAGAGGACAGTGTTCTCTGCTGCCTGTCAGAATTTCTAAAAGCCCTCTTTAGGATGATGGCATGATTTATGGAAGAGTTTTTCCAATTCAAGTCTTCTGCATGATTTAGCTAACACTATATGCAGAGTGTCTTGGCTGCCATAATACAACTGGGGCTACTGATAAGCCATGATACATAGAGGCATGCCTGCATGAGACAAAGTTTTGGAAAAGGTTTCCTGATAATAATGACACTGAGTGTTGCATTGTTTATGTTTAATATGGAAGCAGTATTTACATTTTTGGGCTTTTTTTTAACTTTTAATTCTGTTAACTGCATTTTCTTTAACACTTTAATTTTTGTAAGGCACTGTATTCATGTATAATGCACCGTTTTCATCCAACGTCCAGTTATAGTGCGATATTCAGACAATCGCACACATTCAGCGGGCAGCAGAAATCTGTTTGTTTGCTGCCTGAGGCCTGGCTGTGGATGTGCCAGTGGGCACATGCGAGTGTGTTCAGCTCTGAATGTGCGCCTTGCATGTCTAAAGTCATCTCTTCAAACATTTGCAGGCAGAGTCAGTGCAGCGGCTGGCTCCGTCCATCACTGGTTGTTGTTTGCCAAGTCACGTGAAATACTGAGCAGAAATGAGACGCATAAAAAACTTTATTTCTCACTGTGTGGACTTTATTTTTTCCTTTCAGGAAAGCAGGATTACAAAATCGGATCTGAGAAAAGTGCCAAGCTAAATTTTTTGTGGGGTCAAATTCCTTTTTTTATATTTACTTCAAAGTAAATGATTACAGTCATCATGTCCTAATGTTTCCTAAAAACAATGCCCAAAGGTAGTGTGTTCACATTAAACACTACTGGTCCGAGCACCGAACCCTGGGAAACTGAACATAACACGAGCACAATAAGATATATTGGATAAAATTTACCTAAATCATTTAACCGCTACATTTTAATTAATACATTTCTTTACAAAAAGAAATTTATTCTTTTTGTAAACTGTAATCTTGGGAAATAAAATAGTGTTGTGTAAAATTGAAATGAAAACATTTGGACATTTCACAGTCAACAGCTGAAGAACAGAAAAAAAATCCTTTGAGATGTACCTCTTCACTGCATTTATTTTTAATTGATTATAAAGTCAAAGCATTAGATTAGAAGGACCTGCCATCACTGTAAATCTTCATGGGTATCATCCCACACTCTGAAAATTGTAGACTTTGGCTGGTTTTGAAGAAAGAAGCATATAAAGAGCTTGCACATTAGATTGCAAGCTCTAAAATCCATATGAATTTCATTTCAATACAGCATGACTATGGATATGTGCTGTAAATCCTTCTGGGCCTGTAAACAAGCCAAGTCTCATTGGTATTCCTGGGTGCTACTGCAAAGCGAAAAGGTATTGATGACCCACAATACACGTGGCCTTGCTATGTGACTTGGGGCTGCGCTGCAACATGATTTACTGTGTGCAGTCCTCAGGATTTGGATATGCTCATCTTTCAGAGCAACAGTGTCACGAGATTTTACGGTTGTTGAACACCAATATTTCATGTATGTTCTCTTGTTGCATTAGTGGCACAATCAAATAAACTAGCTGGCTGACAGCGACATTGTCGTTAGCACCCAAGTGTAATGATGGATACAGAACTGGGAAGGCCAAATACAAGGCAGAGGAAGCTAAAGCGCTAACAGGAGTGAAAAGGGCATGATGGGAAAGTGGGGGCAGAAGGTGCAAGGGGGGGGGTTTCCAACTGACGGTGTTATGGCAGTATAACAAGCTGGCATGGCCACTTGCCTCCTCCACCCATCTGTTCGTCAGGATTACTCATGTAGAGGAGAGAGAAAGAGAAAGCTGGGGCTCCGCAGAACAGAGATTCGCCATCACTCCGAGCGACACCTGAAAGTGAACCACTTCTCTGCGACTTCTACGCACTAGAACAAACCCCTGCGAAAATGACTCGCAGTGTAAGTTGTGGCTCAGTACGAGCAAGTGTCCTCATGAGACTGTTCAGAAAACAATGATGGTAATTAAACATGGAAACATGACAGTGGCGTGTTATGCAATACTGCTGTACAGCATGCTTGACTTAGTAAACCATTGCTCCCGGCCGGCAGATTGGTTTTATGGGGTTTCCACATGGTCGACTTTATATGCATTTCCATTCAGCGCGTCTTACTACAGTGTTGCTAGAGAGAACTTGAAACTAGTGGATATTTGATTGCTGTGATGTGTGTTTGTTGTACCTTTGTGAAATGAGTGTGTGCAGTGTGGTCAGCAGCAGGAGAGCAGCAGGTGACGCCAGGACATGCGGCTCGGATTTTTCCAGTCATATTCAAACTGTGTTCAAACACGTGCTTGTCCTCTCATCTCTCAGGCAAATTTCTATTTTGCATCCATGTCATTTCATGGAAATGAAAGCAATCGCGAAAAGCAATTGGAATGCAATCGAATAATGTTAAAATAATCCTATTATAGACATTATATACTATAATGTCTATAATAAATTCTGTTTGTGAAGGATTATAAGTCCCTCCGAATGCTTTGGGCTCTGTTCACATCTGAAAATCAAATCAATAGCAAATATTGCTTAATCCAAGCTTTTTTTCCCCCCTTCACAATGTGTTCACCTTTATTTTGTAAGTGGTTTTTCTTCTTTTTTTTTCAAACATTCACCATCTGCAGTTTGCAGAGGTAAAACTGCAGATGCTACAAATCACTACTCAGCACTTTCCAGCTGAACTTCTGCATTTGAAATACAGCAACTTTAAGAAAATGCAGTACAACTGCCAGAAGGTCTTCCTGAGATCGGCACATGCACCTTTCTAACTCTATGCTCAACCATTCAGAAACAGATGCTACGGTAACTGTGACCCAGTGCCAACAGGGTGCACGCTTTCACAGTGAAATACAATCATCACAATGATGCCAAACGAAATAAAGCACCAAAAAAAGAAGAAAATATATGCAAGAAGGTATGGCAATACCCTAAAACAGCACATCCAGTAGACTTATATACCCAGAACATCTCAAAACATCACACATCCCCCAGGACAAATGAACCCGAGTTGCTTTTATGTATCTCTAGTCAACTTACCAAAACTACTAGACAGTGATCTTTGACTCACCTGTTTGGAGTTAATCCCAGCAGTTTGTTGTAATGCTGTGTCAGACCTGCAAACACATATGAAGATGTAGTGAGACTTGATGTTTTCAACCCCAGTAAAAAAAAAAAAAATCTGTTGGTTGACAAGACATTAATGAGGCTCTTGGAAATAAAATTACACTGAAAAAGTGCAAGGGAGGTACCAATAAATCTTGACTTTGATAAGTATCCAGTACTCCTTCTAGGTTAAGGATTTATCCTTCAGAGCTAGGTTATACATTTTGAGGGTGGATTTTTTTTTTTTTTTTTAATTGGAGTTATGACATTTGTGAACAAACCAGATATACTGGAAGCCATTTTAATGCGAACAATGGAAAATGAGTTGAAATGGTGAGTTGATTTTGCCCTCCTTTTTTTGCACCCCTGAGAGACAGAGAACAAGCTCAAGGGGAGGACTGTTTCACGTTTTTATCCGTGATGCAGATTTCGCACGATGATCAAAGATGTCCGCACTGTTTTTGGAATGATAGCTTTGTGCGCCATCATGCAACAATCTAATGGGGACAGCAACAAAAACTCCCGCTAGCAATTAAAACCAAGAATTTTGGTTTTGTGTAGAGGTTTGACTGAAAGCTGGAATAAAAAAAAAAGAGGAAAAAAGGTTGTTGTTTAATATTTACCTAGTTCCATTTTAGTTTTTAGTTTTTATTTTTTTACATCCAATTTGTAAATTATCTCTCAATTTAAATTGAGAGACAGGAAAAGGCCAAATGGAAAAAAAAAGAGCCAGCACTTCTTAAGAGGTACCAATTAACAACATCTGACTTTCTTCATCACATCATGCCATTTATATTATTATTTAGACATTTTCTGATAGAATCTAAGATAGCCAATCAGCATAATAATAGAAAAATGGGTTAAAATTAGTCATCACAGCAAACAGATCTTAATTCTTTCACCTTCTATAGCCATGGTTGACCAGAAGCTGCTGAATAATATGTGCACATCTTCCTCCCTCCCCAGAGAATACTCAGTAAATTACTATTTCTTGCTGAATACATGGCCTTTAATCAGCCACAATGTCCCTCTGTCACTTTTATTATTTCTCCTCCGTCAGGGCGCATACTAACATAAAATCCACCCAAACCGAACACATGCACACACACACACACACACACACACACACACACACACACACACAATGCCCCTTCCACCTCCAACAAAGAGGCTACCCTTCGTGACCACAAATGCATTATCATAATCTCCAGAGGGACCGTTCATTCATCTCACATTAGCAAACAAACAAAAACATAAATTATAAACAATAAAATAAAGCGTGCTTAGTTGGACGTGGAGCTTTAAAACTGATGAGACTGAATCATCTTTCAAAAACAAACAAAAAAAAAACTAAGTAAAACTCAAATGAAATTTTTATTGGTTTATCTTCCTGGTGAAGGTCTACAGCATATGTTAGCAACAGAACCAAATGATCTGAATTACAACAGCTAGAACCGATTAAGCTCTGCGCTCTCGACTGATCTGCTTTGAACTTGGACTGCATTGATGTTATCTGAGCAGAACTGAAGCAAGCCGAGCCGAAACAAGAGAGGACAAAGATAAGGATAAGGGAGAAAAGTGGGGTGAGGGGGAGAAAAAAGTGTGAGATCCTAATGAATAGAGACAGAAGCGCACAGAGACATCAGAAAACTGTAGCTACAGGCGAACGCGGGGATCGTGGGAGAAAGACTTAGTTTGAGACGGACAGAAAAGGGTAGAGGAGGAACAAACATAAAAAAATGAAGAGCAAGCGGAAACATGCATTATTAAGGAGCAAATCTAAAAGCGCTTCATCATCAGAGTGCAGGAGGGAAGGCAAGAGGAGGGGGGGAGACTCAAAGATGAAATGTGACACAAGAGAAGGGCATAAAAACCAAGCAAAGCTGACCCAATATGTAAACATGATGCCACATAGTGGGCCTTAAAGGTGTTTCTATGAAGTAATGTAAGGCTAATGCAACTCACAAAGAGACCTGCATCTCTGTTGCAAACTTAAAACCATCACCATTTTTTTTTTTTTTTTTTTTACAAATAGCAGCTGCAGACGAAGACCTATTGATCTGTTATGACTAATCCCAATGAAGACAATTCGCTGCTGTTCAAACGGCGGATCAGAACAAGGAAGGAATGCAATTTAATTGACTTTGAAGGCGGCATGAGTGTTGATGCCAGACAGGCTAGTTGGAGTACTTCAGAAACTGTTGACCTACAGGGATTTCCTGTGCAAGCCATTGCTCATATTTGCAAATAATGGTGTTTAAAAAAGAAAAGAAAAGAAAAGGAGAAAATATTAAATGAGATGTAGTGTGAAGGCAAGATCAAATTGGCTTGTTGGTGTCAGAGGTGAGAAGAGATTGGACAGAGTGGTTCAGGAAGACAAACAGTCATTAGCAAATCAAACACTGTTCACCAAACTCAAAGTATGTGGTGTACTGTCACACAATAGATTGAAGAAGTTGGTCTATAGTAGCAGAAACTGAGACTGCAATTCACACGCTGAACAACACCGGACAATAACAGAAATAAAATGTCTTGATGACAGCTGCGACATCAAGCTTATATTGTCGGGTGAATCAGTCCTGCTTTGTATCAACAGTTCAAGGCTAGTAGTGTTCATGAAATGGTATAGGAGATATGCCTTTGGGCTTCTTCGCACCAATTGAGCATCGCTTAAACACCGCCGTCAATCAAACCATCATTTTTGAGCATTACTGCAATCCTATCAAAATCAAGTAGCGTTTGACTCGTCAGCTTATTTGATTTTGATGTGTTAAACCACAAACCTAGTTTGTTTGAGCCAACTCATAAGTGCAAGTATTTAACTGTTATTGAACTGTGTACTGTCTTCAGTTAAGCTTTTCAATTGCATTCATCTCGAGAAATATTTAAGCAAAAATCAACCAGAATATCTCTGTGACAACATTGCAAATTTGAAACTTAAGCTCAGGAGATGAAGGCAGGTGGCTCCACCAACAGAACTGGGTCAATAACATCGGCGACAAAGGTGAAGATGTAGCATACTGCATGCCCCAATGCCTGCACCGCTTTGATTTAGCCTGTAGCTGTTTCAATTAGTTCCCTGATCTTATGGCTCCACTGGGAGTGAAACACCATGTGTCTGATTTCTTTCCACCGTGACAGAATAAGCGACCCCAAGCATGAACAGAAATTTATGTGTGTCCCCTAATGCCTGGGGGTAGAAGCCTCCGCCCTGAGAAGACAGAAGCACCTGCCTGAAAAACAAATCTAATCCATACTCTTACTGTCTATCCCTTAAATCTTTCGTATGATCTTAGAAACATTTACTTAAAATCTACATTATCTGCAGACAGTGAAGCTATTTAACTCTAGGCAATCTGCATCAAGAAATATGTGTTTTAATTTACCCAACACTTCAAGGACAGCTATGTAATGTGTTTACAGTGCTTTATGGGGGATTTATTTCATTTTTAGCCTTCTACCAGTTTTCTTTTTAGCACTTCAACTTCTGGCTCCAGCCCTGGAATGGGTGGATTGCAAAATAAGGCTGAAGTTGATACCTATAGAAATAAATAGGCCTTTATTGTCTGCACCATGTGATTGTTTTGAAGTCACTATTGGCTAAGCTGGCAGGAGAATTTGCATAAGTTGCACGTTTCTGTTTGCCATTTATGAAACTGGAGCCTTACAACTCAACACAGCGAAAGCGAGCGCCATCTGTCTGAGTACCGAACATCTTGGCATCGCTTAGAGAGCCCAGGCTGCCACGAAATCAGCCAGAGTCTCGCTGGAGAGCCACACATCAGCTGACCCGGAGTGCAAACAGCACGAAGCAGAAGAAATACCGGGCTGTTTCTTTTGCGTCAAGACATACTAATGTGATATTTGTGACTGCTTGATCGTGTCAAGGCATAGGAAAACGTACAAAAGACTTTTCACAGCAGGGTGGGCAGCAGAACACAGAGGTGAAATCCTGGCTGCCAGTAAGACTCTGAATGTTGTTTGGTTCAACTTCAGACGTGCCATCTGTCCATGAAGAGGCTCTGGTGAGGGGCTTGGTCATTCATTATTCTGTGTGTGTAGTCTGTGCCTATAAACATCTGGCTACATGCTTCTCCAGTTACACAAAATGACAAATGATCTCTTTAAAGACGGCAGCCGTGCCGGCGCTATTTGCAAATTTAGATAGATCGGTCCCTTAGGCACAGGAATCATGATTGTTGCGTTTTGGACAGCAGTTCGGCATGCGAAAAGAGAATCCAAACGCAGATACAACAATGTGTGCAACGGTAACGCCTGGCTGTAAAACAACGTTTAAATGGTCAATGAAATTCAGTAGGAGAGGTTTGATTTTAACAGCTTGTGACAAGGCTGGCAGTACCGCAATGAAGAGCTGTAATTTAACTACGCTTTCAAATCACATTAAATGTAGATAATGTTCCAGATAAATGTTCCTTTCTCACCAACAAATACAATTGTTGCAATTATCTACTACCTTTTGATAACCATTATTTGCTATAATCCAAACAATTTATCAGTATTTACTGCAAGGCATATGAAGGAGGTAGGGGAATATTCAGTCAATTATGTATGAAAAATGTCAAGTACTTATGAAACTGAAACCATTTTTATTTAATATATTTCATTAGAAGCAGAATGTGAGGATGTTGCAGTTCAAAAAATTTACACAGCGGGTTTTACTTTGAGTTTATTCAGATAAAATCAGTTCAGACTAATCTTTAAATTTCAGTTTTAGTATCGGGTCAGGAACCCGTTTCCTCGCTGACGGGTGCAGATGGTGGCATGTCTAGGAAGCCGAAGCTATGTGTTGACAAGGGTTATGGATAGCAGCTAAAAAACCCCCCCCAAAAAAACAAGAAGCATGGACGGTTTTTAAGCCGAGAAGACTTTAGTTAATTGTTTTTGTAGTTTTATTCTAATTTTGGTTAGATTTCTATCGAGAAATCCCACATTCCTGATGGTGGTCATTTAGAAGTGTTTGATGGTTTAATGGTTTGTCAAGCAGCCAGGGAAGCTTTTAGGTAAAATTTGTTTATTGGTTATGACATGCTAAAAGCTGTTGGAACTATATTTTGCTTTCAATTGTTGAATTGGACTTAAAATGAACAATTAAAAAAACGATCACACTGGTGAAACTTACAGTATAAACTAGTACAAATCAGCGTCTGCGGATGTAATTGAGCTGAAAAAAATACCACAAACAAGTTCTGGTCCTCAAAGACTCAGTGAAAAAGTTCAAAACCCATCCTTTCCGTTACTGTATGTGTTCACACGTATGTGCGTTTCACGTGGAGAAACACGGGGTTGTCATAACTACGCACAGAGTTTTTTATTTTTTTTATTTCAACAGTCTGGGAGCATTCTCCGAAGGACACTCGCATGGACCGGCCCCACGCAAACAGGAGCAGACTGAGAGAGCCGTGGTTTAATCATGAAGATTTACTGCCTCCTCGAAGCTTTCTTTGTGCTCCTCCAGAGGTTAAAGAGTCATTCCTCCCTTCCTCGCCGTTTCAGCCAGAGCCCACAATATAGATATCAAGAGTGTCACGCAGAGGATGTGAAGCAGGAAATATAAGAGCGAGATTGAAGAACAGTAGGAAGCATTTTGATAAAATGGGAGTGAGAGAGGCTCCGGAAGAACAGCAAAACAAAAGAAAATGCAATCTGACCTAAAAAGATGACCTATGCGGATATCCATGAGTGCATAAAAAGACTTTACCATAGGAGACTTGACTCCATTAGATCAGTGGCAGTGAGTAAGAGGCCTGCCACTGAGTTTTATTTCTATGCTAATTTGCAGATTTCTGCAGAATGTGTTGGAACGAATGTCCCTCAAGGCTATAAAATCCAATTTAACACAAATATCTAGCCCTACTCAAGACATTTGACTTCCTTGTTGACAGCATATAAGGTAAATAAGAAAACTTGGGCAGAAAAGGAGTCGTAACACTGCTGTCAAACTGTTTTTCATCTGGTGAGGTTTTGTTTAGTAGCATTTTTTCCTGTTCTGCGGTAAGTTGATCTTGTTGGTACAAAATTATCTCAGAAGTGTCCTCGAACGTGAAATAATTGTTAGCCTAATTAAGCAAACATTAGTTATGGTGTCAGTTTCAGGCGTCCCGCATGCAAAGACGAGTAAATCGCCAATGCAGACAGAGCGCATGCGTGGCGTAGTGTTATCACTGTAATATTTTGTGCGACTTCTCTAAGTGTGGCAAGTTTTAGCAATAGGGAAGAGATGCAAAAAGACACATCATTCATGCTGGGGACTTTTCAGGGGATGTTTGTCCAAAAACGCTTTTCTCAAGGAAACCAACAGCTGGCACAAGGTAGAGTGACGAGTTAGAATCGGCATTAACTTACATCAGGTGGCACAAATGTTAAAGCCTAACAGACATTTTTATCTCATAAAGCACTTTGAATTTTTTGTTGCTGAAATGTCTTACACAAATACATGTAATTATAATGATGATGCTCGGTTGCCTTTTAGATTGCTCGCAGTAATATCAGTATAAACGAGGCCTATAAACAAGAGTTTATGAATTGACATATGGTTATAAACGGATCTTAGCAATGAGGATATTACATTATTCCCAGGCTGCCGCCCAACCGCCCAACTGGTCACCAGCTGCCAATCCACATTTTACACCGAGACGAAGTAGTGATGGAAGAGTCCACTGGTGCATGTCCACTGGTGACATGCATTCAGTCGTCACCAGTGGAAGAAATAGAAAATAATAACAGCAGGTAAGTATTCAAAAGGCGAAGGATAAAACTGGAACTATTATTGTGAAAAATATGCCTGCAATAAAACCTTTCATAAAATCCCATAGTTTTAATTATTCACACCACACGAGTCGCCACAGGAAGAATAAAAATGTATTAATAATATTAAAGGCTTCAAAAGGTCACGTCATTAATTAGCAAACTAGATTTTAAAAATTACATTTTACTAAGTTCCTGCAGCAACTACCTGTGCTGCAGTGCACAACAAAAACTCATTATTTTATTGTTTTTAAGTGACTTACGTCATGCTGCAGGTAACAACTTGTGGAGTTCATTTTCTCTATTATTTAGCCACTTCAGTGAAAGCTTTGATCCCAGCCATCCTCCCGGTACAAACAGTGACGAGTGAAAGACTTTAAGGACCAAATTAGACCGGTCACTCTCGCCGAGCCCGGTTCTGCTGGAGGTTTCTTCCTGTTAAAAGGGAGTTGCTAATTTCCACATTCTTCTTCAGTATGAGGGAGCCCTGCAGAATCTTTGACTCAATGCGATTATCTACACACTCTTGCAACTTGCTTGCTTAAAAGGAGGAAGCGTTGCCGTCAATATAAATAACTTTTAAGCAACTTCTTTTTTTTTTAACCAGTTGGCATTATGAACGGAATTGGATTTCCTTTTACACATTTAAGATCGAAGTGAATTGCAATGTCACTGAATCCAATCTGTTTCTATGTTCACTGAGTGTTTGTGTAAAAAAAAAGAAAAAAAAAGAAATGAGTTTGATTTTCTTTTTTTCTTTCAAAGTGCCTTCAGATGCCATTTGTTTGGAAAACGATGGCTATATCAATAAACTTAAGTGACTAGATTTAATAGGACAGTAAAGTCATTACAAGTCAGCCGTTTCCTTAATGCATAATGCAATCAAGAGGCAACAGTTAAGGGTAATGGGGGAACCAAGAGTTGATATCTGGAGGGAAACTTAAGAGATAATGACACAATTGTTTGTTGGGAGAAGAAAAAAAAAGACACTGATTGAAAAAGATTACCACAACGCTTTAGAGGACTGTGACACATTTATTATTGTAGGCAGTCTAAACTTAATTAAAAAAATGTCTTAAACACACGTCATTGTCTAATTTTGTGTCTCATCAGGAGTGAGGAGTGAGCTAATGAATCATTTTTAAATGCAGAACGGATAAAACTAGATAGAAGAGTGAAACTATTAGTAATAATAAAACTGCTAAATTTGACATTTGAGGATTTTAAAGTAAAAATATTTAACAAAAACAGAGTAAATAAACATAGTATTCAATCTAATGTAATATTTTATCAGCAATGGGAATACTTATAGCTCTTATTTTTATTTTTTTTGTATAAAATCGGTAAGATTGTGCTGAATATTTCTGCCTTCAGCCAATTCCTATTAGTAACTCACTGTAGCACAAAAAACTATTCACTTCTTACTATTGAAGAAAGAAGGAAAAGGGAACGAGACGGTCACAACATATCACCATGGTGATACTAAAACCATCTCATCTCAGACAACAACCTTACAGGCATGCAAGGGAAAGCAAAGACAGACACAGATGTTGAGGAATGGGAGTGGAGGTAAACGAGAAGCAGAAGAGTGGAAATGAGGAACAAAAGCTCCGTGAACAAAGGAAAGCAAACGTTGATCTGAATGGACCTGTAGGACGGGCGGAAGATGTCTAATATTGACCGCATGTCTCCCAGCTCACAAAGACAAAAGGCAGAAAGAGGGAAGGAGATTGAGGCCTGCTAATATTAGCAACGCCAGTGGAGAGGGAGTTCTCCACTGGTGTGATCCCATTAATTTAGGACTGATGTAAAAAAAAAAAAAAATCTCGTTCTCACAGTCGTGGAGCTGTGATGAGGAGCCGACACAAAAGATATCTGGGTGCAGACTGACACCCGCATTCTGTCTGGCAGTGTAGCTGCAAGGAAGCGAGACTCGCATGAAAAAGATCATTTCTTTTAAATGGTTCAACTGAGGATTGAAGCCCTGATTGAAGTTTTATCACAAAGTCCCAGCTACCAGCTCTCTTCCTGGTGTCAGATCAGGTAGAAGACTCTCAGAAGGTGTCTATTTTTAGAATATCATGTTGACTTTGCCTTTCAAAGTAGTTATTGTCAATAAATATAATAGATTTTTTAAATTTATTTTTATTTTCTTTTTTTTTTTGCTGTGCCAACCAAACTTTTTAATGGCCTCCAGTCATTTTCTGTGCCCATTTTTTTTTTTATCTTTGGGGCCAGACAATACAAGAGAATCAGGGGCATGCCATAATTATGGAGACAATCAGATGATTATGACGACTGTGTGTGTGTACAGAATTGGTGTAATTTTTTTTAAAGGCGCATGCCAGACACAAAGGCAACAAATTACCTTCTGCTGCCTTCTAGTTTGTGGCACATTGGACTGTAAAGGGACTTGATGCTACCAACAGACAAAGCAGAACTCGGTTTAATCGGCGGCATTATTCTCCGTATTGGGTTTGTGTTCAAACTGAATCGTTCCCCGTGTTCGTGCTTTCAAATTTATTTAAGTGTCGTGTTTGTTTACGGGGCTTGTGGTCAATTAAATCCCAGCTGCCGCTCACCGCAGCCCCGAGCTTTGTCAAAATGACAACGTTCATTACGATGACAAAAGCGAACATAATGACGCTCCAGAGCGCCATGAGTCACGGCTCCACCTGAGCAGCAAAATAAAAAGGGAACCATGCAACCCTTTTGTTTGGCCTCGCAGTCCAGGGATCGTTCTCCTCTTCCTCTTAGAGTGGAGGATCATTGTACTGAGAACTCGGTGCAGTGCAGACAAATAAATCCCCTTAATTTGCTTGTTTTCTTTGCCCTGATTTCCATTAAACAAATTCTCCAACTACACTGACCTGCAGTCAAATGCAGCGTGCAAAACAAAAGCAACCAGTCCGCCACGTTGTTCTGAAGAGTCGCAGGTCTGCAGCATAGCAAGACCAAATTCCTGTTTCCACTGACAACACAGATGTTTCTATTGCTTTGGTTTTGACATGTTGGTAAAACGTTCCTAAAACTCACAACTGGATGAAGCGCAGGGTCGACATGTTGCAGTGAAATAAGATAAACCGAAGAGACGATCTAGTCATTGCTTGTTCATTATGTAGCTTCAACAGTGATAATAAAGTGATAAATTATTTTACACGTATCTCAAATCTGTGCAGTTTTCTCTGTTGCTCAGGTTTGTTTCTTGCAAATGTGGGATTTCAGTGACTGAAGATCTTAGCAGAAAGCCTGACTATCAACTTTGGGCTTTTCTTTTTATGTTTTTTTTTTTTTAATAGCTGACAAATTTTCCCCAGAGATTTTTTGCAGGCGAAGATAAAGCTTTTCTAGTGGATAAAATGCAACCCAGAGTGTTCAGAAACAATCTTGTTTAGCATCAGCCACCTACAGGGCAAAACTTTTCCTCACAGAACTTTCAAAATCTTTTGTTTGCAAATTTCAAAATTCACCCACACAAGAAAACGCAATGAAAACAAATGTAAAAGTGATGGAAGCTAAGGAGTAGCAACATTTGCTATAGTAGATTTGATATTTTCAAAGAATTTTCTCAATTATCTTTGTTCTAACAGTATTGTGTTCTGGTGCTGACATAGAAAATCAGTCAGCGTTGCACCGGACATCTGCTGCCTTGGCACACACCCAACTGTGTCTGACAAAGCTCACAATCTGACATACGGTCGGCTGTACGGACTTTTCTGCCCTTTTGTTCTCTAAAATTATACTGTATACGGAACCGATAAAAGTTATTCTACGTCACCGAAACGTCTGCAAATATTTTTCCGGTGACTGTAAACCAGCCAGTCAGGTTCTCCTTCTACTGTATCCTACAGCAAGTAAACAAAGGTAACACTTTATTTGACGGGTTGTGAATAAGACTGTTGTGACACCGTCATAAACATGACATAACATCTGTCATGAACATGAGTAAGTCTTCATGAATGTTTATGACTGTTGCCATAAAGTGTCATTCGGTAAATCATAGCACTTAAAAGTTATGTAGCTTTATGTTATTAAAGCTAAAGTTTAATCAGTCATACTTTTATAACAAATTAACGTCAGATCATGATTTCTTGGTTAATGTCAAGTTGTCATAACGAAGACATTTTGAATAATGTCAACTTTGTATTGAAAGTGTCATGATTTACCGAATGACACTTTATGACAACAGTTATGACAGGTGTTATGTCATGTTTATGACGGTGTCATGACAGTCTTATTCACAACCCGTCAAATAAAGTGTTACCAAAAAAACAAGAAAAAAAAAGCAAGCGCTCAGGTTTCAGTCACAGCTCATATAATTGCAGCTTATCTTTGGCAACAAATGCATATGCGAAAGAGGATTTCACCCCGATTCAGAGCTCAGCTATGCGCCGCAGTAGACCAACCGAAGCGGCGAACCTGAGCGACTATCACTTCATCTCTCATCACACGTGCCTGCACAGACCCAGGGATATTCAGGGCTGGAATATGGTGCCGAGCTTGGGGGGCAGCCAGACAGCATGGACTCTCTATTGGAGAGGCTGCAGCCGCCTCTACACAAAGGCCCCAGTCAGCGATTTGGTACTTCAGACACAGACGGATGCTGCCTGCGCTAAAGTGGGTAGCTCAAAGCAAAGCAAAAGCCCCTTTAAATTGGGGAAACACTGTGTAAATATACCCATAATTTCTTTTTGTGTGCTTAATTACGAGGAATATTTATATTTATAAAATATTCTTTCTTAGCTTTAAATCCCTGCATGATGTGCGTGTAAAACAAAATAATTAAAAAACATCATAACCTCAGGAGTTCTGGCTCAACTTGCGTGCGAAAAGAGGTCCAAAGCATGAAATTCATTCGGTTCTGGTCACAACCGAATCCTTCTGCTTGCGGCTGATGGAAACAAAAGGTCTGAGTGCGAGCAGTTTGGGCCGACGAGGATAAGCCGAGCAAACCCACAGGGGATCATTTAACTGTGTAAAACCAGCGATTCTACATTCGGCTACACTAAAGCCCCCACGGTTCCTGATTCTAATCCTAACGTCAATTATCTTAGTGTCAATAAAACCTAAAGTCCTGCCACTTTATTGGATGTCTGATACCTGATCCTACTTATCAATCGCTGTCCCAAATACCTTCTCGTTAAACACAGAGTGTGAGGAAGCTTCAAATTATGACATACTGGTCACCAACAAACACAAAATAGATCAAAATTCTGATTGTAACCTGAATGGGCAGTTTTATGGAGATGCAGCCTCGTAAATGGAAGATGTCAAAATCTTATAAAGAGAAAACAAAGGCAATCAATAATTTATATGCATGGAGACTCCTTAACTGTTTGGCAACGATTCATCAAAAAGAGAAGCAATGCTTCTGGGCAACATCGTAAGAGGCGTCGTTATGGCCAGAAATATTAATATTTTAAAGAAGAACCACGTCCGACGGCTGGAAGAACCCTGGCTGCTGAATAAAGCGAGGCGACCGTGAAAATCACTGGATGAGCAGTAAAGACTGTTTAAGGTAATGGAAAGTTATAGAGCTGCAGAACACATTGCTAAGTTGCATCTATCTAATATATAAAAATTGCAAATAACAGCTATGAGTGTAAACAAATTCTTTAAGTACCATGGATCCAGGCGGCCTATGCCTGTAATAAACCTAAGGATAATTGTTGTTTAATGCAACATAAAGGCTTTAGGACCAACAGAGGTGATGAGTGATAAAATCATTAAGAAACTACAACTACCATAAGCAGAAATAGCTTCACCACTATTTGTGGACATCATTACATGTTTCCCTAATAGCCTAACAAGGTGCCACTAAATTTAACCAAAAGTTACATTTAGTGGCATCAAGTTCGAGCTACAAAATAAAGTCTGAAAAAATGCAATGATGCAAGCATTCAGTGTAAATTAATTTCACTTGTGTGTTTCCTCTTGCTCAAAAGAAACCTACAGTGAAATCAGTTGATGACTGGGAAGAGGAAGATTTTCGGCTTGACCAACGTGGCCGGTAGAAAAGTCCATCAGAAAGTGAAAAATCTGATAATTTTCCTGATCAGCAAAACACCAAAGTGCCACCAGGTAAAGCCAACGCAAAGAGGGAAAAGACTCCAGGTTAGCCATTTTCAGAATCTGTTAAGTGTTTCATGAATTGATTTATACTCTAAAGTGTTATTTTTTTTCTGAAGATTTGATTTATTTTTCTTTCACAGCCTCATCAACGGGACACATCTGTCAAGTTTTCAAACGGCGCATCTCTGAGGGGGAAGAGCAGAAAATATCAAACAAAAGTGAATAAGTGCAGCGTCATTTTCGACCAAAAGACAAGGTAGTTCATCTGAACCGATGCTTCAAGGACACACCCTTGGTCACTTGATAGCTTGTGTGTATACAGAGGAAGACACCACGTGAAAAAAAAAGCATGCGATACCCATTTCGAAAAGTTAGATCTTTGTTTTAATGGGCCTTTTGTAGAGCAAATATCTCACAGGTAACATATATCCTATAGCTGAAACGGATGATCGGCTGGAGCAGATGTGTAACAAAGCACAGGAGTTTCCTGAATTTTACTCTCGTTTCTCCTTTGTGCTCGGTTATTTCCTAGACAAAAACAGGTCCTACAAGGGCAGCTAGAGCTATGCGTTATGTATACCGCATATTTTCATACCCAACGACAATACCGCTGCCTGTTGAAATACCAAGTGTACAAAAGGGACACAATAAAGGCGGCTGCACGGCGAGACACGGTGCGTACAAAGTATCGGGAAGGACGAAAAGTAGATACCGGGGTGCTTTTAGCCAGAGGGTAGAAAAGAAGTGTTGGCTTGCATTTAGCTGGGTGAAGGTTAAATGGGCTTTGTGAGTCATGGATGAGACCGGAGAGTGGAGGAGAAATAGAGTGGGATGAGAGTCAATTCCAGTGGTGTGCATATGGTGGGAAAATGGTGTGGAGGAGAGCAGAGAAAACAGTCGCTATAATGAAACGCATGAAGCCTCCCAGGTGTCTGAGTAATTGTAACTTGTGAAATTGTAATTTACTAGGATTTAATAATCTTGTGCTGGATGTCAGCTGGAGAAAAAAACAACAACTATGTTTTCATTATGTTTGTATAAAGCCTTAAGTTAACTTTATGCTCTTTGTAGTAGAGATATCTCACACTGACAAGAATTTGAGGAAAAAATCCTACTTTTAATTCACTGACATTTAATTAGTACAGGGGGAAAAAAATAGCAAGCTAAAAACATAATTTGGCGAAAATCAATGCTTTAAAACCAATAGTTCCTATCCCTTTAGTTCAGTAGTCCATGACTTCCTATTTGTCTGGGTTTAAATATAATGGGATAAAGAGAATCAGTCACTCTTCACATTAGGTAAGGCAATTCAAAGCAGGCAACTGTTGTATAATCACAAAAAAAAGTCTAAAAATAAAGTTGGCTACCAATTGTTGCTATGTCCCAACTTCTCTTTTTCACTTTTGACATTTTCCACATCTGCCTCGAAATAATTCAAAGATGTTTGTTTGACTGTGACCCGCTCACCCTGCAGACTGACCATGACTAACGCAGACTGACACGGACTTTCCCTGATGGGGACTTGCGGGAAAAATCGGGCAAAACATTGTGTAACGTGGCCCCTGCTTTAGGCACATGTCTGTCGATGTTCATAAGTCAGCCCCAATGTTGCTAACGAGGCAAATACTCATGATAAATTATCCATAGCTAAGGTTAGAGCAAATATTTAAAAGTTTAAAACAATACGCCTCTAACACGCAAAGCCTTTTGAATCTCATAGTCGCAAACCTTAAAATCGGCAGTTTCCGAAACATCTTAGGAACATACAGTATGTTTTCAGTCAAATTAGAACAAGATTAAACTTTTACAACAAGCAAAAGAAGAAAATTCCTCCAATCTTCCTCCACAGAGATGTAAAAGACTCATTGCCATTTGCCACGAATGGCTGATGACCGTGTTGATGCCAGAGGTGGCTCAATCAGTGGGAATATTCAATATTGGTTTAGGCACATTTAACCCCTTTATTAATTAAATAAAACCTATTTAAAAACTATATCTGCATTTACTCTGAGTTTGAAGTGATTCCGATGGCCTGATTTCAGTGTTTCAGAGTTGAACTTTGAGGAATCGGATTAGAAAGACGGATTGTCTGCTTCCTGCAGAAAAAAAAATAAACAAAGATGCCTTGGAGCGCTAGCAGAACAGCAGCTAATGAAGTAGAAAATGGCCCAATCACAATCTGCTGCTCCGTTTGATCACATACACCCACTGAGAGTCACAAAAAAGGGAAAAACTGTTCTTGATAAAAGTGCATTAACTAGAAATCACCAAGCCAGGAAATTAAGCTAACTTTGAAGGCCAAACCTGCAAAGGAGCGCTCACAGACTTCAGCTGACTCACGTCTTTAGTTGAACTGCAGTGAGCTCAGATGCTAAGACAGCAAACCGGGAAGCATTGTGTCATGTAGCCAAAAGCCAAGGTGAGTAACGCCACAAAACAACCACCTCATCAGTTCCAAGGGTAAAAGTGACAGAGAAGACGCAGCAGCTAGACTGGCATGGTATGACTTTATCACTGAGGGGAAATGCCACTGGAGTATACCGTGGCAGCAATCCAGCTGCGTCAAATCATGCTGAGTAAGGATAAATATCTTACAGTAGATTTGTGTACCCCGCAATAAAATAAAGCCATAAAAAACGACCCTCAAACTTTCTGTCCTCATCAGCTGTTTGATTAAGCATATTGCTGTGGAGACAAATCAAGGGATTTCTGTTGTCCCCGTAATCCGGCAGCCGTTTCAGCTCCAGTTAAATTCAAAGTTAAGGACTTTTCCTGCTAATGTGGGAAGGTTTTTATGAGCGCAGATGTCCCTTTCCTGACTTTCCTTAATTGCTTTACAACGCAGACAAGACTCATCTTTAGCAAGACGGACGGCCTCTGCACGGCGACATCCGCTCCTGTTCTTCGTCCGCCGCGTCTGTGTGCTTATCGTCTCCCACAAAGACATTCTTTCAGTTCAAGAAAAGGACCGTCGGTGAAGACAGAGTGGCCTCAGAGGAGCCTCCCCTGGGGGGAGTCAGGCAAGCAGGGCTGAGAACCTGTGAGGACCGCCATCAATTGGAGATAATATATTTACCATTTCTTGATGACAAGCAGAGACTCACCAAAGTGTGTTCCTCTAACAAATAAGACTAGGAGCTCATTTTATACAGATAATATGGCTTACACTGTGCAGCGATTTCCACATTTTATAATGGTACGACATAGGTATTTAAAACTTTACATAAAATTAAATACTTATTTTTTTAATATACGAGTCCGAAAAGTATTCAGTCTCATTCGAATACTACTAATACTACTACTTAATGAGCTATTAAGTGCATTTTATTAACACAAATGCACAGTTACGAGCCACGTTATGTGGCTCTGTTACATAAAGTACAAAACTACAAGGGCTAATAGATTTAACATTTTACAGTAAAACCATTTTCCCCCAATAACGGCTGAGGCAGAATGGTTCCAACACGACAGTCTGAAACCGGCTGGGCTTTTTAGAGTGATGAGAGGAACTCCTTAAGGACTCCAGTGACCCAAATCTGTACTAATGATTTTAAAGCTGCGACAAAGATTGCGATGCTGGGAGAATGATATTATGCGTAAGGCGAGAATACGACGAGCTAAACACCCGCCGCTGAAATTTTAACCCTCTCTCTCCTTCTCCTTTATTTGCTGTTAAGTTTGGATTAAGCGCAGTATGTGACGAATGGAGTAAACAAGCCCACTGGAATAAAGGTATATTTGAAAGAATAAATTATATTGTGGCCAAATTTTTGATGTTACTTTGCTTTGTTTTCCTCAGATACCGTTTAGTATTTGCAATCGTAACAGCCTGTTTACATTGAATGTTGATTTTTTTTTTTATTGTTAAATTTTGATAGTACTCGTCTTTTTGATCATTTTGTCATTTTCAGCAACTTTCCATGCTTCATAAACAATCAAAATATCCGACGAGTAAAAGTCAGTCCTCATTTGAAAGACATTCTTATATTTGACCGTCTGATTCAGGACTTCAGACGGTCAACAATTGTCTTAAAAACCTCTTTCGCTTTGCTGCTCTGAAGACTAGAGTTCTTTAGTCAGGCGCTGTAACAGCCGTAATTGTGTAGTGTCTCTTTAAGATACTCTAGTATTGCTAATGATGTCAGAAGTATGCGCCACGGCTTCTCTGTAGAGAGCCTGGGAGAAACGTGCTAGATGGACATGTTAGCTCCCTAACTTTTTAGTAATGTTACGGGTTGTTTGGACGCTGCTCAATTTTCATGTCTGATAATATAGCAGCCGTTCAACCGGCTTTGTAAGGTTGGTGAAGAGTGTATTTATTAAAGGACAACACTGTGGAATTCCCGGTACCAGTGTGGTTGTGAGTTTTTGACCGTCCTGACGAATCTGCCGCCTCCTCTCCTCCCTTAAACACAACCCAAGCGTTACAGCGCCTAACCTTAATTACGTTACACTGATCAGCAACTTCCGGGTCTAGACTGGTTGCTGAAGCACGTGAAGCGGGAGCGGCCGCGGAAATTGCGCATGTACTGCATGCAAATAATGACAAATAGAAAATGCAAATAGGCCCGGCCGATGTCCCGCCCCCGAGAGCAATATACTCCACCGTGATTGGTAAGTTCGTTCAGCTCCGCACACAACACTGAAAAGTGCCAATTATATCAAAGTCGCGGGCCGCACTAACATTAAACTTTCATATTAAGGCGGGGGCCACAAACTATTGTCCCGCGGGCCGCAGTTGGCCCGCAGGCCGCGAGTTTGAGACCCCTGCTTTAGGCCATCTTGTATAACTATTCCATGTCTTATTTTCTTGAAAACGGTTGATTTTAAAGCCTAACATATGGTACATGTTTGATGCTAAAAGCTTCAACTTCAGCAATAACCAGCTGTGCTACACAGATAACTGCAGCCAAGCCACCTAAACTGCACCGCCGCCTGTATGCCTTTCAAAACACGAAATCAAATCAGCCGATGTAAACCGGACACACGTTCTGCACTGGGACGACCATAACCAGTCTGACGACTTTTCCACTTTCCCATCTGCTGCCCACCTGATCAACACCAGCTCCTTATTGGAAGACTCAAACCTTCTGCTGGCGTTTCTTTCTGACAACGAGACAATTTTGTTCCGTGACCTTTAGGGCACATTTACCGCATCATTGCTTTAACCACATGTGCAAAACTCAGTAAATTAAATGTGCTTATATGTCTCCCGGCGGTTTAGGATGTTTAATTTATTCTAATCATCTATAGTCCATATCAAGTTTTTTTTCTAGCACAGCTACATGGCCTTAAATTGTGTACACTGAACCAATGGTGCATAGCCTACAGATGCAGAAAAATACCCAGGTAAACATGACACCATCATGCAAAACTGAATCTCTTTCAATAGTAATAACATCCTTTTAAAAAAGAACTAAAAAGCATCAATAAAAAAACCATCTGTCCTGTGGAGAGAACAGTACCAACAACAGCAGCTGCTTTCTTTCAAATCAACCATCAGTCTTAGCTTTCATCCCCAGTTTCCAATTCATCAATCTTCAGTCAGACTCGCCAATTTAATGCGTCGCAACGATGTAATGAGAACAGCCATCCAAACACGCTCAGCTGCGAGTCGCAAGGCACCGAGGCTGGTTATGCTCCTCCCACCTCCAGGAACTCAGCATTATTGCTGCAGGGGGCTATTAACCCAAAGTGTTCAGGGGGGTGTATGATGCTAATTACGATTATTGGGATAAGATGTCCAAAAACCTTACAGTGATTGGTGTATTTATTTATTTTTTGCTGTATTTTGTTTTTCATGTTGCCTTCTTGTCCATTTTCATGTCTTAAGATTTAAGAGTTCATTACCATCAGCGCCTGCAACACTTTCCTTATGGCTACTTATGAAGAAAATAAACTAAATAACCTCTGGGGATGAATTAATAGGCAGCATTGTTTCCTTGTTTGGGTATTGCCTTAGGCAAAACAGGCTATGAGAGCATAAATCTTCATTTTAATCTTGCTTGCATTGAAATTGGAGCATTAAAATGAATGAAATAACAGTCACTTCCACATTTGTCTTTGTATTAAACACATTTAAATAACTATTAGTGGAAAAGGACACAGTACCAGATCTTGTACTAATATTTAAACAATTTGTTTATGAAATTGTTCATGAAAAACATTTAAAAAATGACAGCTAGCATCTTTTAAGATGTTTGTTTACCCTGTCGGAAGCTAGTACTTAGTTGACCACTTCGGGACAATCATAAACTCTGAATAAAGTGTTGATGTTCGTGATCTAAAGTAGGTATTTAGAAATAATGCTCAGAATAATGTGAATAACTCATAAACAGTCCTCTTAACAAACAGCAAGTGATAGTCATAGCAAAGGACACTTGCTTAAAAAAAGGCAGGTATTTATATTAGACTTGTTATATTTGTACATCTGATTGCAGGATGACAAATATGGGGACTTGTAGAAATAAAAAGAAATTGCCAGAAGAGACATCTAAGGTGATGTGGCACCAGGGCTTCACGTTAGCTTCCCTGCTGTGGGAAAATCTTAGCCAAAGATTTGTTTGTTTTCGTTTTCTCATGTAGCCTCCACAGAGCCAATAAAATGTTATATTTCCCTACACCCGAAGAGACCGAAAGGACATTCATGCATCGCCTTCGTCTTTGGATTGTGCCATCGCGTACAGGTACGGCAAACAGAATGAGGAACGCGCCCAAGCCAACCATAAACCCTCATCCACTCGGCTTCCCGTCTAATGAGCCGTGGATGAAAGCAGAGCAGAGCTGGGATGGTGACACCACATCTGCCGTGAGTAATGGCTCCGGGCCGACTCTGCTGTGACAGCCTGGTGGGTGGGATAGGGTGGTGGGTGGAGGGGTGGCTGTCAGAGGAGACTGAACCCGCGTCGTCCGATCTCCTACTGTGAGAAGAACTCCACAGAGGTGGAAGCAATGGCCGGCAGCACCAACACTCACAGACACACACACCACATGTACCATGTCATGGTAGGAGCTGATTTGGTCTGTAGATGATTTGTCATGGAGCTAAATCAACAACACTGCAGTAGTCACATAGAAGGTGAGTTTTGGCAAACCAGATTTTCCAGATTAGTATCTAATGATGGATTTCTTTCTATTACTATTTATTTTTGTCCAGCTTAGAGAGTAAATGAACTTCTCTACCATAGCACAAATAGACAGCTAGATATTCTGTTCATCTATCAATATGTTCTCCAATCATTTAGCCACCCCTCCTTCTCTATCCAGGTTCTACATTTGGATCCCAGTAAGTGACCAATATGCGCCTAAAATATCTCAACACTGAGAGCTAAGCCTGTCAAACTATCATCATCTGACATAAAGAAACGAGTGGAGACCCAGTTGCTGTATGCATCCACTCTGTCACTGAGCAACACTCGCTGCGACTGTTTATTGTGCGACACATACAGCCAGCGTGAGAGAGGAAAATGTTCCAACATGCAATCCCTGAGCGTCACTTCTCTGATTTGCCATGTCATGCATCTGACAAATTTCACGCTTGTTTTGAAATCTGGGGTCAATTTTCAATTGTGCCGACTGTCAACATCGGTCAAATTAGCCAGTTCGTGGCAACGAATTACATTTTCTACGCGCTTAAAAAAAAATATATATATATACGAACCAGATCAGGGATTAGATGCGATTCTGAAAGCGTGATGAATTAAAACAAGGCATTTGTTGTCTTTCTTTAAGCCCAAATACAAAAAGGAAACTCGGAGGAAGAGGAGGAGGAGGAGAAGCGGGGCTTCCAGCTGGCTTCGTCCGACCATCCGCTCAGCTTCTGCGGGGCCTTCCTGCACCGGCCGGCAGTAGGCAACACAAATCCTGCCGCACCACCGGCGGGTTGGGGCGGGGGGAGCGAAGCCACAGCACACTGCCGTCCCTCCCTCCGCTCGCCTTTGATGGCAGCTCCTCAAGATGCTGTGCGTGCGGCGCAGCGGCCGCGACGGTCTCTCAGCCTCTGCGGGATCCACGTTAAAAACACGCACACGCGACCTCCCGTCCTCAATCACTCGCACCTGGCGTCGTTCTTGGTCATAATTACGATAGTGAGGATGCCGCATCCAAAGAATGACTTGAATGACTACCCGCAATATATATATATGTATATATATATATATATATATACATATATATATATTTTTTGGAATAATCATCAAAACAATGGGAAATGAAGCCATCATTTTTTGAGGAGGGGGAAGAAAGAAAAAAAAGAGAGATAATCGCATGTTCTCACTTACCGTTTTCTGCAGTCCGGTTGCAGTTTCCCTTTTCTTTCAGCGAGTGTGCCTTGATGCTGCTGGAAACGATGAGGTGTGTGTGTGTGTGTGTCTTTGGAGGGAGCGTGCCCCTGCTGGTGCGTCCGTCCCCCCTCAGCCCAGCCGCTGCAACAGCAAGCTGTGTATTTTCACCAGCTTCCCCCGCCGCTGTCATCAGCAGCAGCTGAGGAGACGATCTATGTTTGGGAGGGCGCACTCTTTTGCGAAAAACACCACCGCTCTCCTGTGCGTTATTCTTTGACCTTTTTAACATTTCTGTTTTGCATTATTAATGCCAGGATCAAATTTTGTGAAGTAAATTATTTCGGTGTATTCATTTATATTTTATTATCTTTCACATTCTCTTTGATTGTAAAATAAAGCGACTTTTTTATTATTATTACTTAAAGTTTAAATTTCACTATACGCAGCTAAAGATGACTGTCGGAAAAACGTTTGTTCCAACAGAAACCTGTATATCAGAATAACATCCCAGTGACGGATCTTCAAGTTAAATCGTCTTCAGAGAATAAATAAACAGCCCCTACAGCGCCCCTCTTGTAATGAGCGGCGTAAATGGGAAGTGCAAAACTTGAGATAAATATTGGAAACAAGAAACTTCCAAAAGAGTGGAGTTAATCCAAGATTGTACAAGGAAGGACCTGAGCAAAATTTCACAGGTTGGGGAGAGCTGGGGGAAACTTCATTCACTCTTTGTCTTTGTCATTTTTAATTCTTGAATAACTTTGTTAGTAGCTATGTTATCACTATCACCAGTGGTGTGTGAATGTCTAAACCGCTCTACAATAGATTGACAACATTAAAATCAGAACCACCAGACTGCCACACAGTTTTCTGCTTAGAATTGTTTAAATGACAGCGCCAGGATTGGATGAGTCCAAAATGGGGCATAACACTGTGAAATGGTTTCCATTCCCCCGCCCCTCATCTCTCACCAATGTAATTCACATTTTAAATAGCAGAGGATTCCTCTAAACAGCACATTCCTCCAACAGCTACCTCTCTCAATTGTAGTCAGACATTGGCTGAGCGTCTCTCTCAAGCAATAAGTTATTTTATATGGACAAATTGGAGAATTAACCATAAGAGCGTAATGTGTGAAAATCTGCTAAAGGTGACGCTTACGTAGGCGGATGGATCTCAGACTTAATTTTTTGAGCAATGTGAGTTTATAAGAGATGGAGTCAAATCATTGGGTGCAAAAAGTGTCAACTGCATGCAGGATAACAAAATAACTCTGGTTTGAGACTTTCTACTAAATAGATGACAGCTCCACGGAGTGTTACCTTAGTTTATCTTTCAACACTATCTTACTGTTGGGGGACAAGACTCCATAAACGTCCAGACTTTACACCAATGGGCACAGGCATCTTTGACGACAGACAAATAGGATGCGTCTGTGTCCAGGTGTGTCCTCGGACTAACAGGCTGGCAGGGACGCGCGGAGGGCCACACCACTGTGTAAATGTTTCCGCTCAGAGAGGAGACGTGAAGGCGGCCCCCGTGTTTTCCTTGCAGACATACCATCCCAGTGCTACAGTGCTCTCCGAAGGGAGTGCTCTCAACTTACCCACGCCTTAAGCAGACGTTGCATGAAGCTCAGAAGGTAAATCACTTGAAAGACAAAACGTCGACTCTCACAGCCGTTTGACACTCATTGGATCCACTCCAGAGTTGCTATTAGGAGCTGGCCTGTTTAAACAAAGACAAAAGATAAATCAGGATGAGCCCATGTTGCTTTGACACTCACCAGACTGAAGCTCCCCTACTGGTGTTGTTTACACGGCAGCCATCTTGACTTGATTTGATAAACGCCGACGTGAAGCAGTCTCTAGTCTTCCTGTCGTTGGTGCATCTGGGCCTTTATCACATACCGTATGCCAGCAGGACTCGGATGAAAGACTGGAAACTACAAAGAATGTTTTGCATTTGCTCATCAGGTGTAAGAGCTCAGAAAGGTTTATTTGCGGGACCCAATCAGCTGCAACCTAGAATGTGTTCAGAAGTGGCTTCGATAAAAATTAATTCATGTCAAGACTTAAATTATGTTTGCAAGAAAGAAAGGATATTTGTTGTGACAAAATGTGAAAAAGTTCAGTGTGCAAGAAGATTAAACAGTGAAAGACGGTGATCATCCCATCATGCATTTCAAAACAACACACAGCCATAATAACACAGGATCACACAACTTCTACTAGAGGAGGAGATTGTAAGCCTATCACATCCTTTCGTGCATGACAACATTTCACTTGTAGCAATAAAACAACCAACCAACAAACACAGCAGACCGGCTTCATGCTCTGTTTCTGCCAGATCCGGGACAATTATAGGCAAGCGTGGGTACATCGACAATATTGTAAATAAGACGGAGCTACAACAGTTGCTAGGGAACGCCACCGGACCACGCAATCCAACCCGGCTTGTGGAGGAGGTGGGAAAGAGACAGACAGGTCCTGCCACAACAAGCGACTAATGACGCGGTGATATGAGCGAAGAAAATTTATTTTTCTTGCATGTACCAGAGTTTTGGCATTTTGGCTTTAAAAACTCTGAGAAAACTTGCTGACAGACTTAAAGATTTCACAACTTTAAGCACCATCGGGTATTTATTCCTAAAAAATAAATACCACTTAAAATTGAATGAAACTAAATTATTTTACTGGAGATGCTACAAAGAAATTGACATTTCCACTGGCATTTACAGAAACCCACATCATGTATTTTATTTCAAATGTATTTGAGCCAAGATATAAAACAATGTTACAGTCACTTTGGAGACTCCTGCCACGCAGTGCAGCCTGTGGTTCAAATCAGGTTTGTGTGTTTATGAGACAAATTAACTTCATAAAATGCATGCACATTGTGATGAAGGGTGTCAAATGTATAATATGCTGCTGTATAATGGCATAGTGACTTTGCAGTCTACTGCGAGCACTTAGAATGCTGAGGTGAGTATAACAATAGGCTGTATTTTAGGGTTACTGCATTGAAATTTGTATTTACAAGTTTCCAAAGAAAAGCAAAAGTGCCCATACCAACGTGACTTGTTTTAACTTTTGATATATATTTTCTTAAAGCAATATTGTGAACTTCGAGTGCTAGCTGCAACAGAAAGCTACATAAAGGACTGATATTACTTCAACATTTAGGTTTTCTTTTCAAATAATGTAAAAAAACAAAACAAAAGAAAGAATAAGAGATGATCCTTCTCTTTTAAATATCGGCAGTTGTTGTGGTTATGATCCATGGTGGCAGGTTACTCCTGGTGACTATAGCAACGAGGGCAAGACTTGATATGATGTCAAAGAATTTCACCAAAATAATTAAGAGAGATCAAAACGTGAAGCAGTGAATTTGCAGCTGAAAGAAACGTCAGTTAACCACGGGAAGACAATCAGCATTGAGTGACGATTTTATTGTGCGGTGCGAAAGTGTGTCAAACATAATAAGCGATACTGTCACAGAGAGCGCCATCAACTCAGAAGAGACGAGAAATCAAGTGCGTTTTAATAACTTTTATTACTTCGTGACATTTTGGATCTTTTTAAAATTCCATTAAGGAGCAGAGAAAGAAGGAATCACAGCCAGTTGATTCTCATCGTGTTAAACATGCTCACAATACGAAAGGCCCCAAAAGTCAATGCTTCAAGCAGAATAAGCATGCTTTGAAAAAATTTAGAATTAGGCCAGCAAATGTAGTTGTTTAATTTTCTTCCTAAAATCTACAAAGAGGAACTTAAAGACATTCATGACGGTTTCAAACAGTGATACATTTTCTCCCTAGGATAAAAGAAAGGTTATCCTACAAAGTGCACAAGTTTTCTTGTTTTACTTTTGTACAGTGTTAGTAATAGGCAGTCCTATTTCAGTTCCCATTGTGCAATCGCATATCCTTTACACCCTAATCTATTCAAGTTACCATGGACGCAAGCAAACATCACTTACAGGTAGAGATGCACCTATCAGACAGTTCATTGCCGATACCAATTTTCAGTTTTCTTTGAGGTCTGACTTTCTCATAATTTATTTCCCTAACTGACCTTCACCTGAAAGGTAAACGTTCTTCAGTTCCTGCGACCGAGGTAGAAGTTTTGAATTGTATAGGAAATGGAAAATTTCCCCAATTCCTTGAATTTTTTTATATGAATTAAGCGCAAGCAGTAGGTCAAGGCATCTTTAGAATGTAAATAGCGGGACGCCATCCATTTAATACACGAGAAAAAAAGTTCTGACTGATCGGTGCAGCTCTATTTTCAGGCATTTGTTTCACATGTTCAAATTAACACGACACACAGCCACATATCAGGCCATGAACATGAGTCTCACACAAGTAAGTTATTTACATTTTCAATGTTCAAAATCAAGTCAACTCATACTTGTACATGGTTTTCTTTTTTTTTTTTTTTAGAAATGCATAATTTTTTTAAAATCTTACATCAGCCATAATATTGTGTCTATCACACATATTCCTTTAAACAAAAACAAAAATAAAATTATATAACACATTATTTAACTCCACTTCTGTCATCTCATTATTGTAATAAATAAACAGTTTTTAGCGCTGGGTTAATATCATCATTAGCCCATGTAAACGTTTAGGAATGAATCTAATTCCAAATAAGAGTGTGCCAGAAATGCTTTTCTTTTTTCCTCCTGCCCCTCATTACCTTAAAAACCTACAGTTTGGACACGAAGGGGATTCCCTCGTACATGTCGGCCTTCAGCTTGGCCCACTCGGCCAGCTTCTGGATGGTGCCCTTCTGCTGGCCCAACACGCTGGCCGCCTTCTTCAGCTTGGCCTCGTTGCGCTCGAGGTAGCGATCCCCTTCGCCTTTGAGGAGGTTCAGCTTTTCCTGGCGGTTCTCGTTCAGCGGCACGTCCTCGCTCATGTGGGGGTTGAAGCGGAAGTAGGTGTCCGGTGGCAGAAGGGCGTCCAGCATGGTGTGCACCTCTGAAATTTAAAGTTCACGTTAAAGCGAGAACCCACACTCTGCTGTGAAATCAGTAAAACCCACTTTAGATGCGGTCTGGCACCTACAGAACAGCGCTCTACGGTCAGGTTTTGTAGTGGGTTAAAAATGATATTTCAAAGATAAACTATGCAATGCAAAAGCAACTTTTGAGCTGCAAACATGTCTGATGACATCACATGGGGTAAAAGGAGAGAAAAGAGAGAGCTTGTCCAGATGTAGAGTATTAACAAGACCATTAGAGACAAAATTTTTAATAAAGAAAAATTATAACAGTTTGGAAGATTAGAGACACATTCATTATTTAGGGAAATTATTATTTAGCTAACTCATTTGGGCTAAATAATAAAATCCAATTGGAAAACTCAATTGAGCAAAAGAGCGAACACAGAGTTTCTGCAAGTTTCACCAACTCACATTTATGACTTCAAGTCCGTCATGAATAAAATTTAAGACTTGTATCGTAACAAAAAGGTACAAATGATGATAAATTGGCGATACATTTCCACTTGCTGGATGTAAAAAAAAAGTCTAACGACTAGCTATGAAGGGTATGCTAGCAGCTAGTTAGCGGTAGCCTCAACTTCCTCAAGTTACAAAACACACTGAATATGTACGGGGGCGACTCAAACTTTAGGTTGACAAAGTCATAGAACATACAAGATTAAGTAGTTCTGCCATGACAAAATTTAAGACCTCTGATTAACAAATTTAAGGAAAATTAGCATTTTTCAGACAAAATTTAAGATATTTTAAGGCATTAATTTTAGATTCAAGAATTTTAAATTGAATGTGCGACTCTGGACAGAAAGTAAAAAGACATGTTGAGAGTCGCTGATATCGGTATTTGACACGTGCCCAACTTCAACCGCAACTCGATCGCCATAGGTTTTTAACCGACGCCTGCTGATCAGCTCAGTTCTTCTGCCTCGTGTGATGTCATCAACCTAATCACACGCAAACAATGTTTTCTTTTCCCCCTTTGGAATTTTTGTATTTGGTGAAATCCTGTCGGTGGAAACTTGTTCTATTACCTACTGATGTTCTTCATTTGTTGGTAGAAGAAAAGACATCACTGGGTAGCAGCTCTAGTCCCTTTTCCCCGCCATACACATCTTACCTTCCGTATCCGTGGCACTGCTGATGACGTGAGTCAGCTTGGTCTTCAAGCTCGTGTAGTTCGTGCTGTTCGTGCCCACGGTCTCGTAGCGTCCCGTCCCCAGAGACAACACGCACTCCAGGGGTGCGTTCGGCCACAGGCACTTGCACTCGTGAATGGCCAGAGCCGTGGGGTTGTTGATGAGGAGTCCTCCGTCCTTAAGTGACAGTGGGAGAGATTAAGGTAAAGAATGTGGGGTTTGAGGGCTTGGATGTGTAGTTTAAATATAGTCCTGGTGACAGATTTCTCAGGATAAATGAGGTGAAGTAGACAGGCTGTCACTGAGCCACACAGCTTTGGGTTAGAGATGTGCTACTCTGGCAAAAAAATAAAAAATCAGTTTACCCAGAAGTAAACAAGCTCCCTGAAACTAAAATAAGAAAGACATGACCTATATACTGAGTCACACAGCTGTGTTACTCTGAATTCGGCTTGATTCGTGAATTAAACTGTCTCACAGTAATACAAAGTGACTGTATGTTATGGAAGAAACTGTGGAGCCAAACAAAAAATAAGGGCAAACTGTTTGAATAAATGGCAGGAAAGATTTAGCACTTTGACTTTATCTCAGTTCCTCCCCCCGAATCCGTGCCGAGACCTTTCCCGAGCCCCGACGTACTTCTGATCCAGAGTCAGATAGTGACTAACACTGTGGTTGCTTATCTTCCTCTGCACTGCAGGAGGAAAGATTACTTCAATGACTCTGAAGGTGATGTGGACGTCTGTCAGAGAACTGGAGGTCTTTGTTTCAGTCTGCGTTAGCCCAAAATGTTTTATGTGTTGATGCTTTTGTGATGGTGAACAGTCTTAAAAAAGAACATTAATCCCAGCTAAAACTAAAAGTCTAAACCTCTACAGCAAATCCTAGCAATTTTGGCAGATTTATATCAATTTCTGTATCAGAAACTGTATCAGTGAGTGTGTGCGCCTCTCCAGTGTGGGTATTTTGGCATGATTTTCCTGTGAAATACCTCCGCTAGGTACTGAGAACTAGAGTAGGAGTTAGACCCGTGGGTGGTAATGTAAGCTCAACTTGCACTGCTCCACAGTGAATGTGGATGACAAATCTCTCTCCATCTTTTCTTGCTTGCTGTCGTTCCCTGAGCTTGCTGGAGACGAGGGCATGCCCATGCAAACAGGACGAACATAAGGATTCGATACTTGCAGATGGGAATTAGTGAGAAACGGGATTTGACGTAAAGGAAACCACAAGGCCAGATGTTGTACTTCTTGCTTCTTGGAAAAGATGAAGGCAAATCAAGAGATTAGGATCTTTTATTGACCGAAACACAATCAGAGGCCAGCCATACCAGCATCTGCTGTAGGAAACAGCAGAGCAATGGGGACCAAGCTAATTTAGCTTAAGTAGGTTATCAAAAAGAAGCTAAGCCTCCAGCCTAATTGCTCTCTGATAGGAGAAGCTAAAGATATCTGGCCTAATAATCAAACTTTATAGAATAATACCAGTCTGTTTGGGCAGCTCCCTGAAGGCACAAACATACTCTGACTAAAAAGACTAAAGAAGTAGGAGGAAAGATAAGGTGAGCCTTATAAAAAGGATTCATCCCGCGTTGAATTTTGTTTTTACAATCCATCATGTTAAAACCCCAAAACTTCAGTGTTTTAATGGGACAATAGTTGAAGAGGAAGGAAAATTCAACAGAGTTTTCAATTTACAAACAAAAAACTGAAAGCATTCCTGCTCAGACACCTTTAATCCAGAACCTGCACGGATTTAATCGCAGTAAAAAAAAACTATTCTGTGAAAATCTGATAGGGTAAAATTGAACTCGTTGGCCCACATCAAAGCCAATGCAACACATGGTGCTGCTGTCCCTTAACTAAGACGGTCATTAATCAAAGTGACACTGAGTGAAGTGGAAGTAATCAAAGGAAATTCTAGCAAAACTAGACTGCATCCCTTTGCAGTCAACTACAAGTCTGTAATATTACAATTGAAAGCCATTACTGAGACATCATTTTTTCAATTGAGTTCTATGCAATCGTACCACTTCTTCTTAAACTTCTGAGCCAAAGCTGAACCGAATTTGGCTGAACTGGACCTTGCCAACCCATTTATCTGTCCGGTACCTGATGGAGGTCTTTTCCCAGAACAAATTCCTGGAAGTATCCGGGGGCGGCAGACGAGGCCCGGATGGCCTGCCACATCTTGTGTTTGCAGTCTCCAAGGTAGTGGGACCTCACTCCGGGCATGAGCCTGTAGTTCCTGAATACGTAGGCCTTCAGAGGCAAACCTCTGTTGACAATGGTGCTCACCGCTGCCACCTAGTGGACAAACACAAAACTTAGGAGGATTTTGGAAATCAAAACAAAAGACACCAATTCCACCTTAGTTACAGAAAAAATGTTAGAAATTCAAAAAAATACATGAATGTATTACTACTAGTTTTAAGAAATAAAATAATAATAAAATCTATATTTACTAGAAAAAAAAAAAAACTTACTTTGGGGCAGTGTGGGTCCCTTGCACTCTCAATCATGCGCCCCTCACCCATACGTTCCCTACAGGAAAAATAAGAGATCACTAAACAAAGACAGCATATAAGCTATTCCAGCTAAGAATGATCCACAAACTGTAAAGAGTAGTTGGACAGAAAGAGACTAACTTGAGGATGCTTTCCCACATCTCACTGTCGTAGAACGCGTGGCTCCAGCCCATCTTCACAGTTCCAACGATGACGTTCTGTTTGAAGATGTCCGAGCCCAGCTTTCTGTACATATCCTCGCACTCTTCTAAGGGGATCTGGAAAATCCCCAGCATGAAAGCCAAAATGGCGCCTGTAGGAAAAAAAAAATGTATTAGAAGCAGTTAATAAGTGTTAACTCGATCAAATAGTGGCTCTAAAAAGCGAGCAAAGCATACCAGTGCTGACTCCGCAGATGTAGTCGAACAGCTGATGGATGCGTTTCCCAGTCAGGTCTTGCAGCTTATGAAGAGTCTGGAGGGCCAGCAGTCCTCTGCAAACCCAAATACAAACTTTATATTTTAAAAGCATAACAGATGTCAGCTATTTTATTATTAAACCAACATACAGAGAGCAACAGCTAATTGCCTCTTTAAAAATTTCCCAGCTGTAACAAAAAAAAAAAAACATGCTCAAAAATGTTTTTATTGCACAGCTAAAATTAAAAGTTAATGCTTCTGTTTATACTTGTACATACAGCCTAATTTCCCAATAGGATTGTACTCTGTCTACTAATATAGGGCTAGAATTTATGTCTGTCGACTGAAATGAAAATGACATTAGGTTTGTTTGGTGTATGTGTTAATTAGGCTACAAGTTTTGGTTAAAACATCAAATGATGAGCCGTTTTCAGTTTTCTGACACCAAAAGACTTTTTATAGTACATGTCCTATAATTTAAAAGGCTTTGAAATGTGTTTCATTAGCATTTGATGTTGAATAAAGTAACAGAGTAACTGTTTTCACAAAATATTCAAAAGGTTGCAGCGTGTATCTTCAGATTCACAATATGGGCATCTGTTGCATAAAGCATCCACGCTTTTCTATTTAAAAAAATAAAGAGTTGTACCTGGTGCCTCCTCCATCTATAGCCAGCACCCTAATTCCTCTGCCTTTGACCGGGTCTGTGTAGCCAACCAGCGCCAGAGATTCCCTAACAGCCGCCTGAAGAGAAAGGTCCCTGGCCTGGCGCAGTCGCAGCAAGCACGGCAACAGATTCTCCTAAAAGACACAGTGATAAGAATGTAAACCCAACAACCATGTGGCAGTGAAGCAAACTGCAGGAATCGTTAGAAAGCTGTGTGTCCAAGCCGACCTTGACTGCCACGCCCCGGGTCTCGGGAAACTCCAGGAGGTGAAAACTGAGCTCCTCCACTCGAGTGGTGAGGAGTTCCACGTCGGAGACCCTCTGCAGACCCTTCACCAGGGCTCTGGTCCTGTTGTCCACGCTCACTCTGGCTATTATCTGCCAGACAAATCAGAAAAAAAAATAAAAATAAACACCACTGTGAGACATGGGGATGGCAGCATCATGCTGTGAATGCTTTTTGTTTAACAAGAAAAAGCTGCAGATTAAATGCTGGGAAAACCTATTAGAGGCTTCAAAAGACCTGAGACTGAGAACCAGAAGTGGAAAGAAAATATTAAACATATAGCCAGCTACATAACAAAAAAAAGCACAAATATCCCCCTGTAGATGTGCAACCTGGTAGACATAACCCAAAAGACTTTAACAGGCGTTGCAATTTTGTTTGACACGTGACAAAAAATTTTTTTGCAATAACTCTACCTTTTCCCTTTGACTTAGCAGCTGCTGCCGCTTTGCCTTTTCAGCTTTTTCCTCTTCTCCCTCAATCTTCTCCACTGCTTTGTCCACTGTGGGTTCAGCTAAACCGTCTGCGGTAGACTTCTCCTTGTCAACCGCCGCTTTTTTTGGATCGCCTCGAAACTTGGGAACAAGGGGCGCGATGTAGCTACCAACGAAGGCCTGGACGCTGGGCCGAGGGTACGACAGGTAGTGGGTGAAACCTTTTTTGGGGGAGACAGACACAGCTGTGCTCTCACCAGCTTGGGTAGCAGTGGAGGTGATCTCTTCGGCCGGACTGGGTTTTTCTGAGGATGGAGAGGTAGCGGGCGCTTCGGAACTCTTGGTCTCTGAGACTGGAGACGAAACAGGAATGGGTTCCGTTGTTCTCAGGGTGGTGACATGCGGAACGGGCTCAGAAAGATGCTGCCTGCTCTCGCCATCTTCTCCCGGTGCGTTTGGACCAAAGTAACTGTTGATGTGGTTGGACAGAGTCTTGTACGTCTCGTCCATGTTTGTGGACAGAGCTGCTGGGTGAAACAGCTGCCTGGTTTGCTTTGCCACAGTTGAGGTGGAGCTCAGAGCGGCTGCGTTTGCTGCTGAAGCCGAGGTGGACGGTGACTTTTTTTGGGCAACGAAAGGCTTCTCTGCAACTTGCTCCCTCTGCTCATCTGCCTCCTCCGCTGCTCCATTTGTCCCACCTGCCTTTACCTTCATTCCTCCAGAAGAGGTGTCATTAACACTGAAAGTCTCAGCTTTGAGTGGCGTTTTCTCAGAGAGGGAACCGCTGGCTGTGGCACCGCCAGGTTTGAAGCGGGAGAACCTGGAGATGAGGTCCGTGCCTCCCACTGCCTTGGTGACGCTGTCGATTGTGGACCTGAGCCGTGACATGCGTCTGACGACCCGCTGGGAACATTAGCGGAGAAGAGACTGGGGAGAAGAGCAGAGGCTAAAATATTTGTTTGAAATGATCCGGCATCCTGGCAGGTTTGTCATCTGTGATCTATGGTTGCTTTAGCTCCATTTCTAAAAGGAAAAAATGATTTGCACTGAAAGTTTCTGGTAGCCTTCACTTCCTGTAAGAAAAAAAAAGAACATTTTATTATTGTTGTTACACCAATAAGCCACCAGATGATTCTATTTTCTACAGTATTGGTGCCTCTTGACGCAAGACAATTCAAAAAGTAAAACCTTTATTATTCACTCAATTATAATAACCAAACTTTTTAAAACAATTTTCGGCTCTAGTGCAATTTATTTCTCAGTAATCCAACAGGAAAGACGCAAGGAAAAAAAGCAAAAAAGAAATGCGGAGGCAAAGGAACCAAGCGGGAGTCGAACTCGAGCCGCCCGATCAACCCAGTGTCCAACACCTCATAGTCACCGAACTTAATAGAAAACAAAAATCAAGTTGTGTGATGCATCTATAGAATAAATGAGTTCCATATTTAGAAATTAATTGTTGTAAAAAAAAAAGAAAGAAAGTAAGTTTACATCTAAATAGTTCATATACTTGTATTGTTGTTACATAAAGACGTCAGCAGAGGGAGACGTGTTCTACACTAAGTATTAATGTTGCAGCAGCAGGTCGCCACTAGATGGCTGTATTTGACTTATCCTTCTTCAGTAACCATAGAAACCTATAGTACAACAAAACCGCAACGACAAGATGGAGCGAAACGAGGCAGCTGAGCTCTCCTTGCTTGTAAAATCATTGCGGTTTGAGAGACAGTTAAAGGAGGAACTTGAAAACCCCCCGCCCAGTATGATGGACAGCACCGTGTGGGGCTTATGCAGAGGCTTCACCATCGGACAGGGGCACTTTAGGATTCAGGCATATATTAAAACCTGGGATATCAAGCCCGTTTGGGTCTACAACGTGGACTATCTCCGCCCGGAACTGGACGATGACTTTAAGATCCACCTGTACAGGGCCATTTTCATGGCCCCTACGGCCAGAAAACCAATAGGGGACAGGGTCAACATCTACTTCGCGATGGAAATATCGAAAACCGAGCCCGGAGCGCCGGTGGAGGTCCGCTTCATACTCGAATCCCGGCGACTCATACACACTCCGGGGAGGAGCAAGTTCAGCGAGAAGTGGTTGACCGACATTACCGAAACCAAGGCTTTATTCCAGAGAATGATGGAGTCATAAATCAGATGGCCACCATATATAACATCCAGTTATATAACAGGCCCTGTGTATGGACTTTGGGCTCAGCTGAAACGACCTGTTTAAAAACACACCTATGTTAGGTAAAACTGTAACAACGCCCTGGCGATTGAGAGCTCGTTCAGAGGCAGCTCAGTTAAAGGACGTGTTGGCTTACCAAATAAAGCATACTGAATAGCAACATAATCGTAAGAGAATGTGTCGGCGAGTGAAATTGTTCTGGTTAAAAATGTGTATATAAACTTTATTCTTACCTCGTGAAACCTAAAGAGGGTTTTCTGAAATATTTCATTGATTGCAGAGCTAGTACTTTCTGCCTCCACCTAAGCTAGTTGTGAAAAATAAACAGGAAACGGAATGCTGCTCTACTTTAAGGGAGCCAGATAAAGTAGACATTACTGCCACCTACAGCCCTGGAGGGAAATGAAACAAAAATGGCCACAGCAATGACAATTCGTTTAAAGGAATGGCACAAAATACTGAAGCTAGAACATTTTAGAATTGCTACAAAAAATGTATTACAGCCAGTATTAGGCAGGATACCTTCTTTTGTTGATATTTGTGGATATAATGTACAATGTCGTCTCCACTTCCTAGTGTATAGAAAAGTTTAAAGAAAACCAGAAAATATAATCGCTTTAAAGATTCAGTGCACACCAAAATATGAGAATCTTATTGCTTCATTTAGCTTTTAACCCTAAAATGGGAATACTTCAAATAAAAGTAACAGCAAATATTAGAAAAAGTGTTGGATTTAAACATTTCAAATGAAGCCGTTCTACGTATTCAATATAGTAAATAAACGCAATCAGTAAAAATGTATTCATTTTCTAATGTGTTTTGTTTACGTGTTTGTTAATTTTTTATGTTTTGGGGTTACCTGTTGAGTCAATGAATTGAACTCTGAAATGGTTCAATTCATTTCTGTGAATGTCAACGGAATACTTCTCATAAATTTTGGATATTTACAATTTACAAAGTAAATTTCATGTAAAGTAAAGATCTGACTATTATCATACTCTGTAGGCCATAGTCGTGTACTAGGAATCTTCTCTGCCTTTTTGGCTGTTAATTTCAACACATTTTTTAAAAAAATATGCAGTTTAAAAACCAAACAACCAAAGTATTTGCCTTACACGCATATAAACTCCAATGATATGTTATTCTTAATCCATAACGTTTGTAAGGCTTTCCACAAGGTTTACGAATGGGTTCATGTTTTTGTTGTTGTTCTTCTTCTGTAAGTGCATTGGTGAGGTCAAACACTGATGTTGGACAAGAAGGCCTGGCTCGCTTTGAACCATATCGTCAATCTCAAAACCTATTCAACTGTGCTGTTGTGCCGCAGCATTGCATTGCATCAAACACGCATTACTGTCCGAAGAGGAAGCGCAGTTTTGTGATTTAGTATACCATAAGAAATCAGGTCAGCATGGATTATACCAGCTAGTTATGAATAAATGGTATTTGAGCAAATCTCTATAGAGGAGAGAATGAACTGGAGCTGGTTCTTTTGAAGGTATGTTTTCTGTTCCAATAGATGTAGACTGAAATATATAAAGATGTATTGCTTTTTCGTTCATATGGAAAAAAGCAGAACTAATTATCAGGCCAAATGAATTTAAAAAGTGTCATTGCATATTTAATGTAATAATAATTGTACATAAACACACCGGTTTCACTTACAAATTATAATAGATTTAATATAGTATAATTTTGTATGTACTTTAGATTTCACAAATTGGTAGAAAGGGAATGGAATGTAATTGAAAATGCTTTAAAATGCTTTAACAATAATAAATTATCAAGCAGTAAAGAAAAGGTTTTTTAAAGTATGACATTTGGTAGCGCTAGAAAAATGTTTTAATTTACATACATACAGCTAAAAAAATACTGAAATCAACCATTTTTAAAACTATATGTTTTTAAGCATTGAAATTCTTTATTTGCTTCTTTAATTATAAGAAATAAGGTATTGAAAATTAGGATAAGCCAGACACAATGTTTAAGCTTCATATAATAGAAATAATTCATACTCTCACAATTAGAGCTTAATGCCATCACAAATTCTTTCCACTGAATTTTTTTTCCTGGTCCTTGTCCATCCCTTTGTTAATATATATTGGATAATATGATCCACATTATCCAATGGAATCTATATTTTAAACTAAGAATAATAAGAAGTTGTGATCTCTGTGGGTTATAATACGTACAAGGCAAAAAAGTAAATTAATAAAACAGAATAACCCAGAAAATAAGCAGCTGATTTTTGCATAGTAGGAACAAAATGCTCGTTCTAAAGCTCAAAATTACACATAATGATTTATTTTACTTGGCATGAAACAGGAAATTGCTGTAAGATTTCTGAGGTGTTACTCATTTTGCATGACCTTCTGTTTGATGCATTTTCTTCCTAATTTGAGAGACTTGCACAGATAAATTGCCAGGGAAAGGTAGACGTAACGACTGAGCACACGCTGTTCGAGAAGCAAATTCCTAAAACATTTCTGCTCATCAGTTTACTTCTTTTTTGTTTTTTTCAAAAACAAAAATATCTGTTTTAGAAAATTGCAGAGATCGATTCTCCGAAAAGACACTCCCGTCTGTAAAAGCGGTGTGTGGTGTGTGAATAGCTCGTGGAAAAAGCTATTTGATTTATTGGTTTTCAGAGAAAAAGCGTAGCTTGAGATAAGTTCTTAGAAACTAAAATCTTACCAAAAGTAAACAAGAGAGGAGAAAAACAGTGCAAGGAAGAGAGATACAGAGAGAGAGAGAGAGAGAAATGCAAAATCTTCATTCACAACATCAACCTGCCATGAAATAGAGTACAGATTAAGAGTTATTTGTCATGAGTGGAGAGTCACTGCTCCATACTGGGGAGGGACTGAATTGAGTTTCATAAGCTTCTCAGTAAAGCTGGCACAAAACGACAAAAGCTCACTTGGTTGAAATGTTCAAGTAAATCAAGACTTTTAGCCGTCTAATCAAAACAGATTAAGACTAGATCCCAGATGACTCTTTCATGAAAATCTCTAATCAAGCATTTCTTTAATGGAAAAGCTAACTCTCTGTCGCTCAAGGGTCATAATTATTTAGATTTTCTTCAGCTTTTAAGCTTTTAAGAGTGATTTAAAAAAAAAAATTTTTTAAGTCTGACATTTGGGCAAATGTGCCGTATGATAGAAGACTGACTGACGTTTTCTCTGAATTTCTATCGAAGAGTTCTGAAAGTCAACATCAGAACTTTTATGATAACCTCAAGCACATTTAAAGCCAACAAACCCACACGCCATTACTATGATTCGACAGACTCTCACTCAGTCGCCCCTTTGGATGCAAATAAAATGGCCGAGCTGCCACTTACTGAGAGGAGGAGAGTAAAAAGATTTCATTATCTGCTGCTAAATAAACAGCACGTTGCAGTCAGTCTCCTTGAAGGCTGAATGCAAAAGGCTTTTATGGATCTGGCCAATTTTAAATCCACTTTGCTGACGCGCTAATGATCAGGAGTGATCTGGAATAGAGAAGAGAGAAAGAGAGGGGGATTTCATATGAAACAAACACCATGTCGTGTGTTACTGTAAAGGAGGAGGAAAAGTATTCAAAAATGTTACGACGCAAACAAAACACTGGTATTTGCCCACTTTTACACTCTGTTCATACAAACCAATTGCACTTAACAAGTAAAGAGCCACTGCTGAAAGAAAGAGATAAGAGGATCAGTCTGCAGATAAGTGCACCATCACTCTGTGGGGAAGATTTTGTTCAGCAGGGACAGGGGAGCTTCTCAGATGGATTCAGGTGAATACAGAGAATAAAACCTGCAAAACACTTCAAACCCGGGCAAAGGTTCACCTTACAGCAGGGCTGCACAAAGAGCAGTGTAGATCAGAGGGTGTTCATGTATGGTCCAGTCAAAGTTCTGAATAAAATCTAACAGAGAATGTCAGGCAAGAATTCACATTTATGCTGCTTTCCATCCAAGCAACATAAATTCTGTGTCTAGATGTGCAAAGCTGACAAAGACAAAAGCATGTACATGTATTTTGTTTTTCCTTCCACTTAATTATACACCACTTTGTGTTTATCAATCCCAATTAAATACATTCTATAAATATGGACGTTTTGTAGATGGTTAAATAATGTTTGTTACTCTCAAGTAAATCGTGATGATTTTAAACATTTATGTCAGTGTGTGTGTGTGTCGTATTAGCGATAACACTGACATTAGTCATACTTCAGCCCCCCTCCTCTCTTCTCTTCTCACAGTCACCGCTGACACCTGCGACGCGTTTCGTTTGTGCTGCGCCAAAAAAGGCAAAGTCCAATTTTTAAAAAAAAAGAGGTTACTGATTTCAAGCCACTCGGGAACGATATACATTTTTCTTTTTTCTCCGTCTAAATGGATCCCAGCAGCAGCAGTAGTCCTGCGGTGGCAGCAGGTGAAGACGAAGCCGTCCGTTTTGCGCTCCTCAGAGCCGGAGTTCTGGGGTTAATTTTTGTGTTTGCCACATGTGGCAACCTTTTCTTCTTAGTCACCCTGTGTAAGAGGAGGAAGAGGAACTCGCGGACCCAGCTTTTCCTCTTGCACCTGTGTCTAGCGGATCTGGTGGTGGCTTTCTTCCAAGTCTTGCCGCAGCTTTCCATGGAAATTACGCACAGGTTCCGCGGGACGGACTTCCTCTGCCGCCTCGTGAAGTACTTGCAGGTGGTCGGGATGTTCGCCTCCGCCTACATGATTGTGGCCATGGCCATTGACCGCTACCACGCTGTTTGCAAGCCCATGGTCTCCTTCCTGGAGGGCTCCTTCAGGAGGTACATCTCCATAGGCGCAGCGTGGCTCATCTCCCTCGTCTTCAGCTCCCCGCAGCTCTTCATCTTCTCCCTCCAGGAGGTGGAGGCGAACCTGTATGACTGCTGGGCGACGTTCGTCGAGCCCTGGGGGAGCAGGATCTACATCAGCTGGATCACTCTGGCAGTGTTCGCGCTGCCCGCGGTCATCTTGTTGTTTTGCCAGATGAGGATATGCACAACAATCTACTTCAACATGAAGAGGAAGGCTCTGCAGTCGGGGCGCGCAGGCACGAAGGGGGTCTCCAGCGCAATGCTCAAGACGGTGAAAATGACTTTTGTGATTATAATGGCGTACACGGTGTGCTGGAGCCCCTTTTTTGTCGTGCAGCTGTGGTCGGCGTGGAGCCCGAGCAGCGCGCCTACACAAGGTTGGTTTCAGGGTTTCAGCGGGGCTGGATGTAGGATGTGGGCCCCTGGGCTAGAGCCCGTCTTGAGGGCACTGTTCACTTACGTTTGTTTTACGCATGCAACTTAAATACGTAGCGGAACGTTAACATTTCTAGGACTTTTGAAAACGGAATTTCTCTCACTTCTGCTGAAAGACGCTTCTTGAAATCATCTTAAGGTACCAAAAATATTCATTTTAGAGGAAACAAATTTGTTTCAGTAATTTAAATGAAAGAATATATTTACAGATTCGTTGCATATTGAATGATAAATGTCATTGTGAGCATAATGGAAGCATTAAGTGCTCAAATTTCCTGGTTCATAAGTGGCTAAACTCAAGGAAAGTGGCAGTCCTGGTGTGCGACCTGGATTCATTCTCTCTAAGCTGCAGTTTGAAAAATAGATATTGCTAGTGCACGTTTTTCTTCCACTCAATTTTACATGAGTGTGCTTAGTTGCAGTAGTGTGCAACGGTGGGCTTCTTTAGCACTTTTTGAGGCTTTCTCTCTGTGATGAGCGGTGCCAGCTGGATAACTGTCAAATCAGCAGACTTCTCCATAAACATGACAACATGACATTTCTGTCTTAAAATAATATCCTATTGATCTTATGTAATATTCAAATTGTCTAAGGGACTGCTGAATGAAATCCCTGTGTAATGAATCTATACATTACTTTGATATACATCACTTTTATTTTTATGCGATTTAAATAATCTTTTAAGAATGTTCTAGTGTCTGTAGTAGCTTGTCGTTACATCAAACAGGAAGACGACCTGCAGCAAGTGCATAAAGACTCCCAGGTTGTGACTTTGACATTGGTGTTTCATCACATTTATTCTTTTTTTTTTTTGTCTTGCAGGTCCCATATTTTCAATTATCATGCTGCTCGCCAGTCTCAACAGCTGCACAAACCCTTGGATATATCTCTACTACAGCTGAGAAACCCCTCCCCCTCCAAAAAAAATTCTCATAAGAAAACGAGAAATAATTAACAGGATTTCTACAGGTTCCCACCTGTGAGGACTGAGGTGCAGCGATCCTTTTTTTTTGAATCGCACGGAGAAGACTTTGAGGAAGAAAGGCACATCTGTTTGTGTTCTCTGTTGGCGAAAAATATCCTCTCGCTCCTTTGTGCAAAAGAGAGAGGTGTATATTTAGCCGACTGCGGGGAAACCGTCAAAGTAACGGAACACAAATATATTCAAACAGGCTTTATCTTTTCAGAAGGCGCTGCAGTGACTGCATGGAGGATTTTCTCCTGCTGGACCAAGATAAAACAGAAATGAGCAATCAGAGACATAAACATTCGGGGGGTTATTCCTGTCGGTGTGTAGCTATGGGTAAACAGGGCATGTGGAGGCTGGGAGTAGAAACTGGCATGTTAAGATTCAGTTTTCAGACATAAATGAAAATAAATTGTCGCGTCTAGACAGTTGACTTTGCAAATGTATTTTAATTTCAGTTTTTCCCAAGTGAAGCAAGGTATTTCTTACTTTTTTCAGTGTTTCATACCAAAATGAGGTCAAGTAAGCGCTTTCAGCTAGAAAACACCATTCAGACTTTGACTGGGTCAAGACAATACGCTATTAAATAATTGATATTTTCAACATCTTTCATGATTACTAGAAAACCTAAGATTTATTCTGTGAGGATTTTAGCCAGTTTGTATTTTTTGCTATGGTTGACCCCTAAAAGTAAGTGACATCGCATACATTCTTAGCATTAGCATTAAGCTGTGTTTACGACATCCCTGCATATAAAAACAGTGGAGGAACGTGAGCTTCGAAAGTTTTTGCTTTCAGATTGTCCTTCCTCTTCAGGTATTCATGGGACAACATTCATCACTTTCACAAAAAAAAGAAGAAGTTTGTTGGACAAAAAGACCACAAATATGAATGCAGATAATGTCACCATTAACATGTACAGAGTAATTGAGAAGCGTTTATTGTAGCCATCAGGAAGTTCCTTTTGGCTTCTTTCTGGAAATTCCTGACATACATTGTTACTTCTAACCTACTTCAAAATGTTTTGTGTGAAAGGTTTACTGTCTGTTTAACCAAGGCAAAGATCTGCATTTCTCTGAAGTCAAATCAGGCATAATTATGAGTCAGAGTTTCTTAAACCCACATACCCCACAGTATGATTGAACTTCCGACATAAATGGTTCTCCTTTTGTGGGAGAAACTTAAATTTTGGTTACAACGTAGGCATGACGACTTCTTTTCCTGCAGCTGCACACTTCACCAGACTGACTTTATTCCCATTTGGAATATGAATTACGTTCTCTTTTCCATTCCAGTAAAGTCTATAGCGCAATAGTTTGCCTCGTGTTGTTTTCCTTTGCACCTCACAAGCCCATCCATGTCTGCCAATTTGCAGCAGCCCGTCAACAGCACGTGCCCATTAGCGCGTATGGCGCGTCTGTGTCACAATATAAATGATCTAATTTGCCGTAGAAATTCCCATCAAGACAACGCAGAAAGGAGACATGCCCATTTCGAAACACATGCTGATTTTCACGTCAGGTAAAAAAAAAAAAAAAAAAAGAAGAAGAAAGAAAGATAAGAATGTTCTCAGTGCAACCTGAGAGCCTGTGGCACTTTGTTTTATATCTGCTTCAAATAAGATTAGCTATCTGATGCAGCCAAAATACAACTGTGACTAACTCAAAGCCCGAGGGTGGAGAAGTGGGAGATAAATCCTGCTGCAGGTTTGTGCTCATGTAATTGCATTGAATACAACCATCACTACAGACTTAATGGGAGGAGAAAGAGGGTGCTTTCTGAGATGCCCATGTTTAAAGGAATACAGCGATTTATTTCAAAAAGGCCAGAATATGAAAGCATAGTAGCGACAGATGATGAGACGTCCTTTGTCGGGCAGTGTTCACCCCTTTGCTTCTTTTAGCTTTAGCATTGATGCACATCGGCCTCATTTTGAAGCCCACTTGCAAATGTTTGAAGCTAAATTTTAAGTGAAGGATGCAGAAAAAAAAAACCTTTTATGATGCATCCTAAAAGATGTCATTGCAGCAGACGTGGCTGTCAATATATTCAATCCAGGTTTTTGATTAGCTGTAATCCTACTTGCAATTTCTTCCGTCAAAAGTTTTTCCAAGTTTTCCAAAAGCTCAGCTTGACCTCAGCCCATCCTGTTAGCTGTTTTTTTTTATTTATTTCTCTACCTAATTGAATTGCAAACAGGCAGAAGCTGCTTCCTGGGAAAGCCTCGCTATCTTCTTATGGCCTTGTCATGCTTTGTGGGCATCAATTATTCAAATTTCCAAAGTGTTAGGCAGACACTTGGGGGCACACTAGTGACTGCTGATTGAGCAGATGCAATGTGACAAGTAAGAGTATTTATACCAGATTTATAGACACCTGGGTCTTAAACTTTGAGAAAAACATGCAAGAGAAAAAAAAATCAAAGTAATAAAAGTGTGGAAAACATTTTTACATTTCTCCATACTCTATTTTATTATGATTGATAGTCACAGAGAAGTGAAAAGTGGTGAAATGAATAGTTTTCACCACCACACTAAAAGCCTGACAAATTGATGACGACAGTCTGGGGAGGATTATGAAGCTGATTAGCTGAAATGAATTTAAACCATCTTGTAGATTGGTGTCAGGTTGCAAAATGAAATTTAGGACCATTTGGAGAAAAAGTGAAATGTGCAGTTCACATTTAAAAATATAGATACATGAATAAATTAGAACATGCGTCCTGATAAGGCTCATTTGTCAGGATAAAAGTACGTTTTTAAAATTGACAACATTAAGCAGGTATAAAGCATACTTTTCATTATGACTACATTTTTATATTAAAAATGTTTTTTTTAAAAATTGGTCTCATATTATATTTTAATTTTAAATTTCAGCATAATTAACAGAAATAAAGGCTTTAAAACATCCATCTGTGTGTAATTATTATTATATAATGTTTTACTAAGCGATAATGTTCTTGAAATAAATGGACTTTTCAAAAATATTCTAATTTGTCCAATAGGCCTGTACAGCTGTTAAGCAATGAAAATGACCACAGTGCCACCATGTGGACATCATCAGACCTGCATCTATAGCAGCGTGTTACAGAAGCTGTTTCACCCAAGACAAATAATTGACCAAAATTAGCTACAGAAAAGGCAATAATAACACAAGTCAGATGTCTAAAGATCAGAGTAAAACAGATGATATATAATCTTCTAAAATTTTCTGCTTCTCTTTAAAAACTGCCCCATCCCTCTTCAGGAGTGAAATCTCATTCTCTAAAGTGTGGATTTTAGCCACGGTGCTCTCCTCTCTACGGTCCAGTTCCAAGATCTTTGTGTGCAGACTCAGGATCTTACTCCACAACTCGTCTTTGTCAGTGTCCTGTCTGCAGTACGAGTGCTCGTGAACCAAAACGTGCTCCCTGTCGCTGGCCTCGGTCTCCTCTGCAAAACTCCCCAGAGATTTGTCTCTAATCAATTCCACAGGCACAAAACGAAAAGTCTGGCTCTGGTCTGCTGCAAAAGAAGCGCAATGTGCATGTTCCTCATTGCTGGCGTGAGGGCCAAGTGTCTTGCAGCACAACACGGTCACAATCGAGTCAGTTTGCTCTTCGGAGCGCAACGGCGGTGTGAGGCAGGGCATTGCTGAAACTCCACTGTTACTCGTTACCTCGCAGACAGTAGTGTGCGTCGCAGGTAGACTTGACTGAGAAGTGATCCCTGATTCTTGGAAGAGAGGGACTTTGAGCAGCGTCGTGGACTGTTCTTTAACAGGTGGGCGCATTTTCCTCAAAATGAGAGGCATCCTACTGGTATCAATCTCAAAGTCCTCAGCCTGTTACGGGGATGTGCCTTTAGGATTTCTCTGAAGGGTAACCTTGTTCTCACATTCCTTGGATGAAAAAGAGTACTGCAGTTAATTCACAGCAATACAACACATGTATCTGTTGTGGATTTAGGGTAGAAAAAAAATACAGCTGCAGTGTTAAAACATCTGTAAACTCAAACAAATTTTCTTTAAACATTTTTTTTTCATGGAGGTTACTACATACATTCTCAACAGAGGGGAAAAGGGTGGGAATAGCTGTATTCTTCAGATACCGGATACCCCAGCGAATATCAAAGCAGTCCTCTGTGAAGTGCTCGCTGCAGAGATACTGATGCCGACTTGGGGTCCACTCCCCCCGCCTCATGTTGTTTACCCATTTTTGGAGCCTGGTCTTGTCCTGCAAGGGAAAACTATGCAGAAGGAGAACAACCAAGGACATTAATTAACCTGAATGAAAGATTATTGTGAATTCTGAAACTGAACTGAGCCTCTTAGACAGTTAAACACACTGTACACCTTTCCCCCCTTTCACAATAAGTTCATTTTGACTAAATGACACTTTAACTTAAAACAACAAAACAAATCCAGAAACTGATTGCATGTTATACCAATATGATCTATTGTATTCTTATCAGGTATGATAGAGAAAGGTTTGGCATGTAGCTTTAAAGATGCATAATAGCAAGCAACTCCGTTACTACTAGTAGTTTATTTCAATCTAGCACAAACATGACACTGCCGTATCGTCACTATAAGCAATTTATAACGGTGATGGTAAAAGCCTAATTGAAATAGCTGAGGAAAAAACTATGCAGACAGAATAACTTACGGGTAAAAGCTGATTTTCTTGTCTTGTTTTGATGAAGTCCCTCCACGGTTTCGGCAAAGCTTTTCTGCGCAGTATCGTGGCATCTCCTCTGTGAAGCCGCATGGAAACACCTTGACACAACACGTTGAAGGATATTTTTAACGTGAAAAATGTCGAAAAAGTCCACTTCCGGTATGCTGTCTGAATGGCGGAGGTGACGTTTATTTATTTATTTAGCCAACACTTTGGGTTGAATCCTTCACAATCAGCCGGGGTGATGATTGGAGTGGAGTTGAAGGAGTTCCTTAAATGGAGGGGAAACGTGCAGAGAATATATGTCTATTTGTTGCTACGAATTAAAAAGTTAACAGATAAAAAGATTTTTTGAAAACGACGCCGACATCGGCGCATCTTGAACGGGTATGCGTATTCTCCAGTTGAAGCGGAATTTGAAATTGTCAGCAAACTGCAATCATCCGGCAAGCCTAGTTCCTGCCTCGCCGGTTGACAAATCGTGCGGACCCACCGCATAGTTACTCAACAGATGAGCATTAAAAAAATGTACATGTTAAAAATACGGATTGAAAAATCCAAGCAAATGCGACATAATGAAAAAGGGCTTAAAGAAAGAAAATATATTAGTTGTCTAATGCTGCAGGGAAGGGAGAAAGGGTGCTGCACAACATCTAGCAAGAAAAAGATTATAAGCGTCAGAGCTTTATTCAACAACATATTTAGAGCAAAAGGCTTAGGAACATTACAAATATAAGCTAAATAAAATGAAAATATATAGCCTGTCAAATAAAATGTTCGATTTTATCTAATCTAAAATTAGCAACGGAACCCGAACACGGAAGCAAAAGACCTGTAATTATCTTTTCATACCGCTACTCTTTGTCAGACTCCTCTCAGTCTAGTCCACTGCTCTCGGTCCTCAAGCTTCCACGTGCGCAAAATTCCCACCAATCACAGCCTTCAGAGTCAGTGTGTTCAGTAACGGACCAATAGGAATGCGAGTCGTGTTGTTGCGGCTCAAGAATGCTTGTCGTCAACAGCTGCTGGGTTTCGTTTCGCATCAGCTGGAGCTGTTGGCGGGTGGCAAGAAGAATCCACAAGGCTGTTCATCAATTCTTCTGCAGGTAACTGTTCGGATTTCTGTAAAAAAAAAAAAATATATATATATATATATAACGGTTTCTAATGTACAAGGGGCTTATTTGTGACTGAAAATAGAGAAATGGTTTTGTAATAAGGTTTGTTACTGCTAAAAACTGATCGAAAGTTTCTAGTCGGTTCCAGAGAGTTCCCACCATCAGCTTGATGGCTCTGTTGAAAGGCAAGCGAAAAAAAAAAAAACGTTAAGCAACGCTTACCTGCTTTAACTTTCTGTTATCCAATTCTGAACTTCAATGTTTATTCTAAACGTTATATATCTGGTATACGTTCTGCTTTTATAGCTAATGGGCGTTAAAACTGTCGGTATGGCCACGGCGCAGTCGACGCTGCTCCTCGCAGTTCACATTCTTCTCATCTCGGAGTTCATCCTGGCTAAGAGAGACTACTACGAGATCCTGGGGGTGCCCAGAGATGCCGCGGAGCGCCAGATCAAGAAGGCTTTCCATAAACTGGCTCTGAAGTATCACCCTGACAGAAACAAGGGCGCAGACGCAGAGGCGAAGTTCAGAGAAATAGCAGAAGGTACGCCAGTGATTCGTCATAGTTTTTCTATTACGTCAAGGAAGTGTTTTGTTTACAAGTTGGGTCTGTAACGTTTGTCAGGTGCTTTAAAATACGCTCCTCCTGTTGTGAAAATTGACTTAAATTGTCACATTCAGCTCGATAAGTTTCTTTAAAAGTAATTTTTATGCCACTTACTCTGCTGTGTTTTGAATTTCCTCCTTCATGGTAGGAAGGGAGTTTACTTTTGGTGTCTTTACTATGTTTGGAATAGAGGCATGCAGTTAAATTAAAAAGCATTGTTGTTTCTTCCAAATTAAATTTACATTAAATATTTGTACGTTTATATGAACAAATTGCCGGGGGGAAAAAAAGGTGACCAAATAATCTTTATCTGGAAACTTTTGATATTTTGAAACAGGAAATGTGCAAAAACTGACATTAGTTCAGACACAATGTAGGAAAGTTAATTAATTTGTACTGATCATTCAGTGAAATTCCAGTCAAGAAGAATGAGCTTTTATTTACAAGTCTTTAATTTGTACATTATTAGTATGAGACAGGATTAAATCTTTTGAGAAAAGATATTATTTCTTTTATTATCTATTATCTTCTTATTAATTATTTTGTTCATACAAGTCATCTACATTTTAAGGTATTCCAAGTTTTTTTCCATGGCTTTTGTTGAACTTTAGAGCACCTTTTAAAAGTATTCACAATGTTAAAAGTCTTTTCTTTTTTACATTACAAACTTCATAGTTTATCCTCTGACTGGCTCCCGTGCCCTTGCTAAAGAAAGACATCCCCACAGCATGATGCTGCAACCGCCATGTTTCACCAGGCAGTGGTGTTCTCAGGATGTGACATCACATTTCAATCTTGACCTCATCTGACAATAGCAGTCTTGTCCTCCCGCTTGCTGTGTCCAACACATGATGTGCATCAGAGCTTAATTACAAGAAACTCTTTTTGAATGCTCTACTGTGCATTGATATTAAAACACTGATGCTTACTTTACGTATGTTTGCTTCTTTTAAGCTTATGAAACGTTATCGGATGATAAGAGGCGGCGAGAGTATGACCAGTTTGGCCACTCTGCCTCATCAGGAGAAGCTTACCAAGGAGGTAGAGGAAGAGGAGGCGGCAGCGGCGACGACTACAACTTCAGGCAGCACTACCAGTCCTTCCACTTCAATTTCAATGACATCTTCAAAGACTTTGACCCGTTCGGTCAACAACACCAGCACCACTTCCACTCGCATCATCAGTCGCACCAAAAGAGACACTTTGACACCCACTTCCAGGCTCACAAGGAGGCGATGAACCGGAAGCAGAGAAGCTTCCAGCAGGGGAGCTTCGGCGGAGGAATGTTCGACGACATGTTCGAGGACTTGGAGAAAATGTTCTCCTTCAACACCCACACTTCCAGGACCGAGAGCAGATTTCAAGGCTCGGCGAAGCAGCACTGCAGGACGGTGACTCAGCGCAGGGGGAACATGGTGACCACCTTCACCGACTGCTCCTGAGACGAGATGAAGGATTTAAAAAAAAAAAAGTTGGGACGCTGCACAATTTTTAGTTGCGGTGTTGAAATCGAATTGAATGCTAATTTATCACTTGGTGTGGCTTTTGTAACTCTTAGTGTTTTTTTTCCCAGCAAATATCCAAGCTGGTCAAATTAGTGGCTGTTCTGAAGCAATAACAAATCCACATTTTTGATTATAGCACGGGAATAAGTCTTAGGACCATTGAAAAACCTCCCCTTTATTCAGCTTTCCTTGTTTGTTGTGTTTGTTTCAGTTTATTATGACTGTACGGTTCCGACACTCAGGTACGGCCTACGTTTAAACAATGAAAGCTTGTTTTCCGTCGAGGGCAGGAAGGCAATAAGAGTTCTCGAAGGCAATCTTTGATTCAGCAGCTAATCAGGCCACTTTGCTTTCTAACTTTGAAATGACAACATATTTCTCTTCCAGGAAATGTAGCTGGAATGCGTGCAGGCTGGCCGTCGTCAACAGTTACCTCATTTGAAGTTTAAGTTTCTTCCTGCAGAGATGCATCTCCTATCACTCAGTCAGGGTCAGGAATTAACATCAGTCCCATGATAAATCCTGTGAAACGGAGACGCAGACAATTTATTGCTTCGTCCGCTCGTTTTTCAGTCAAGCTGGATGATCTGACAGGTTAAGTTTCCCAAACTGATAAGAATGTGCAATACTTGGCACCTTTGCTCTTCATGTTGCCTATGATTCAAAGACGGTGCCCTGCAAATGTCATTGTCTTACATCTGCACTTTGTGTATGTGTGTGTGTGGTAAGTGTGTGTGTTGACTGCAAAATGTTTGGAAAGAAATTAAAACATGGAACATCAAAGAATTGTCTTTTCTTCCCTCTGTGACTAAATTAGGAACTCACTGTGTAGACCAGGGGTCACCAACCTTTTAGAGACTGGGAGCTACTTCACGGGTCCAGAGTAACACGAAGGGCTACTTGTTTGATACAGACATAAATCTTCTTGGCTCAGCCTTTATAACAATAATACATACTGTATGTGTATATATGATTACATCCTGCCTGATCATATTAATGTTAGGGACTACTCACAATAGTTGTCAGTAAGAACAGCTATGTGTTAATGTTAAATATTATCATTTATCACTCATTCCTTTATGTGATGAGACTGAAGTGGAAGCTTAGAAGTTATGCTTAGCGTAGCACTGGAACAATTTACACGACAAAAACACAAAAATATCACTTCCTTCATCAGAATATCCTACCCACTTAAAATGAAAAGCTATCGCAGATGTTTGCACTTATCCTTTTATGAGAACTCTATATTCAAGAAAGAATTTGATGTAAATTGTACGTTTTGTGATTCATATCCTTAAACTGTTGTCCACTTGTTTTGGCACTGTCCCTTTGTTGATGCTTTTTGGCAGAATCAATGTGTGACTTTATCCACAACAACATAGATGCACAATTTATGCTGTTATGGGAAGATGTCTGTATTCCCAGATTCCACAGAGAAATTCATTCATTTGCAGTTTAAGGTTTGACCAAGAAAGCAAAGGTGGCAGAGAAAGATTTCTTGTTGACCAAAATAGACAGTTTGCAGAAGAGCCACGGGAAGCTGCACAAAGAAAATGAGCAGCTTCAAAAGACTGTGGAAAGCCTGAAGGTAAAACTCGAGCGCCTTGACAACGCAATGAGCTGGCAAGCTGAGAATAACATTCTTATAAATTCCAACGAGTATTACAAAAAACAGATTAGGAGAGTTAATATTGAATTGCAGGAAGCAAGGTCAGCAATTCAGGTATTGAAATGCGATTATGGTACCATGTTAAGATTAAATGTGATACTGGAACGGACACAGGCAACAATGAAAGAAAAGTCAAAAGTACTGGAGTGGCTTGAGAGGGAGAATGAAGAGCTGAATAAAGAAATCGTAGCTCTGAAAGTCAAGCAGGACAGGATGAAATCAAGGGTGGCAGACAAAACCAAGGATGTCCCACAAAGAGAAGAAACCCTGGAGGAATACGCAAAACAGCCAACAGAAGAAAACCAGGAGGAAACGTCGAAAGCAACGATATTTTAGAGAGCCAGGCGTATTTTTATTCATATGTATCAATCGGGAACGTTAAGGTGCTGGGTCCCACCCTGGATTTTTAAATTACTGAACAGGAACTTTAGGGGTCGCTGGCACCAGGATGCTTGGGGGACAGCGGCAGCAGAAGGAAACCTATCATTGTTTTCTCAAGCAATGCTTTGCAAATGTCACAGTTAAGACTTTTAAGACGTGCATATTAAATGTGCAGCTATTCACATAAAGCATTTCAAATAAGTTATGCTTTATGATATTTTCTTTGCAGACAAAGAAGATAGAATAGTAGTTAATTGAGAACTTTCTATGCTCTTCTGTATTCAGATCAGAGCATGTTTACTAAGGGAACATTAGAGCAGTTTACCATATGTTTCTCTGTTTTCTTAATGAACTAAGTGGGAGGGGACATTAGAGAAGGAAAAGTGGAAAAGATAGAATTATTAAAGTAGAAGTTTAAAGTATACCGTCGTCTTTCCCATTCATCCAGATTCCTTAGAGACTATGAAATGACCTTCTATTCATTGTGAGAGAATATATTGACACCCTTATGTCAAAATGCAATTGATAGAGTGATTTATGACCTTAATAATTAATTGCTTTTAATTTCCGGTGACTGGATGCCTCCCTCTTTTCCCCTCCTTAAAAAAATAATCATTCTTTTGATATCTGTTAATCCCATCTTTGTGACACTTTGTTTATGTAAACTCCTTCTCACCTCTATGATTTTTAAAAAAAGAATACAATTGAGTATGAAAAACAATAAGTGTTAGAATAATCAATAATAATATATAGTGTGTAGACTATATAGGACATCACTAAGTTACAACAGAAATGTGCTACTTTTAACAGACCTAAAAGTAGTTTTTATGGCACTAATAGAGTACATTTTATGCAATGAGTAACTTTTCTACTTTCCAAAGCACAGAGGTTTATAATCCAACTGTTGTTCCAGACAGTTCCACCAGAGGGCACACTTTCTCAAAGCTAAAAAAAACAATCTACATCTGGAATAATCTTCTAAAAGAGGCCTAGAAAAAGCAAATACTTTTTGAGATGTCAAATACAAACGATTTTACCTACATTTTCTTCTTTGATGTTTGGTTTATTTGGCCAGATTCAAACAAAGTGACAAGGCCAAAACAGGAGCAAATTAGCTCTTAGCCCTAATCTAATTTACATCTCTAATATTTCACGAAACCAAAAACTTCCCTTATATCGCTAACATATTTTGGTCGTCATCTCAATCCACATAAACTTGAATGATGCACAACTTAAGCCTCTCACTGTGCTCACAATTTCTCTGTTCCGACTAACCAGAAAGGATAAAATTATCTGAAGGAACTGCACATGACCAAGAGGAAGAACTTTCAGCCTGAAACCAGCGCAGCTGATTGATCATGAGTTCCAATCTAAAAATTTAGTTATATAACGTTTTTAATGTTGAAAAATATATAAGTATATGAAAGGCCTGTTAAAACTGCTTAGTCATCTAGGCAGCGCCACACCTAAATGCTGCACAGCTAAAGCTAGATAAGGTTGCTGCTCTGAGAGTTTTACACTTTTATAACACAATTTGCTGAGTCATTACAGATCTGCAAACTGGCGCTTGAAAATAAGTACCACACACAATGTAAAACGAGAATCAAAAAATCAAATCAAATCTAGCAGCACTTTAGATTTAAGTAATATATAGACAAAAAATAAAATACAAATTTGATAATGTTTTTATAAACTTAAACACCACGCTATCGATGTATTTTTTTATATTCTGAACTTCCAGGTACCCAAACTAAAACATAATTGAACCGCCTATGGGCTGCAGCTTTGAGGATTTTGTTAGCATGTTTTCTATCATTCTTATAGCTGGATAAGAAACCTTATCCAAACTGGCCACCCACATTAATGAAATGGTGAAATAATATTGACCACAAAACACTGTATTTATAAAAGATGTCAAAGTTTTTCCTACACAATCCTAACAAAAAAAACGGTTTCTCTTCATAGTATTAATTAATTTATTTATTAATCTATTTGTATGATTTGTTTAAATTGCCATTTATATTATTTTTCGGTCTCAGGAAATGATTGCGGGATGAAGAGACTGATGTCTGGTTCTTTAGGTTCAGACGGGTCTCTCCTGTTCCTCTCCTGACCCATTCTGTCTGGTATCAAACAACCCACTGTGCGCCACTGAATGTCGCCGACACATTTTTTTTAATACCCCTATTAAACTTCACTGTGGTTGTTTTGCCTGGAATGTGCGTTTTCCCACTCCCGCCCGTATATTTGCCAGAGGTTTTGCTTCTAAGGACGGTGTGGTAGCGGGTGGACATTTTAAAAAGACGCGGGTTGATAGCGGCTCACCGCGGCTGCGCAGTGTCCGTCTCTAGGCAACCGTGACAACAGCGTCAGTTCGTGGCGGTTGAGAGGGTCCCATTTAGGCCCCGCAACGACAATTTAGCTGACCTTACTATTTCCCGTGTTTTGTTTTGGTCATTATTATTACACTTATTGAGATGTGTGTGATAGGTGTGTCTATCAGACATTTATAGCAATACGGAATAAATCGCGTCCTGGAGACAACAACCATCTGTCATTTTAGGCTAGCTAACCTGAATATTTACAACTCTCTTGTTGATACTGTAATGTAATGGAACTATTTTATGTGTAAGGTCACGTTGGAGTAGAACAAGGAAGTGACTTATAGAGGAGAGACGTTAAAGCTGACAACACACTGTTCAGCAGCCCGAGAATGTGTTAGTGTTATGTTCAATATTAAAGACGTTCAAACGCAATACCGGTGACATCCTTGACTCGGCATAACACTACAGATACCAGAAACCTCTGACTGAAGACAAGCCAACACTGAACATCCAGGTGGAAGATGGAAAAATATCGGCAGGAGAAGGTTCGCTTGTAGACAAAGTTTCTGACATTAAAGAATGTGTAAGATAACAAGGAAACTACGGCCATGGCAGCCGTCATTCCTCCAGAAGTCCAGGAAACCGTAGATCTACACGAAGAGGAGCCTGAGGTTGATGAAATCTCACCTGCTGAGCCGTTCGTTCCTCTAGATGTTGCAGATGTGGAGAACTCCATACCAGAGACTCAGTCAACCGAAGATTCACAAGAAATAGAAGCAAAGCCAAAGTTGGATGAAATCTCACCCATGGAAGCCTTCATTCATCCAGAGACCTTGTTGACTGAAAATCTGCTGGAAAATGAATCAGAACGGGAGTCCAGCTCTGATGATACCACATCTGTCTTCGCTCCTTCAGATGAAGCTTTAGATCTGTGAAGGAAGCTCTGTGGGACAGTCAGATGTCAGCTTCCTCAGTGCTGGACGATGAAGGCAATGAGGAACTAACAGATTCTCAAGTTTGTTCTGAAGAGGAAAGAGAGGAGCAGGTTTCACATTCACCTCGATCTACAGCTTCTCATCCTGATCCAAATTTAAAACCTCCAGCAGAAATCCATGAGGGTATGATTCCTGCTGAGCTGGAACTGGAAGAACCAGAAACAGAGCGCATCAGCGACCCAGAGAAAGACCAGGGAGAGTTTGAAGAAGTAGAGATCAGAAAAACGGCAGCGAGAAGCCTGGTCAGAGATGTGATCCAGAGGATTATTGAAAAGTCAGGACAGAGCTGCTACCCTTTTGCAGAACAGCATGTTATCTGTAATTGACTATTTGAGAAACTCTGGGCTGAAACTAAACCATGAGTCCTCAAAATGAACCCGGAGAAGATAACACGCCAGGGCAATGCCGTCTTCAAGGACCTGCTGAAGGAGTGCAACAAGGGAGAGAACATCCTCCATCTCCTGGAGACAGGGACACCAATATTTGAAAGAAATGTCCTGAGAACTGTGGAAAGCCGATTTCAGCCTCGGTGGAAGACGTTCAGCTCGATTAAAAAGGCTTTCCGGGCGTGCCGTGGTGGCGTAGCGGTTAGCGCGACCCGTATTTGGAGGCCTTGAGTCCTCGACGTGGCCGTCGTGGGTTCGACTCCCGGACCCGACGACATTTGCCGCATGTCTTCCCCTCTCTCCTTCCCTGTTTCCTGTCAGTCTACTGTCGTTTAAGGGACACTAGACCCCACAAAAGACCCCCTGGAGGGGTAAAAAAAAAAAAGGCTTTCAAGGAAGAGGTAGAAAACCTCATAGAAAACCAACACAAGCTTTACATCTGGCTGTAAATGAGTTACAGCCAAATGTAAAGCCAGAAACCGAGGAAAAATGAGTACAGTTAGTTCATTTTAGATTTCCCAATTTTTTCTCCTCTTTAAACTCTGCCGATGTCCATTATGACGCTTTTATATGGCAGCCTAGAACCCCCCCTTTTTATTGGACACTGCATTCGACTAATAACGTTATGAAATGGCTTTTCCCGAGCCAATAATATCCATAGAGCGACTTGAGTTCATTTTGACATGCCCGTATTCTTTCTGGAACATTTCTGATGGGTCAACTCAGAGATTAAATCTAAAACCACAGATGTGTAGCCAACACGTGTCCTGTCACAAGGGGTTTGTTTTGACATGAATCCACTAGTTGTATGCATAATCCTGCGCAATCTGGGCACTTTTGCTGCGTCATCCTGAGGGGAAAGTCAGGCTCTGTGCGCCCTCATGTGTAACAGTGTTTACAGAACTTTCTCTCACCAACGAAGAGACACGTTGTCAGCGTATCGCAAGAGGGGGGAGGAGGTCTGACTGTACACTAACCACCTCTCTGTTCATCCCTCCCCTGCTCTGATGGCGGCAGCAACCTGCTAAAAGTTTCCCATATTCTCAAATCTAAAACTTGACAGATATGCTATTTTATTTATATAATTATAAGTCATTTCCACTATCAGTAATGTTATGTCTACCAGAGTATTCCTCTGGTCATTATCTTTCATTAGAGCCCTCATTGATGACTGCATGTTGAAGCACTGAGGAGTTGCAGTCATTGGAAGTTTGTATATCAGGTGTTGTCCAGTGTGCCATTTGGAGTCTCCGAATGGCACACTGGACAACACCTGTACATCTTCAAAAATAAACATGGCCAAAATGACTCGTTTTTGTGCTATTTTGATCAATCTTGAAATTCACGAGCAGAATAATTTATTCTACAGATTTATTGTATTTTCCAGTTCATACATTCAACACTCAATGTTCATTTACAAGAAATAAAAATGAAAAATCTGGGTGAAGCAAAATTTTTACATTTCTTTTGTGTTACAAACGCAATAACTAGAAACTACTTACAGTTAAAGTATTTTTGACTGCAAAAATAGAAAATTTAGCTTGTCATCTTCATAAAGATACCAAGCTTTTGCATGTTCTCCAAATTGTTCAAGAACAGCAGCTGATTTAATTTGGGTATACCGTTTTTTGCCCTTGGTCCTTACCACCTTCCACTGGGATTTTTTTTTAAGGTAAGGCTTGCTCTGTTTGCTTTTGTCAATACATTCCAAAAAACTGAAAAATTAGCATGAATTTATTGATGATTTTGTCTGAAAAAGTGCAATTTGTTGCTTTATGGTGAGCGGTGAATATACAGTATGTATTCAGCAGTGGGCAGTAAGCTAGCTAAAGCACAATGCTAACATGCTAACTTCAATTCAAATTACGTCTGCTCTTGAAAGACTACAACCCTTAAACACCAATTTAATTTCTACATAATTTAGATCTTCAATAATTTCATTACATATTATATTTATGTTTCGTTCTTGTGTTTTATTTTGTTCGTGTATGTTTTACGTTTGAAATCAAGAAATAAAGTGAGGAACGGAAATGCTGCGTAAACAGTCTTCACTCTTTCTGTGCAACCAATATCTGTGGATCACAGAGGAAGCAAGGTGAAACCATGTTACTCTGGCAGGAGCTCGTTTATTCTCACACATTTTCAATTAAAGAAAAACAAAAAAAAAAGAAATAAAAAAAATACAATTACAATACAATTCAAATTCAATCAACAACATCTGGAGTTTCCACAAAGAAAGAAAACAAAACAAAATGCACAAATAAAATAATGTAATAGCCAAAAATGAAGAAAATTGAATCCTAAATTAACATAACCAAATTGAACAAAACATTCCATATACAACACACAGTAAACACAAACGTTTGTCAGTTACAACTGTTTTCTTAATCACTAACGTTTGGCAGTTATAACCGTTACAGCGGTTACAAAGGAGATCAAGCCTACCACAAATAAATACCCTTTTATCAGAAATAAAAATACTACAACACTGCCCAAATACAAACACAACCTTGACTAATCAAGGGATTTCAATAAATCCAAAATCCCAAGGCTCCAACAACGAAAAGCAAGCCATATGCCGACACAGATCAACGCTAATATAAAACTGTCCAAATTCAGGGGTGGAAATGTAAAATTTTTTTTACCAGCCACTCAGACATTTCAACAAGCCATTGTTTTTTTCTTCTTTCAATTACAAACCCCACCAGTACAAGCAAATGACATAAAATACATGATTTATTCTTAACTCTATGAAAACCAATTTACTGACAGTAAGTTTACCATAAATATGTACGTATACAGACTAATTTAACATAAAGCATGGATACCTTAACAGAGGTGTAGTGTAATAAGTTCACTTGCAGTAATTACTAACAGCAAATTTAACTACACAACGTTCTTGCAATCATTTCCTATGTTGAACATTTCCACATTTTGCCAACAACTCCCCCAGATAGTAATAAGTTATCATTTTTAAACGTTATCAATAGCTGTTTTATTTGTTGTTCATTACTTACTACGTTTTCTATTGAAATTCACAATTATTCTTATTACTAAAAACATCTCAGAACGTGTTCATTATTAATTCCACGGGCCATCATCATTCCTGTTATCCCCATACCTGTCAAGCCTCCCGCTTTTTCTGAGAAACTACTGTACTTTATATCCCCTCTTGAACTTCCCCCCTCTCACGTTAGCTTCTTTCCCTCCCCGCCTTTACGGTGGTAATACCCTCTGTGTGGTAATTAACATATCAGTTAGTTTGACACATTTTTCTGAATGGGTTTTACGCGCTTTTTAGCTTTTGTTGTAGTTTTCCTGACCCTCCTCGTCTCCGCTCACTTTGCTCGGACTCCGGTTAGCGAAAATGGCGGTATTTATAACCTTAGGAGGGGAGGGGCGGGCCAACGAGGACTGAGGGATTTGATTGGATAAGCCCAATGTCCGTCAATGAAATCAAGCAATGGGCTGTCGCGGTCGTTAAAAATGATTTTTGATATATTTTTTTGTTAAATAATGACAGCCTAGGTCCGTCCCATATACAGTATGTGCATCAGTCTGTAGACCAGTCAGCTACTCCTACCCTGGACATAAGTTTAAACTGAATGCAGTATTTTTATTTGTTTTTTTACTGTTTAAATTGTCAAGCCGCCACGGTGGCGGGTGCGTTGCTCCAATTTTCACGCCACTTCATACTTTTTACCCGCATTTAGCCAGTGGCGGGTGCTAATTTCCACCCCTGTCCAAATTACACACGAGTTATACAAAACACTACAAAACTAATCTTTATAAATTTACAGAACATTTTAAATGGACTTATAAAAGTTGCCTTTTGTCCTACCAGTGAATCATAGAGGAAGCAAGTTGAAGAACTCGTTGCCCACAGCCAGGAAACTCGTTCCCCCTTTTAGACCCACAGCCGCACGAGAGCGCCCCCACTGGCAAGAAGACACATAAACACAACAAACACGTCTATATACATAAGAAAAAAAGAAGAAAAAAACCAAACGAAGACAAAAGACAAGACCAATTCTGATTCAAAAATAGGGGGTGTATTAATTAATTTATTTTTTTTCTGTTTCTCAACAGTAAGTGGGTTTCTCAACCCACAACACCTGCAACAATGGAGGATGGAACATCAAGAAGAGTGAATGATGTCCATGGAAAACCCGGATACATACCTCCTTGCAAATATAGGATATTCTGAAACTGGTTTCAAATCGGAGACGGGACCGTACACCTCTAGATTCTCAATCTCCTCATATTCTGCTAAATCATCCTTCTCTTGTATTCATTGTTGATTATGCCCTCCAAATCAGGTGACCAACATTTGTTATCAGATACGGCACATCAAAAGGCACCACTACCCTACTATACTTGTATATTCGCGGAGCTATTGTGCAACCTTGCATTTTTTTTTTTTTTTGTCAAGTCATGGGATGACTAGGATTTTAGCAAATGGCACAGTCGGTTACAATATCACACCTGTACTAATGATAACAGTAGTGGGTGTGGAAATCTTTCAATGAGGAGCTGGCACATAAACGATCGGCACAAGAGTGGATAAGTGCTGACATCATAGGCGAGGCTGTTTTTCCCCACTTGAGACATCTATATGGCCCACATTCTGGACAAATCTAGGAAAAAAATGACCCTGGATTTTTCTAGGGATGCTGTTACACAGTGTGCTATCAGTTACGCCCTCTAGTGTCCATTATAGGTATGCCAGCTCCTTGCAAAAATGAATCATACACAATATCTCAACTCGATTCAATCAGCTGAGCTTCCTCAGATAATTTTTTTGATCAACTGGCATGAAATAATCACCTCAATTTTACTGGATTCTAATTTTGTTTTAATTCAACAGTACACATCTGGATCTATTGTATACTGGATTTTAAAAAAAAGCATAAGAGCACACAGGAAATGAGTAACTTCAACAGGATGGAAGAAAATAAAATGATTTCATTGGATCTGGGGGTATTTTTTGTTGGGTTTTTTTACTGACCCCACGAGGACATTTAATTTGGACAGAAATGGACCCATGAATTGTCATTGAAAACTAATGAAAGCTAAGGGGGAAAAAAACAAGTGAACTGATACAGCACTTGAACAGTTCATTTTCCGGCTGAACCTAAGTAAACATGCTGCTTACGAGTTTTTGGTAAACAGGGTGTCAGAGCGATAACCACTGCTGTTTAATTACATCTTCATTAATAATTACCTACAAACGTCACTCTGTACCACAATTTACTGCTTCATCTCTGATTACGACACAATGAAGACAGGCTGAACCCCCTCGATTATCAAAAGTAAAAAATTAGGTTTTCAATATGCCATAAATTACTAGAATCATCTTCTGAGTCATTCTTTAGTACGAGTTACTTTGATGTAGGCTTTCAGCTGTTTTTCACCTCCTATTCTATCGACAGAATACAAATCAGAGATTAGCTAGAACTTTGTACATCTCTTTATTTCATATTTCATTGCTTTGTAGGGCAGCAAGACAAATCAAATATCTGTATCCTTCATTTTATGTCACAACAGGGCATTTTAAGATTGTACCTCTTGAAAATGTTGACATCCTCTAACATTTTGGAGAAGTATTAAAAATAAGTAACATTGATTTAATTTATACTGTTGCTATGAATGAAATGAAGAGAGCGTTGCTCTACAATTTGGCCTAATTTCATGGCATGCTAAAAAAAAAAGCTCATTTGAACAGCCACACCCCTTTTTCAATGTGTAGGGCACAGGGCTGGTGACTTTAACCCCTCCCATTTCACAGTCAAATAAAAGGCTGCCTCCAACTTCAGCTGGCAGCAGGCATCTTTTGCTTAACCAGCTGCTTTCGGAGCTACCTAGTTAGATTGGAGATACAAAAATCATCAAGATGATTCCTGCAGTTACACTCTACAATGGAGCCAAGATGCCCATAGTTGGTCTGGGAACCTGGAGAGTAAGGCTAAGCTTTTATACATTTCTTGCATCTGCTTAGTAAATACACTGCAAGCTCATCTGTGTTGGTCCTGCCTCTCACTGGATGCTTTTTGTAAACTTTTAGAAAGTTAAACTATATTGTAAATTTGCATGCTAATGTACCTAATACCCAGAGTTGTCGGAGCAGAAATAAGCAGTGAAACCACTACAATCACACCGTGTCTTGTGTTATCTGCATACAATGGTAAATATTAACATTTTACTGCATGCTGAGCTCTGCCTGCTGATGGTTGTGTAAAGGTCATTTGATTTGCATATGTAACTGAAAGTACAACAGAGGACAACATGCCACATGTAGGAGCTTGAAAGTTTTTGGGGTTTAGATCATGAAGTTGTACGATAGAAACATAAAAAAATGACATGTGGACATGATTAAAACTACTGTACTTCAAAAACGACAAGACTTACCCACACTTGCTTGACTAAAGATTTCAGTTACTTTTAGGCAATTTATGGGTTGAAATAATTTGCAAATTGAGACATTGTTTACTACTTTCACAAAAAAAGGACATCAAAATATTGCCACAAATGTTTGATGCCTGAGTGTTTGCATGTTTGTGCATTTGCGTAAACCTTCGCAGGCCGAACCAGGGAAGGTCACCGAGGCTGTGAAGGTGGCTATAAGCAGCGGCTACAGGCACATAGATGGTGCCTTCGTCTATGAGAACGAAGGAGAAGTTGGGGAAGGAGTGTGCGCCATGATTGAACAAGGAGTGACAAAAAGAGAGGATTTATTCATTGTCAGTAAGGTACGCCAAAGAATGACTGCTTGTTGGAGAAATAAGGCTGTATTTCAAAGACAAATTCTGGAGCATGGAAAACAGAGAATTTGTCTTTGAAAATGGAGCATGGAAACAGAGTTTTCCATGCTCCAGAATTGTCCTAAATTTCTCAAACCATGGAAATCAAAATTTCACACTAAATATGTGGCCTGTGTGGCTATAAATATCACTAAGCCTAAGTTTAGACTAACTAACAGATACTTTTGTTAAAGCTACAGAGCTTTTCTTGTAGCATCTCCTTTTCAGCTACAAAGTGCCCTACTGTGTTTCCTGCTCAACATTAGAAGCTTTAGGCCCTTGTTCACACATTAGTAAGAATACTGTGGCTTTTCATCCACTTTCTTTAACTGAGAGATGATCAACCAACCATTGAGTCACTAATTCTGGGAGTTTTATAACGCATCAAGTGTATTTGAGGTTTAACGAGTAAATGTAAATCCAATACTAATAAGTACTACATACACCGATTTTACCAGACAAAGTCACATGGCAACAGCCATAGTTCAGCAGTGAAACTTACCAATGGTCCAAAGCTATTGACTAGTTCTTTATATGAACGATGGGAGCCAAATCAAAATTGTTTTTCCTTTCCAACTTCATTAAATAAGGAGGAGAACAGGCAAAAGGGGAAAGAATGTGCCAGACATTTACAAACATTTCACAACGTCATCTTAGTTGCCTTCACAGTCCATTACAAATGTCTACGAGGAGTGGTCTAAGAGGGAGAGTTGTAACCACTAGTGAGTGGTTTATAGGTCATTTTTCTCAAAAGGAGAAAATGACTGGTCTAATCCAAAGCCTGTTAGTCATCCCAGTGATTGATAATGAAATGGATTACCCAAGGCTGGCTTCTTAAAACTACATTTAAATGAACCATTATTCTTAAAGGGTGTTTGGCAGGGACTGACTCATAAGTTTTGGCTTCCTTTAAAGGGCTACAGACATCCAGAATTCACTTCGACAAAAAAATATTGTGGCTATAACATCTTATGCTTGTTTCTCCTCCTAGATTATTGATACTTCCTTTGTGTGTGTGTGTGTGTGTTTCTCAGCTATGGTGCACCTTCCATGTTCCATCACTGGTAAGGGGAGCATGCGAGAAAACTCTCAAAGACTTGAAGCTGGACTATGTGGACCTTTACCTTTTACACTTCCCAGTAGGGATGCAGGTCAGCCCACAATTAACCTGTCTAACTTCGCCTAGCATTGATAACCTTACAGAAAAGTGCATGTTTGCTACTTAACATTAATTTTAGAAGCTAAAATCCAAATTTCTTTGAGAACTTCAGAAGCTTTATAGTCATTACCTTCACCCTGATGCATAAGAACTGTATTTTCTCCTCACAGCCAGGGGAAAAGATTTTTCCATCAGACGAGAACAACGAAATCATTTGTGATGACAGTTACTTCCTGGACACATGGGGGGTAATTTAAAAAGTCACTGAACAAACAGACTAGCTCTGCAAATTATCGAGTGTTTTTATTTTTTATAATACTTGTGTATCATTTATTTAAAAGGCAATGGAGAAGCTGGTGGATGACGGTTTGGTCAAAGCCATAGGTGTCTCAAACTTCAACAAAGACCAGATTGAAGCCATTCTCAACAAGCCTGGCCTCAAATACAAACCAGCCAACAATCAGGTAATTCATACAACTGGGTTTACTAAATCATATGAAATATATATTTTAAAAAAATAGATCGGTAACATTTGAGTGGTTCTTTAGATTGAGTGCCACCCATATCTAACCCAAGAGAAAATGATCAACTATTGCCACTCAAAGGGCATCACGGTTACAGCTTTCAGCCCTCTGGGATCTCCAGACAGACCCTGGTGAGCTGACCTGCCATTTGCAGAACTCACATCAGTGTCATCACTCAAGAAAACTAAATTATCACTAATTGCAAACAATTCACGTCCTTTGAAAGGGCTTCCTCTGATGACCCCCGTCTTCTAGAGGATACCACCATCTTGGCCATTGCTAAAAAGTACAACAAATCTCCAGCACAGGTAAGACAGGAGCCAATGACTCCTTATGATTAAAACTACTCTTTCTTATGTTCTACAAAAAATTAATGTGGTAAATACATTCTTGATAGCTTTAATTTTTCTGTAAGGTCATCATGCTTCTCCATGAGATGCCTCATAATGTTGCACTCCAAGATCACTGATAACAGCAGCATAAGTGAACTTAAGAAATTAGTAAACAACAAAATATTTTGCTCTGGTGATGTTTTGATCAGCTGTGTACAATGAAACCTCAAATGTCTTAAAAGTTTGAAAATTTAGGGCAATTGATAACATCAGTGCCTCTGGGCACTGATGTTATCAATTGAACATAAGATCATAAGAACATAAGAAGGTAATTTGTATGGTGTTTCGGGGTGAACCACTAAATATGACATCATGCAACATTTTCTGTTTTTTTAAAATATGCTCCTCATATTCCCTTCCTAGGTTCTCATGCGTTTCCACACACAGAGGAATGTGGCAGTCATCGCCAAGTCAGCAACACCAAGTCGGATTAAGGAGAACTTCCAGGTAAAACGACCTCCATCAGCATCCATGTTAAAAGGATTTAGGAAAAGAATCTTCAGCTGTTAGTTCTACACTTTCAAATCGATCTCGTCTCTCTTTTAGTTGTTTGACTTTGAGTTAAGCCAAGACGACATGAAAACGATCCTGGGCTTGAACAGGAACTACAGAGGATTCCCAGCAAAGTGGTGAGTAGAAATGACAGACTATGTAGGTTGTGTGTTACTTTTCCACCTTTTGTCATGTTACAATAACCTTCAAAGTATTTGATTAGAAGTTCACTGCATGCGATAGGCCAACACAAAGTAATGCAACGTTATTGATGCATGTTTTCAAAACGTATCTTACAAATAAGGATCTGAAAAGTTTTTGCTTTTAGCCCCGTTAAATTTGATACGTCTTAAGGAAAGGATGGGTGTTACGTTAGCTTTACATCATGTCATGTTATTCCCTCATCAAAAAACATACCTGGAGTTTTGCTTTAATTCTTTCATGCCAGCTGATGGTGTGAAATGGCCATTTGCTGATCTCCCACATAACTTAAAACGCAGACATCTGTAATGTGACAAAATGTGGAAAGTTCATGAAGTGTGAATAATTTTGAAAAAGAAACGACACGTAGGCGTTAAACTGTCGACTCCTGCTTCGTATTGTGAAGTTCAACAATGTTCCATTGTCTTTTCTTCCCCCCACCCCTCCAACAGGGCCGTGAAGCATAAAGACTATCCCTTCAATGCAGAATACTAGCCGATGCAGCACCGTTTCTGTTTGATTCTTCTTTGTGGAAAAAAAGGATGAACATACAGTTTAATTAAATGACTAACTAATTATCGTCTATGGAACCTGCAGAAAATGTCACCAAAAAAATTGTTCATGAATGGTTAGTTAGACATTAAAAAGGGAAAAAAAGGATTTAAATAAATGCTGATTTGTAATATGACCAAGTCTAGATGAAGCAAGAGTATTGTAACAATATTAGCTCCAATCAAATGAAAAATCATTAAACCGTTTACGTTGATCTGCAGCAGTAATGAATATCTAAGCAACAGTTACTTTGCCATGATGTTCTTATAGACAACTGTATTTTATCTGTTTTTGATGCAATGATATTGTGAAACATCTACTGGATTTGTTGAATAAAAGACTTGCAGTTTGAAATGCCACTTTTAATGTCTGAGACTCCATTTTCTGAATTCAATGTCTCGCACTTCAAAGAAAGTTTGATTCTAGAGAACCAGCTCTCCAGAATCAAACATTAACCACTCCGTTTATTTCTTTCACCTTTAACGACAGGAAACTGCATAAACGTGTGACGTAATACATCACTGAACTTTATTGTACAGCGTAACACACACAGATAACATGGGAAGTGAAAGCTGGAGATTGTTTCGTGACAGAGTTGATACACATGACTGAAAATTGCCACATATGAGTCAGCCAAAGACCAGCTTTCTGGATTGCAACATGTTCAGGTTTTCAGTGGTATATGCTTGGAAATTCACTAATAATATGTAAATCTTAAGTATCTCTGCCTTAGTCACAAATTGAAGGAGTGTACTTAACATGTAGTGTCGTAAAAAATATTTTTATCTTAATAATGCAACAGTTTACCAAGGACAACATGCCCCTGTATTTAAAAAGGAATGCCAAACTTAAGATTTAAAACCAAAAAATTATTTAATATTCACCAGGGATGGCAACAAGTGAGGGATGTCAGTAACTTAATGCAGCTTAAAGCAGAACTCGATTCGCAACGAGACAGAAAAATAGAACTATGCTCATATTATGCTCCTGCTCTCAAAAAAGAAAAGGAAAAAAAAAAAACTCTTCCAGAAAGTGAGCGCGTCCACAGTGTATGGAAGCAGAGTTGAGCACATGTGGAAAACCTGCTGCCTTCCTTTCAGAATTTGGTGTTGAACGGGTAATCCTTGTGTTTCAGGCCCCTACAGAGAGAAGAAAAAACATTAACGTGCAATAGAAAACCTCTCCTTTTGTGGACTTCTCGTCTGTAAAGGCTTTTTGCTGTTCTGCTGGATTTCATGAGGTAGACAAAATGAACCCTTTGGTTAGCCGTAGAGCAGCTAAACAAAATGGTAAGCTTTCGTTTATAAAATCTTATTATTATGACTAAGGTCACTGTTAACAGTATGTGCTGACTCAAAAGAAATTAGGTCATATTTTCATAATATATATAAAAATATAGCAAATATCTTCTATGTCATAGTAGGTGCAGCTGTTAAACTACATTTAAACATAAAATTTGTACTTCACATGGATTTAATTTAAGTTATAAGACTAATTAGATTGTTGACCAACAAAGAGACAATGAGTTATAAACACTAATATATTAAAATAGCTCATAATATTTAATATTCAGACATTAATATTTAATACTGAGTATTTGATACTCAGACATTAAATAATCTTATAACCATGCAAAAGAAAGAACCATCAAATAAAACCACAATAGCAATTTTTATTTTATTTTTTTTTTACCAGTGCATGCTGCAGCATCTCCAGTTCCGATTGAATCCCAGTATGATCTTCATTTCCTCCTCGGTCAGTTCAAAGTCAAACACCTGGAACAGTTAAGTAGCTCTTGGGTCAGATGCAGAGCAAGAAAAACAAAATCAACAAAAAAAAAAGTGTTTTCTCTGAAAAGCAAAATATAAGCTCATCACTGAATTACCTGGAAATTCTCCTGAATGCGTTGCGGAGTGATGGACTTTGGGATCACAATCACGTTTCTTTGGACGTGGAAGCGGATCAGGACCTGGAAAAACAGGAAGTGGGCAGGATATTAAACAAGCTATGTTGCCTAATCAAAGTTGGAGACACATAGCAACAGCGTCGAACATACATTTTTGTTATCGTTTCTGTAAATATTGCTGATGCATGCAAAGAAAAATAAAAGGGGAACATAAATTAAGGTCTGTGGCATAAAAATCTTTCTGTACCTGAGCAGAAGTCTTTTTGTGCTTGTCAGCGATGGCTTTGATGTTGGGATCATCCAAAAGTGAGGGGTCTTCTGGCTTAGCCCTGAAATTTAAATCACTTACAGGGGTCAAACACTGCTCATTGACTACAGGGAGAACACACCAATAACCAGCAACATGAAACAATTCAGTGCACGACAATTACTGATGTCGCTGATGTTATGTTCACAAATTACAAAATACATCACACATTGGCAAGGAGGAACAACAGTCACATGTTGAAACTAACCAAAGGGACGTGGCAGACTGAACAGCAGGGAGGAATACAAAAATAGCAATGCGGACTGTTTTCTGGGGAGCTTTAGCCACCCTAGCAGATACAAACTCTGACATTTCTGGGGTCTGTTTGTGGCTCCTGACAGCAGCTCTGTGCTTCTCACACTGCAAAAGCACAGAGTGCACATACCATTCGATGTTAGCTAGCCTGAATAACTAGCCTTTGAGGCCTGAGAGGGAACAAAAAAAGACTACATAGAATATGTAAAAGTCTAAATAGTCCTGACCCAACAAAATTTATGTTGGCCTAAACTTTGTGCAGCACAAATTAGGCCGACTTACTTTTTTAAAAAAAATGAATTTAAGACATCTTAAAGTCTTAATTTTAGATATATCAATTTAAAAGTAGTACTTTTTAAGGGTTCATGGATACCGTGATATAATTTAATAGCAAGACATCCTATATTTAATATTAAACATTTCTTTATAATACAGCAAAATGTTTTTTGTTGCAACAAAATTAAAAATAGATTTTATTTGGAAAAAAAAAAAGTAGGTTCAAGTGTTTCACATGAGTGATATCTTTTGACATTCAGGCATCACTCAGATGTCTGCGACTTCTGTCAAATTGTTGTGACGGCGATCGATCGACAGTAGGTTCAGAGAACTGTATTTACATGCTGAAGAACTATTCATCTAAGACACGAATAGCGCTGTAATTATTGTCTTGATCTGATTTAGCCCACAGCTACAAAAAGTCTTCTTTAAGCTAGTGTGAGTCCGGTCAGTTTTGATGAGACTTTTTGATAACTCGGCACATTTCTTTTTACCATTGGGAGTGCAGTTAGTTGAGCACAAGTTAAGCTTACATATGTGTGTTTCTTCCACCTTACAGACATTTACATAGCATTTTGATTTGAACAACATACCAGGGTCTGTCAGGGGACCCAAGAGGGCTGTAAGCAGTCACTGTGATGCCTTGAGAGTGGCAGTATTCGATCAGCTTATCCTGGGTCAGGTATGGGTGGCACTCGACCTAGGAAGAAAACGCTATTAGGCAATGGCACAAGTCAGCAAGAGCTATGGCACCTTCCACACAAATATTGGGATTTCATATGCAGACAGAAAGTAGAGCAAAATTGTTAAGAGGAATGAAAAAAAACAACTTTCTTCTTTAAAAGAAAATCTGAAATGCGTGGCATGCATTTTATTCAGATTGGAAGAAACAGATAATACCATTACTTATGCCCTTTCAGAGAGACACAAACTAGACATGTTATTTACCAGCAATACTATCGGTTTCAATGGGTGACGTAAACTGAAAGGCCCTTTTCTTAGCTGAAGCATTTTATAGCAGGCTACGTGTGATGGTATCAAGTGAAACATGTTCTTGTCAAACAGGAGTCATTAAAGACTTTGTAAAACAGGAACCTCTCACATAGAAACTAGTTACATAAAATAAGCTACGCAGTGGTAAACAATCCCCATGAAGAAAAAGAAAATGGCCGTCTCTACAAGTTTTGCCAGTTTTCTGACTCCGCCAAATCGAATGCATAGAATCGGTGAACATCAGCTTTCAAGTCTTGATCTAAATCGTTCTACTGTAGCTTGTGCAGGAAGAGGAACTTCTGCTCTAGTCTTTGCAGCCTTCAACATGGTTTTACAGGAATGCTCTGTATATTGCACCATCCACCTTCCCATCAACTTTATCCAGTTACCTTGTGTTTGCTAGAAAAAAAAGCATTTTCAAAATAAAGCATGATGCCAGCACCGTCATGGTTAATGGGTGAGACGTTGAGCAGTGTTGGTTCTTTTGCATGTAGAACAATTTAACATTTTTGTTTCACTTAAAAATGTACACGCATCCTAATAAAATACATTGGGGTTTGTAGTTGATGTGTGACAAAATGTGTAAAAAGTCCAAAAGTACAAGTCATGGGTATGGTTACTCGCATCTCAAACAGTGAGTCTATTTTAAAAGGATAGATTCGCTGATATAAAAGACAGAAAACTTCTTTGCCTGGTGTGTAAGAGGACAAAAGGCAGATGTGGAAAAAAGAATGGCCCTTTAATTTCATTAGAAAGCAGCAGCAGAGCAGTGATTGAGAGCAATGGCGTGCTAGAAGCACAAAAATATAAGGTCACCTCAGATAATCGGTGTGGCCTGTGGGAAAGCTGCTGTGGCTCATTGCGAATGGCCAGAGCAGATTGGAAGAGACAGATAATACCATTACTTATGCCCTTCCAGAGAGACACAAACTAGACATGTTATTTACCAGCAATACCCTTCAGTTTCAAAGGGTGACGTAAACAGCAACCACTACATCTGTCGCCAGCGCTTGTTTGGGTCATTAAGGTGGCGACTAAAGTAAACTCAAGCTTACCTGGTTGTTGGCAGGCTTATACTTCAGGCCGGGCTTTTTGAGGATGGCTTCGATCTGGTCCTTGTTAAAGTTGGAGATGCCAATAGCTTTGACCAAGCCAGCGTCGACCAGCTGTTCCATACCCTGAGAATGAAAAACAAAGGCAAAACGACGCATCTAATGAGACAAACAGCCTGCTGGCATTATAGTTCAAGCCTTTAAGTAAACATGTACTGCAACTTGTCTGCCTGCATAGTTGCTCTTTTTTTTAATCAAATCTTTTTTATATCTTCACCAAGAACTTCTGTATTGCTTAATTATTGGGATGTGATATTTGAATTTTCAGCAAACTACAGTTGAGAGAAGTTATGTTTTACCAGCTTACCTCCCATGTCTCCAGGAAGTGAGTATTATCGCCAATCAGCTCCCCATTACCATCCAAAGGAAAAAGTTCCCCACCAGACTGGACAAAAGGGAAAAAAACAAAACATTTATTCAACTATTTTTAGCACAACGTTAATAAGAAACTAGATTTAAAAGTAAAATTGTTTTTTGTGACACCATTTAAGTGTGGAAGGAGTCATTTCACCTTGCACCCCATGGGCCAGTGGACAAGATAAAGGTCGAGGTAGTCCAGTTTAAGATCAGCGAGCGTCTTCTCGCACGCTTGCTGCACCAGGGACTTCTCGTGGAAAGTGCACCACAGCTATGAAGTAAACATAGTTCGGAAACAAGCATTTTGAAGATCAGCAACATCTACAGAATGTCCAAGTATTTTTTAGCAGGCAACACACTGCATGCAACGAGATCTTACCTTGCTGACTATGAAAAGATCTTCTCTCTTGACCACGCCCTCTTTGATCATGGCGTTGACCCCTTCGCCCACCTCCGTCTCGTTCTGGTAGACCATCGCCCCATCGATGTGCCTGTAACCAGCTGCAATGGCTGCTTTCACTGCCTCTGCCACTTTGCCAGGGGGAGACTAGAAGAAAAAATACAAACATAAACCTAGCTTACATTGTCTCAACAGATAAACAGAAATGGTAGATCTGTGGTTGGAGAGACTGGCAAAGGAGTTTATGGATTTCAAAAGTAAATTAAGCAGGAGCATGACATAATAAAACAGTACAATTAAAAGGAATCATTGCCTTTTCTATAACCCTTTGAAGAGGGCTAAGAGGGCCCTTTGGCTGAATTAGCCAACAGTTTTGGCTTTTAAAAGTCAGGAAGGATAAAATGGAAGATCCACACATTTCCCATTCCTACTAGAATTTTACACACTTATCCAGGCTGGGAAAAATACATGCTTCCTGTTCTGAGCTGTATGTATTTCAGGCAGTGAAATTTGCTAAAAACACCTGCTAAAACTTTAAACAGACAGGTTAGGTCTGTTCGCACAGTTAGTTTTCCAGACTAAGGTTACTTAATACAATAACAGGAGTTGATCTGCGCCACCACTAGGCAGTGTGAAAAATAATAAGCTAAAGCGGGACCAGCTTATCTAAGAAAATATTTTTATTTATTTACTTTTTTTACAACTAGGAGGCTGAAACCTTTCTATGCAGAAGTAACTACTAGAGGTGTGTGTGTGTGTGTGGGTACTTCTTGTCATTTAGCCTTAAATAAAATAACTGAGATTTTGCTGATTCTCTCTGAATGCAGTTTTAAAGCAGTAGCCTTACTTCAGACTCTGCACACCGAGCTCATGTTTCTAAAAACTGCCTGCTTGGACCGCGCATTTGCCACGGTCAGTGCAGGATAACCAAGATGCGCTCCGTCAAAAACCTCACATCGTGCAAGAAAAACACACTTTTAAACACTTGACAATGAAAAACAGGCTCAAGCCGGGAAGTGAAACCAAACTTTCTTTTAGCTCAGTGGAGCGTTTCGCCCTTCTTCCCATGAAAATGCTCGGCTAGCTTACCTGGACTGTTAGCTAAAGCAAATATGCAACACTCTACTTAAACAGACAAACTCACCTTCCATGTGCCCAGTCCTACAATGGGCATTTGGGCCCCGGTGTTGAGTTTCACTGCGGTTGCCATTGCTGGGGGACGAGCAGACCCTGAATGTGACGCGCAAGTCGGAGCAGAGCACACAGCCTCGTAGATCGATTAGTTATGCCTTTTAGCAGACTTGATTGGAGCTGAGCCCGAGTCCACCATGCGCTTCTGTCACTCCGTTTATTATTAGGGAGTGGGGATATACATCACTTTCTATTAATAATCGGAACACATAATATAAGAGGTGTTTTCTTTCATAAGCCTTTCACCACCATGCAGCGCATAGTAAAAGTATTCACACCCTCTGAACTCTTTTTCACATTTTGTAAAAAAATTGGTGATTTGGAGAGTATATTGGGATTTTATGACATATCTTAAACAAAAAAAAAAAAGAAAAAAAATGCTGATATAAAGGGGAATAGAAATAAATCAAATAGCTCTAAATAAAATCTAGTGCAACAGTTTACTTTCAGATAACATCCAATTTGTCCATGCAAAAGAAAAATAGTCTCAACATATTTGTTCTCTGAAGGCCTCTGAGGTTTGTTTGAGAACATTAGTCAACAACCAACAACCACACACAAGTCAGAGATAAGGCTGGGAGGTTTGGAGCAGGATTAGTTGATAAAATGTATATATTATACAATCTGATGGTGTTCAATCCATTATCTATAAGTGAAGTATACTTCTCCAAAGCGAATGAGACATATTGGCCTGCTTCACTTAACAGGCCGGTAAACAAGACAATTAATCAAGAAAACAAACAAGTTTACATTGGCCAACTTTGGCAGAGCTGCAGAGAATAACAGCTCAGGTGGGAAAATTTGTTTACAATTTAGCTGAATAAACTATTATTGTAATATGCACAGACATGAATTTTGATATGGTTGCACCCATTCAGTGAAGTTAGCTAAACATTTTGCATGAAGCGGAACATAGATAGTTTACATTTTTCCCTCTAGATAAAGGCAAAGAAGTAATTGTGAACTGAATACGCAGACCAACAAAAACAACCTTTTTATCGTTCAGATCTACAATGATCAATGAATGTTTGAGATATAATACCTTTTCTGACAGGGAGTCCAACGAGTGGGTCAAACATTCCATTTAGTCAAACCAAAATCTCAAACTGGAAATAAATCAGTAACAGGCTTATAGAAAACCAACCATTGTTGCCCATCACTCTGGGAACAGACAAACGTATCAGCAAGTGAAGCTACTTTTCCTTGGTAGCAGGTCGGGGTTTGGTTACGACCTACACAAACATTGCTTAACCATAAAGCTCTGACTAAATGGAAATTAACAGTTCCAGCAAAAAGTATCAGAGAAAACTCAAAATCATGTGCGTAAATATGCAATGCATTTCTAATCGATTAGAAAGACTAAAAATGCCTCAACAATGTCAGGAGATATAATAAAAAGTAGTTCCAAGAAATTAATCTTGCACATCAAATTAACTGTAAATTAAACTGTTATCCAAACTGTGCACACTGCCTCAAACGTCTTGCTTTTTATGCATCATTTAATTTACTTAAAATTCCTGAGAATCAACCCGGGGGCCCAAACAAAGCTTTCTGCAACTTGGTTAGTTTTGCTGCTGAACCACTAGAGGGCACAGTCACACCTTCAAAATCCCATTAGTGAGAATCACCTAAAAGTAATTTGATCATATCAGTTTATACATTGGCCAACATGGTGCATAAATTTGGTAAGTAAAAAAGATGGATCATTCCATTTAAATTTCCTCCAGAACTGAAAAAAAAAGAAAAAGAACTCAAGAACTGCTTTAATTTTGATTTGAAATGGAGTCAGTGGATTCCTCTTTGAACAAACTCTGGGTACGATCAATTACTTGCACGAAGATAAAAGGAGTATGCTTATTTGAATTATACTTAAAGTGTGACTTTATCCCAGGTTGATGTTTGAAGAGGAGCACCCTTGTGCACACACACAGAGATTTAAACCTCAAGAGACTGCTGATGGAGTGCGCACACATTGCTTATTTTGGCAAAAATCTGATAAAACCTCAGAGACCTTTAACTGAGCCATTCAACATTCTGAGGCAAAGATAAGAGAAGGAGAAGACAGCCGTATGAAAAGAGAGAGAGAGAGAGAAAAACACACACACACACACACAAAGGGAAAAGTTATGTGAGCTAACAGCCGCCGTGTACCTCACAATGGCTCTTGCTAAAGTTTGAGTCTCTTCTGATCTTCTCCCAGCTGGACACCTGCTTTTCAGGCTCTGTCTCTTTCTCCCGCCTCTGATCTGACTTCAGACACTGGAAGGCCTTTCGACATCCTCCAAACTGTCAAAGTACCCAAGAAATCAAACACCGTCGCGTACTGCCGGGATCAAAGACCCGCAGGTAAACCAGACGAAGACACAGACACAGACAACTTCTACCTGAAAGGGAAGGGGGCTCTTATTTTAAGTCTGCAGACAAATACTGCTTCACTGTACCAAGAGGATTAATAAGAATAAAAGAAAAAAAGGGAAGCAACCAAGACATTTGGAGACATGACAGAAGCTCAGATGGACTAGTTAAGGGGACCTTCGTTTCGATGACAAAGAGCTGTTGTGTCTGTTCTTCGTCAGAGTCCAGGCTTTCGCTAGGTCTCCATCAGATCTCACACTCCGCCAGTAAAACAAAACCTGTCCTAAAGAAATCAAATCCCGTGTCAAACCGTGATCAAACAATCCCCAATGTTTGCTTCACTGTGCTCGGCTTCTCTCTCCTTTTAGGAGTTTACGGTCAAGACTAATGCCGAGTGTCAGCTGGAGCCGCTCACTTGTACACACACGACTGTACGATGAACATGAAGACTAACTTGATCGGAGAGAGAAATCCATATGTCATAAGTAAATCACAGGAAAGGCTGTACCCTTCATTGCCTGCAGGATGTGATATAATAAAATAGAGTAACAGTTTATAAATCAGACAAGACCGACATTTTTGAACTTTGTGTCATTTATGGATGTGGAACTACATCAAGCGGTGATCCTGTTTTACTTTTGAATGCTGTTTGTTTGTTCAGGCTTGTGCTTTAGCTTCTGCTTTAGGTAGAGAAGAACTTCAGAATAAAAATGATTTTAAACTTACATTGCCACTAAATCACTTAGGGCAATGTTAATGGAATCATTATGCATGAATCAACATGCATGTTGCCAAAGTTAGCCTTATGGAACCTTCCATTAACTTCATAGGCTCCCACTGGGTTACATTTCTCTACCACAACAGAGAAACTATTTTATCCTACTGATAATTGGGATCAATGTTATTTCTTTTTTAACTTAATAGATCCATCTCATTAGGAATACATCCTTAATAGATGTTTGGAGTTATGTGCATGAATTTCTCTGGATGCACATGTAGGCTTGGTCTTGCACGTTAACCCAAGAGCCTCCTCCCTTCAGATTCAGTGCAATTGTTTTTTTTGGGGGGGGGGGGGGGGGGGGGGGGGCTGGGGCTTGATTAACCACTTAGTTCGGTCTCTTAGACACAAGATTGCAGGGAAAAAGCATGTAATGAAGTGCTTTTGAATTTGCATTCTCGAGAGCCTTCGCAGATGCCTTGATTTGGCTCTCCCCTCGCTGTTTGTTCTCCGTCAAGAGACGTCTGCTATTTTAACGGTAACGCGCACCAAGTGTCCATCCAGCCTCCTCCATATTGCTCCCTCATCAACGTAACTGTCGTGAATAAACACAATCAACATGCATCTGAAGGAGGATTTGGAGGCCCTTTTTCCCTCGCTGATGGCTTGTTCACCATCATCATTATGCAGACAAGCTTGACCGCGAAGCGTACGTCCGAGCCCTTTTCCCCTTCGCATTGAAATTTTCAGCGTTCCATAAAGACGACCAAAAACACTCGTGTGTTTTGTTCTTCTTGCACATCGAGCGTCGCTGCTCGGTTATGGACAAACTGTCTCAAGGATTTGGAGATAGCAATAGCCTGTCTGCTCTTCAAAGTCAAGTCTTTGTTTTCAGTACTTTAGTGCCTCTGTGAATTTTGTCACATTTTGTAACGTCACAAATGCAAACTTTAATTGGTATTAATGGGATTTTATGCAACTGATAAAATCCCATCGAGAAGTAAAAGTTATGTTACGTTATATATACAAAAAAAAAAGTAAAAACTGTGATGGAAGCGTCTGTTGACAGCAGAAGTATCAACAATGAAATTCATGAATCTGGATTCTATGGGGGTCACAGGGTTAGCAAAAAGTCTCATTTGCAGATTAGCGCAAGCCAAGCAGGCAACATAGCAACAATGTAGTCAGGTATGACCGAACTTGAGCTTTTTGGCCTACAGGCAAAATGCTGTGTGGTTGAACTTGCCACCCTCATTATAACTCATGGTGGTGGTAGCATCATGTTCTGGGAATCATTTTCTTCAAAGTTGGAGGTAAATCCTTAGCTGTAAAAGACAAGAAAATAACCCTAAATAGACATCCAGAGGTAAAATGGAATTATTTATAAATATTAAGACATGCCCATGTTTTAGAATGACCAAGTCAAAGCCCCAAAATTGAATCAAAATGAGAATCTGTGGAGAGACTTAAAAATTGCTCTTCATAGACCAGATCCATCCAACCTATTGAGTTTCAGCTATTTTTCAAAGAAAAATTAGGAACATTTTCCATAGAAATGGGTGGAGATTGCACCAAACGTTGGTATTATATTGACAGTCATGTAAACTTTTTTGATACCTGATAATATGTGGAAAATCATAAGGAATATAAATAACATAAAAAGCAAAGTGCAGTTGTAAGCTATGTTATCAGTTGCTGTGTCTGTTGTGATTTAGTAGGTAAGTACCTTAACTATGTTGACAATTTCCAGAAATGAAAACAAAGTAAAACTAACAATGTAAAGTCAGAACAAACAGAAAGATTGGAAATACATTATTTTTCTCTCACAGTAACTTGTTCAGTTATGACTAAAATGGTGGTTATTGCGCCACACGATGAATGATTTGCCAGAATCTGTGCTAATTTGTGCTTCGGGAATGAGGGGTACTGACATAAAAGCTTCCCTTTGCACCCCGTTCGTTGGCACTGAAGAAAAAGAGGAAACATAGTTCTGGTGTAAATCTTTCACTTGCTCATGCTTCCAAGAATGATTCAGACAACAATAGGAGGCACTTAAATTTGGGTCATTTGAAGCTGGACGTGGAAACAGAAGAGAAGATAACGCATCGAAGGGCAGCTGCTTTCCACAGACTACAAACTCCAGGTAGAGTGAGAAAATGAAAATTTTCCGTTTAAATTTAAAAGCACAGTTTTGCACGATTGAAGAAAACTTTGAAACATAACATTCTCTAATTTAGCTTTTTTTAAAAAAAAAAAAAAAAAATTTAAACAACATAACATTTTGTTATTTTGATAGTTGAGGTATTTTTAAGCCAAAACCTAAAACACCTGACAGTAATAGTTGTAGCTTCTAAGAGCTTTTTGTGCAGGATATATTGCATTTCTGCTATTCGTAGAGTAACACAAGTATAACAAGCTGATATCAACTTATTAGTGTGGCTGTGGTGGTGACTTTACAGCTGTTGTCCAATGATGTTGTAGTGATGGACCAGACAGCCTGCAGGATGCAGGCAGATTAACAATGGGATCAAACTTAAATAGCAGCCTGATAGCCAGCCTGCATTTGGTTACTTAACACACTTTAGCTTGCCAGCTAAAATTTTACAATGCATCACCATATTTTATGAAAGGTGGCTCTCTTCAGGCTTCCATACGTATTTATCATGATCGGAAATATTTCAAAATTGTCTGGGCTGTTTTGTCGGACAAACAACAGCAATAATGATGAGTTGGAAAGTTTGTTTAGCAGTTCTGAAAGTGTAACGTTTTAAAACTTCTCGGTATATCTTGACAACCGACCCCTACCCATCCCAGGCAATTTTTGCTTGCAGCTCCAAAGTACCCCAGAAAACACATCCTAAACATTAAAATCATTTTGAAAGGAAACCATCACTCTTTTTGCTGGCATAACCATAAATGGATTTTAAATGCATCATTTTCAAAATATGCATAAATGAAGTGAGAAAACATTCTTAGTTAGTGTCGAGTTGTACACACGGTGAAATGGAATTAAGAGTCAATTAATATATCTAATGTTTTTTATGTAATCTTATTGAAGAGTAAATCTTTTTGTATTATCATTGTTTACATCCATAGAATATCTGCGTTCATGAAAGTCTATTAAATTATAATAATTATGACCTACATGTGACAGATTTTATTTTATTTTTTTGCACATAAAATGTGATGCAACTGCCTTTCTCAAACATGTTGCTCATGACATCTCAGGGCTTCCTGGGTGTCCTCATTTAACTTTCTGATTGTGCCTTATGTTTGTCTGAGTGCAACTTGATCAGAATGACACAGCAGGAGAACTTCCCTCATGAGGGAACTTCCTTATTTCTTTAGTCATCTGATTTTATTTACAATATATTAAGAAAAATTTTGAACTTCTCTAAAATTGCATCACGGGGGAGTTTTTTATTTATTTATTTATCTTATTTTGGAGCAGTGCGTGTGCAGAATCTGAGCAATGTGAGGGGAAATCCGTGTGGACAACTGATCTGGCAGTCAATGGAGGACACAAGAGGACTCATGGGACGATGACTCATAACAGAATTTTGATAACCAATAAAATGTAAATTAGCCCCGGAAAGCACAAATATGTCCTAAACAATATTCTTGTACTCAGTCGCTAGGCGTTTTGTATAAAGTATGCATTTTTGCACCAGGAACGTCCTTTGAAATGTGAGGACTTCTCTTTGTTGTTGTGTGGTGCGCAGTTTCCGAGAAGTGTGCAGCACGGTGTGGGTGCTCAGCGTGGGGCGCAAAGTTCTGCAAAGCGCAGGCGGATTGCAAAACCCAGTACTGCTTTGACATTAAGGGTAGTGCACTGGACACTTATAGAGTTGTGCAATTTTCAGACACTCCTTCCGTGTGAATCAGCACATGTATGTCACTTTGGAGTGTTGGAGAAAGAATGAGCATGTATTGCAGTTTATAAAGAAAATCTCTTCTTCCCTTTGTTTGGTACACATTTACTTATACTGAAAAAAGGTATTTTGTAATGTTAAATAATGTTTATATTTATCAAACTCAGAAGTGAACCCAGGATTTTCACATTAAGGACTACAGCCTCTGTATACATCGCACTGAACAGTTATGACTGGTGAAATATTGTAAATTGATATATACAAATGTGAGCATGTTTTATTCAATTTGATCTCATTGATTTATTTGTTCGCAACACACAATCTTAAGTCAGTCGATGTCTAATCTGCAACTTAACTTTTCACTCATAAGTTGGGGGGGAAAAAAACCAAACAAGAAGTAATGCAGATAAAAGGTTTTTGCAATGAAAAATGATGAAGTGGTGAGCAAATCAAATAACGTATGTAAAGAAAACTGTTACTGCAATAGAAAAAGATGAAGTGATAATTCAAAATGGACTGTTTTTAACAAAACCCCCTATTTCACAATTATTACTACCCCTGTTTTTTAAATTCAATTCAACAATACTTTATTGATTCCAAGCGCAAATTAAATGTTTTCTTTACAACTTTTAGAACATTTTATAAGTTGTAAAATCTTTACAGCTCCTGTGGCATATGACATATTATTCTCCATCCATCCATCCATCCATCTTCTTCCGCTTATCCGAGGTCGGGTCGCGGGGGTAGCAGCTTCAGAAGGGAGGCCCAGACTTCCCTCTCCCCAGCCACTTCTTCCAGCTCCTCCGGGGGAATCCCGAGGCGTTCCCAGGCCAGCCGAGAGACATAGTCCCTCCAGCGTGTCCTGGGTCTTCCCCGGGGCCTCCTCCCGGTGGGACGTGCCCGGAACACCTCACCAGGGAGGCGTCCAGGAGGCATCCTGACCAGATGCCCAAGCCACCTCAACTGGCTCCTCTCGATGTGAAGGAGCAGCGGCTCTACTCTGAGTCCCTCCCGGATGACTGAGCTTCTCACCCTATCTCTAAGGGAGAGCCCAGCCACCCTACGGAGAAAACCCATTTCGGCCGCTTGTATCCGCGATCTCGTTCTTTCGGTCATGACCCAAAGCTCATGACCATAGATGAGGGTGGGAACGTAGATCGACCGGTAAATCGAGAGCTTCGCTTTTTGGCTCAGCTCTCTCTTCACCACGACGGACCGGTACAGCGCCCGCTTGACAGCAGACGCTGCGCCAATCCGCCTGTCGATCTCCCGCTCCCTTCTTCCCCCATTCGTGAACAAGATCCCGAGATACTTAAACTCCTCCACTTGGGGCAGGACACCCCCCCTGACCCGGAGAAGGCACTCTACCCTTTTCCGGCTCAAGACCATGGCCTCGGATTTGGAGGCACTGATCCCCATCCCGGCCGCTTCACACTCGGCTGCGAACCGATCCAGCGAGAGCTGCAGATCACGATCTGATGAAGCCAAAAGGACCACATCGTCTGCGAAAAGCAGAGATGAGATCCTGAGGCCACCAAATCGGATCCCCTCAACACCTTGGCTGCGCCTAGAAATTCTGTCCATGAAAGTGATGAACAGAATCGGTGACAAAGGGCAGCCCTGGCGGAGTCCAACTCTCACCGGAAACGAGCCCGACTTACTGCCGGCAATGCGGACCAGACTCTGACACCGGTCATACAGGGACCTGACAGCCCGTATCAAAGGGCCCGGTACCCCATACTCCCGGAGAACCCCCCACAGGGCTCCCCGAGGGACACGGTCGAACGCCTTCTCCAAGTCCACAAAACACATGTAGACTGGTTGGGCGAACTCCCATGCACCCTCCAGGACCCTGCTGAGGGTGTAGAGCTGGTCCAGTGTTCCACGACCAGGACGAAAACCACACTGCTCTTCCTGAATCCGAGGTTCGACTATCCGACGGACCCTCCTCTCCAGGACCCCTGAATAGACCTTGCCAGGGAGGCTTAAGAGTGTGACCCCTCTATAATTGGAGCACACCCTCCGGTCCCTCTTTTTGAACAGGGGGACCACCACCCCAGTCTGCCAATCCAGGGAAACTGCCCCCGATGTCCATGCGATATTGCAGAGTCGCGTCAACCAACACAACCCTACAACATCCAGAGCCTTAAGGAACTCCGGGCGGATCTCATCCACCCCCGGGGCCTTGCCACCGCGGAGCTTTTTAACCACCTCGGCGACCTCGCCCCCAGAGATTGGAGAGCCCAACCCAGAGTCCCCAGGCTCCGCTTCCTCAGTGGAAGGCATGTTGGTGGGATTGAGGAGGTCTTCGAAGTACTCTGCCCACCGGCCCACAACGTCCCGAGTAGAGGTCAGCAGCACACCATCCCCACTATAAACAGTGTTGGTGCTGCACCGCTTCCCCCCCCTGAGACGCCGGATGGTGGACCAGAATCGCCTCGAAGCCGTGCGGAAGTCTTTCTCCATGGCCTCTCCAAACTCCTCCCACACCCGAGTTTTTGCCTCAGCAACCGCCCGAGCCGCATGCCGCTTCGCCCGCCGGTACCCATCAGCTGCTTCCGGAGTCCCACAGGCCAAAAAGGCTCGATAGGACTCCTTCTTCAGCCTGACGGCATCCCTCACCGAAGGTGTCCACCAACGGGTTCGAGGGTTGCCGCCGCGACAGGCACCGACAACCTTGCGGCCACAGCTCCGATCGGCCGCCTCGACAATGGAGGCACGGAACACGGTCCACTCAGACTCCATGTCCCCCACCTCCCCCGGGACGTGTTCGAAGTTTTGCCGGAGATGGGAGTTAAAGCTCCGTCTCACAGGGGATTCCGCCAGACGTTCCCAGCAGACCCTCACAACACGTTTGGGCCTGCCAGGTCTGACCGGCTTTCGCCCCCGCCACCGGAGCCAACTCACCACCAGGTAGTGGTCAGTGGACAGCTCCGCACCTCTCTTCACCCGAGTGTCCAAGACATACGGCCGCAGATCCGATGAAACGATGACAAAGTCGATCATCGAACTGCGGCCTAGGGTGTCCTGGTGCCAAGTGCACATATGGACACCCTTATGCTTGAACATGGTGTTCGTTATGGACAATCCATGGCGAGCACAGAAGTCCAGCAACAGAACACCGCTCGAGTTCAGGTCGGGTGGGCCGTTCCTCCCAACCACGCCCCTCCAGGTCTCACTGTCGTTGCCCACGTGAGCGTTGAAGTCCCCCAGCAGAACAAGGGAGTCCCCAGGAGGAGCACTCTCCAGTACCCCCTCTAAGGACTCCAAAAAGGGTGGGTAATCTGAACTGTCGTTCGGCCCGTAAGCACAAACGACAGTCAGAACCCGTCCCCCCACCCGTAGGCGGAGGGATCCTACCCTCTCGTTCACCGGGGTAAACCCCAACGTACAGGCGCCGAGATGGGGAGCAACAAGTATGCCCACTCCTGCCCGACGTCTCTCTCCCTGGGCAACTCCAGAGTGGAAGTATGTCCAGCCCCTCTCAAGGAGACTGGTTCCAGAACCAGAGCCATGCGTCGAGGTGAGACCGACTATTTCTAGCCGGAACCTCTCGACCTCACGCACTAGCTCCGGCTCCTTCCCCACCAGAGAGGTGACATTCCACGTCCCAAGAGCCAGTTTCTGCAACCGAGGATCGGACCGCCAGGGTCCCCTCCCTTGGCCGCCACCCATCACACAGTGCACCCGACCCCTTTGGCCCCTCCCACGGGTGGTGGGCCCATGGGAGGGGGGGCCCATGTTTCCTCTTCGGGCTGAGCCCGGCCGGGCTCCATGGGTAAAAGCCCGGCCACCAGACGCTCGCCATCGTGCCCCCCCTCCAGGCCTGGCTCCAGAGTGGGGCCCCGGTGACCCGCGTCCGGGCGAGGGAACACCAAGTCCAAGGTTTTCCTTCATCATTGGGGTCTTCGGGCTGCACTTTGTCTGGTCCCTCACCTAGGACCTGTCTGCCTTGGGTGACCCTACCAGGGGCATGAAGCCCCAGACAGCATAGCTCCTAGGATCATTGGGGCACTCAAACCCCTCCACCACGATAAGGTGGCAGCCCATGGAGGGGTTCTTAATATTTGCTAAACTAAAAGCATGAAGAATGGAAATGGTTTATTTGTAATGAACATGTAAGGATGGGCGCATATGAGCTGAATATCTTCATTCAATCTACCTATTTTACCTACCTATTCTCCTATAACATTTCACAAAGTAGGGGCAGAAAAAACAAAAGTTCTTTGACCATTCCTCTGCACAAAAAGGTTTGAAGCCAAGTTGTCTTGTAAATCAGCATTTGCACACCAGCCAACCCTCCATCCAAATTGACAGTCAAGTCGCGGAAAGTGTTAATCAACAACAGCCAAGAGGTCCATTGTAACGCCGCTTCATTTGGCTAGGAAACAATAAAACACACACGCATACAAAAAAAATTGTGCAATAACGAGCGATTTTACTGGCAGTCATCAATTTAATCTTAATCGACACTTGTCGGGCAGCCGAGGAGGAGGGGCATCACAGAAAGAAACCTTATGGGCCAACAGAGAAGCCCTCAAATCTCAGACAATGGCTCAGGCTCAGTCCGCACAGACGAGCGACTTGTTCAGAGATGACAATTTCTGCCGGAATGCAGCTAGGTGGACAAAACCCTTTCTCTGCACTGACAAGAGCCGGCTTTCACGTAACGTTCGCCACCTACGCAGTTTTACACAGTGCACAGAACCACTGGACAGATTCCGCGTTCGAGGTATTTTGCCAGCTTGGCGAAAGAATAAAGGCAATTAAACCCCGTTCGCACCATGCTTGGACAGCCATATGTCATGCCAATTAACCTCCCACGTCAAGAAGAAGAGGGGGAAAGTAGGTAGACACACTGAGATTATACCACATGCAGTCTTCTACTTTCTCACCCTACGATCTCTTTTCTCTACCGCCGTTCCCTCAACTTTGCTTTGCAAACGCTTGGGTCTATTTTGATGAATTCTAATCCAGCGGCAGTGACAGCTAATTTGTTCTCAGATGATGTATTTCATGTATATATAGATGTAAAGATATACATTTTCTGTTCCATTTCCCTTGTGACCATCTGCCTCAGATGGCTTCTCAGTTTCTAATGTCTTCTTGGGAACTGCAGCTTTGATTTCCAGTTAACCTCCCCTCTAAAATTTTATTTTAAATCTAAATGTTTCTGACCACCAAACAGATGTTAATGTCAAACAGAAATAACCTGAATAAAATTAGGGAACATCTGTGAGTTCACCTGAAGAGAGGATTTCCTCGCAGTCTGATGGATAGGAATATTTTGCAAGATACAGTGGCTAAATGTTACCAAGGACTGCTCAAAAAAAAAATTAAACATTAGTTTAAGGACGAAAACACGTATGTAAGCAAGTTATTCCAATTCCTTTTTTATATCTATGTGCTCATTTATTCAAGATGTCTGTTCTATAAAATGTGAAAATAGTTTGAAAATGATCTGTCATGGTTTCAGAAATGAAATTCTAATGTTTTTGAATGTATGTCATGTGTAAACCGTTTTGTGCCACAAAATCATTCTTTAAATCGGTAAAATTTAAGCAAAGAGGCCTTGTTTTCTTTCTTTTGGGAATTATTTTCTTTTTGCTACAATGGTAAAATGTGTCATGGTTCCTAACATTTTCTATGTTGTTGGTTCAGAAAATATTTGTTTTTTTTTGTCCGTTTCTGAACTTTATTCGAAAGCCCTTTGTATTCAGTCAAGTTTAAACTAAGTTTACATCCACGTCTGTAGTTCAAGTATATGTGTGCAAACAATGATATTGGCTGCACTCTGAACACCAATGCCTTAAGGAAAAGATGTGTAAAATTTTACACAGCAAATTCTAAATCAAATAAGGCCCTTCAATCAATTTCACAAACACACACCGCAAGAAATATTTGTAAAAATTCAGTATGTCATGGAAGACAAGCTTCTCATCAGAAAGTAAAAAATAAACAATGAACAGGGAACAAAAATTAAGCTAACTGGAGGTACATGTAGCCTAGTGGGAAGAGTCGTCAGCTTTGAAAGTTGTGGGTTTGATTCCAGCTACCTCCTGTTAAATCTCGAGGTTCCCCTGGGGGGGAAAGGTCCTTGCATTCACATCTTCACCTCAGCGCACCAATACAGACTGTATGTGTGTGTGGGTGTGATGGGGTGAATGTGTCTCCAGTATGAAGTGCTTTGAAAGGTTAATGTCACTTGAAAAGCGATTCACTGTTTACATTTACAACTGTAGTAGCAATTCTGATTAACAGAAATATATGCAAAAATAAAAAAAAAGACCCACTCCCATTGGTTTATCTCCCCTCATGCTCCTGTCTGCTAAACTAGTTATTCACCATGTTCCAGCCCATAACCCACTTCAGACTATGATTTAATAAGCATAATACAACTATTTCATTACATAATTAGTTCATTCACTGACTAACTGTTATTTCCCCTTTATGTTTAGACCCAGTTTTCCACTGCCAGAAATGTTTCAGTCTTGCTCCGGCCCAGACAGTCAGTGGGTAATGAGTGAGAGAGATGACCGTCAGATCTATCACAGCGACGTCATCCATCGTTCTGGCTTCCAATATTCCTCCAGCGGAGTCCACACCGGACCACAAGCTCCTAACTGGCGGCAGTACAGCAACACATGGAAGGTAGGTGGTGACAACAGAAAACGGTACAAGAAGAACACTTGAGCAACATTGGAACCACACCAGGTCCAACACTAACATTGATATGAAGGAACTGACAAAGTCAAAGATTTTATTCTGAAAAAAAATGAGTAAACGTGCAGCAATATCCAATCAAGAGCAATGCCAGTCATCCAAACGACCTATCTTTAAGTGAGACATGACTGCAGTAGCGACATGTGCTTCAAATGTTATCTCAAAGTTTCGTGGCATTTTTTACTAGTTATAGCTAGTATTTAACAGTGCATAATAGTCTTCCTGGATGAAAACTGATCACTCTTTACAGTGATCAGTCAGAACCTCTGAAAAATAAATATTTTATTCAGCACTCCCCGATTTCCAGACTGTTTTTAGGTACACCTGTTCAGTAGCTGGTCGACACAAATAATGACTCAAAATGGGAACAATGTGGTTGGTGTAGGAATCTAAATATGGTTCCAGCAGAGCATTGAAATGGAGAAGGAAGGGGCTCTGAGTGACTTTGATGGCTGTTGGCATTTAAAAACTACCAAAGGTGTTTCAGATGCTCCGGATGAACCATTATTTAGGTGGCCTGAGAAAACGTTCTCAAAGTGGAAGCTGTGCAGATAAAAAAATTCTCTTTTTTTATGTCTATCCCAGATGATAGAAAGGCAGCAGTGCTTCACGGAAATGTGCAGGACAAAAATGGTTAGAGATATATAAAGATATATATGAATTTTAAAAAAAGCATGCAAAGCAATCTTTAAAAACATAGTTATCTGTTTTGTCATTTTAAAAGACAATTTCAACACATCTTGCAATTAGTGAGCATTAAAATTGCCAAACCATATTTGTGTCTTTTAGTCATAAATTTGTGGTTGAACTGGATTTTATTTAGATGTATCACAATAGAGGGGTCTGGGAAAAAAAATGCAACAGATTTCCATTTGCACCATTTCCAATTTAAATTCTCTTTTTTATGTTATGTGTATGTATTATTTATTAGTCAGCAATCCATCTTATCAAACTCTAAAAGTTAATACACAACGTTATTTATTTCTACAAGCCTATTTTGAAACGTTATCCTTCCTGTGGTTCCGTCAGTCCCTTTGCATTAGAGGTGACATAACAGTATAAACAAGGGCGGCCTCTGTTAAAGTAGACCCCTGCCACTTAGACTTTGAAAAATGCACACAGCCCTTATTATGCAAGTTATCACCACAGGTGTATAATTACTGAATTGTAAGGTTTAAAAAAGAGGTTTCACAAGAGTAATTAAGCATCTTTAGCATAAGGAATAAATATAAAACCCAAGTAGGCCATAAACACAGAGGGACACCTCTAGCGAACCTCCTCCTGCCTGCTGCATATCAATAAAAGCATCACAATGTTGACTATTCATCACAACCTCTTCTGGATCTAAAAAAAAAAATGGGACTGTTGCAGCTAAAAAGCATCAACTTTTCTTTCTAAATAAGCAATTTTTGCCAAATTTTAATTATAGCTGGCTTGCATACTTTATGTGTGCATTTCTTATGTATGTTTGTATTGCACAGAGATTACAGGCTTTACGCAGGATTTTAAAAAAAGACAAAGAAATACCATAACATGTTTTCTGGTGTGCTTTGATGCAAAAGTAAGACTGATTTTCTGATGTTTGCGATACAATGGGATTGCCAAATAGCTCCCAGACTGGCATTAGCCGTCTCCAGTCTGTAGGGTGGGAATTTCCAGGAGGGGCATATGAATCAGACTTTTAGAAGAGGAGAAACAGAAAACATCCCTATCTTAGATGGATAACTGGTGGACTTCAAAGCATTGTTGCACTATGTTTTCCACTTCAGTAGGAGGCCTTTCATGCGTCAACGTTGCTTTGGTGTCTGTTTGTGGGCATGCACAAACTTTTGTGGGTGTTTTTGTGATTTGACATTAGCCTGAAGGAGCAAGCTACCCCCCTGCCTTATGGGAAGAGGAGTTGAATTGATTTCATGGTTCTTGGGTTTATTGGACTGCAAGGCCTATGTTGGTTTAATTTCATCACCGGGACAATTTCGTGAAGGTGACCAACTTCCATGATTGACGGCATAAAGAAAAGAGATACAAATTCTGGAGTTATTAATGCCTGCATTAGTTGACAGAAAGATTACGTTTGTTGAACATCATAAGGTGGTGCTTCAACCTTTGACAAATGTGCACCTTTGTTGTTTCAGTCAATGTCATGCCCAAAAAAAGGTCGGACCATTAGACCAGTTGGGTCTAATCCCTCATTTGCAATTTGAAAATCAACGTTTTGAACTTATTTTTACTGCATGGGAAGATGGCTATGTAACTCCAGTAAGTAAGAGGTCTCCTAGATTTAGTTTGGTTTTTCAAGCATCATAATGTCTTGTGCTTCATAAGGTTCAACATTGTGATTCCATGGATCGCAGCCACAGTCACACCCATTACTGGTGGTTAGACTTAGGGGGTTATACAAATAAAATACTACATTGTCAGATTTAACCTCTAAGTGCTCATTTTATATGTATGGCCAAACACACCGTTTAAAGTCGACAAGTCATCACCAGAAACTCTTTTTCATTAGCAGCTATTGTTGAAACAAAATGTAAAAGTTGGACTACAGCAAGGCCAAAATAATGTAAGATTGGAATTATGCGGTGACAAAACTGTGGAAAAACAAACAGTCAAGAGTTACCAATTGAAGTTATAAAAAAGGGAAAGGAATAGAAGAATACACAAGAATGGCTAATTTTGACTACAGAAGGGTATTAGGGCAATGTGGATACTGGCAGGCCTCACTAGACATGGTTGACATGGACCACCCATTAGGCTTGGCTGAGTGCCTAAGCTGGCTTCTATTAACCTGCTAAACACAGCGCCTACATCAAGGCATAAACAGACAAAAATCCTGTGTGACAATACTGGTGCATGACCAAAACATCCTAAGCAATTACAACAACAAAGCAAAACATTTTAGATTGTAGATTTTTTTTTTCTTTTAAGTTTTCCCACACCTTTAAGGACTTATTTAGTGTTTTGTGAATGCTAAAGCTCAGCAAAGTTCCACAGACAAAAATCCACTGCAAAAAGTTATTCTTTGATCATGACCTGTCTGAAACCCTTTAGATCAGTTGCACAACAAAGCAGAGTAGAAAGGTTGTTTCAGGGAGCAGACAGACAGGAGGTAAAACAAAGTAGGCAGAAAATTACAAGGTATGATGCAACAATGTACAATGTGAGACAATCTGATTAAGCCTTTTCTGGTAAATTCTGCTCTTTCATAAAGGTTTAGGTCATGGCATGTCGGCTTTGTTGCGATCCTAATCTCAACAAAGACTATAAGATCTTTCAAACGACAGAAAAAAAACCTACAAGTATCAGGTGTGCTTTCTAGAGATGGCAAAACATGAATTTAAGATGAAAGAATTGCAGTTTTTGGGATATATGTGGAAAACCTGCAATAGTGCTCAATCTTCAGCAAAATACTTCATGGGATCTATCAAATTCCACAGTGTTTGTTTTAAAAACCAGAAGAATATCTGGAATTAGCTCCCTCATGGTTTCCTCTGGAATGTGAGTTTGCACTGCAGATTAATGCAGAGGTGTAAAATTACACATCCATCACGATACAAGACGGTGAACTCAAAATCGTAAAGAAATTTTGCACAACCTAATGGACTAGAAGTTTCAAAGATCAAACTATGTTTGAAAGACTCTGAAATCATTGTAAAATGTTTAGGTCCAGGTTTATATGTGCAGATTTAATTCTAGCTAGTGCAGAATGTTACTGTTAGGCCATTTTGGTCTTGTAGTTTTTGTGCAAGTTCATTGGCTAAAATAATGAACTTCAGCGCTTGCTTAAGACCCCAGCAAGCGCACACCGACATGTAGCAGAGGATGAAGCTGGAATCAAAACCACTTTTTTTTCCAGTTACAAGACTCGTCTTCATCTGAGTGACCGAGAGTTGACCCACAAAAGGTCACTGCCAACTAAGTTAGCTCTTCACAGACTGTTGCATTCAAGCACAATCATCATTAGGATTGTGAAGGAAGGTTTCCTGGGAATTGGTTAGACATAGGCCTGTCACAATAAACAATAAATCAATTAATTACATGATAAATTATAGCGTTTATCATTTCTATTTGCATAATTTATCGTTTTCCTTTTCTACCAAAAACTGGATGACAAAATTCTTCAGTCTGGCATTTTGGTCTCTTTTTGGAAGGACAATTTAGTTTACAGAGACTTCATAATTAATTTTTTGTTTTTTTTTCTGTTGTTTTTGTTTGTTTATTTGGGATATTTAAAGTGTCTTCCAGTTCCAGTGTTAAATGTTAGATGCTCATTAGTATTTAAAATATATTGATTGATAATGTGTTCTTGCATTATGTCATTACCATCATATTGCTTAAAAATGGTCTCGAAACAGCAATATTATCGTTTATCGCAACAATTTCTGAGACAATTTATTATTGTCCAGGAAAATTTGTTAACCTGACAGGCCTCGTTACAGATTCACAAGGTGTAATTTGTAAAATAAACATACTTTTTAAGGATTCTTAAATGTATGCATGTAAAACATAGACCTCAGTTGGCTAATTACTATTAAACCATAACCATATCTCATGCTGGCTAACAAGTGACAGTTTAGAGCAGGGGCGTCAAACTCAGTTTCATTTTGGGCCATAAAATCAGAATGTTTTTAAATGGCTAGTTGTGCCAGAATGTATTGATAAAACCAATTCAACCGTTAAGGTATCAATAAATAGCCGTTTGTTTCAGTGTTCAGCAAGTGTTTCTTTAAATGAACACTTACTTCTTTTCACATTGATCAGTCCATCTAGGATTTTGTGATTTTTTTGTGTGTTTTTTCTTCTTTTGCAATCAAAGTCACAGATTTTGTGCTGTTAATTTAGAAACATTTGTAAGGAATTTTATTATATTTGTGCTATCGTATGATATTAAACATGACTTCTTTTTTTGTTTGTTTCCCCTCCAGGGGGTCTTTTGTGGGCTCTAGTGTCCCTTATATGAAAGTAGGCTGACAGGAAAGGGGGGAAGACATGCGGCAAATATCGCCGGGTCCGGGAATCGAACCTGCGATGGCCGCGTCGAGGAATCAAGGCCTCCAAACGTGGGTCGCGCTATCACCTATGTCACCACAGCACGCCCTAAACGTGACTTTTTACTGATGGCCATATTGGTCATAGACTTGACATCAAGTAAAGCTGAGGCAGCAGTCACTTAAATCCAAAGTTTTTGGTCAATTTTGAGGAAACATCTGAAAAAAATGTGGGAATCTGTGAATTTTTAACAAAGTGAGTTTTTCAGATTTGTTGAAAAACTGGAGGGAATTATTAATCTAATCTGGAGTCTAGAGAGCCACAGAAAACGCCATAGGGCCACATTTGGCCCAAGGGCCCTGAGTTTGACACATGTGGTTTGGAGCACACATATGTAAATCAATGATCCTGTGAACAATCACAAAGGATCAGTCGCCATCACAAAGTGGAGACTGCACCAAAGACTGTTTCAAAAATGTGATTTTTTTAAAATTATGAATTACCTAATCACATCTGTGTTAACTAAAAGAGAAACAGCAGCTGCATTTGACCCCCTTTGGCCTCTTTCTGCAGCTTTGCTAACATTAGTTAATCAGATTAGCTAATCAAATGAGGCATCACTTTTATAATACTGTTTTCTACATGACCTGTGATAATCCTCATATAAAGAACAAGTGCTAGCTTCACTGTTAGTCCTTTGTCACCCATATGTAACAATTACACTCAGGTAATGTACTTTAACTTTCCGGCATGCAGAAGTCATTAACACAGCAAAAGGAAACTTTGTTTTCTTCTATTTTTTTTGGTAGCATTTCAAACTCACTAATGAACTAAATTCAATTTCATACTCCATAACAAACATAGACCTCAGATATTTGTGTGATATTTTTGTGCTATAAAACTTGGAAAATCAGGTAATAAAAAGATTTGATCAAATCAAGTAAACCTTAAAAAAAAACAAAAAAAAACACACCATTATTGACTTCAAATTTTATAATAAAATGTAATATTTGTATGGAAAACAAAATGAAGGTGCTCACTTTTTTATTTACCCTCAAAGTTCTTGCACCAACACAATCTGATAATCTCATGTTATCGAAGTCACTAATAGGATTACACAAAATAACCCCCCTAAATACCTCACATTCAAGTTTTAAGTGTTAGACATTTCTCCTGGCTGACTACACACTCATGCGCGCACACACACACACACACACCCACACACGCCCACCACCAACACCTGTCCAGCATACCCCTGTCCTCTACCTAAACCAATTGTTCCTGCTACAGCTCAGATCAAGAGATCAGGACCAGAACTTAGACTATTTCTGGCTAAAACATATCATAATCCTTCGAGGTGGCACAATTGGGGTGGGGTGGGGGTTGTGAGGTTTGAGGGAATTCAAGCCCACCAAGAAAGCTATTCACAGAGACATGAAGAGACCTCCGGGTAAGACATTATGAAGTGCTGGTATGGGAAAGGGTGGGACACCTCTGGGAAGAACGGTGATTAGACAAGAAAAGCTATCAACTATAACTCCCGTACTTCATTACTTGGGCAGCAAATTTTAAAATATTGAATAATGTGTTTCTGATGCCAACGTTAATAATAAATATAAATATGTATATATATGTTACAAATGTGCTTGGGCTGGTATGAGATTCTCATAGAATTTTTCTGCTCTTTATAGAATAATACAAGTATAACAAGGTAATAGAAGATGGTTGATTAGTCAGGCTCTCTGCTAAGGTACCAAGCCAATAGTTGGTTGCTTACCAGACATGCTACTCATCTCTTACTAGCTGTTGTCACGGTTTGTAGTTGTGAAGGACCCAAACTTAGACAGGAAGTAGACTTGACTGAATTTTAACATGAGATCAACAGAATGAAGATAGAAGAAGAGCAACAGAAGCATAAAGCAGGAACATTAGACAAAGATACATAGAAGAATCAAATAGAATAGAATAGTCTAATTATAATAGAATAGAAATACCCATCGATATCTAATACATCAAGTGACATTAGTTTTGCTATATCAGGGTTGTTCTTTATTTGCCTGTTTAGTATATTATTAATGCTGATGTTACTGCCACCCGTGCTCAAAATAGGAATATTAGCTTTTTTTGTTGAAAATTTTGCTGATTGAGTGTATGTTTGTTTTTTTTGTTTTTTTGAAAGAATGAAATAAATAATATCTGAAGTAGTTTTGTTGGAGATTTATAAAATGCGTTTCACAGAGCAGATTTTCAAAATTTGAAATTCGGTGAATCCATGCAAACCTGAAAGCAGAAAAAAATGGAGACACCTACAAAAGTATTTTGAAACTTGACAAATGTGTTGGAAAGGTCAAAGACTTTTCATGCTGCTATACAGTGTCAAGAAAGTTATTCTACTGTCAATTTTGGAAAATATAAAGCCTTTTACTTTTTCTTTGAATTTTTTGTTGTTGGTGAGACAAGCAGAGTTTTATACATTTCATATCTCGTATTAATGATAAAGTATGACACAAATAAGTTACAGCCTCTGTTTTGTAGATGTGCATAGAATATAAAGATAATATTTAAAAATGATTTCATAATTGATTTTAGCTTCATAAAGGGTTATGCTGTGTGCATGCAGGTGACAGATGCAAAAAATGTTTTATTTAGCAAGAAGTCTCTGGCAAAGTGGACAGGGCCTTGACTGAAGCAAATTCACTTAAAACAGCCCTTCATCCAGTCAACTTTGGGCCAGCACATACTCTGTAACCTTTATAAGATTAATGCAATGGATTGAGCCGATGTCTGCCAAAATTCCATTCCTATTTAAACCTGCAGGCCCATACCAGCAGCCTAATCCTATTAGACCCAATTGAGTGAAGTCGACAGTCTTTTTCAGTTAAACCAAGTTCATGCACTAATAGGATTCAAAAGGGGGCAAAAGAGGTACTATGTGTGGAGAGTAGTAAAATTACTACAGGCAGTGTGCATCAGGGAGCTAGTAAAGAGGACTGGGCTAAATGTTTGTACTGTCACATGTGTCCTGCTGTGTTCGGGACACATGTTTAAGAGAAATGGAGAGGAACTGCTGCAGGAGTCAGGGAAGGTGAACTTAAAACTTAACCACGATCGCAAACATTACTATTATCATCAAAAACAGTATTTCAGGGGTACTTTTGTGCTTTTTCCATGTTCCCTGCATTAACTATTTTTAAGATGAAATGTGTAAAGAACTCTAAGGGGAAATAAAAAGCCTTGTTAAATTGCAACAGGAAACAAAAAATCTTTACGTGGTTCAAAATTTGATACCGAAACTGACCTTAATTTGTCCGCAGGACTAACTTCTTTCAATATTGCAGTTCATTAATGCATTACCAGTAACTATTGAGTCTTTGGTTTCCACTCCATAACAGTCCACATCACTCATTAAATTAGTTTTTGTGAATGAAGATATTTTCTTAGCCAGCTAACAAGGCTATTAATATAACAATACTTTATTTTGTAACTAAACTATTCACTTTATTTACTGAATAATTTACTTTTTTTTGTGTGAGCAAAAACTGTTGCTTTTGATTTTTGTTACAATACACTGACAAGTTGAAAAAAACAAAACAACAAAAAACCACAAGCAATATGTTTTTATGGGATCTAACTACCTGCTGACAAGTAACCATCACTTAATCTGTTTTAAAGTAAAGAATACATGAAAACCATGAAAAAGCAAAAAAATCAGCTCTACGTTTCCCTAAAACACTGAAAAGTAATTATTTTTAAAGATTAGATACAGATTTATTTATTTAAACATTTATTTTTAGTTTTTTGGTTATTTAAAGACAGGAAACAAAGAAATATTCAAAACAATGGCACACAATTTAGTTAAAAGAAACTTCCTCTTACTTATTATGGGACAAACAAGAACACTAAACTGACACTTTCAGTTTCATCTCTGCCATACTGACTTTAAATCAAGCAAAAAACATCCCATCAAGAAAGCAAAGATATGATCAACATTGAAAAGTCCCCGAGCCAAATCGCTCCTTAGGATTTATAAAGCTTATCAGTTCGTTCAATTTCTTTGACTTGTTTGCTTCTGTTTTGTTAACGCCCCCCCAGGCCCCTAACTCCCCTCGGTCCCCATTAAAAGCCAAGATGAGGAACCGTGATAGGCGAAACTTCACACGCAACAAATTAAGAAGGTCAGAAGAGGACACCTTGTTTAGGCAATGGTGTCTGCAACAGAGAAATGGCCCGAGGATCTTTCCTTTCAGGGTTGACCGTAGCCAGAGGTGCTGCGTGGGACTCCCTTTGAAGAAAGCACATCCAAAGAGACTGGAGACACAAGGCTGGCACGGGCTTTCAGTTGTCGGCATTTCTTGAAGAACAAAAGCAGGCGATAAAGAATCACGAGGACCTAGGACTTGGCAATTAAAAAGGATGCCGTACTTTAACTAGTAGCACTATGTTAGAATTAATTGTTTTTATGCAAGACAGCTCTAATATCTTTCTCAATTTAGGGCTTCACGTTTAGCTTTAATATTAGACAAAATGAAGTAATTTCATTGTTCAAGTGACAATTTCGAAACTTTACAAATACAATTTTATTTTATTGCACTGTCAGCGTGTCAACCAGGTTGTCCTACTATACTGAGAGACACGTGTTAGACATATAATTACTGTGTATTCAGACTTTGTCAAAATGAAACATTTTGCTTGTGAATACAATAATTTGTATCTAGTTCCAAACATGTTTTGTATTTGAATCCCAAAAGGAAACAAAACATATGAACTCAAAGTTCATCTGAATCAGAAGCTAAATAATGGTGTATTACTTATTTCTAAACTTCTTACATTCTTTTGTCTCTTCTGACTTTTTTTGTTGTTTTTGTAACATAATTCACCTCTAAAGGAAAAATTATGCCATAAGAATCCTGGTGAAATTACTCTGCTCACATGCAGAATTTGTAAAATCAAGAAAGATCAGATCAAGCTCCCTTAACTCAATCACGGTAACTTTATCTGCACACAACACACGTGATTTTGGTTAGAAAAATCACCACTTGTTGCAAGCCATCCCTTTGGTTTGTCTTCATCAGGGCTCATTTTCACTACTGCTCTTATCAGCGGACCTATGAAAAGGCCTGAGTGAATCATATCAACCAATTAATATCCAGGGAGAAGAAGAAAGCCTCCTTTTGTTAAAGGGACGAGTTGATATTTTGGGAAAAATCAGCAAGTTCCCTTTCTCTGCCAAATCCTAAAGACGACAAGTGAATTTCCCCCAAGTCAAACTGGAGAAATAAAATGGCTGAAAAGCCTAAAAACTTGAAAGAACAACCAATAATAATGTAATAAACAGCTGGAGATCAACCTGACAAGACCTTGACTCGCCACCTGAAAAGCTAGGACACACAAATACAATAACATATTTGTGAGTGTGCGCTAGAAACTGAGCTGTACGCTGAGCTGAAAGGACAGGAAGGAGGTGGAAAAGAAGAATGCAATCATATAACAGAGAGAAGGAGGAGGGTAAGAGAAAAAAAATCAAAGAATTGGAATAATTGGCATAATTCAAGGTGGCTGGGCACAGTTGGGGGGAGTGTCAGCATTTGGGCGAATCTTTTGCCATCCTCAAAGAGAGACGCTCTGCACAATTATCCACACGAACTCTGACCCTGCTCAGAATAATTAATGAATAACAGAGGGGATAAAGACAAAAGGCGCAGAGCAGTCTGCCTGAGTGGTGAGCAAGGGTAATACATCAAAGAATGCTGTTAATTGGCCCTGTGGCTTTCATTCCTTGCCCTATTTCTTTCAATTCATTGACTCAAAATAATGGGTTCAGGTTCATTATCAACAGGTCGTAAGCCCCTGGGAGTGCCAAAATTCAACAGGAGAGTCAGAGGTGTGTGTGAGCAAAGGGTGCCAGCCCATGTGTACAAAATGTGTGTGAAATAGCGTATCTTTTGCCGGCTCGGCCCCCCCTACCCAAAATCCAAAAGCCCTGACAGCAGCGATTCCACCCGGGGAAAACTAACAGTTGTGCAACTGCGCTGTGAGGAGAGCAACGGGCCGTGATTTTGTTTTTCCTTCTTTCCCAATTTTTTTGTCTGCCCCACGAGAGCCGAGAAGTGCGCGGCACCTTTTCGCGAGTTCGCCGGTCGAGCGAGCGCTGTGGCCGTCGTCACGATGCTGGAGTATACCTGGTACGGACAGGTGAGTGGAAGCGCCGCACACCTTTACCTGCGACTGTCGGAGTGAAAAGCAGTCGGTCTCTTGACTCGCCTGTCCTCTGAATTTACTGCAGAACAATCAGATGGTCAAATGATGACGCGGCGACGTACCGCGACAGATTGGTGCATCTGTGGCGATCATCAAACCAGGATCGCCGTGTTAAAATCATGAGCCGTGCAAAACAAAATTGAATCGATATCATGGATTATCGCTCAACATTTCTGTTGCTTCTTAATCAAATTTGCAAACAATTGTCTTGCTGGTATTGCTGTGACCATTTGGTTGTTTATGGCATAAGGGCGACCTTGCATTAGATAATGCTGAAGGAAGCTTAATAACTTGATTATATGTTGCAAAAAAAAAAAAAGAAGAAGATATTAGTGGCTGAAAAATGTAAATTTGATTCACTTTAATCCTTTTCTTTAATACTTTATTCATGAATTTTACAATTACTGGCATGAATCAAAAATGAAACAAATCGCATTGCTTGTTTTGAGATTTGGAAGAACCTGTGGGAAGCGATACATTTAGTGGTTAACTACGAGTTATTCATTGTTCATTAAGTCCATGTCACAAGTGTAATTTAAAAAAAAAAATAAAAATGTCTTGATCTGTTTGAGAACCAGAGCAAAAATACGCCCACTCACACAATGAGATAAAACATGAAAGAGTGCAGAAAAAGCGGAGAGAGCTAACTCAATCACTGTAACTCTGTCTGCCCACAACACGTGATTCTGGCAGAACAGACATTTCATCTTATTACACGTCGAAGCATTTCAGCCACATCCTCTTTGCTGACTCCACCGCAGTCTTCTCTGTATTATTAATTCTCTAATTTCTGCACCAAACATTTCCCATACCTGTGAGAACCACTTCAGCTGAAGCATTTCTTTTTAAATACTATTGATGGAACATTTTTGGCCTCGGGATTGCGAGGGTGTCGTCTGTCATTAGCATTAGCTTGGACAGGTGGCTTAGCAACGGAGCATTTTCATAAGAGGGACGCCATGCGCATGACAAGAGACGAACAGGAAGAGAGGGAATGAGTTGGAAGGAAGTGAGATAGAGGGAGAAGTAAATTAACCAGGAAAACTGAATATCTGCTGTAGTAGTTGTGCAAGTCCTGCTTCTAAGTTTAGGAAAGATCTGTGTACTGATCTCAAGTTACATCCAAAGTAAATTCTCATGACTATTTAGATTTCTGAGCCTTGCTACAATGCACCAATGGAAACGTTTCACGTTTTGTCAACGACAAATGTTAGTGTCTTTTGTTGGGATCTTGTGTGATAAACAAATGCAGACTGGTGAATAACTTTTGAAGCGAAAGGACAATTACATATATGATTTTTAAAGTTTTTCACCTGATTTATTATTATGCTCGGTGTGAAGTTGTAAAACCTTTACTATGATTGTTTCATATGTTTGGAACCAGATGTGGCCTGTTGTGCCACCCATTTTCTACATTCTTACTTATTTCTCCCCTATTGTAGAGAAAACATGCTGCTGCTGCTGGTATATCTACCCATCATACTGTTTGCCAAAGATATTAGGACAGAAGTGTTAAAAAGAAAATTGACTTTACAGGAGTTGCAGTAATTCATGGCTTAGGTGGAAAATCTGTCAGTTTCTTTTGAAGAGACCAAACCTGAACATGCAAACAATTTACAGTCTGATAGAGGAACATGGTAGTGGCAGCAACAGGCTGTGGGGATATTTTTTCTTCATCATGTATGAAAAGATGTTGAAGAAAACCTGCTGAAGGCTGTAAAACACTGAGAACTGCAGCATGACGACAACCTTGAACACACAGCCAGAGCTACATGGAGTGGCTTATTTCTATATTGTAATAGAAATATAAGTCAAGATCTGAATCTTTAAGAAGTTTTGGCAGGAATTTAAAACCTTGCCGAGTTTGTGCTATGTTTGGAAAAAAAAAAACAGGCAAAAATGCTCGTTTCTATATGTGTAAAACTGATGACATACCTTTAAAATGATTTATTTAAAACATGGGTGAATCAAAATGCACAATTTATTTGATGTTTAATTGAAAATAAATTCAAATAACACATACACATTTTACTTAAACTTCACAATTACATGGTGCTTTGTGTTGGTCTATCACACAGAATCCCTATAACTATAGAAGTTCATGGCTGTGAACTGAGAAAATGCGGACAAGTTAAAAGGGTGTGAAAACTTCTGCAGGTTACTGTGCATCTGCATGGAACATGTTTAACCAAATAAAGTTTCATCAAGATTGTAAACATTCGGAATTTATCTGATGCCCATAGAAAGTAACTTTCCATGGGCGCATTATGTACTGCCTCTCTGTGGGTACAGTGGCATAAAAGTGATCAGGAGTTCATAAATTATTTATTAATCATATTTCATGGTCACTTTCCGTTTTTCACTGAGTTCTGTCATTGTGGAAACTTCACAGAAAGGTGTTTAAGCTTATAGATCAGTAAGTTATGCAAAACAGACTTCAAAAAGGGCAATAGCGAGAGCAAAATCGTGCATGGAGATGATTATTCTGTAGAGAGCATGATGCGAATACACAAAGATTTAGTGGGGTTTTTATTAATATTATTTTACCTGCTTTGGCCTTTTGATTTTCCACAAAAGTGGTGTCGTAGGTGCTGAAAATCTCCCCATGCATTTTCTTTGCAAAGTTGCAGCTCCGACTACAGGCGTGGCATAGTTCCTACCGCGTTTCTGCATGCTTTCTTTGCTTTCATGTGAAAGAAGACATTTCTAGGAACAAAGTGAAAAACCTTCCACAAACAATTCAAAAGATATTTTAAAGGGGAGAGTGCATTCAAACTATTTTCTATGGGGAAAATTGTGTAGTTTCAATATCCTTATACATTATGACACACAGCAAGTGGTGGCTAAGGTATCAATGAGGCTATGTTGCCATCTTGGTTACTATATTTAAAATCTTTGCAGAAGGGAATTAAAATGAAATTTTTTTTTATATTAAAAAATGCCGTTCAGATGAATTAAGGAGAGGTTTTCTATTTTTTATTTTTGCTAAAGTATACTTTCTTGCAAACCATGGATTTTACTTAAAGTTTTGGTTTATGACTTAAATATTTTGCAGACGTGTGTTTCCTTTGGTCATCCGTAGAGTTCGCAGCATTCATGGAGTTAAATGCTTCAGTGTGTGTTTCTCGCTCTCGGCATTGCACAGGCAGGACCTCTGGATGATCGCTGTTAATTTTATGCTTCCTTTGTTAAGTAATCCTATTGAAATGTTTGAGAAGAATTTCATACTGACGAGCATGTCAGGGGAATCTGACGCCCTATTGTGTCTGGAGTGGACAATTAATGTAGTTCAGGTCACAGAATGTATCTGTGGTTTTACAGAAATATCACTTGACCTGCTGATGTTTTGTTGCTCATCTGACTACGTGACTGTGCTCTTATATGCATATATAGCAGATAAATGAGATGCTAGCAATTAGAGCACAATGTAACGCCACGCATGAACTCAAGCACAGCTCATATGAAAACAAGAAATTCTCAAAGCCCCAGATTTTCTTTTTTTAAATTTTATGTGTAACAGTTAACTCTGCACCATGAGTTAGCTATGCTAAACTACGTATATCAGGAAATGCTTTTAATTCTGACGCAGGTATTTTGATTAGCTGGACACTACACGGATTTTTATAGCAAAGTTACTAAGTGATGCTGCACAAATCACAGGGGATTGGAGGAAGAGACCTTCACAGAAACAATGGACAAATGTACAATTTGGACCAGAACATTTGTCACAACTGGATCCAAATGAGCCTGATTGAGTCTGGAAAAGGTGTTTTGTTGGGTTTTCTGATTGGTCTCAGTTCTACCTGACAGCATGTGCTTTTTGGGAAAGAGTCGTCATGAGGGACTTATTAACCAATCCAAGGCAGACTTGGGGTAACACTAAAGAGATATTAATAAGAGAAAAAAAACACTTTTACACAGGACAGAGAACAACCGTTTACAATATTTTGTACTAGACATAATTTATGGATGGGGATGTTTACAGTAACACAATTATTTTATTCACTAAAGTAACAGTTTCACATTCTAGGTTTAACTTTCTAAACATTTCAAAGGTTTAAGTACAATCATGGACTATTTCCGTACTTGCTTAATTTCTAAATTAGCAAAAAAAAAATATTCCATCACAGAAAATGTGACATACAGGTAGACTAAGACTAAACATTTTTCGCTTGTGATAGTAAAAAATAAATAAAAAATCATATTTTGGAGATTTTGGGATGGGATCTGTGAGAATAACAACTTCATTTGACTTCCTCCAGGACATTTTGGAGTGACCTCAAGAGAAGAAGCTCAAATACACGGCAGGTCAAATGATGTTTAATTTTCATTAGACTGCTGGCAAATAGTTTAAATGCATGCAGAAGTTTGAGAACAGGAAAGGACTCACGGCCTTTGTCACATTTGAAACAGGCAGATGCTAAATTATGGAAGAAACAAATTGAACTCAGGCGCAGCTAATTACTCAATTTAGGAAGTACTAGCAAGAAGCCCGATAAAGAAATGGTAACTGGCAAAACCAATGATGATCAAATGATTATAATAAAATAGAAACAGGAAAATAAACAAGAGCATATAAAAAAGCAAAGCTCTCGATTTACCGGTCGATCTACGTTCCCGCCCTCATCTATGGTCATGAGGTTTGGGTCATGACCAAAAGAACGAGATTGCGGATACAAGCGGCCGAAATGGGTTTTCTCAATAAGGTGGCTGGGCTCTCCCTTAGAGATAGGGTAAGTAGCTTGGCAATCCGGGAGGGACTCAGAGTAGAGCCGCTGCTCCTTCACATCGAGAGGAGCCAGTTGAGGTGGCTCGGGCATCTGGTGAGGATGTCCCCTGGATGCCTTGCTGGTGAGGTGTTCCGGGCACGTCCCACCGGGAGGAGGCCCCGGGGAAGATCCAGGACACGCTGAAGAGACTATGTTTCCCTGCTGGCCTGGGAACGCCTTGGGATTCCCCCGGAAGAGCTGGAACAAGTGGCTGGGGAGAGGGAAGTCTGGGTCTCCCTTCATAAGCTGTCCCCGCGACCCGACCCCGGATAAGAGGAAGAAAATGGATGGGTGCATGGATGGCATTAAAAAACAATAAAAGAGGGAATATTGGCATGCTCTGTGTAGGCGTCCATTACCTCTGAGGAACATTCATGAAAATCAGATCAGGTGTGATGGGAAAGATGTTGCAGAAAGAGGCATTTGCCTTTCAAACATCTTGAGCTTCTGTTTTTCCCTAATAAATTATTTTTCTTTTCGTATTTTTTGAGACAATTGATAACTTACATTCCAAACACCCAGAGATTCTGTCTCAGTATGGGCTGCTAGTACATGGCCAAACTTTTGACTGTTACCATTACTCCAGCTTTGGTCATAACTTTCTATATAGTTGGGTTTACATGCAGTGAAGTATCTGATCTGAGCTGGATGCTGCTGGTTGCATTTTGCCCTTTTCTTGTTCTTCTTCCTCACATGCTGGTAAGAGAAGCACCCGGCACTCCTCCCCTCCATCTCAGCGGCTCGCTCGTTCAAATGGAAGGGGCACAAAGATAGCCAGACGAGTCGGACAAATAGATCTTTGTCCTCAGCACAAACCATATATTATAAGCTCGGGTAAGGTCAGGGTTGATTTAATTTTCTGCTTAGTTCTTATTAAACAGCTATTGCATTATTTAATTTCCAACAATCAAGTTAAAGAAAATGAGAAGGGTTGGGGTAGGAGGGTGGGGGGGAGCAAAGGGGGTTACTAATCATCATATGTCCACCGAAAGCTTTTGAACAGATCTCTGCAAAACTGGGCGGCCGAAGCACTTCATACTGGTCAGAGACAGTACGTTCTTCCGTACAGTTCCATGTTAGACTTCAAAAAGTGTGAAGAGCTCTGTTTAGCAGACATTCATGGTCATTTTGGTAGGAGAGTAACCATGACTGTCAGATATGCTTGTCAGTTTTTTGTTGTTTGTTTTTTTAAATTTTTTTTTACAAACCGCTGATCTTCTTGGACTTTCTTCTCTGACTTTCACAGTCCAAGAAGATCAACCATTTCTTAGATTTACAGAAAATTAAAACAGAGAAAATATCAAGCGAGCAGTTTTCTGTATGATAATGCTGTGATGTGGCTTCAGAAGAGAATTGGGCATAAGCATGAAAGCACAGATCCACCCTGACCTCTGTCAGTGGTCCAGGCATGTTTTGGTGATGTAATGGCATGAGGGGGTCCTTCTCTACCAACCTGTGTATTGTCGCAGACCATTACCACCTGTTTCTTTGAGCCGATCTCCCGACGGTTACTACAAACAGAAGAATGCACCATGACACAAAAACTCAACTTGTTGGAAGCGAGTTTCTTGAGCATGACATTGAGTTCAACGTACTCAACATACGTACTTCCTTCTCAATCACCAGATTTCAATTCAAGCAGTTTTGAGATGTAGTGGGAGAAAAGATTTGTATCGCTGATGCACCCCCCACTCCTACCCAACCCCAACATATTTCAAGCAGTTTTGTGATAATATCATGCTAATGTGGACTGTATCACTGAGGAATGTTTATGACACAATGTTGACTTAGACTTAGACTGACTTTATTGTCATTTTGCATGCACAGGGTGTATACAGAATGAAATTTCGTTGCATACGGCTCAATACAATGTTTTGAGGTTCCAATGTTGTGAGGTTACTCCAGAATAAAATAAAATACAGTATAAAATATGAATATATGAATATGAATGTATGCCAACAAGAATTCACCCAATTCTAAGGCCAACTCAAGATTACCAAGTTGCATAAGTGGTCGGTGAGTGTTGTCAGTATGTTCATACACATATAACTTCTCTCCAGGGGTCATCTCTTTGTTCAAACACTGAAAATGCTGTGTCAAAGATAGTTTTGTGAGTTTTGTTTGCATTTTATGCTTTTGCTTCCCACTCCAGAAGTGAGTATTGTAGCATTTTTCTTGCAGTTTTTTAAATGTAGTTTGACTGGTTGCATTTTCTTTAACAGAGGTACAAATCATTTTAAAAATATACGTCTATAATACTGTAGTCAGGGCCTTGGCTACTGTGAATTTTTTTGGAAAGTCTCTAATTCATGTTTATTATCGTTTTTGGTGCTGATCACTACCTTTGACATCTTTTTCCTTTTTTACGGAAAATTGCACACATACCCATGCATAGTTCTACTACAACTACAAATGTTAGGCCTCAGGCAATCAAATAAAATCTTGCATAGTAGAAGGTTACCAGAATTCAAAGGTTTTTCATCTAGCTGCTGCAATTGAGATGCCAACCACAAAAGAAAGAATACAATCTAAAAATAGATATGAA